>NC_083769.1:1200000-1800000 GCF_963514075.1 Conger conger | reverse complement strand
TGCCCTGTCACAGTGGGAGAGGCAGCTAGGTTAGATTGCCCTGTCACAGTGGGACAGGCAGCTAGGCTACATTGCCCTGTCACAGTGGGAGAGGCAGCTAGGTTAGATTTCCCTGTCACAGTGGGAGAGGCAGCTAGGTTAGATTGCCCTGTCACAGTGGGAGAGGCAGCTAGGTTAGATTGCCCTGTCACAGTGGTAGAGGCAGCTAGGTTAGATTGCCCTGTCACAGTGGGAGAGGATTGCCCTGTCACAGTGGGAGAGGAATCTAGGTTAGATTGCCCTGTCACGGTGGGAGAGGTAGCTAGGTTAGATTGCCCTGTCACAGTGGAGAGAATTGCCCTGTCACAGTAGCATAGGCATCTTGGTTAGATTCCCCTGTCACAGTGGGAGAGGCAGCTAGGTTCAATTGCCCTGTCACAGTGGGAGAGGCAGCTAGGTTAGATTGCCCTGTCACAGTGGGAGAGGCAGCTAGGTTAGATTGCCATGTCACATTGGGAGAGGCAGCAATATTAGATTGCCCTGTCACAGCGGGAGGGGCAGCGAGGTAAGATTGCCCTGTCATAGTGGGAGAGGATTGCCCTGTCACAGTGGGAGAGGCTGCTAGGTTAGATTGCCCTGTCACAGTGGGAGAGGCAGCTAGGTTAGATTGCACTGTCACAGTGGGAGAGGCAGCTAGGTTAGATTGCCCTGTCACATTGGTAGAGGCAGCTATGTTAGATTGCCCTGTCACAGCGGGAGGAGCAGCGAGGTTAGATTGCCCTGTCATAGTGGGAGAGGATTGCCCTGTCACAGTGGGAGAGGCAGCTAGGTTAGATTGCCCTGTCACAGTGGGAGAGGCAGCTAGGTTAGATTGCCATGTCACAGTGGGAGAGGCAGCTAGGTTAGATTGCCCTGTCACAGTGGGAGAGGATTGCCCCGTCACAGTGGGAGAGGCAGCTAGGTTTGATTGCCCTGTCACAGTGGGAGAGGCAGCTAGGTTAGATTGCCCTGTGACAGTGGGAGAGGCAGCTAGGTTAGATTGCCCTGTCACAGTGGGAGAGGCAGCTAGGTCAGATTGCCCTGTCACAGTGGTAGAGGCAGCTAGGTTAGATCGCCCTGTCGCAGTGGGAGAGGCAGCTAGGTTAGATTGCCCTGTCACAGTGGGAGAGGATTGCCCTGTCACAGTGGGAGAGGCAGCTAGGTTAGATTGCCCTGTCACAGTGGGAAAGGCAGCTAGGCGACATTGCCCTGTCACAGTGGGAGAGGCAGCTAGGTTAGATTTCCCTGTCACAGTGGGAGAGGCTGCTAGGTTAGATTGCCCTGTCACAGTGGGAGAGGATTGCCCTGTCACAGTGGGAGAGGAATCTAGGTTAGATTGCCCTGTCACGGTGGGAGAGGCAGCTAGGTTAGATTGCCCTGTCACAGTGGAGAGAATTGCCCTGTCACAGTAGCATAGGCATCTTGGTTAGATTCCCCTGTCACAGTGGGAGAGGCAGCTAGGTTCAATTGCCCTGTCACAGTGGGAGAGGCAGCTAGGTTAGATTGCCCTGTCACAGTGGGAGAGGCAGCTAGGTTAGATTGCCATGTCACATTGGGAGAGGCAGCAATATTAGATTGCCCTGTCACAGCGGGAGGGGCAGCGAGGTAAGATTGCCCTGTCATAGTGGGAGAGGATTGCCCTGTCACAGTGGGAGAGGCAGCTAGGTTAGATTGCCCTGTCACAGTGGGAGAGGCAGCTAGGTTAGATTGCACTGTCACAGTGGGAGAGGCAGCTAGGTTAGATTGCCCTGTCACATTGGTAGAGGCAGCTATGTTAGATTGCCCTGTCACAGCGGGAGGAGCAGCGAGGTTAGATTGCCCTGTCATAGTGGGAGAGGATTGCCCTGTCACAGTGGGAGAGGCAGCTAGGTTAGATTGCCCTGTCACAGTGGGAGAGGCAGCTAGGTTAGATTGCCATGTCACAGTGGGAGAGGCAGCTAGGTTAGATTGCCCTGTCACAGTGGTAGAGGATTGCCCTGTCACAGTGGGACAGGCAGCTAGCTTAGATTGCCCTGTCACAGTGGTAGAGGCAGCTAGGTTAGATTGCCCTGTCACAGTGGGAGAGGATTGCTCTGTCACAGTGGCATAGGCATCTAGGTTAGATCGCCCTGTCACAGTGGGAGAAGCAGGTAGGTTAAATTGCCCTGTCACAGTGGGAGAGTATTGCCCTGTCACAGTGGGAGAGGCAGCTAGGTTAGATTGCCCTGTAACAGTGGGAGAGGATTGCCCTGTCACAGTGGGAGAGGCAGCTAGGTTAGATTGCCCTGTCATTGTGGGAGAGGATTGCCCTGTCACAGTAGGAGAGGCAGCTTGGTTACATTGCCCTGTCACAGTGGGAGAGGATCGCCCTGTCACAGTGGGAGAGGCAGCTAGGTTTGATTGCCCTGTCACAGTGGGAGAGGCAGCTAGGTTAGATTGCCCTGTGACAGTGGGAGAGGCAGCTAGGTTAGATTGCCCTGTCACAGTGGGAGAGGCAGCTAGGTCAGATTGCCCTGTCACAGTGGTAGAGGCAGCTAGGTTAGATTGCCCTGTCACAGTGGGAGAGGATTGCCCCGTCACAGTGGCATAGACATCTAGGTTAGATCGCCCTGTCGCAGTGGGAGAGGCAGCTAGGTTAGATTGCCCTGTCACAGTGGGAGAGGATTGCCCTGTCACAGTGGGAGAGGCAGCTAGGTTAGAATGCCCTGTCACAGTGGGACAGGCAGCTAGGCTACATTGCCCTGTCACAGTGGGAGAGGCAGCTAGGTTACATTGCCCTGTCACAGTGGGAGAGGCAGCTAGGTTAGATTGCCCTGTCACAGTGGGAGAGGCAGCTAGGTTAGATTGCCCTGTCACAGTGGTAGAGGCAGCTAGGTTAGATTGCCCTGTCACAGTGGGAGAGGCAGCTAGGTTAGATTGCCCTGTCACAGTGGGAGAGGATTGCCCTGTCACAGTGGGAGAGGCAGCTAGGTTAGATTGCCCTGTCACAGTGGGAGAGGATTGCCCTGTCACAGTGGGACAGGCAGCTAGCTTAGATTGCCCTGTCACAGTGGTAGAGGCAGCTAGGTTAGATTGCCCTGTCACAGTGGGAGAGGATTGCTCTGTCACAGTGGCATAGGCATCTAGGTTAGATCGCCCTGTCACAGTGGGAGAAGCAGGTAGGTTAAATTGCCCTGTCACAGTGGGAGAGTATTGCCCTGTCACAGTGGGAGAGGCAGCTAGGTTAGATTGCCCTGTCATTGTGGGAGAGGATTGCCCTGTCACAGTAGGAGAGGCAGCTTGGTTACATTGCCCTGTCACAGTGGGAGAGGATTGCCCTGTCACAGTGGGAGAGGCAGCTAGGTTTGATTGCCCTGTCACAGTGGGAGAGGCAGCTAGGTTAGATTGCCCTGTGACAGTGGGAGAGGCAGCTAGGTTAGATTGCCCTGTCACAGTGGGAGAGGCAGCTAGGTCAGATTGCCCTGTCACAGTGGTAGAGGCAGCTAGGTTAGATTGCCCTGTCACAGTGGGAGAGGATTGCCCCGTCAAAGTGGCATAGACATCTAGGTTAGATCGCCCTGTCGCAGTGGGAGAGGCAGCTAGGTTAGATTGCCCTGTCACAGTGGGAGAGGATTGCCCTGTCACAGTGGGAGAGGCAGCTAGGTTAGAATGCCCTGTCACAGTGGGACAGGCAGCTAGGCTACATTGCCCTGTCACAGTGGGAGAGGCAGCTAGGTTAGATTGCCCTGTCACAGTGGGAGAGGCAGCTAGGTTAGATTGCCCTGTCACAGTGGGAGAGGCAGCTAGGTTAGATTGCCCTGTCACAGTGGTAGAGGCAGCTAGGTTAGATTGCCCTGTCACAGTGGGAGAGGCAGCTAGGTTAGATTGCCCTGTCACAGTGGGAGAGGATTGCCCTGTCACAGTGGGAGAGGCAGCTAGGTTAGATTGCCCTGTCACAGTGGGAGAGGATTGCCCTGTCACAGTGGGAGAGGCAGCTAGGTTAGATTGCCCTGTCATTGTGGGAGAGGATTGCCCTGTCACAGTAGGAGAGGCAGCTTGGTTAGATTGCCCTGTCACAGTGGGAGAGGATTGCCCTGTCACAGTGGGAGAGGCAGCTAGGTTTGATTGCCCTGTCACAGTGGGAGAGGCAGCTAGGTTAGATTGCCCTGTCACAGTGGGAGAGGCAGCTAGGTTAGATTGCCCTGTCACAGTGGGAGAGGCAGCTAGGTCAGATTGCCCTGTCACAGTGGTAGAGGCAGCTAGGTTAGATTGCCCTGTCACAGTGGGAGAGGATTGCCCCGTCACAGTGGCATAGACATCTAGGTTAGATCGCCCTGTCGCAGTGGGAGAGGCAGCTAGGTTAGATTGCCCTGTCACAGTGGGAGAGGATTGCCCTGTCACAGTGGGAGAGGCAGCTAGGTTAGAATGCCCTGTCACAGTGGGACAGGCAGCTAGGCTACATTGCCCTGTCACAGTGGGAGAGGCAGCTAGGTTAGATTGCCCTGTCACAGTGGGAGAGGCAGCTAGGTTAGATTGCCCTGTCACAGTGGGAGAGGCAGCTAGGTTAGATTGCCCTGTCACAGTGGTAGAGGCAGCTAGGTTAGATTGCCCTGTCACAGTGGGAGAGGCAGCTAGGTTAGATTGCCCTGTCACAGTGGGAGAGGATTGCCCTGTCACAGTGGGAGAGGCAGCTAGGTTAGATTGCCCTGTCACAGTGGGAGAGGATTGCCCTGTCACAGTGGGAGAGGCAGCTAGGTTAGATTGCCCTGTCATTGTGGGAGAGGATTGCCCTGTCACAGTAGGAGAGGCAGCTTGGTTAGATTGCCCTGTCACAGTGGGAGAGGATTGCCCTGTCACAGTGGGAGAGGCAGCTAGGTTAGATTGCCCTGTCACAGTGGTAGAGGCAGCTAGGTTAGATTGCCCTGTCACAGTGGGAGAGGCAGCTAGGTTAGATTGCCCTGTCACAGTGGGAGAGGATTGCCCTGTCACAGTGGGAGAGGCAGCTAGGTTAGATTGCCCTGTCACAGTGGGAGAGGATTGCCCTGTCACAGTGGGACAGGCAGCTAGCTTAGATTGCCCTGTCACAGTGGTAGAGGCAGCTAGGTTAGATTGCCCTGTCACAGTGGGAGAGGATTGCTCTGTCACAGTGGCATAGGCATCTAGGTTAGATCGCCCTGTCACAGTGGGAGAAGCAGGTAGGTTAAATTGCCCTGTCACAGTGGGAGAGTATTGCCCTGTCACAGTGGGAGAGGCAGGTAGGTTAGATTGCCCTGTAACAGTGGGAGAGGATTGCCCTGTCACAGTGGGAGAGGCAGCTAGGTTAGATTGCCCTGTCATTGTGGGAGAGGATTGCCCTGTCACAGTAGGAGAGGCAGCTTGGTTACATTGCCCTGTCACAGTGGGAGAGGATTGCCCTGTCACAGTGGGAGAGGCAGCTAGGTTTGATTGCCCTGTCACAGTGGGAGAGGCAGCTAGGTTAGATTGCCCTGTGACAGTGGGAGAGGCAGCTAGGTTAGATTGCCCTGTCACAGTGGGAGAGGCAGCTAGGTCAGATTGCCCTGTCACAGTGGTAGAGGCAGCTAGGTTAGATTGCCCTGTCACAGTGGGAGAGGATTGCCCCGTCACAGTGGCATAGACATCTAGGTTAGATCGCCCTGTCGCAGTGGGAGAGGCAGCTAGGTTAGATTGCCCTGTCACAGTGGGAGAGGATTGCCCTGTCACAGTGGGAGAGGCAGCTAGGTTAGAATGCCCTGTCACAGTGGGACAGGCAGCTAGGCTACATTGCCCTGTCACAGTGGGAGAGGCAGCTAGGTTAGATTGCCCTGTCACAGTGGGAGAGGCAGCTAGGTTAGATTGCCCTGTCACAGTGGGAGAGGCAGCTAGGTTAGATTGCCCTGTCACAGTGGTAGAGGCAGCTAGGTTAGATTGCCCTGTCACAGTGGGAGAGGCAGCTAGGTTAGATTGCCCTGTCACAGTGGGAGAGGATTGCCCTGTCACAGTGGGAGAGGCAGCTAGGTTAGATTGCCCTGTCACAGTGGGAGAGGATTGCCCTGTCACAGTGGGAGAGGCAGCTAGGTTAGATTGCCCTGTCATTGTGGGAGAGGATTGCCCTGTCACAGTAGGAGAGGCAGCTTGGTTAGATTGCCCTGTCACAGTGGGAGAGGATTGCCCTGTCACAGTGGGAGAGGCAGCTAGGTTTGATTGCCCTGTCACAGTGGGAGAGGCAGCTAGGTTAGATTGCCCTGTCACAGTGGGAGAGGCAGCTAGGTTAGATTGCCCTGTCACAGTGGGAGAGGCAGCTAGGTCAGATTGCCCTGTCACAGTGGTAGAGGCAGCTAGGTTAGATTGCCCTGTCACAGTGGGAGAGGATTGCCCCGTCACAGTGGCATAGACATCTAGGTTAGATCGCCCTGTCGCAGTGGGAGAGGCAGCTAGGTTAGATTGCCCTGTCACAGTGGGAGAGGATTGCCCTGTCACAGTGGGAGAGGCAGCTAGGTTAGAATGCCCTGTCACAGTGGGACAGGCAGCTAGGCTACATTGCCCTGTCACAGTGGGAGAGGCAGCTAGGTTAGATTGCCCTGTCACAGTGGGAGAGGCAGCTAGGTTAGATTGCCCTGTCACAGTGGGAGAGGCAGCTAGGTTAGATTGCCCTGTCACAGTGGTAGAGGCAGCTAGGTTAGATTGCCCTGTCACAGTGGGAGAGGCAGCTAGGTTAGATTGCCCTGTCACAGTGGGAGAGGATTGCACTGTCACAGTGGGAGAGGCAGCTAGGTTAGATTGCCCTGTCACAGTGGGAGAGGATTGCCCTGTCACAGTGGGAGAGGCAGCTAGGTTAGATTGCCCTGTCATTGTGGGAGAGGATTGCCCTGTCACAGTAGGAGAGGCAGCTTGGTTAGATTGCCCTGTCACAGTGGGAGAGGATTGCCCTGTCACAGTGGGAGAGGCAGCTAGGTTTGATTGCCCTGTCACAGTGGGAGAGGCAGCTAGGTTAGATTGCCCTGTCACAGTGGGAGAGGCAGCTAGGTTAGATTGCCCTGTCACAGTGGGAGAGGCAGCTAGGTCAGATTGCCCTGTCACAGTGGTAGAGGCAGCTAGGTTAGATTGCCCTGTCACAGTGGGAGAGGATTGCCCCGTCACAGTGGCATAGGCATCTAGGTTAGATCGCCCTGTCGCAGTGGGAGAGGCAGCTAGGTTAGATTGCCCTGTCACAGTGGGAGAGGATTGCCCTGTCACAGTGGGAGAGGCAGCTAGGTTAGATTGCCCTGTCACAGTGGGACAGGCAGCTAGGCTACATTGCCCTGTCACAGTGGGAGAGGCAGCTAGGTTAGATTGCCCTGTCACAGTGGGAGAGGCAGCTAGGTTAGATTGCCCTGTCACAGTGGGAGAGGCAGCTAGGTTAGATTGCCCTGTCACAGTGGTAGAGGCAGCTAGGTTAGATTGCCCTGTCACAGTGGGAGAGGATTGCCCTGTCACAGTGGGAGAGGAATCTAGGTTAGATTGCCCCGTCACGGTGGGAGAGGCAGCTAGGTTAGATTGCCCTGTCACAGTGGAGAGAATTGCCCTGTCACAGTAGCATAGGCATCTTGGTTAGATTCCCCTGTCACAGTGGGAGAGGCAGCTAGGTTCAATTGCCCTGTCACAGTGGGAGAGGCAGCTAGGTTAGATTGCCCTGTCACAGTGGGAGAGGCAGCTAGGTTAGATTGCCATGTCACATTGGGAGAGGCAGCAATATTAGATTGCCCTGTCACAGCGGGAGGGGCAGCGAGGTAAGATTGCCCTGTCATAGTGGGAGAGGATTGCCCTGTCACAGTGGGAGAGGCAGCTAGGTTGGATTGCCCTGTCACAGTGGGAGAGGCAGCTATGTTAGATTGCCCTGTCACAGTGGAAGAGGCAGCTAGGTTAGATTGCCCTGTCACAGTGGGAGAGGCAGCTAGGTTAGATTGCCCTGTCACATTGGTAGAGGCAGCTATGTTAGATTGCCCTGTCACAGCGGGAGGGGCAGCGAGGTTAGATTGCCCTGTCATAGTGGGAGAGGATTGCCCTGTCACAGTGGGAGAGGCAGCTAGGTTAGATTGCCCTGTCACAGTGGGAGAGGCAGCTAGGTTAGATTGCCATGTCACAGTGGGAGAGGCAGCTAGGTTAGATTGCCCTGTCACAGTGGTAGAGGATTTCCCTGTCACAGTGGGACAGGCAGCTAGGTTAGATTGCCCTGTCACAGTGGGAGAGGCAGCTAGGTTAGATTGCCCTGTCACAGTGGGAGAGGCACCTAGGTTAGATTGCCCTGTCACAGTGGGAGAGGCAGCTAGGTTAGATTGCCCTGTCACAGTGGTAGAGGCAGCTAGGTTAGATTGCCCTGTCACAGTGGGAGAGGATTGCTCTGTCACAGTGGCATAGGCATCTAGGTTAGATCGCCCTGTCACAGTGGGAGAAGCAGGTAGGTTAAATTGCCCTGTCACAGTGGGAGAGTATTGCCCTGTCACAGTGGGAGAGGCAGCTAGGTTAGATTGCCCTGTAACAGTGGGAGAGGATTGCCCTGTCACAGTGGGAGAGGCAGCTAGGTTAGATTGCCCTGTCATTGTGGGAGAGGATTGCCCTGTCACAGTAGGAGAGGCAGCTTGGTTACATTGCCCTGTCACAGTGGGAGAGGATTGCCCTGTCACAGTGGGAGAGGCAGCTAGGTTTGATTGCCCTGTCACAGTGGGAGAGGCAGCTAGGTTAGATTGCCCTGTGACAGTGGGAGAGGCAGCTAGGTTAGATTGCCCTGTCACAGTGGGAGAGGCAGCTAGGTCAGATTGCCCTGTCACAGTGGTAGAGGCAGCTAGGTTAGATTGCCCTGTCACAGTGGGAGAGGATTGCCCCGACACAGTGGCATAGGCATCTAGATTAGATCGCCCTGTCGCAGTGGGAGAGGCAGCTAGGTTAGATTGCCCTGTCACAGTGGGAGAGGATTGCCCTGTCACAGTGGGAGAGGCAGCTAGGTTAGATTGCCCTGTCACAGTGGGACAGGCAGCTAGGCTACATTGCCCTGTCACAGTGGGAGAGGCAGCTAGGTTAGATTGCCCTGTCACAGTCGGAGAGGCAGCTAGGTTAGATTGCCCTGTCACAGTGGGAGAGGCAGCTAGGTTAGATTGCCCTGTCACAGTGGTAGAGGCAGCTAGGTTAGATTGCCCTGTCACAGTGGGAGAGGATTGCCCTGTCACAGTGGGAGAGGAATCTAGGTTAGATTGCCCATTCACGGTGGGAGAGGCAGCTAGGTTAGATTGCCCTGTCACATTGGGAGAGGCAGCAATATTAGATTGCCCTGTCACAGCGGGAGGGGCAGCGAGGTAAGATTGCCCTGTCATAGTGGGAGAGGATTGCCCTGTCACAGTGGGAGAGGCAGCTAGGTTGGATTGCCCTGTCACAGTGGGAGAGGATTGCCCTGTCACAGTGGGAGAGGCAGCTAGGTTAGATTGCCCTGTCATTGTGGGAGAGGATTGCCCTGTCACAGTAGGAGAGGCAGCTTGGTTACATTGCCCTGTCACAGTGGGAGAGGATTGCCCTGTCACAGTGGGAGAGGCAGCTAGGTTTGATTGCCCTGTCACAGTGGGAGAGGCAGCTAGGTTAGATTGCCCTGTGACAGTGGGAGAGGCAGCTAGGTTAGATTGCCCTGTCACAGTGGGAGAGGCAGCTAGGTCAGATTGCCCTGTCACAGTGGTAGAGGCAGCTAGGTTAGATTGCCCTGTCACAGTGGGAGAGGATTGCCCCGACACAGTGGCATAGGCATCTAGATTAGATCGCCCTGTCGCAGTGGGAGAGGCAGCTAGGTTAGATTGCCCTGTCACAGTGGGAGAGGATTGCCCTGTCACAGTGGGAGAGGCAGCTAGGTTAGATTGCCCTGTCACAGTGGGACAGGCAGCTAGGCTACATTGCCCTGTCACAGTGGGAGAGGCAGCTAGGTTAGATTGCCCTGTCACAGTGGGAGAGGCAGCAAGGTTAGATTGCCCTGTCACAGTGGGAGAGGATTGCTCTGTCACAGTGGCATAGGCATCTAGGTTAGATCGCCCTGTCACAGTGGGAGATGCAGCTAGGTTAGATTGCCCTGTCACAGTGGGAGAGGATTGCCCTGTCACAGTGGGAGAGGCAGCTAGGTTAGATTGCCCTGTCATTGTGGGAGAGGATTGACCTGTCACAGTAGGAGAGGCAGCTTGGTTAGATTGCCCTGTCACAGTCGGAGAGGATTGCCCTGTCACACTGGGAGAGGAATCTAGGTTAGATTGCCCTGTCACAGTGGGAGAGGCAGCTAGGTTAGATTGCCCTGTCACAGTGGGAGAGGCAGCTCGGTTAGATTGCCCTTTCACAGTGGGAGAGGCAGTTAGGGTAGATTGCCCTGTCACAGTGGGAGAGGCAGCGAGGTTAGGTTGCCCTGTCACAGTGGGAGAGGATTGCCCTGTCACAGTGGCATAGGCATCTAGGTTAGATTGCCCTGTCACAGTGGGAGAGGCAGCTAGGTTAGATTGCCCTGTCACAGTGGGAGAGGATTGCCCTGTCACAGTGGGAGAGGCAGCTAAGTTAGATTGCCCTTTCACAGTGGGAGAGGATTGTCCTGTCACAGTGGGAGAGGCAGCTTGGTTAGATTGCCCTGTCACAGTGGGAGATGATTGCCTTGTCACAGTGGGAGAGGCAGCTAGGTTAGATTGCCCTGTCACAGTGGGAGAGGCAGCTAGGTTAGATTGCCCTGTCACAGTAGGAGAGCCAGATAGGTCAGATTGCCCTGTCACAGTGGGAGAGGCAGCTGAGTTAGATTGCCCTGTCACAGTGGGAGCGGATTGCCCTGTCACAGTGGGAGAGGATTTCCCTGTCACAGTGGGAGAGGATTGCCCGGTCACAGTGGGAGAGACAGCTAGTTTAGATTGCCCTGTCACAGTAGGAGAGGCAGCTGGGTTAGATTGCCCTGTCACAGTGGGAGAGGCAGCGAGGTTAGATTGCCCTGTCACAGTGGGAGAGGCAGCTAAGTTAGATTGCCTTGTCACACTGGGAGAGGCAGCTAGTTTAGATTGCCCTGTCACAGTGGGAGAGGAAGCTAGGTTAAACTGCCCTGTCACAGTGGGAGAGGCAGCTAGGTTAGATTGCCCTGTCACAGTGGGAGAGGATTACCCTTTCACAGGGGGAGAGGATTGCCCTGTCACAATGGGAGAGGATTGGCCTGTCACAGTGGGAGAGGCAGCTAGGTAAGATTGCCCTGTCACAGTGGGAGAGGCAGCTAGTTTAGATTGCCCTGTCACAGTGGGAGAGGCAGCTAGGTTAGATTGTCCTGTCACAGTGGGAGAGGCAGCTAGGTTAGATTGCCCTGTCACAGTTGGAGAGGCAGCTTGGTTAGATTGCCCTGTCACAGTGGGAGAGGATTGCCCTGTCACAGTGGGAGAGGATTGCCCTGTCACAGTGGGAGAGGATTGCCCTGTCACAGTGGGAGAGGATTACCCTGTCACAGTGGGAGAGGATTGCCCTGTCACATTGGGAGAGGCAGCTAGGTTAGATTGCCCTGTCACAGTGGGAGAGGCATCTAGGTTAGATTGCCCTGTCACAGTGGGAGAGGCAGCTAGGTTAGATTGCCCTGTCACAGTGGGAGAGGCATCTACGTTAGATTGCTCTGTAACAGTGGGAGAGGCAGCTAGGTTAGATCGGCCTGTCACAGTGGGAGAGGCAGCTAGGTTAGATTGCACTGTCAAAGTGGGAGAGGCAGCTAGTTTAGATTGCCCTGTCACAGTGGGAGAGGCAGCTAGGTTAGATCGCCCTGTCACAGTGGGAGAGGCAGCTAGGTTAGATTGCCCTGTCACAGTTTGAGAGGCAGCTAGGTTAGATTGCCCTGTCACAGTGGGAGAGGCAGCTTGGTTAGATTGCCCATTCACAGTGGGAGAGGCAGCTAGGTTAGATTGCCCTGTCACAGTGGGAGAGGCAGCTAGGTTTGATTGCCCTGTCACAGTGGGAGAGGCAGCTAGGTTAGATTGCCCTGTCACATTGGGAGAGGATTGCCCTGTCACAGTGGGAGAGGATTGTCCTGTCACAGTGGGAGAGGATTGCCCGGTCACAGTGGGAGAGGCAGCTAGGTTAGATTGCCCTGTCAAGAGTGGGAGAGGCAGCTAGGTTAGATTGCCCTGTCACAGTGGGAGAGGCATCTAGGTCTGATTGCCCTGTCACAGTGGGAGAGGCAGCTAGGTTAGATTGCCCTGTCACAGTGGGAGAGGCATCTACGTTAGATTGCTCTGTAACAGTGGGAGAGGCAGCTAGGTTAGATCGGCCTGTCACAGTGGGAGAGGCAGCTAGGTTAGATTGCACTGTCACAGTGGGAGAGGCAGCTAGTTTAGATTGCCCTGTCACAGTGGGAGAGGCAACTAGGTTAGATCGCCCTGTCAAAGTGGGAGAGGCAGCTAGGTTAGATTGCCCTATCACAGTTGGAGAGGCAGCTAGGTTAGATTGCCCTGTCACAGTGGGAGAGGCAGCTTGGTTAGATTGCCCTGTCACAGTGAGAGAGGCAGCTAGGTTAGATTGCCCTGTCACAGTCAGACAGGCAGCTAGGTTAGATTGCCCTGTCACAGTGGGAGAGGCAGCTTGGTTAGATTGCCCTGTCACAGTGGGAGAGGCAGCTAGGTCAGATTGCCCTGTCACAGTGGGAGAGGCAGCTAGGTTAGATTGCCCTGTCACAGTGGGAGAGGATTGCCCTGTCACAGTGGGAGAGGATTGCCCTGTCACAGTGGGAGAGGATTGCCCTGTCACATTGGGAGAGGCAGCTAGGTTAGATTGCCCTGTCACAGTGGGAGAGGCATCTAGGTTAGATTGCCCTGTCACAGTGGGAGAGGCAGCTAGGTTAGATTGCCCTGTCACAGTGGGAGAGGCATCTACGTTAGATTGCTCTGTAACAGTGGGAGAGGCAGCTAGGTTAGATCGGCCTGTCACAGTGGGAGAGGCAGCTAGGTTAGATTGCACTGTCAAAGTGGGAGAGGCAGCTAGTTTAGATTGCCCTGTTACAGTGGTAGAGGCAGCTAGGTTAGATCGCCCTGTCACAGTGGGAGAGGCAGCTAGGTTAGATTGCCCTGTCACAGTTGGAGAGGCAGCTAGGTTAGATTGCCCTGTCACAGTGGGAGAGGCAGCTTGGTTAGATTGCCCATTCACAGTGGGAGAGGCAGCTAGGTTAGATTGCCCTGTCACAGTGGGAGAGGCAGCTAGGTTTGATTGCCCTGTCACAGTGGGAAAGGCAGCTAGGTTAGATTGCCCTGTCACAGTCGGACAGGCAGCTAGGTTAGATTGGCCTGTCACAGTGGGAGAGGCAGCTTGGTTAGATTGCCCTGTCAAAGTGGGAGAGGCAGCTAGTTTAGATTGCCCTGTCACAGTGGGAGAGGCAGCTAGGTTAGATCGCCCTGTCACAGTGGGAGAGGCAGCTAGTTTAGATTGCCCTGTCACAGTGGGAGAGGCAGCTAGGTTAGATCGCCCTGTCACAGTGGGAGAGGCAGCTAGGTTAGATTGCCCTGTCACAGTTTGAGAGGCAGCTAGGTTAGATTGCCCTGTCACAGTGGGAGAGGCAGCTTGGTTAGATTGCCCATTCACAGTGGGAGAGGCAGCTAGGTTAGATTGCCCTGTCACAGTGGGAGAGGCAGCTAGGTTTGATTGCCCTGTCACAGTGGGAGAGGCAGCTAGGTTAGATTGCCCTGTCACATTGGGAGAGGATTGCCCTGTCACAGTGGGAGAGGATTGTCCTGTCACAGTGGGAGAGGATTGCCCGGTCACAGTGGGAGAGGCAGCTAGGTTAGATTGCCCTGTCAAGAGTGGGAGAGGCAGCTAGGTTAGATTGCCCTGTCACAGTGGGAGAGGCATCTAGGTCTGATTGCCCTGTCACAGTGGGAGAGGCAGCTAGGTTAGATTGCCCTGTCACAGTGGGAGAGGCATCTACGTTAGATTGCTCTGTAACAGTGGGAGAGGCAGCTAGGTTAGATCGGCCTGTCACAGTGGGAGAGGCAGCTAGGTTAGATTGCACTGTCACAGTGGGAGAGGCAGCTAGTTTAGATTGCCCTGTCACAGTGGGAGAGGCAACTAGGTTAGATCGCCCTGTCAAAGTGGGAGAGGCAGCTAGGTTAGATTGCCCTGTCACAGTGGGAGAGGCAGCTAGGTTAGATTGCCCTGTCACAGTGGGAGAGGCATCTACGTTAGATTGCTCTGTAACAGTGGGAGAGGCAGCTAGGTTAGATCGGCCTGTCACAGTGGGAGAGGCAGCTAGGTTAGATTGCACTGTCAAAGTGGGAGAGGCAGCTAGTTTAGATTGCCCTGTCAAAGTGGTAGAGGCAGCTAGGTTAGATCGCCCTGTCACAGTGGGAGAGGCAGCTAGGTTAGATTGCCCTGTCACAGTTGGAGAGGCAGCTAGGTTAGATTGCCCTGTCACAGTGGGAGAGGCAGCTTGGTTAGATTGCCCATTCACAGTGGGAGAGGCAGCTAGGTTAGATTGCCCTGTCACAGTGGGAGAGGCAGCTAGGTTTGATTGCCCTGTCACAGTGGGAAAGGCAGCTAGGTTAGATTGCCCTGTCACAGTCGGACAGGCAGCTAGGTTAGATTGGCCTGTCACAGTGGGAGAGGCAGCTTGGTTAGATTGCCCTGTCACAGTGGGAGTGGCAGCTAGGTCAGATTGCCCTGTCACAGTGGGAGAGGCAGCTAGGTTAGATTGCCCTGTCACAGTGGGAGAAGCAGCGAGGTTAGATTGCCCTGTCACAGTGGGAGAGGCAGCTAAGTTAGATTGCCTTGTCACAGTGGGAGAGGCAGCTAGTTTAGATTGCCCTGTCACAGTGGGAGAGGAAGCTAGGTTAAACTGCCCTGTCACAGTGGGAGAGGCAGCTAGGATAGATTGGCCTGTCACAGTTGGAGAGGATTGCCCTGTCACAGTGGGAGAGGATTGCCCTGTCACAGTGGGAGAGGATTGCCCGGTCACAGTGGGAGAGGCAGCTAGGTTAGATTGCCCTGTCAGAGTGGGAAAGGCAGCTAGGTTAGATTGCCCTGTCACAGTGGGAGAGGCAGCTAGGTTAGATTGCCCTGTCACAGTGGGAGAGGCAGCTAGGTTAGATTGCCCTGTCACATTGGGAGAGGATTGCCCTGTCACAGTGGGAGAGGATTGTCCTGTCACAGTGGGAGAGGATTGCCCGGTCACAGTGGGAGAGGCAGCTAGGTTAGATTGCCCTGTCAAGAGTGGGAGAGGCAGCTAGGTTAGATTGCCCTGTCACAGTGGGAGAGGCATCTAGGTTAGATTGCCCTGTCACAGTGGGAGAGGCAGCTAGGTTAGATTGCCCTGTCACAGTGGGAGAGGCATCTACGTTAGATTGCTCTGTAACAGTGGGAGAGGCAGCTAGGTTAGATTGCCCTGTCACAGTGGGAGAGGCAGCTAGGTTAGATTGCACTGTCAATGTGGGAGAGGCAGCTAGTTTAGATTGCCCTGTCACAGTGGGAGAGGCAGCTAGGTTAGATCGCCCTGTCACAGTGGGAGAGGCAGCTAGGTTAGATTGCCCTGTCACAGTTGGAGAGGCAGCTAGGTTAGATTGCCCTGTCACAGTGGGAGAGGCAGCTTGGTTAGATTGCCCATTCACAGTGGGAGAGGCAGCTAGGTTAGATTGCCCTGTCACAGTGGGAGAGGCAGCTAGGTTAGATTGCCCTGTCACAGTCGGACAGGCAGCTAGGTTAGATTGCCCTGTCACAGTGGGAGAGGCAGCTTGGTTAGATTGCCCTGTCACAGTGGGAGTGGCAGCTAGGTCAGATTGCCCTGTCACAGTGGGAGAGGCAGCTAGGTTAGATTGCCCTGTCACAGTGGGAGAGGCAGCGAGGTTACATTGCCCTGTCACAGTGGGAGAGGCAGCTAAGTTAGATTGCCTTGTCACAGTGGGAGAGGCAGCTAGTTTAGATTGCCCTGTCACAGTGGGAGAGGCATCTACGTTAGATTGCTCTGTAACAGTGGGAGAGGCAGCTAGGTTAGATCGGCCTGTCACAGTGGGAGAGGCAGCTAGGTTAGATTGCACTGTCAAAGTGGGAGAGGCAGCTAGTTTAGATTGCCCTGTCACAGTGGGAGAGGCAGCTAGGTTAGATTGCCCTGTCACAGTGGGAGAGGCAGCTAGGTTAGATTGCCCTGTCACAGTTGGAGAGGCAGCTAGGTTAGATTGCCCTGTCACAGTGGGAGAGGCAGCTTGGTTAGATTGCCCATTCACAGTGGGAGAGGCAGCTAGGTTAGATTGCCCTGTCACAGTGGGAGAGGCAGCTAGGTTTGATTGCCCTGTCACAGTGGGAGAGGCAGCTAGGTTAGATTGCCCTGTCACATTGGGAGAGGATTGCCCTGTCACAGTGGGAGAGGATTGTCCTGTCACAGTGGGAGAGGATTGCCCGGTCACAGTGGGAGAGGCAGCTAGGTTAGATTGCCCTGTCAAGAGTGGGAGAGGCAGCTAGGTTAGATTGCCCTGTCACAGTCAGACAGGCAGCTAGGTTAGATTGCCCTGTCACAGTGGGAGAGGCAGCTTGGTTAGATTGCCCTGTCACAGTGGGAGAGGCAGCTAGGTCAGATTGCCCTGTCACAGTGGGAGAGGCAGCTAGGTTAGATTGCCCTGTCACAGTGGGAGAGGATTGCCCTGTCACAGTGGAAGAGGATTGCCCTGTCACAGTGGGAGAGGATTGCCCTGTCACATTGGGAGAGGCAGCTAGGTTGGATTGCCCTGTCACAGTGGGAGAGGCATCTAGGTTAGATTGCCCTGTCACAGTGGGAGAGGCAGCTAGGTTAGATTGCCCTGTCACAGTGGGAGAGGCATCTACGTTAGATTGCTCTGTAACAGTGGGAGAGGCAGCTAGGTTAGATCGGCCTGTCACAGTGGGAGAGGCAGCTAGGTTAGATTGCACTGTCAAAGTGGGAGAGGCAGCTAGTTTAGATTGCCCTGTCACAGTGGGAGAGGCAGCTAGGTTAGATCGCCCTGTCACAGTGGGAGAGGCAGCTAGGTTAGATTGCCCTGTCACAGTTGGAGAGGCAGCTAGGTTAGATTGCCCTGTCACAGTGGGAGAGGCAGCTTGGTTAGATTGCCCATTCACAGTGGGAGAGGCAGCTAGGTTAGATTGCCCTGTCACAGTGGGAGAGGCAGCTAGGTTTGATCGCCCTGTCACAGTGGGAAAGGCAGCTAGGTTAGATTGCCCTGTCACAGTCGGACAGGCAGCTAGGTTAGATTGCCCTGTCACAGTGGGAGAGGCAGGTTGGTTAGATTGCCCTGTCACAGTGGGAGTGGCAGCTAGGTCAGATTGCCCTGTCACAGTGGGAGAGGCAGCTAGGTTAGATTGCCCTGTCACAGTGGGAGAGGCAGCGAGGTTAGATTGCCCTGTCACAGTGGGAGAGGCAGCTAAGTTAGATTGCCTTGTCACAGTGGGAGAGGCAGCTAGTTTAGATTGCCCTGTCACAGTGGGAGAGGAAGCTAGGTTAAACTGCCCTGTCACAGTGGGAGAGGCAGCTAGGTTAGATTGGCCTGTCACAGTTGGAGAGGATTGCCCTGTCACAGTGGGAGAGGATTGCCCTGTCAGAGTGGGAAAGGCAGCTAGGTTAGATTGCCCTGTCAGAGTGGGAGAGGCAGCTAGGTTAGATTGCCCTGTCACAGTGGGAGAGGCAGCTAGGTTAGATTGCCCTGTCACATTGGGAGAGGATTGCCCTGTCACAGTGGGAGAGGATTGTCCTGTCACAGTGGGAGAGGATTGCCCGGTCACAGTGGGAGAGGCAGCTAGGTTAGATTGCCCTGTCAAGAGTGGGAGAGGCAGCTAGGTTAGATTGCCCTGTCACAGTGGGAGAGGCATCTAGGTTAGATTGCCCTGTCACAGTGGGAGAGGCAGCTAGGTTAGATTGCCCTGTCACAGTGGGAGAGGCATCTACGTTAGATTGCTCTGTAACAGTGGGAGAGGCAGCTAGGTTAGATCGGCCTGTCACAGTGGGAGAGGCAGCTAGGTTAGATTGCCCTGTCACAGTGGGAGAGGCAGCTAGGTCAGATTGCCCTGTCACAGTGGGAGAGGCAGCTAGGTTAGATTGCCCTGTCACAGTGGGAGAGGCAGCGAGGTTAGATTGCCCTGTCACAGTGGGAGAGGCAGCTAAGTTAGATTGCCTTGTCACAGTGGGAGAGGCAGCTAGTTTAGATTGCCCTGTCACAGTGGGAGAGGAAGCTAGGTTAAACTGCCCTGTCACAGTGGGAGAGGCAGCTAGGTTAGATTGGCCTGTCACAGTTGGAGAGGATTGCCCTGTCACAGTGGGAGAGGATTGCCCTGTCACAGTGGGAGAGGATTGCCCTGTCAGAGTGGGAAAGGCAGCTAGGTTAGATTGCCCTGTCACAGTGGGAGAGGCAGCTAGGTTAGATTGCCCTGTCACAGTGGGAGAGGCAGCTAGGTTAGATTGCCCTGTCACATTGGGAGAGGATTGCCCTGTCACAGTGGGAGAGGATTGTCCTGTCACAGTGGGAGAGGATTGCCCGGTCACAGTGGGAGAGGCAGCTAGGTTAGATTGCCCTGTCAAGAGTGGGAGAGGCAGCTAGGTTAGATTGCCCTGTCACAGTGGGAGAGGCATCTAGTTTAGATTGCCCTGTCACAGTGGGAGAGGCAGCTAGGTTAGATTGCCCTGTCACAGTGGGAGAGGCATCTACGTTAGATTGCTCTGTAACAGTGGGAGAGGCAGCTAGGTTAGATCGGCCTGTCACAGTGGGAGAGGCAGCTAGGTTAGATTGCACTGTCAAAGTGGGAGAGGCAGCTAGTTTAGATTGCCCTGTCACAGTGGGAGAGGCAGCTAGGTTAGATCGCCCTGTCACAGTGGGAGAGGCAGCTAGGTTAGATTGCCCTGTCACAGTTGGAGAGGCAGCTAGGTTAGATTGCCCTGTCACAGTGGGAGAGGCAGCTTGGTTAGATTGCCCATTCACAGTGGGAGAGGCAGCTAGGTTAGATTGCCCTGTCACAGTGGGAGAGGCAGCTAGGTTAGATTGCCCTGTCACAGTCGGACAGGCAGCTAGGTTAGATTGCCCTGTCACAGTGGGAGAGGCAGCTTGGTTAGATTGCCCTGTCACAGTGGGAGTGGCAGCTAGGTCAGATTGCCCTGTCACAGTGGGAGAGGCAGCTAGGTTAGATTGCCCTGTCACAGTGGGAGAGGCGGCGAGGTTACATTGCCCTGTCACAGTGGGAGAGGCAGCTAAGTTAGATTGCCTTGTCACAGTGGGAGAGGCAGCTAGTTTAGATTGCCCTGTCACAGTGGGAGAGGAAGCTAGGTTAAACTGCCCTGTCACAGTGGGAGAGGCAGCTAGGTTAGATTGGCCTGTCACAGTTGGAGAGGATTGCCCTGTCACAGTGGGAGAGGATTGCCCTGTCACAGTGGGAGAGGATTACCCGGTCACAGTGGGAGAGGCAGCTAGGTTAGATTGCCCTGTGAAGAGTGGGAGAGGCAGCTAGGTTAGATTGCCCTGTCACAGTGGGAGAGGCATCTAGGTCTGATTGCCCTGTCACAGTGGGAGAGGCAGCTAGATTAGATTGCCCTGTCACAGTGGGAGAGGCATCTACGTGAGATTGCTCTGTAACAGTGGGAGAGGCAGCTAGGTTAGATCGGCCTGTCACAGTGGGAGAGGCAGCTAGGTTAGATTGCACTGTCACAGTGGGAGAGGCAGCTAGTTTAGATTGCCCTGTCACAGTGGGAGAGGCAACTAGGTTAGATCGCCCTGTCACAGTGGGAGAGGCAGCTAGGTTAGATTGCCCTGTCACAGTTGGAGAGGCAGCTAGGTTAGATTGCCCTGTCACAGTGGGAGAGGCATCTAGTTTAGATTGCCCTGTCACAGTGGGAGAGGCAGCTAGGTTAGATTGCCCTGTCACAGTGGGAGAGGCATCTACGTTAGATTGCTCTGTAACAGTGGGAGAGGCAGCTAGGTTAGATCGGCCTGTCACAGTGGGAGAGGCAGCTAGGTTAGATTGCACTGTCAAAGTGGGAGAGGCAGCTAGTTTAGATTGCCCTGTCACAGTGGGAGAGGCAGCTAGGTTAGATCGCCCTGTCACAGTGGGAGAGGCAGCTAGGTTAGATTGCCCTGTCACAGTTGGAGAGGCAGCTAGGTTAGATTGCCCTGTCACAGTGGGAGAGGCAGCTTGGTTAGATTGCCCATTCACAGTGGAGAGGCAGCTAGGTTAGATTGCCCTGTCACAGTGGGAGAGGCAGCTAGGTTAGATTGCCCTGTCACAGTCGGACAGGCAGCTAGGTTAGATTGCCCTGTCACAGTGGGAGAGGCAGCTTGGTTAGATTGCCCTGTCACAGTGGGAGTGGCAGCTAGGTCAGATTGCCCTGTCACAGTGGGAGAGGCAGCTAGGTTAGATTGCCCTGTCACAGTGGGAGAGGCGGCGAGGTTACATTGCCCTGTCACAGTGGGAGAGGCAGCTAAGTTAGATTGCCTTGTCACAGTGGGAGAGGCAGCTAGTTTAGATTGCCCTGTCACAGTGGGAGAGGAAGCTAGGTTAAACTGCCCTGTCACAGTGGGAGAGGCAGCTAGGTTAGATTGGCCTGTCACAGTTGGAGAGGATTGCCCTGTCACAGTGGGAGAGGATTGCCCTGTCACAGTGGGAGAGGATTACCCGGTCACAGTGGGAGAGGCAGCTAGGTTAGATTGCCCTGTGAAGAGTGGGAGAGGCAGCTAGGTTAGATTGCCCTGTCACAGTGGGAGAGGCATCTAGGTCTGATTGCCCTGTCACAGTGGGAGAGGCAGCTAGATTAGATTGCCCTGTCACAGTGGGAGAGGCATCTACGTGAGATTGCTCTGTAACAGTGGGAGAGGCAGCTAGGTTAGATCGGCCTGTCACAGTGGGAGAGGCAGCTAGGTTAGATTGCACTGTCACAGTGGGAGAGGCAGCTAGTTTAGATTGCCCTGTCACAGTGGGAGAGGCAACTAGGTTAGATCGCCCTGTCACAGTGGGAGAGGCAGCTAGGTTAGATTGCCCTGTCACAGTTGGAGAGGCAGCTAGGTTAGATTGCCCTGTCACAGTGGGAGAGGCAGCTTGGTTAGATTGCCCTGTCACAGTGAGAGAGGCAGCTAGGTTAGATTGCCCTGTCACAGTCAGACAGGCAGCTAGGTTAGATTGCCCTGTCACAGTGGGAGAGGCAGCTTGGTTAGATTGCCCTGTCACAGTGGGAGAGGCAGCTAGGTCAGATTGCCCTGTCACAGTGGGAGAGGCAGCTAGGTTAGATTGCCCTGTCACAGTGGGAGAGGATTGCCCTGTCACAGTGGGAGAGGATTGCCCTGTCACAGTGGGAGAGGATTGCCCTGTCACATTGGGAGAGGCAGCTAGGTTAGATTGCCCTGTCACAGTGGGAGAGGCATCTAGGTTAGATTGCCCTGTCACAGTGGGAGAGGCAGCTAGGTTAGATTGCCCTGTCACAGTGGGAGAGGCATCTACGTTAGATTGCTCTGTAACAGTGGGAGAGGCAGCTAGGATAGATCGGCCTGTCACAGTGGGAGAGGCAGCTAGGTTAGATTGCACTGTCAAAGTGGGAGAGGCAGCTAGTTTAGATTGCCCTGTCACAGTGGGAGAGGCAGCTAGGTTAGATCGCCCTGTCACAGTGGGAGAGGCAGCTAGGTTAGATTGCCCTGTCACAGTTGGAGAGGCAGCTAGGTTAGATTGCCCTGTCACAGTGGGAGAGGCAGCTTGGTTAGATTGCCCATTCACAGTGGGAGAGGCAGCTAGGTTAGATTGCCCTGTCACAGTGGGAGAGGCAGCTAGGTTTGATTGCCCTGTCACAGTGGGAAAGGCAGCTAGGTTAGATTGCCCTGTCACAGTCGGACAGGCAGCTAGGTTAGATTGCCCTGTCACAGTGGGAGAGGCAGGTTGGTTAGATTGCCCTGTCACAGTGGGAGTGGCAGCTAGGTCAGATTGCCCTGTCACAGTGGGAGAGGCAGCTAGGTTAGATTGCCCTGTCACAGTGGGAGAGGCAGCGAGGTTAGATTGCCCTGTCACAGTGGGAGAGGCAGCTAAGTTAGATTGCCTTGTCACAGTGGGAGAGGCAGCTAGTTTAGATTGCCCTGTCACAGTGGGAGAGGAAGCTAGGTTAAACTGCCCTGTCACAGTGGGAGAGGCAGCTAGGTTAGATTGGCCTGTCACAGTTGGAGAGGATTGCCCTGTCACAGTGGGAGAGGATTGCCCTGTCACAGTGGGAGAGGATTGCCCTGTCAGAGTGGGAAAGGCAGCTAGGTTAGATTGCCCTGTCACAGTGGGAGAGGCAGCTAGGTTAGATTGCCCTGTCACATTGGGAGAGGATTGCCCTGTCACAGTGGGAGAGGATTGTCCTGTCACAGTGGGAGAGGATTGCCCGGTCACAGTGGGAGAGGCAGCTAGGTTGGATTGCTCTGTCAAGAGTGGGAGAGGCAGCTAGGTTAGATTGCCTTGTCACAGTGGGAGAGGCATCTAGGTTAGATTGCCCTGTCACAGTGGGAGAGGCAGCTAGGTTAGATTGCCCTGTCACAGTGGGAGAGGCATCTACGTTAGATTGCTCTGTAACAGTGGGAGAGGCAGCTAGGTTAGATCGGCCTGTCACAGTGGGAGAGGCAGCTAGGTTAGATTGCACTGTCAAAGTGGGAGAGGCAGCTAGTTTAGATTGCCCTGTCACAGTGGGAGAGGCAGCTAGGTTAGATCGCCCTGTCACAGTGGGAGAGGCAGCTAGGTTAGATTGTCCTGTCACAGTTGGAGAGGCAGCTAGGTTAGATTGCCCTGTCACAGTGGGAGAGGCAGCTTGGTTAGATTGCCCATTCACAGTGGGAGAGGCAGCTAGGTTAGATTGCCCTGTCACAGTGGGAGAGGCAGCTAGGTTAGATTGCCCTGTCACAGTCGGACAGGCAGCTAGGTTAGATTGCCCTGTCACAGTGGGAGAGGCAGCTTGGTTAGATTGCCCTGTCACAGTGGGAGTGGCAGCTAGGTCAGATTGCCCTGTCACAGTGGGAGAGGCAGCTAGGTTAGATTGCCCTGTCACAGTGGGAGAGGCAGCGAGGTTACATTGCCCTGTCACAGTGGGAGAGGCAGCTAGGTTAGATTGTCCTGTCACAGTGGGAGAGGCAGCTAGGTTAGATTGCCCTGTCACATTGGGAGAGGATTGCCCTGTCACAGTGGGAGAGGATTGTCCTGTCACAGTGGGAGAGGATTGCCCGGTCACAGTGGGAGAGGCAGCTAGGTTAGATTGCCCTGTCAAGAGTGGGAGAGGCAGCTAGGTTAGATTGCCCTGTCACAGTGGGAGAGGCATCTAGGTTAGATTGCCCTGTCACAGTGGGAGAGGCAGCTTGGTTAGATTGCCCTGTCACAGTGGGAGAGGCATCTACGTTAGATTGCTCTGTAACAGTGGGAGAGGCAGCTAGGTTAGATCGGCCTGTCACAGTGGGAGAGGCAGCTAGGTTAGATTGCACTGTCAAAGTGGGAGAGGCAGCTAGTTTAGATTGCCCTGTCACAGTGGGAGAGGCAGCTAGGTTAGATCGCCCTGTCACAGTGGGAGAGGCAGCTAGGTTAGATTGCCCTGTCACAGTTGGAGAGGCAGCTAGGTTAGATTCCCCTGTCACAGTGGGAGAGGCAGCTTGGTTAGATTGCCCATTCACAGTGGGAGAGGCAGCTAGGTTAGATTGCCCTGTCACAGTGGGAGAGGCAGCTAGGTTAGATTGCCCTGTCACAGTCGGACAGGCAGCTAGGTTAGATTGCCCTGTCACAGTGGGAGAGGCAGCTTGGTTAGATTGCCCTGTCACAGTTGGAGAGGCAGCTAGGTTAGATTCCCCTGTCACAGTGGGAGAGGCAGCTTGGTTAGATTGCCCATTCACAGTGGGAGAGGCAGCTAGGTTAGATTGCCCTGTCACAGTGGGAGAGGCAGCTAGGTTAGATTGCCCTGTCACAGTCGGACAGGCAGCTAGGTTAGATTGCCCTGTCACAGTGGGAGAGGCAGCTTGGTTAGATTGCCCTGTCACAGTGGGAGTGGCAGCTAGGTCAGATTGCCCTGTCACAGTGGGAGAGGCAGCTAGGTTAGATTGCCCTGTCACAGTGGGAGAGGCAGCGAGGTTACATTGCCCTGTCACAGTGGGAGAGGCAGCTAAGTTAGATTGCCTTGTCACAGTGGGAGAGGCAGCTAGTTTAGATTGCCCATTCACAGTGGGAGAGGCAGCTAGGTTAGATTGCCCTGTCACAGTGGGAGAGGCAGCTAGGTTAGATTGCCCTGTCACAGTCGGACAGGCAGCTAGGTTAGATTGCCCTGTCACAGTGGGAGAGGCAGCTTGGTTAGATTGCCCTGTCACAGTGGGAGTGGCAGCTAGGTCAGATTGCCCTGTCACAGTGGGAGAGGCAGCTACGTTAGATTGCCCTGTCACAGTGGGAGAGGCAGCGAGATTACATTGCCCTGTCACAGTGGGAGAGGCAGCTAAGTTAGATTGCCTTGTCACAGTGGGAGAGGCAGCTAGTTTAGATTGCCCTGTCACAGTGGGAGAGGCATCTACGTTAGATTGCTCTGTAACAGTGGGAGAGGCAGCTAGGTTAGATCGGCCTGTCACAGTGGGAGAGGCAGCTAGGTTAGATTGCACTGTCAAAGTGGGAGAGGCAGCTAGTTTAGATTGCCCTGTCACAGTGGGAGAGGCAGCAAGGTTAGATTGCCCTGTCACAGTGGGAGAGGCAGCTAGGTTAGATTGCCCTGTCACAGTTGGAGAGGCAGCTAGGTTAGATTGCCCTGTCACAGTGGGAGAGGCAGCTTGGTTAGATTGCCCATTCACAGTGGGAGAGGCAGCTAGGTTAGATTGCCCTGTCACAGTGGGAGAGGCAGCTAGGTTTGATTGCCCTGTCACAGTGGGAGAGGCAGCTAGGTTAGATTGCCCTGTCACATTGGGAGAGGATTGCCCTGTCACAGTGGGAGAGGATTGTCCTGTCACAGTGGGAGAGGATTGCCCGGTCACAGTGGGAGAGGCAGCTAGGTTAGATTGCCCTGTCAAGAGTGGGAGAGGCAGCTAGGTTAGATTGCACTGTCACAGTGGGAGAGGCATCTAGGTCTGATTGCCCTGTCACAGTGGGAGAGGCAGCTAGGTTAGATTGCCCTGTCACAGTGGGAGAGGCATCTAGGTTAGATTGCCCTGTCACAGTGGGAGAGGCAGCTAGGTTTGATTGCCCTGTCACAGTGGGAGAGGCAGCTAGGTTAGATTGCCCTGTCACATTGGGAGAGGATTGCCCTGTCACAGTGGGAGAGGATTGTCCTGTCACAGTGGGAGAGGATTGCCCTGTCACAGTGGGAGAGGCAGCTAGGTTAGATTGCCCTGTCACAGTGGGAGAGGCATCTAGGTTAGATTGCCCTGTCACAGTGGGAGAGGCAGCTAGGTTAGATTGCCCTGTCACAGTGGGAGAGGCATCTACGTTAGATTGCTCTGTAACAGTGGGAGAGGCAGCTAGGATAGATCGGCCTGTCACAGTGGGAGAGGCAGCTAGGTTAGATTGCACTGTCAAAGTGGGAGAGGCAGCTAGTTTAGATTGCCCTGTCACAGTGGGAGAGGCAGCTAGGTTAGATCGCCCTGTCACAGTGGGAGAGGCAGCTAGGTTAGATTGCCCTGTCACAGTTGGAGAGGCAGCTAGGTTAGATTGCCCTGTCACAGTGGGAGAGGCAGCTTGGTTAGATTGCCCATTCACAGTGGGAGAGGCAGCTAGGTTAGATTGCCCTGTCACAGTGGGAGAGGCAGCTAGGTTTGATTGCCCTGTCACAGTGGGAAAGGCAGCTAGGTTAGATTGCCCTGTCACAGTCGGACAGGCAGCTAGGTTAGATTGCCCTGTCACAGTGGGAGAGGCAGGTTGGTTAGATTGCCCTGTCACAGTGGGAGTGGCAGCTAGGTCAGATTGCCCTGTCACAGTGGGAGAGGCAGCTAGGTTAGATTGCCCTGTCACAGTGGGAGAGGCAGCGAGGTTAGATTGCCCTGTCACAGTGGGAGAGGCAGCTAAGTTAGATTGCCTTGTCACAGTGGGAGAGGCAGCTAGTTTAGATTGCCCTGTCACAGTGGGAGAGGAAGCTAGGTTAAACTGCCCTGTCACAGTGGGAGAGGCAGCTAGGTTAGATTGGCCTGTCACAGTTGGAGAGGATTGCCCTGTCACAGTGGGAGAGGATTGCCCTGTCACAGTGGGAGAGGATTGCCCTGTCAGAGTGGGAAAGGCAGCTAGGTTAGATTGCCCTGTCACAGTGGGAGAGGCAGCTAGGTTAGATTGCCCTGTCACATTGGGAGAGGATTGCCCTGTCACAGTGGGAGAGGATTGTCCTGTCACAGTGGGAGAGGATTGCCCGGTCACAGTGGGAGAGGCAGCTAGGTTGGATTGCTCTGTCAAGAGTGGGAGAGGCAGCTAGGTTAGATTGCCTTGTCACAGTGGGAGAGGCATCTAGGTTAGATTGCCCTGTCACAGTGGGAGAGGCAGCTAGGTTAGATTGCCCTGTCACAGTGGGAGAGGCATCTACGTTAGATTGCTCTGTAACAGTGGGAGAGGCAGCTAGGTTAGATCGGCCTGTCACAGTGGGAGAGGCAGCTAGGTTAGATTGCACTGTCAAAGTGGGAGAGGCAGCTAGTTTAGATTGCCCTGTCACAGTGGGAGAGGCAGCTAGGTTAGATCGCCCTGTCACAGTGGGAGAGGCAGCTAGGTTAGATTGTCCTGTCACAGTTGGAGAGGCAGCTAGGTTAGATTGCCCTGTCACAGTGGGAGAGGCAGCTTGGTTAGATTGCCCATTCACAGTGGGAGAGGCAGCTAGGTTAGATTGCCCTGTCACAGTGGGAGAGGCAGCTAGGTTAGATTGCCCTGTCACAGTCGGACAGGCAGCTAGGTTAGATTGCCCTGTCACAGTGGGAGAGGCAGCTTGGTTAGATTGCCCTGTCACAGTGGGAGTGGCAGCTAGGTCAGATTGCCCTGTCACAGTGGGAGAGGCAGCTAGGTTAGATTGCCCTGTCACAGTGGGAGAGGCAGCGAGGTTACATTGCCCTGTCACAGTGGGAGAGGCAGCTAGGTTAGATTGTCCTGTCACAGTGGGAGAGGCAGCTAGGTTAGATTGCCCTGTCACATTGGGAGAGGATTGCCCTGTCACAGTGGGAGAGGATTGTCCTGTCACAGTGGGAGAGGATTGCCCGGTCACAGTGGGAGAGGCAGCTAGGTTAGATTGCCCTGTCAAGAGTGGGAGAGGCAGCTAGGTTAGATTGCCCTGTCACAGTGGGAGAGGCATCTAGGTTAGATTGCCCTGTCACAGTGGGAGAGGCAGCTTGGTTAGATTGCCCTGTCACAGTGGGAGAGGCATCTACGTTAGATTGCTCTGTAACAGTGGGAGAGGCAGCTAGGTTAGATCGGCCTGTCACAGTGGGAGAGGCAGCTAGGTTAGATTGCACTGTCAAAGTGGGAGAGGCAGCTAGTTTAGATTGCCCTGTCACAGTGGGAGAGGCAGCTAGGTTAGATCGCCCTGTCACAGTGGGAGAGGCAGCTAGGTTAGATTGCCCTGTCACAGTTGGAGAGGCAGCTAGGTTAGATTCCCCTGTCACAGTGGGAGAGGCAGCTTGGTTAGATTGCCCATTCACAGTGGGAGAGGCAGCTAGGTTAGATTGCCCTGTCACAGTGGGAGAGGCAGCTAGGTTAGATTGCCCTGTCACAGTCGGACAGGCAGCTAGGTTAGATTGCCCTGTCACAGTGGGAGAGGCAGCTTGGTTAGATTGCCCTGTCACAGTTGGAGAGGCAGCTAGGTTAGATTCCCCTGTCACAGTGGGAGAGGCAGCTTGGTTAGATTGCCCATTCACAGTGGGAGAGGCAGCTAGGTTAGATTGCCCTGTCACAGTGGGAGAGGCAGCTAGGTTAGATTGCCCTGTCACAGTCGGACAGGCAGCTAGGTTAGATTGCCCTGTCACAGTGGGAGAGGCAGCTTGGTTAGATTGCCCTGTCACAGTGGGAGTGGCAGCTAGGTCAGATTGCCCTGTCACAGTGGGAGAGGCAGCTAGGTTAGATTGCCCTGTCACAGTGGGAGAGGCAGCGAGGTTACATTGCCCTGTCACAGTGGGAGAGGCAGCTAAGTTAGATTGCCTTGTCACAGTGGGAGAGGCAGCTAGTTTAGATTGCCCATTCACAGTGGGAGAGGCAGCTAGGTTAGATTGCCCTGTCACAGTGGGAGAGGCAGCTAGGTTAGATTGCCCTGTCACAGTCGGACAGGCAGCTAGGTTAGATTGCCCTGTCACAGTGGGAGAGGCAGCTTGGTTAGATTGCCCTGTCACAGTGGGAGTGGCAGCTAGGTCAGATTGCCCTGTCACAGTGGGAGAGGCAGCTACGTTAGATTGCCCTGTCACAGTGGGAGAGGCAGCGAGATTACATTGCCCTGTCACAGTGGGAGAGGCAGCTAAGTTAGATTGCCTTGTCACAGTGGGAGAGGCAGCTAGTTTAGATTGCCCTGTCACAGTGGGAGAGGCATCTACGTTAGATTGCTCTGTAACAGTGGGAGAGGCAGCTAGGTTAGATCGGCCTGTCACAGTGGGAGAGGCAGCTAGGTTAGATTGCACTGTCAAAGTGGGAGAGGCAGCTAGTTTAGATTGCCCTGTCACAGTGGGAGAGGCAGCAAGGTTAGATTGCCCTGTCACAGTGGGAGAGGCAGCTAGGTTAGATTGCCCTGTCACAGTTGGAGAGGCAGCTAGGTTAGATTGCCCTGTCACAGTGGGAGAGGCAGCTTGGTTAGATTGCCCATTCACAGTGGGAGAGGCAGCTAGGTTAGATTGCCCTGTCACAGTGGGAGAGGCAGCTAGGTTTGATTGCCCTGTCACAGTGGGAGAGGCAGCTAGGTTAGATTGCCCTGTCACATTGGGAGAGGATTGCCCTGTCACAGTGGGAGAGGATTGTCCTGTCACAGTGGGAGAGGATTGCCCGGTCACAGTGGGAGAGGCAGCTAGGTTAGATTGCCCTGTCAAGAGTGGGAGAGGCAGCTAGGTTAGATTGCACTGTCACAGTGGGAGAGGCATCTAGGTCTGATTGCCCTGTCACAGTGGGAGAGGCAGCTAGGTTAGATTGCCCTGTCACAGTGGGAGAGGCATCTACGTGAGATTGCTCTGTAACAGTGGGAGAGGCAGCTAGGTTAGATCGGCCTGTCACAGTGGGAGAGGCAGCTAGGTTAGATTGCACTGTCACAGTGGGAGAGGCAGCTAGTTTAGATGGCCCTGTCACAGTGGGAGAGGCAACTAGGTTAGATCGCCCTGTCACAGTGGGAGAGGCAGCTAGGTTAGATTGCCCTGTCACAGTTGGACAGGCAGCTAGGTTAGATTGCCCTGTCACAGTGGGAGAGGCAGCTTGGTTAGATTGCCCTGTCACAGTGAGAGAGGCAGCTAGGTTTGATTGCCCTGTCACAGTGGGAGAGGCAGCTTGGTTAGATTGCCCTGTCACAGTGGGAGAGGCAGCTAGGACAGATTGCCCTGTCACAGTGGGAGAGGCAGCTAGGTTACATTGCCCTGTCACATTGGGAGAGGATTGCCCTGTCACAGTGGGAGAGGATTGTCCTGTCACAGTGGGAGAGGATTGCCCGGTCACAGTGGGAGAGGCAGCTAGGTTAGATTGCCCTGTCAAGAGTGGGAGAGGCAGCTAGGTTAGATTGCCCTGTCACAGTGGGAGAGGCAGCTAGGTTAGATTGCCCTGTCACAGTGGGAGAGGCAGCTAGGTTAGATTGCCCCTTCACAGTGGGAGAGGCAGCTAGTTTAGATTGCCCTGTCACAGTGGGAGAGGAAGCTAGGTTAAACTGCCCAGTCACAGTGGGAGAGGCAGCAAGGCTACATTGCCCTGTCACAGTGGGAGAGGCAGCTAGGTTAGATTGCCCTGTCACAGTGGGAGAGGCAGCTTGGTTAGATTGCCCTGTCACAGTGGGAGAGGCAGCAAGGTTAGATTGCCCTGTCACAGTGGGAGAGGCATCTAGGTTAGATTGTCCTATCACGGTGGGAGAGGCAGCTAGGTTAGATTGCCCTGTCACAGTGGGAGAGGCAGCTTGGTTAGATTGCCCTGTCACAGTGGGAAAGGATTGCCCTGTCACAGTGGGAGAGGCAGCTAGGTTAGATTGCCCTGTCACAGTGGGAGAGGAAGCAAGGTTAGATTGCCCTGTCACAGTGGGAGAGGCATCTAGGTTAGATTGCCCTGTCACAGTGGGAGAGGCAGCTAGGTTAGATTGCCCTGTCACAGTGGGAGAGGCATCTACGTTAGATTGCTCTGTAACAGTGGGAGAGGCAGCTAGGTTAGATCGGCCTGTCACAGTGGGAGAGGCAGCTAGGTTAGATTGCACTGTCAAAGTGGGAGAGGCAGCTAGTTTAGATTGCCCTGTCACAGTGGGAGAGGCAGCTAGGTTAGATTGCCCTGTCACAGTTGGAGAGGCAGCTAGGTTAGATTGCCCTGTCACAGTGGGAGAGGCAGCTTGGTTAGATTGCCCATTCACAGTGGGAGAGGCAGCTAGGTTAGATTGCCCTGTCACAGTGGGAGAGGCAGCTTGGTTAGATTGCCCATTCACAGTGGGAGAGGCAGCTAGGTTAGATTGCCCTGTCACAGTGGGAGAGGCAGCTAGGTTAGATTGCCCTGTCACAGTCGGACAGGCAGCTAGGTTAGATTGCCCTGTCACAGTGGGAGAGGCAGCTTGGTTAGATTGCCCTGTCACAGTGGGAGAGGCAGCTAGGTCAGATTGCCCTGTCACAGTGGGAGAGGCAGCTAGGTTAGATTGCCCTGTCACAGTGGGAGAGGCAGCTAGGTTAGATTGCCCTGTCAGAGTGGGAAAGGCAGCTAGGTTAGATTGCCTTGTCACAGTGGGAGAGGCAGCTAGGTTAGATTGCCCTGTCACAGTGGGAGAGGCAGCTAGGTTAGATTGCCCTGTCACATTGGGAGAGGATTGCCCTGTCACAGTGGGAGAGGATTGTCCTGTCACAGTGGGAGAGGATTGCCCGGTCACAGTGGGAGAGGCAGCTAGGTTAGATTGCCCTGTCAAGAGTGGGAGAGGCAGCTAGGTTAGATTGCCCTGTCACAGTGGGAGAGGCATTTAGGTTAGATTGCCCTGTCACAGTGGGAGAGGCAGCTAGGTTAGATTGCCCTGTCACAGTGGGAGAGGCATCTACGTTAGATTGCTCTGTTACAGTGGGAGAGGCACCTAGGTTAGATCGGCCTGTCACAGTGGGAGAGGCAGCTAGGTTAGATTGCACTGTCAAAGTGGGAGAGGCAGCTAGTTTAGATTGCCCTGTCACAGTGGGAGAGGCAGCTAGGTTAGATAGCCCTGTCACAGTGGGAGAGGCAGCTAGGTTAGATTGCCCTGTCACAGTTGGAGAGGCAGCTAGGTTAGATTGCCCTGTCACAGTGGGAGAGGCAGCTTGGTTAGATTGCCCTGTCACAGTGAGAGAGGCAGCTAGGTTAGATTGCCCTGTCACAGTTGGAGAGGCAGCTAGGTTAGATTGCCCTGTCACAGTGGGAGAGGCAGCTTGGTTAGATTGCCCTGTCACAGTGGGAGAGGCAGCTAGGACAGATTGCCCTGTCACAGTGGGAGAGGCAGCTAGGTAAGATTGCCCTGTCACAGTGGGAGAGGCAGCTAGGTTAGATTGCCCTGTCACAGTGGGAGAGGCAGCTTGGTTAGATTGCCCATTCACAGTGGGAGAGGCAGCTAGGTTAGATTGCCCTGTCACAGTGGGAGAGGCATCTAGGTTTGATTGCCCTGTCACAGTGGGAGAGGCAGCTAAATTAGATTGCCTTGTCACAGTGGGAGAGGCAGCTAGTTTAGATTGCGCTGTCACAGTGGGAGAGGAAGCTAGGTTAAACTGCCCTGTCACAGTGGGAGAGGCAGCTAGGTTAGATTGGCCTGTCACAGTGGGAGAGGATTGCCCTGTCACAGTGGGAGAGGATTGCCCTGTCACAGTGGGAGAGGATTGCCCGGTCACAGTGGGAGAGGCAGCTACGTTAGATTGCCCTGTCAGAGTGGGAAAGGCAGCTAGGTTAGATTGCCCTGTCACAGTGGGAGAGGCAGCTAGGTTAGATTGCCCTGTCACAGTGGGAGAGGCAGCTAGATTAGATTGCCCTGTCACATTGGGAGAGGATTGCCCTGTCACAGTGGGAGAGGACTGTCCTGTCACAGTGGGAGAGGATTGCCCGGTCACAGTGGGAGAGGCAGCTAGGTTAGATTGCCCTGTCAAGAGTGGGAGAGGCAGCTAGGTTAGATTGCCCTGTCACAGTGGGAGAGGCATCTAGGTTAGATTGCCCTGTCACAGTGGGAGAGGCAGCTAGGTTAGATTGCCCTGTCACAGTGGGAGAGGCATCTACGTTAGATTGCTCTGTAACAGTGGGAGAGGCACCTAGGTTAGATCGGCCTGTCACAGTGGGAGAGGCAGCTAGGTTAGATTGCACTGTCAAAGTGGGAGAGGCAGCTAGTTTAGATTGCCCTGTCACAGTGGGAGAGGCAGCTAGGTTAGATCGCCCTGTCACAGTGGGAGAGGCAGCTAGGTTAGATTGCCCTGTCACAGTTGGACAGGCAGCTAGGTTAGATTGCCCTGTCACAGTGGGAGAGGCAGCTTGGTTAGATTGCCCTGTCACAGTGAGAGAGGCAGCTAGGTTAGATTGCCCTGTCACAGTGGGAGAGGCAGCTTGGTTAGATTGCCCTGTCACAGTGGGAGAGGCAGCTAGGACAGATTGCCCTGTCACAGTGGGAGAGGCAGCTAGGTTACATTGCCCTGTCACATTGGGAGAGGATTGCCCTGTCACAGTGGGAGAGGATTGTCCTGTCACAGTGGGAGAGGATTGCCCGGTCACAGTGGGAGAGGCAGCTAGGTTAGATTGCGCTGTCAAGAGTGGGAGAGGCAGCTAGGTTAGATTGCCCTGTCACAGTGGGAGAGGCAGCTAGGTTAGATTGCCCTGTCACAGTGGGAGAGGCAGCTAGGTTAGATTGCCCTGTCACATTGGGAGAGGATTGCCCTGTCACAGTGGGAGAGGATTGCCCGGTCACAGTGGGAGAGGCAGCTAGGTTAGATTGCCCTGTCAAGAGTGGGAGAGGCAGCTAGGTTAGATTGCCCTGTCACAGTGGGAGAGGCATCTAGGTTAGATTGGCCTGTCACAGTGGGAGAGGATTGCCCTGTCACAGTGGGAGAGGATTGCCCTGTCACAGTGGGAGAGGATTGCCCGGTCACAGTGGGAGAGGCAGCTACGTTAGATTGCCCTGTCAGAGTGGGAAAGGCAGCTAGGTTAGATTGCCCTGTCACAGTGGGAGAGGCAGCTAGGTTAGATTGCCCTGTCACAGTGGGAGAGGCAGCTAGATTAGATTGCCCTGTCACATTGGGAGAGGATTGCCCTGTCACAGTGGGAGAGGACTGTCCTGTCACAGTGGGAGAGGATTGCCCGGTCACAGTGGGAGAGGCAGCTAGGTTAGATTGCCCTGTCAAGAGTGGGAGAGGCAGCTAGGTTAGATTGCCCTGTCACAGTGGGAGAGGCATCTAGGTTAGATTGCCCTGTCACAGTGGGAGAGGCAGCTAGGTTAGATTGCCCTGTCACAGTGGGAGAGGCATCTACGTTAGATTGCTCTGTAACAGTGGGAGAGGCACCTAGGTTAGATCGGCCTGTCACAGTGGGAGAGGCAGCTAGGTTAGATTGCACTGTCAAAGTGGGAGAGGCAGCTAGTTTAGATTGCCCTGTCACAGTGGGAGAGGCAGCTAGGTGAGATCGCCCTGTCACAGTGGGAGAGGCAGCTAGGTTAGATTGCCCTGTCACAGTTGGACAGGCAGCTAGGTTAGATTGCCCTGTCACAGTGGGAGAGGCAGCTTGGTTAGATTGCCCTGTCACAGTGAGAGAGGCAGCTAGGTTAGATTGCCCTGTCACAGTGGGAGAGGCAGCTTGGTTAGATTGCCCTGTCACAGTGGGAGAGGCAGCTAGGACAGATTGCCCTGTCACAGTGGGAGAGGCAGCTAGGTTACATTGCCCTGTCACATTGGGAGAGGATTGCCCTGTCACAGTGGGAGAGGATTGTCCTGTCACAGTGGGAGAGGATTGCCCGGTCACAGTGGGAGAGGCAGCTAGGTTAGATTGCGCTGTCAAGAGTGGGAGAGGCAGCTAGGTTAGATTGCCCTGTCACAGTGGGAGAGGCAGCTAGGTTAGATTGCCCTGTCACAGTGGGAGAGGCAGCTAGGTTAGATTGCCCTGTCACATTGGGAGAGGATTGCCCTGTCACAGTGGGAGAGGATTGCCCGGTCACAGTGGGAGAGGCAGTTAGGTTAGATTGCCCTGTCAAGAGTGGGAGAGGCAGCTAGGTTAGATTGCCCTGTCACAGTGGGAGAGGCATCTAGGTTAGATTGCCCTGTCACAGTGGGAGAGGCAGCTAGGTTAGATTGCCCTGTCACAGTGGGAGAGGCATCTATGTTAGATTGCTCTGTTACAGTGGGAGAGGCACCTAGGTTAGATCGGCCTGTCACAGTGGGAGAGGCAGCTAGGTTAGATTGCTCTGTCAAAGTGGGAGAGGCAGCTAGTTTAGATTGCCCTGTCACAGTGGGAGAGGCAGCTAGGTTAGATAGCCCTGTCACAGTGGGAGAGGCAGCTAGGTTAGATTGCCCTGTCACAGTTGGAGAGGCAGCTAGGTTAGATTGCCCTGTCACAGTAGGAGAGGCAGCTAGGTTAGATTGCCCTGTCACAGTGGGAGAGGCAGCTAGTTTAGATTGCCCTGTCACAGTGGGAGAGGAAGCTAGGTTAAACTGCCCAGTCACAGTGGGAGAGGCAGCTAGGCTACATTGCCCTGTCACAGTGGGAGAGGCAGCTAGGTTAGATTGCCCTGTCACAGTAGGAGAGGCAGCTTGGTTAGATTGCCCTGTCACAGTGGGAGAGGCAGCAAGGTTAGATTGCCCTGTCACAGTGGGAGAGGCATCTAGGTTAGATTGTCCTATCACGGTGGGAGAGGCAGCTAGGTTAGATTGCCCTGTCACAGTGGGAGAGGCAGCTTGGTTAGATTGCCCTGTCACAGTGGGAAAGGATTGCCCTGTCACAGTGGGAGAGGCAGCTAGGTTAGATTGCCCTGTCACAGTGGGAGAGGCAGCAAGGTTAGATTGCCCTGTCACAGTGGGAGAGGCATCTAGGTTAGATTGCCCTGTCACAGTGGGAGAGGCAGCTAGGTTAGATTGCCCTGTCACAGTGGGAGAGGCATCTACGTTAGATTGCTCTGTAACAGTGGGAGAGGCAGCTAGGTTAGATCGGCCTGTCACAGTGGGAGAGGCAGCTAGGTTAGATTGCACTGTCAAAGTGGGAGAGGCAGCTAGTTTAGATTGCCCTGTCACAGTGGGAGAGGCAGCTAGGTTAGATCGCCCTGTCACAGTGGGAGAGGCAGCTAGGTTAGATTGCCCTGTCACAGTTGGAGAGGCAGCTAGGTTAGATTGCCCTGTCACAGTGGGAGAGGCAGCTTGGTTAGATTGCCCATTCACAGTGGGAGAGGCAGCTAGGTTAGATTGCCCTGTCACAGTGGGAGAGGCAGCTAGGTTAGATTGCTCTGTTACAGTGGGAGAGGCACCTAGGTTAGATCGGCCTGTCACAGTGGGAGAGGCAGCTAGGTTAGATTGCACTGTCAAAGTGGGAGAGGCAGCTAGTTTAGATTGCCCTGTCACAGTGGGAGAGGCAGCTAGGTTAGATAGCCCTCTCACAGTGGGAGAGGCAGCTAGGTTAGATTGCCCTGTCACAGTTGGAGAGGCAGCTAGGTTAGATTGCCCTGTCACAGTGGGAGAGGCAGCTTGGTTAGATTGCCCTGTCACAGTGAGAGAGGCAGCTAGGTTAGATTGCCCTGTCACAGTTGGAGAGGCAGCTAGGTTAGATTGCCCTGTCACAGTGGGATAGGCAGCTTGGTTAGATTGCCCTGTCACAGTGGGAGAGGCAGCTAGGTTAGATTGCCCTGTCACAGTGGGAGAGGCATCTACGTTAGATTGCTCTGTAACAGTGGGAGAGGCACCTAGGTTAGATCGGCCTGTCACAGTGGGAGAGGCAGCTAGGTTAGATTGCACTGTCAAAGTGGGAGAGGCAGCTAGTTTAGATTGCCCTGTCACAGTGGGAGAGGCAGCTAGGTTAGATCGCCCTGTCACAGTGGGAGAGGCAGCTAGGTTAGATTGCCCTGTCACAGTTGGACAGGCAGCTAGGTTAGATTGCCCTGTCACAGTGGGAGAGGCAGCTTGGTTAGATTGCCCTGTCACAGTGAGAGAGGCAGCTAGGTTAGATTGCCCTGTCACAGTGGGAGAGGCAGCTTGGTTAGATTGCCCTGTCACAGTGGGAGAGGCAGCTAGGACAGATTGCCCTGTCACAGTGGGAGAGGCAGCTAGGTTACATTGCCCTGTCACATTGGGAGAGGATTGCCCTGTCACAGTGGGAGAGGATTGTCCTGTCACAGTGGGAGAGGATTGCCCGGTCACAGTGGGAGAGGCAGCTAGGTTAGATTGCGCTGTCAAGAGTGGGAGAGGCAGCTAGGTTAGATTGCCCTGTCACAGTGGGAGAGGCAGCTAGGTTAGATTGCCCTGTCACAGTGGGAGAGGCAGCTAGGTTAGATTGCCCTGTCACATTGGGAGAGGATTGCCCTGTCACAGTGGGAGAGGATTGCCCGGTCACAGTGGGAGAGGCAGCTAGGTTAGATTGCCCTGTCAAGAGTGGGAGAGGCAGCTAGGTTAGATTGCCCTGTCACAGTGGGAGAGGCATCTAGGTTAGATTGGCCTGTCACAGTGGGAGAGGATTGCCCTGTCACAGTGGGAGAGGATTGCCCTGTCACAGTGGGAGAGGATTGCCCGGTCACAGTGGGAGAGGCAGCTACGTTAGATTGCCCTGTCAGAGTGGGAAAGGCAGCTAGGTTAGATTGCCCTGTCACAGTGGGAGAGGCAGCTAGGTTAGATTGCCCTGTCACAGTGGGAGAGGCAGCTAGATTAGATTGCCCTGTCACATTGGGAGAGGATTGCCCTGTCACAGTGGGAGAGGACTGTCCTGTCACAGTGGGAGAGGATTGCCCGGTCACAGTGGGAGAGGCAGCTAGGTTAGATTGCCCTGTCAAGAGTGGGAGAGGCAGCTAGGTTAGATTGCCCTGTCACAGTGGGAGAGGCATCTAGGTTAGATTGCCCTGTCACAGTGGGAGAGGCAGCTAGGTTAGATTGCCCTGTCACAGTGGGAGAGGCATCTACGTTAGATTGCTCTGTAACAGTGGGAGAGGCACCTAGGTTAGATCGGCCTGTCACAGTGGGAGAGGCAGCTAGGTTAGATTGCACTGTCAAAGTGGGAGAGGCAGCTAGTTTAGATTGCCCTGTCACAGTGGGAGAGGCAGCTAGGTGAGATCGCCCTGTCACAGTGGGAGAGGCAGCTAGGTTAGATTGCCCTGTCACAGTTGGACAGGCAGCTAGGTTAGATTGCCCTGTCACAGTGGGAGAGGCAGCTTGGTTAGATTGCCCTGTCACAGTGAGAGAGGCAGCTAGGTTAGATTGCCCTGTCACAGTGGGAGAGGCAGCTTGGTTAGATTGCCCTGTCACAGTGGGAGAGGCAGCTAGGACAGATTGCCCTGTCACAGTGGGAGAGGCAGCTAGGTTACATTGCCCTGTCACATTGGGAGAGGATTGCCCTGTCACAGTGGGAGAGGATTGTCCTGTCACAGTGGGAGAGGATTGCCCGGTCACAGTGGGAGAGGCAGCTAGGTTAGATTGCGCTGTCAAGAGTGGGAGAGGCAGCTAGGTTAGATTGCCCTGTCACAGTGGGAGAGGCAGCTAGGTTAGATTGCCCTGTCACAGTGGGAGAGGCAGCTAGGTTAGATTGCCCTGTCACATTGGGAGAGGATTGCCCTGTCACAGTGGGAGAGGATTGCCCGGTCACAGTGGGAGAGGCAGTTAGGTTAGATTGCCCTGTCAAGAGTGGGAGAGGCAGCTAGGTTAGATTGCCCTGTCACAGTGGGAGAGGCATCTAGGTTAGATTGCCCTGTCACAGTGGGAGAGGCAGCTAGGTTAGATTGCCCTGTCACAGTGGGAGAGGCATCTATGTTAGATTGCTCTGTTACAGTGGGAGAGGCACCTAGGTTAGATCGGCCTGTCACAGTGGGAGAGGCAGCTAGGTTAGATTGCTCTGTCAAAGTGGGAGAGGCAGCTAGTTTAGATTGCCCTGTCACAGTGGGAGAGGCAGCTAGGTTAGATAGCCCTGTCACAGTGGGAGAGGCAGCTAGGTTAGATTGCCCTGTCACAGTTGGAGAGGCAGCTAGGTTAGATTGCCCTGTCACAGTAGGAGAGGCAGCTAGGTTAGATTGCCCTGTCACAGTGGGAGAGGCAGCTAGTTTAGATTGCCCTGTCACAGTGGGAGAGGAAGCTAGGTTAAACTGCCCAGTCACAGTGGGAGAGGCAGCTAGGCTACATTGCCCTGTCACAGTGGGAGAGGCAGCTAGGTTAGATTGCCCTGTCACAGTAGGAGAGGCAGCTTGGTTAGATTGCCCTGTCACAGTGGGAGAGGCAGCAAGGTTAGATTGCCCTGTCACAGTGGGAGAGGCATCTAGGTTAGATTGTCCTATCACGGTGGGAGAGGCAGCTAGGTTAGATTGCCCTGTCACAGTGGGAGAGGCAGCTTGGTTAGATTGCCCTGTCACAGTGGGAAAGGATTGCCCTGTCACAGTGGGAGAGGCAGCTAGGTTAGATTGCCCTGTCACAGTGGGAGAGGCAGCAAGGTTAGATTGCCCTGTCACAGTGGGAGAGGCATCTAGGTTAGATTGCCCTGTCACAGTGGGAGAGGCAGCTAGGTTAGATTGCCCTGTCACAGTGGGAGAGGCATCTACGTTAGATTGCTCTGTAACAGTGGGAGAGGCAGCTAGGTTAGATCGGCCTGTCACAGTGGGAGAGGCAGCTAGGTTAGATTGCACTGTCAAAGTGGGAGAGGCAGCTAGTTTAGATTGCCCTGTCACAGTGGGAGAGGCAGCTAGGTTAGATCGCCCTGTCACAGTGGGAGAGGCAGCTAGGTTAGATTGCCCTGTCACAGTTGGAGAGGCAGCTAGGTTAGATTGCCCTGTCACAGTGGGAGAGGCAGCTTGGTTAGATTGCCCATTCACAGTGGGAGAGGCAGCTAGGTTAGATTGCCCTGTCACAGTGGGAGAGGCAGCTAGGTTAGATTGCTCTGTTACAGTGGGAGAGGCACCTAGGTTAGATCGGCCTGTCACAGTGGGAGAGGCAGCTAGGTTAGATTGCACTGTCAAAGTGGGAGAGGCAGCTAGTTTAGATTGCCCTGTCACAGTGGGAGAGGCAGCTAGGTTAGATAGCCCTCTCACAGTGGGAGAGGCAGCTAGGTTAGATTGCCCTGTCACAGTTGGAGAGGCAGCTAGGTTAGATTGCCCTGTCACAGTGGGAGAGGCAGCTTGGTTAGATTGCCCTGTCACAGTGAGAGAGGCAGCTAGGTTAGATTGCCCTGTCACAGTTGGAGAGGCAGCTAGGTTAGATTGCCCTGTCACAGTGGGATAGGCAGCTTGGTTAGATTGCCCTGTCACAGTGGGAGAGGCAGCTAGGACAGATTGCCCTGTCACAGTGGGAGAGGCAGCTAGGTAAGATTGCCCTGTCACAGTGGGAGAGGCAGCTAGGTTAGATTGCCCTGTCACAGTGGGAGAGGCAGCTTGGTTAGATTGCCCATTCACAGTGGGAGAGGCAGCTAGGTTAGATTGCCCTGTCACAGTGGGAGAGGCATCTAGGTTTGATTGCCCTGTCACAGTGGGAGAGGCAGCTAAATTAGATTGCCTTGTCACAGTGGGAGAGGCAGCTAGTTTAGATTGCGCTGTCACAGTGGGAGAGGAAGCTAGGTTAAACTGCCCTGTCACAGTGGGAGAGGCAGCTAGGTTAGATTGGCCTGTCACAGTGGGAGAGGATTGCCCTGTCACAGTGGGAGAGGATTGCCCTGTCACAGTGGGAGAGGATTGCCCGGTCACAGTGGGAGAGGCAGCTACGTTAGATTGCCCTGTCAGAGTGGGAAAGGCAGCTAGGTTAGATTGCCCTGTCACAGTGGGAGAGGCAGCTAGGTTAGATTGCCCTGTCACAGTGGGAGAGGCAGCTAGATTAGATTGCCCTGTCACATTGGGAGAGGATTGCCCTGTCACAGTGGGAGAGGACTGTCCTGTCACAGTGGGAGAGGCAGCTACGTTAGATTGCCCTGTCAGAGTGGGAAAGGCAGCTAGGTTAGATTGCCCTGTCACAGTGGGAGAGGCAGCAAGGTTAGATTGCCCTGTCACAGTGGGAGAGGCATCTAGGTTAGATTGCCCTGTCACAGTGGGAGAGGCAGCTAGGTTAGATTGCCCTGTCACAGTGGGAGAGGCATCTACGTTAGATTGCTCTGTAACAGTGGGAGAGGCAGCTAGGTTAGATCGGCCTGTCACAGTGGGAGAGGCAGCTAGGTTAGATTGCACTGTCAAAGTGGGAGAGGCAGCTAGTTTAGATTGCCCTGTCACAGTGGGAGAGGCAGCTAGGTTAGATCGCCCTGTCACAGTGGGAGAGGCAGCTAGGTTAGATTGCCCTGTCACAGTTGGAGAGGCAGCTAGGTTAGATTGCCCTGTCACAGTGGGAGAGGCAGCTTGGTTAGATTGCCCATTCACAGTGGGAGAGGCAGCTAGGTTAGATTGCCCTGTCACAGTGGGAGAGGCAGCTAGGTTAGATTGCTCTGTTACAGTGGGAGAGGCACCTAGGTTAGATCGGCCTGTCACAGTGGGAGAGGCAGCTAGGTTAGATTGCACTGTCAAAGTGGGAGAGGCAGCTAGTTTAGATTGCCCTGTCACAGTGGGAGAGGCAGCTAGGTTAGATAGCCCTCTCACAGTGGGAGAGGCAGCTAGGTTAGATTGCCCTGTCACAGTTGGAGAGGCAGCTAGGTTAGATTGCCCTGTCACAGTGGGAGAGGCAGCTTGGTTAGATTGCCCTGTCACAGTGAGAGAGGCAGCTAGGTTAGATTGCCCTGTCACAGTTGGAGAGGCAGCTAGGTTAGATTGCCCTGTCACAGTGGGATAGGCAGCTTGGTTAGATTGCCCTGTCACAGTGGGAGAGGCAGCTAGGACAGATTGCCCTGTCACAGTGGGAGAGGCAGCTAGGTAAGATTGCCCTGTCACAGTGGGAGAGGCAGCTAGGTTAGATTGCCCTGTCACAGTGGGAGAGGCAGCTTGGTTAGATTGCCCATTCACAGTGGGAGAGGCAGCTAGGTTAGATTGCCCTGTCACAGTGGGAGAGGCATCTAGGTTTGATTGCCCTGTCACAGTGGGAGAGGCAGCTAAATTAGATTGCCTTGTCACAGTGGGAGAGGCAGCTAGTTTAGATTGCGCTGTCACAGTGGGAGAGGAAGCTAGGTTAAACTGCCCTGTCACAGTGGGAGAGGCAGCTAGGTTAGATTGGCCTGTCACAGTGGGAGAGGATTGCCCTGTCACAGTGGGAGAGGATTGCCCTGTCACAGTGGGAGAGGATTGCCCGGTCACAGTGGGAGAGGCAGCTACGTTAGATTGCCCTGTCAGAGTGGGAAAGGCAGCTAGGTTAGATTGCCCTGTCACAGTGGGAGAGGCAGCTAGGTTAGATTGCCCTGTCACAGTGGGAGAGGCAGCTAGATTAGATTGCCCTGTCACATTGGGAGAGGATTGCCCTGTCACAGTGGGAGAGGACTGTCCTGTCACAGTGGGAGAGGATTGCCCGGTCACAGTGGGAGAGGCATCTAGGTTAGATTGCCCTGTCAAGAGTGGGAGAGGCAGCTAGGTTAGATTGCCCTGTCACAGTGGGAGAGGCATCTAGGTTAGATTGCCCTGTCACAGTGGGAGAGGCAGCTAGGTTAGATTGCCCTGTCACAGTGGGAGAGGCATCTACGTTAGATTGCTCTGTAACAGTGGGAGAGGCACCTAGGTTAGATCGGCCTGTCACAGTGGGAGAGGCAGCTAGGTTAGATTGCACTGTCAAAGTGGGAGAGGCAGCTAGTTTAGATTGCCCTGTCACAGTGGGAGAGGCAGCTAGGTTAGATCGCCCTGTCACAGTGGGAGAGGCAGCTAGGTTAGATTGCCCTGTCACAGTTGGACAGGCAGCTAGGTTAGATTGCCCTGTCACAGTGGGAGAGGCAGCTTGGTTAGATTGCCCTGTCACAGTGAGAGAGGCAGCTAGGTTAGATTGCCCTGTCACAGTGGGAGAGGCAGCTTGGTTAGATTGCCCTGTCACAGTGGGAGAGGCAGCTAGGACAGATTGCCCTGTCACAGTGGGAGAGGCAGCTAGGTTACATTGCCCTGTCACATTGGGAGAGGATTGCCCTGTCACAGTGGGAGAGGATTGTCCTGTCACAGTGGGAGAGGATTGCCCGGTCACAGTGGGAGAGGCAGCTAGGTTAGATTGCGCTGTCAAGAGTGGGAGAGGCAGCTAGGTTAGATTGCCCTGTCACAGTGGGAGAGGCAGCTAGGTTAGATTGCCCTGTCACAGTGGGAGAGGCAGCTAGGTTAGATTGCCCTGTCACATTGGGAGAGGATTGCCCTGTCACAATGGGAGAGGATTGCCCGGTCACAGTGGGAGAGGCAGCTAGGTTAGATTGCCCTGTCAAGAGTGGGAGAGGCAGCTAGTTTAGATTGCCCTGTCACAGTGGGAGAGGCATCTAGGTTAGATTGCCCTGTCACAGTGGGAGAGGCAGCTAGGTTAGATTGCCCTGTCACAGTGGGAGAGGCATCTATGTTAGATTGCTCTGTTACAGTGGGAGAGGCACCTAGGTTAGATCGGCCTGTCACAGTGGGAGAGGCAGCTAGGTTAGATTGCACTGTCAAAGTGGGAGAGGCAGCTAGTTTAGATTGCCCTGTCACAGTGGGAGAGGCAGCTAGGTTAGATAGCCCTGTCACAGTGGGAGAGGCAGCTAGGTTAGATTGCCCTGTCACAGTTGGAGAGGCAGCTAGGTTAGATTGCCCTGTCACAGTGGGAGAGGCAGCTTGGTTAGATTGCCCTGTCACAGTGAGAGAGGCAGCTAGGTTAGATTGCACTGTCACAGTTGGAGAGGCAGCTAGGTTAGATTGCCCTGTCACAGTGGGAGAGGCAGCTTGGTTAGATTGCCCTGTCACAGTGGGAGAGGCAGCTAGGACAGATTGCCCTGTCACAGTGGGAGAGGCAGCTAGGTAAGATTGCCCTGTCACAGTGGGAGAGGCAGCTAGGTTAGATTGACCTGTCACAGTGGGAGAGGCAGCTTGGTTAGATTGCCCATTCACAGTGGGAGAGGCAGCTAGGTTAGATTGCCCTGTCACAGTGGGAGAGGCAGCTAGGTTTGATTGCCCTGTCACAGTGGGAGAGGCATCTAGGTTAGATTGCCCTGTCACAGTGGGAGAGGCATCTAGGTTAGTTTGCCCTGTGACAGTGGGAGAGGCAGCTTGGTTAGATTGCCCTGTCACAGTGGGAGAGGCAGCTAGGTTAGATTGCACTGTCAAAGTGGGAGAGGCATCTAGGTTAGTTTGCCCTGTGACAGTGGGAGAGGCAGCTTGGTTAGATCGGCCTGTCACAGTGGGAGAGGCAGCTAGGTTAGATTGCACTGTCAAAGTGGGAGAGGCAGCTAGTTTAGATTGCCCTGTCACAGTGGGAGAGGCAGCTAGGTTAGATAGCCCTGTCACAGTGGGAGAGGCAGCTAGGTTAGATTGCCCTGTCACAGTTGGAGAGGCAGCTAGGTTAGATTGCCCTGTCACAGTGGGAGAGGCAGCTTGGTTAGATTGCCCTGTCACAGTGAGAGAGGCAGCTAGGTTAGATTGCACTGTCACAGTTGGAGAGGCAGCTAGGTTAGATTGCCCTGTCACAGTGGGAGAGGCAGCTTGGTTAGATTGCCCTGTCACAGTGGGAGAGGCAGCTAGGACAGATTGCCCTGTCACAGTGGGAGAGGCAGCTAGGTAAGATTGCCCTGTCACAGTGGGAGAGGCAGCTAGGTTAGATTGCCCTGTCACAGTGGGAGAGGCAGCTTGGTTAGATTGCCCATTCACAGTGGGAGAGGCAGCTAGGTTAGATTGCCCTGTCACAGTGGGAGAGGCAGCTAGGTTTGATTGCCCTGTCACAGTGGGAGAGGCATCTAGGTTAGATTGCCCTGTCACAGTGGGAGAGGCATCTAGGTTAGTTTGCCCTGTGACAGTGGGAGAGGCAGCTTGGTTAGATTGCCCTGTCACAGTGGGAGAGGCAGCTAGGTTAGATTACCCTGTCACAGTGTGAGAGGCAGCTAAGTTAGATTGCCTTTTCACAGTGGGAGAGGCAGCTAGTTTAGATTGCCCTGTCACAGTGGGAGAGGAAGCTAGGTTAAACTGCCCTGTCACAGTGGGAGAGGCAGCTAGGTTAGATTGGCCTGTCACAGTGGGAGAGGATTGCCCTGTCACAGTGGGAGAGGATTGCCCTGTCACAGTGGGAGAGGATTGCCCTGTCACAGTGGGAGAGGCAGCTAGGTAAGATTGCCCTGTCACAGTGGGAGAGGCAGCTAGGTTAGATTGCCCTGTCACAGTGGGAGAGGCAGCTTGGTTAGATTGCCCATTCACAGTGGGAGAGGCAGCTAGGTTAGATTGCCCTGTCACAGTGGGAGAGGCATCTAGGTTTGATTGCCCTGTCACAGTGGGAGAGGCAGCTAAATTAGATTGCCTTGTCACAGTGGGAGAGGCAGCTAGTTTAGATTGCGCTGTCACAGTGGGAGAGGAAGCTAGGTTAAACTGCCCTGTCACAGTGGGAGAGGCAGCTAGGTTAGATTGGCCTGTCACAGTGGGAGAGGATTGCCCTGTCACAGTGGGAGAGGATTGCCCTGTCACAGTGGGAGAGGATTGCCCGGTCACAGTGGGAGAGGCAGCTACGTTAGATTGCCCTGTCAGAGTGGGAAAGGCAGCTAGGTTAGATTGCCCTGTCACAGTGGGAGAGGCAGCTAGGTTAGATTGCCCTGTCACAGTGGGAGAGGCAGCTAGGTTAGATTGCCCTGTCACAGTAGGAGAGGCAGCTAGGTTAGATTGCCCTGTCACAGTGGGAGAGGCAGCTAGTTTAGATTGCCCTGTCACAGTGGGAGAGGAAGCTAGGTTAAACTGCCCAGTCACAGTGGGAGAGGCAGCTAGGCTACATTGCCCTGTCACAGTGGGAGAGGCAGCTAGGTTAGATTGCCCTGTCACAGTGGGAGAGGCAGCTTGGTTAGATTGCCCTGTCACAGTGGGAGAGGCAGCAAGGTTAGATTGCCCTGTCACAGTGGGAGAGGCATCTAGGTTAGATTGTCCTATCACGGTGGGAGAGGGAGCTAGGTTAGATTGCCCTGTCACAGTGGGAGAGGCAGCTTGGTTAGATTGCCCTGTCACAGTGGGAAAGGATTGCCCTGTCACAGTGGGAGAGGCAGCTAGGTTAGATTGCCCTGTCACAGTGGGAGAGGCAGCAAGGTTAGATTGCCCTGTCACAGTGGGAGAGGCATCTAGGTTAGATTGCCCTGTCACAGTGGGAGAGGCAGCTAGGTTAGATTGCCCTGTCACAGTGGGAGAGGCATCTACGTTAGATTGCTCTGTAACAGTGGGAGAGGCAGCTAGGTTAGATCGGCCTGTCACAGTGGGAGAGGCAGCTAGGTTAGATTGCACTGTCAAAGTGGGAGAGGCAGCTAGTTTAGATTGCCCTGTCACAGTGGGAGAGGCAGCTAGGTTAGATCGCCCTGTCACAGTGGGAGAGGCAGCTAGGTTAGATTGCCCTGTCACAGTTGGAGAGGCAGCTAGGTTAGATTGCCCTGTCACAGTGGGAGAGGCAGCTTGGTTAGATTGCCCATTCACAGTGGGAGAGGCAGCTAGGTTAGATTGCCCTGTCACAGTGGGAGAGGCAGCTAGGTTAGATTGCTCTGTTACAGTGGGAGAGGCACCTAGGTTAGATCGGCCTGTCACAGTGGGAGAGGCAGCTAGGTTAGATTGCACTGTCAAAGTGGGAGAGGCAGCTAGTTTAGATTGCCCTGTCACAGTGGGAGAGGCAGCTAGGTTAGATAGCCCTCTCACAGTGGGAGAGGCAGCTAGGTTAGATTGCCCTGTCACAGTTGGAGAGGCAGCTAGGTTAGATTGCCCTGTCACAGTGGGAGAGGCAGCTTGGTTAGATTGCCCTGTCACAGTGAGAGAGGCAGCTAGGTTAGATTGCCCTGTCACAGTTGGAGAGGCAGCTAGGTTAGATTGCCCTGTCACAGTGGGATAGGCAGCTTGGTTAGATTGCCCTGTCACAGTGGGAGAGGCAGCTAGGACAGATTGCCCTGTCACAGTGGGAGAGGCAGCTAGGTAAGATTGCCCTGTCACAGTGGGAGAGGCAGCTAGGTTAGATTGCCCTGTCACAGTGGGAGAGGCAGCTTGGTTAGATTGCCCATTCACAGTGGGAGAGGCAGCTAGGTTAGATTGCCCTGTCACAGTGGGAGAGGCATCTAGGTTTGATTGCCCTGTCACAGTGGGAGAGGCAGCTAAATTAGATTGCCTTGTCACAGTGGGAGAGGCAGCTAGTTTAGATTGCGCTGTCACAGTGGGAGAGGAAGCTAGGTTAAACTGCCCTGTCACAGTGGGAGAGGCAGCTAGGTTAGATTGGCCTGTCACAGTGGGAGAGGATTGCCCTGTCACAGTGGGAGAGGATTGCCCTGTCACAGTGGGAGAGGATTGCCCGGTCACAGTGGGAGAGGCAGCTACGTTAGATTGCCCTGTCAGAGTGGGAAAGGCAGCTAGGTTAGATTGCCCTGTCACAGTGGGAGAGGCAGCTAGGTTAGATTGCCCTGTCACAGTGGGAGAGGCAGCTAGATTAGATTGCCCTGTCACATTGGGAGAGGATTGCCCTGTCACAGTGGGAGAGGACTGTCCTGTCACAGTAGGAGAGGCAGCTACGTTAGATTGCCCTGTCAGAGTGGGAAAGGCAGCTAGGTTAGATTGCCCTGTCACAGTGGGAGAGGCAGCAAGGTTAGATTGCCCTGTCACAGTGGGAGAGGCATCTAGGTTAGATTGCCCTGTCACAGTGGGAGAGGCAGCTAGGTTAGATTGCCCTGTCACAGTGGGAGAGGCATCTACGTTAGATTGCTCTGTAACAGTGGGAGAGGCAGCTAGGTTAGATCGGCCTGTCACAGTGGGAGAGGCAGCTAGGTTAGATTGCACTGTCAAAGTGGGAGAGGCAGCTAGTTTAGATTGCCCTGTCACAGTGGGAGAGGCAGCTAGGTTAGATCGCCCTGTCACAGTGGGAGAGGCAGCTAGGTTAGATTGCCCTGTCACAGTTGGAGAGGCAGCTAGGTTAGATTGCCCTGTCACAGTGGGAGAGGCAGCTTGGTTAGATTGCCCATTCACAGTGGGAGAGGCAGCTAGGTTAGATTGCCCTGTCACAGTGGGAGAGGCAGCTAGGTTAGATTGCTCTGTTACAGTGGGAGAGGCACCTAGGTTAGATCGGCCTGTCACAGTGGGAGAGGCAGCTAGGTTAGATTGCACTGTCAAAGTGGGAGAGGCAGCTAGTTTAGATTGCCCTGTCACAGTGGGAGAGGCAGCTAGGTTAGATAGCCCTCTCACAGTGGGAGAGGCAGCTAGGTTAGATTGCCCTGTCACAGTTGGAGAGGCAGCTAGGTTAGATTGCCCTGTCACAGTGGGAGAGGCAGCTTGGTTAGATTGCCCTGTCACAGTGAGAGAGGCAGCTAGGTTAGATTGCCCTGTCACAGTTGGAGAGGCAGCTAGGTTAGATTGCCCTGTCACAGTGGGATAGGCAGCTTGGTTAGATTGCCCTGTCACAGTGGGAGAGGCAGCTAGGACAGATTGCCCTGTCACAGTGGGAGAGGCAGCTAGGTAAGATTGCCCTGTCACAGTGGGAGAGGCAGCTAGGTTAGATTGCCCTGTCACAGTGGGAGAGGCAGCTTGGTTAGATTGCCCATTCACAGTGGGAGAGGCAGCTAGGTTAGATTGCCCTGTCACAGTGGGAGAGGCATCTAGGTTTGATTGCCCTGTCACAGTGGGAGAGGCAGCTAAATTAGATTGCCTTGTCACAGTGGGAGAGGCAGCTAGTTTAGATTGCGCTGTCACAGTGGGAGAGGAAGCTAGGTTAAACTGCCCTGTCACAGTGGGAGAGGCAGCTAGGTTAGATTGGCCTGTCACAGTGGGAGAGGATTGCCCTGTCACAGTGGGAGAGGATTGCCCTGTCACAGTGGGAGAGGATTGCCCGGTCACAGTGGGAGAGGCAGCTACGTTAGATTGCCCTGTCAGAGTGGGAAAGGCAGCTAGGTTAGATTGCCCTGTCACAGTGGGAGAGGCAGCTAGGTTAGATTGCCCTGTCACAGTGGGAGAGGCAGCTAGATTAGATTGCCCTGTCACATTGGGAGAGGATTGCCCTGTCACAGTGGGAGAGGACTGTCCTGTCACAGTGGGAGAGGATTGCCCGGTCACAGTGGGAGAGGCAGCTAGGTTAGATTGCCCTGTCAAGAGTGGGAGAGGCAGCTAGGTTAGATTGCCCTGTCACAGTGGGAGAGGCATCTAGGTTAGATTGCCCTGTCACAGTGGGAGAGGCAGCTAGGTTAGATTGCCCTGTCACAGTGGGAGAGGCATCTACGTTAGATTGCTCTGTAACAGTGGGAGAGGCACCTAGGTTAGATCGGCCTGTCACAGTGGGAGAGGCAGCTAGGTTAGATTGCACTGTCAAAGTGGGAGAGGCAGCTAGTTTAGATTGCCCTGTCACAGTGGGAGAGGCAGCTAGGTTAGATCGCCCTGTCACAGTGGGAGAGGCAGCTAGGTTAGATTGCCCTGTCACAGTTGGACAGGCAGCTAGGTTAGATTGCCCTGTCACAGTGGGAGAGGCAGCTTGGTTAGATTGCCCTGTCACAGTGAGAGAGGCAGCTAGGTTAGATTGCCCTGTCACAGTGGGAGAGGCAGCTTGGTTAGATTGCCCTGTCACAGTGGGAGAGGCAGCTAGGACAGATTGCCCTGTCACAGTGGGAGAGGCAGCTAGGTTACATTGCCCTGTCACATTGGGAGAGGATTGCCCTGTCACAGTGGGAGAGGATTGTCCTGTCACAGTGGGAGAGGATTGCCCGGTCACAGTGGGAGAGGCAGCTAGGTTAGATTGCGCTGTCAAGAGTGGGAGAGGCAGCTAGGTTAGATTGCCCTGTCACAGTGGGAGAGGCAGCTAGGTTAGATTGCCCTGTCACAGTGGGAGAGGCAGCTAGGTTAGATTGCCCTGTCACATTGGGAGAGGATTGCCCTGTCACAATGGGAGAGGATTGCCCGGTCACAGTGGGAGAGGCAGCTAGGTTAGATTGCCCTGTCAAGAGTGGGAGAGGCAGCTAGATTAGATTGCCCTGTCACAGTGGGAGAGGCATCTAGGTTAGATTGCCCTGTCACAGTGGGAGAGGCAGCTAGGTTAGATTGCCCTGTCACAGTGGGAGAGGCATCTATGTTAGATTGCTCTGTTACAGTGGGAGAGGCACCTAGGTTAGATCGGCCTGTCACAGTGGGAGAGGCAGCTAGGTTAGATTGCACTGTCAAAGTGGGAGAGGCAGCTAGTTTAGATTGCCCTGTCACAGTGGGAGAGGCAGCTAGGTTAGATAGCCCTGTCACAGTGGGAGAGGCAGCTAGGTTAGATTGCCCTGTCACAGTTGGAGAGGCAGCTAGGTTAGATTGCCCTGTCACGGTGGGAGAGGCAGCTTGGTTAGATTGCCCTGTCACAGTGAGAGAGGCAGCTAGGTTAGATTGCACTGTCACAGTTGGAGAGGCAGCTAGGTTAGATTGCCCTGTCACAGTGGGAGAGGCAGCTTGGTTAGATTGCCCTGTCACAGTGGGAGAGGCAGCTAGGACAGATTGCCCTGTCACAGTGGGAGAGGCAGCTAGGTAAGATTGCCCTGTCACAGTGGGAGAGGCAGCTAGGTTAGATTGACCTGTCACAGTGGGAGAGGCAGCTTGGTTAGATTGCCCATTCACAGTGGGAGAGGCAGCTAGGTTAGATTGCCCTGTCACAGTGGGAGAGGCAGCTAGGTTTGATTGCCCTGTCACAGTGGGAGAGGCATCTAGGTTAGATTGCCCTGTCACAGTGGGAGAGGCATCTAGGTTAGTTTGCCCTGTGACAGTGGGAGAGGCAGCTTGGTTAGATTGCCCTGTCACAGTGGGAGAGGCAGCTAGGTTAGATTGCACTGTCAAAGTGGGAGAGGCATCTAGGTTAGTTTGCCCTGTGACAGTGGGAGAGGCAGCTTGGTTAGATCGGCCTGTCACAGTGGGAGAGGCAGCTAGGTTAGATTGCACTGTCAAAGTGGGAGAGGCAGCTAGTTTAGATTGCCCTGTCACAGTGGGAGAGGCAGCTAGGTTAGATAGCCCTGTCACAGTGGGAGAGGCAGCTAGGTTAGATTGCCCTGTCACAGTTGGAGAGGCAGCTAGGTTAGATTGCCCTGTCACAGTGGGAGAGGCAGCTTGGTTAGATTGCCCTGTCACAGTGAGAGAGGCAGCTAGGTTAGATTGCACTGTCACAGTTGGAGAGGCAGCTAGGTTAGATTGCCCTGTCACAGTGGGAGAGGCAGCTTGGTTAGATTGCCCTGTCACAGTGGGAGAGGCAGCTAGGACAGATTGCCCTGTCACAGTGGGAGAGGCAGCTAGGTAAGATTGCCCTGTCACAGTGGGAGAGGCAGCTAGGTTAGATTGCCCTGTCACAGTGGGAGAGGCAGCTTGGTTAGATTGCCCATTCACAGTGGGAGAGGCAGCTAGGTTAGATTGCCCTGTCACAGTGGGAGAGGCAGCTAGGTTTGATTGCCCTGTCACAGTGGGAGAGGCATCTAGGTTAGATTGCCCTGTCACAGTGGGAGAGGCATCTAGGTTAGTTTGCCCTGTGACAGTGGGAGAGGCAGCTTGGTTAGATTGCCCTGTCACAGTGGGAGAGGCAGCTAGGTTAGATTACCCTGTCACAGTGGGAGAGGCAGCTAAGTTAGATTGCCTTTTCACAGTGGGAGAGGCAGCTAGTTTAGATTGCCCTGTCACAGTGGGAGAGGAAGCTAGGTTAAACTGCCCTGTCACAGTGGGAGAGGCAGCTAGGTTAGATTGGCCTGTCACAGTGGGAGAGGATTGCCCTGTCACAGTGGGAGAGGATTGCCCTGTCACAGTGGGAGAGGATTGCCCGGTCACAGTGGGAGAGGCAGCTAGGTTAGATTGCCCTGTCAGAGTGGGAAAGGCAGCTAGGTTAGATTGCCCTGTCACAGTGGGAGAGGCAGCTAGGTTAGATTGCCCTGTCACAGTGGGAGAGGCAGCTAGGTTAGATTGCCCTGTCACATTGGGAGAGGATTGCCCTGTCACAGTGGGAGAGGATTGTCCTGTCACAGTGGGAGAGGATTGCCCGGTCACAGTGGGAGAGGCAGCTAGGTTAGATTGCCCTGTCAAGAGTGGGAGAGGCAGCTAGGTTAGATTGCCCTGTCACAGTGGGAGAGGCATCTAGGTTAGATTGCCCTGTCACAGTGGGAGAGGCAGCTAGGTTAGATTGCCCTGTCACAGTGGGAGAGGCATCTACGTTAGATTGCTCTGTAACAGTGGGAGAGGCACCTAGGTTAGATCGGCCTGTCACAGTGGGAGAGGCAGCTAGGTTAGATTGCACTGTCAAAGTGGGAGAGGCAGCTAGTTTAGATTGCCCTGTCACAGTGGGAGAGGCAGCTAGGTTAGATCGCCCTGTCACAGTGGGAGAGGCAGCTAGGTTAGATTGCCCTGTCACAGTTGGACAGGCAGCTAGGTTAGATTGCCCTGTCACAGTGGGAGAGGCAGCTTGGTTAGATTGCCCTGTCACAGTGAGAGAGGCAGCTAGGTTAGATTGCCCTGTCACAGTGGGAGAGGCAGCTTGGTTAGATTGCCCTGTCACAGTGGGAGAGGCACCTAGGACAGATTGCCCTGTCACAGTGGGAGAGGCAGCTAGGTTACATTGCCCTGTCACATTGGGAGAGGATTGCCCTGTCACAGTGGGAGAGGATTGTCCTGTCACAGTGGGAGAGGATTGCCCGGTCACAGTGGGAGAGGCAGCTAGGTTAGATTGCCCTGTCAAGAGTGGGAGAGGCAGCTAGGTTAGATTGCCCTGTCACAGTGGGAGAGGCATCTAGGTTAGATTGCCCTGTCACAGTGGGAGAGGCAGCTTGGTTAGATTGCCCTGTCACAGTGGGAGAGGCATCTACGTTAGATTGCTCTGTAACAGTGGGAGAGGCAGCTAGGTTAGATCGGCCTGTCACAGTGGGAGAGGCAGCTACGTTAGATTGCACTGTCAAAGTGGGAGAGGCAGCTAGTTTAGATTGCCCTGTCACAGTGGGAGAGGCAGCTAGGTTAGATCGCCCTGTCACAGTGGGAGAGGCAGCTAGGTTAGATTGCCCTGTCACAGTTGGAGAGGCAGCTAGGTTAGATTGCCCTGTCACAGTGGGAGAGGCAGCTTGGTTAGATTGCCCTGTCACAGTGAGAGAGGCAGCTAGGTTAGATTGCCCTGTCACAGTTGGAGAGGCAGCTAGGTTAGATTGCCCTGTCACAGTGGGAGAGGCAGCTTGGTTAGATTGCCCTGTCACAGTGGGAGAGGCAGCTAGGTTAGATTGCCCTGTCACAGTGGGAGAGGCAGCTTGGTTAGATTGCCCTGTCACAGTGGGAGAGGATTGCCCTGTCACAGTGGGAGAGGATTGCCCTGTGACAGTGGGAGAGTATTGCCCTGTCACAGTGGGAGAGGATTGCCCTGTCACATTGGGAGAGGCAGCTAGGTTAGATTGCCCTGTCAAAGTGGGAGAGGCAGCTAGTTTAGATTGCCCTGTCACAGTGGGAGAGGCAGCTAGGTTAGATTGCCCTGTCACAGTGGGAGAAGCAGCTTGGTTAGATTGCCCTGTCACAGTGGGAGAGGCAGCAAGGTTAGATTGCCCTGTCACAGTGGGAGAGGCATCTAGGTTAGATTGTCCTATCACGGTGGGAGAGGCAGCTAGGTTAGATTGCCCTGTCACAGTGGGAGAGGCAGCTTGGTTAGATTGCCCTGTCACAGTGGGAAAGGATTGCCCTGTCACAGTGGGAGAGGCAGCTAGGTTAGATTGCCCTGTCACAGTGGGAGAGGCAGCAAGGTTAGATTGCCCTGTCACAGTGGGAGAGGCATCTAGGTTAGATTGCCCTGTCACAGTGGGAGAGGCAGCTAGGTTAGATTGCCCTGTCACAGTGGGAGAGGCATCTACGTTAGATTGCTCTGTAACAGTGGGAGAGGCAGCTAGGTTAGATCGGCCTGTCACAGTGGGATAGGCAGCTAGGTTAGATTGCACTGTCAAAGTGGGCGAGGCAGCTAGTTTAGATTGCCCTGTCACAGTGGGAGAGGCAGCTAGGTTAGATCGCCCTGTCACAGTGGGAGAGGCAGCTAGGTTAGATTGCCCTGTCACAGTTGGAGAGGCAGCTAGGTTAGATTGCCCTGTCACAGTGGGAGAGGCAGCTTGGTTAGATTGCCCATTCACAGTGGGAGAGGCAGCTAGGTTAGATTGCCCTGTCACAGTGGGAGAGGCAGCTAGGTTAGATTGCCCTGTCACAGTCGGACAGGCAGCTAGGTTAGATTGCCCTGTCACAGTGGGAGAGGCAGCTTGGTTAGATTGCCCTGTCACAGTGGGAGTGGCAGCTAGGTCAGATTGCCCTGTCACAGTGGGAGAGGCAGCTAGGTTAGATTGCCCTGTCACAGTGGGAGAGGCAGCGAGGTTAGATTGCCCTGTCACAGTGGGAGAGGCAGCTAAGTTAGATTGCCTTGTCACAGTGGGAGAGGCAGCTAGTTTAGATTGCCCTGTCACAGTGGGAGAGGAAGCTAGGTTAAACTGCCCTGTCACAGTGGGAGAGGCAGCTAGGTTAGATTGGCCTGTCACAGTGGGAGAGGATTGCCCTGTCACAGTGGGAGAGGATTGCCCTGTCACAGTGGGAGAGGATTGCCCGGTCACAGTGGGAGAGGCAGCTAGGTTAGATTGCCCTGTCAGAGTGGGAAAGGCAGCTAGGTTAGATTGCCCTGTCACAGTGGGAGAGGCAGCTAGGTTAGATTGCCCTGTCACAGTGGGAGAGGCAGCTAGGTTAGATTGCCCTGTCACATTGGGAGAGGATTGCCCTGTCACAGTGGGAGAGGATTGTCCTGTCACAGTGGGAGAGGATTGCCCGGTCACAGTGGGAGAGGCAGCTAGGTTAGATTGCCCTGTCAAGAGTGGGAGAGGCATCTAGGTAAGATTGCCCTGTCACAGTGGGAGAGGCAGCTTGGTTAGATTGCCCTGTCACAGTGGGAGAGGCATCTACGTTAGATTGCTCTGTTACAGTGGGAGAGGCACCTAGGTTAGATCGGCCTGTCACAGTGGGAGAGGCAGCTAGGTTAGATTGCACTGTCAAAGTGGGAGAGGCAGCTAGTTTAGATTGCCCTGTCACAGTGGGAGAGGCAGCTAGGTTAGATCGCCCTGTCACAGTGGGAGAGGCAGCTAGGTTAGATTGCCCTGTCACAGTTGGAGAGGCAGCTAGGTTAGATTGCCCTGTCACAGTGGGAGAGGCAGCTTGGTTAGATTGCCCTGTCACAGTGAGAGAGGCAGCTAGGTTAGATTGCCCTGTCACAGTTGGAGAGGCAGCTAGGTTAGATTGCCCTGTCACAGTGGGAGAGGCAGCTTGGTTAGATTGCCCTGTCACAGTGGGAGAGGCAGCTTGGTTAGATTGCCCTGTCACAGTGAGAGAGGCAGCTAGGTTAGATTGCCCTGTCACAGTTGGAGAGGCAGCTAGGTTAGATTGCCCTGTCACAGTGGGAGAGGCAGCTTGGTTAGATTGCCCTGTCACAGTGGGAGAGGCAGCTAGGTCAGATTGCCCTGTCACAGTGGGAGAGGCAGCTAGGTTACATTGCCCTGTCACAGTGGGAGAGGATTGCCCTGTCACAGTGGGAGAGGATTGCCCCGTGACAGTGGGAGAGTATTGCCCTGTCACAGTGGGAGAGGATTGCCCTGTCACATTGGGAGAGGCAGCTAGGTTAGATTGCCCTGTCACAGTGGGAGAGGCAGCTAGTTTAGATTGCCCTGTCACAGTGGGAGAGGAAGCTAGGTTAAACTGCCCAGTCACAGTGGGAGAGGCAGCTAGGCTACATTGCCCTGTCACAGTGGGAGAGGCAGCTAGGTTAGATTGCCCTGTCACAGTGGGAGAAGCAGCTTGGTTAGATTGCCCTGTCACAGTGGGAGAGGCAGCAAGGTTAGATTGCCCTGTCACAGTGGGAGAGGCACAGTGGGAGAGGCATTGGTTAGATTGCCCTGTCACAGTGGGAAAGGATTGCCCTGTCACAGTGGGAGAGGCAGCTAGGTTAGATTGCCCTGTCACAGTGAGAGAGGCAGCTAGGTTAGATTGCCCTGTCACAGTTGGAGAGGCAGCTAGGTTAGATTGCCCTGTCACAGTGGGAGAGGCAGCTTGGTTAGATTGCCCTGTCACAGTGGGAGAGGCAGCTAGGTCAGATTGCCCTGTCACAGTGGGAGAGGCAGCTAGGTTACATTGCCCTGTCACAGTGGGAGAGGATTGCCCTGTCACAGTGGGAGAGGATTGCCCTGTGACAGTGGGAGAGTATTGCCCTGTCACAGTGGGAGAGGATTGCCCTGTCACATTGGGAGAGGCAGCTAGGTTAGATTGCCCTGTCACAGTGGGAGAGGCAGCTAGTTTAGATTGCCCTGTCACAGTGGGAGAGGCAGCTAGGTTAGATTGCCCTGTCACAGTGGGAGAAGCAGCTTGGTTAGATTGCCCTGTCACAGTGGGAGAGGCAGCAAGGTTAGATTGTCCTATCACGGTGGGAGAGGCAGCTAGGTTAGATTGCCCTGTCACAGTGGGAGAGGCAGCTTGGTTAGATTGCCCTGTCACAGTGGGAAAGGATTGCCCTGTCACAGTGGGAGAGGCAGCTAGGTTAGATTGCCCTGTCACAGTGGGAGAGGCAGCAAGGTTAGATTGCCCTGTCACAGTGGGAGAGGCATCTAGGTTAGATTGCCCTGTCACAGTGGGAGAGGCAGCTAGGTTAGATTGCCCTGTCACAGTGGGAGAGGCATCTACGTTAGATTGCTCTGTAACAGTGGGAGAGGCAGCTAGGTTAGATCGGCCTGTCACAGTGGGATAGGCAGCTAGGTTAGATTGCACTGTCAAAGTGGGAGAGGCAGCTAGTTTAGATTGCCCTGTCACAGTGGGAGAGGCAGCTAGGTTAGATCGCCCTGTCACAGTGGGAGAGGCAGCTAGGTTAGATTGCCCTGTCACAGTTGGAGAGGCAGCTAGGTTAGATTGCCCTGTCACAGTGGGAGAGGCAGCTTGGTTAGATTGCCCATTCACAGTGGGAGAGGCAGCTAGGTTAGATTGCCCTGTCACAGTGGGAGAGGCAGCTAGGTTAGATTGCCCTGTCACAGTCGGACAGGCAGCTAGGTTAGATTGCCCTGTCACAGTGGGAGAGGCAGCTTGGTTAGATTGCCCTGTCACAGTGGGAGTGGCAGCTAGGTCAGATTGCCCTGTCACAGTGGGAGAGGCAGCTAGGTTAGATTGCCCTGTCACAGTGGGAGAGGCAGCTAGGTTAGATTGGCCTGTCACAGTGGGAGAGGATTGCCCTGTCACAGTGGGAGAGGATTGCCCGGTCACAGTGGGAGAGGCAGCTAGGTTAGATTGCCCTGTCACAGTGGGAGAGGCAGCTAGGTTAGATTGCCCTGTCACAGTGGGAGAGGCAGCTAGGTTAGATTGCCCTGTCACAGTGGGAGAGGCAGCTAGGTTAGATTGCCCTGTCACATTGGGAGAGGATTGCCCTGTCACAGTGGGAGATGATTGTCCTGTCACAGTGGGAGAGGATTGCCCGGTCACAGTGGGAGAGGCAGCTAGGTTAGATTGCCCTGTCAAGAGTGGGAGAGGCAGCTAGGTTAGATTGCCCTGTCACAGTGGGAGAGGCATCTAGGTTAGATTGCCCTGTCACAGTGGGAGAGGCAGCTAGGTTAGATTGCCCTGTCACAGTGGGAGAGGCATCTACGTTAGATTGCTCTGTAACAGTGGGAGAGGCACCTAGGTTAGATCGGCCTGTCACAGTGGGAGAGGCAGCTAGGTTAGATTGCACTGTCAAAGTGGGAGAGGCAGCTAGTTTAGATTGCCCTGTCACAGTGGGAGAGGCAGCTAGGTTAGATCGCCCTGTCACAGTGGGAGAGGCAGCTAGGTTAGATTGCCCTGTCACAGTTGGAGAGGCAGCTAGGTTAGATTGCCCTGTCACAGTGGGAGAGGCAGCTTGGTTAGATTGCCCTGTCACAGTGAGAGAGGCAGCTAGGTTAGATTGCCCTGTCACAGTTGGAGAGGCAGCTAGGTTAGATTGCCCTGTCACAGTGGGAGAGGCAGCTAGGTTAGATTGCCCTGTCACAGTCGGACAGGCAGCTAGGTTAGATTGCCCTGTCACAGTGGGAGAGGCAGCTTGGTTAGATTGCCCTGTCACAGTGGGAGTGGCAGCTAGGTCAGATTGCCCTGTCACATTGGGAGAGGATTGCCCTGTAACAGTGGGAGAGGATTGTCCTGTCACAGTGGGAGAGGATTGCCCGGTCACAGTGGGAGAGGCAGCTAGGTTAGATTGCCCTGTCAAGAGTGGGAGAGGCAGCTAGGTTAGATTGCCCTGTCACAGTGGGAGAGGCATCTAGGTTAGATTGCCCTGTCACAGTGGGAGAGGCAGCTAGGTTAGATTGCCCTGTCACAGTGGGAGAGGCATCTACGTTAGATTGCTCTGTAACAGTGGGAGAGGCACCTAGGTTAGATCGGCCTGTCACAGTGGGAGAGGCAGCTAGGTTAGATTGCACTGTCACAGTGGGAGAGGCAGCTAGTTTAGATTGCCCTGTCACAGTGGGAGAGGCAGCTAGGTTAGATCGCCCTGTCACAGTGGGAGAGGCAGCTAGGTTAGATTGCCCTGTCACAGTTGGAGAGGCAGCTAGGTTAGATTGCCCTGTCACAGTGGGAGAGGCAGCTTGGTTAGATTGCCCTGTCACAGTGGGAGAGGCAGCTAGGTTAGATTGCCCTGTCACAGTTGGAGAGGCAGCTAGGTTAGATTGCCCTGTCACAGTGGGAGAGGCAGCTTGGTTAGATTGCCCTGTCACAGTGGGAGAGGATTGCCCTGTCACATTGGGAGAGGCAGCTAGGTTAGATTGCCCTGTCACAGTGGGAGAGGCAGCTAGTTTAGATTGCCCTGTCACAGTGGGAGAGGAAGCTAGGTTAAACTGCCCTGTCACAGTGGGAGAGGCAGCTAGGCTACATTGCCCTGTCACAGTGGGAGAGGTAGCTAGGTTAGATTGCCCTGTCACAGTGGGAGAGGCAGCTAGGTTAGATTGCCCTGTCACAGTGGGAGAGGCAGCTAGGTTAGATTGCCCTGTCACAGTGGGAGAGGCAGCTTGGTTAGATTGCCCATTCAGAGTGGGAGAGGCAGCTAGGTTAGATTGCCCTGTCACAATGGGAGAGGCAGCTAGGTTTGATTGCCCTGTCACAGTGGGAGAGGCATCTAGGTTAGATTGCCCTGTCACAGTGGGAGAGGCATCTAGGTTAGTTTGCCCTGTGACAGTGGGAGAGGCAGCTTGGTTAGATTGCCCTGTCACAGTGGGAGAGGCAGCTACGTTAGATAGCCCTGTCACAGTGGGAGAGGCAGCTTGGTTAGATTGCCCATTCACAGTGGGAGAGGCAGCTAGGTTAGATTGCCCTGTCACAGTGGGAGGGGCAGCTAGGTTTGATTGCCCTGTCACAGTGGGAGAGGCATCTAGGTTAGATTGCCCTGTCACAGTGGGAGAGGCATCTAGGTTAGTTTGCCCTGTGACAGTGGGAGAGGCAGCTTGGTTAGATTGCCCTGTCACAGTGGGAGAGGCAGCAAGGTTAGATTGCCCTGTCACAGTGGGAGAGGCATCTAGGTTAGATTGTCCTATCACAGTGGGAGAGGCAGCTAGGTTAGATTGCCCTGTCACAGTGGGAGAGGCAGCTTGGTTAGATTGCCCTGTCACAGTGGGAAAGGATTGCCCTGTCACAGTGGGAGAGGCAGCTAGGTTAGATTGCCCTGTCACAGTGGGAGAGGCAGCAAGGTTAGATTGCCCTGTCACAGTGGGAGAGGCATCTAGGTTAGATTGCCCTGTCACAGTGGGAGAGGCAGCTAGGTTAGATTGCCCTGTCACAGTGGGAGAGGCAGCTAGTTTAGATTGCCCTGTCACAGTGGGAGAGGCATCTAGGTTAGATTGCCCTGTCACATTGGGAGAGGATTGCCCTGTCACAGTGGGAAAGGATTGCCCTGTCACAGTGGGAGAGGCAGCTAGGTTAGATTGCCCTGTCACAGTGGGAGAGGCAGCAAGGTTAGATTGCCCTGTCACAGTGGGAGAGGCATCTAGGTTAGATTGCCCTGTCACAGTGGGAGAGGCAGCTAGGTTAGATTGCCCTGTCACAGTGGGAGAGGCAGCTAGTTTAGATTGCCCTGTCACAGTGGGAGAGGCATCTAGGTTAGATTGCCCTGTCACATTGGGAGAGGATTGCCCTGTCACAGTGAGAGAGGATTGCCCGGTCACAGTGGGAGAGGCAGCTAGGTTAGATTGCCCTGTCAAGAGTGGGAGAGGCAGCTAGGTTAGATTGCCCTGTCACAGTGGGAGAGGCATCTAGGTTAGATTGCCCTGTCACAGTGGGAGAGGCAGCTAGGTTAGATTACCCTGTCATAGTGGGAGAGGCATCTACGTTAGATTGCTCTGTAACAGTGGGAGAGGCAGCTAGGTTAGATCGGCCTGTCACAGTGGGAGAGGCAGCTAGGTTAGATTGCACTGTCACAGTGGGAGAGGCAGCTAGTTTAGAGTGCCCTGTCACAGTGGGAGAGGCAGCTAGGTTAGATCGCCCTGTCACAGTGGGAGAGGCAGCTAGGTTAGATTGCCCTGTCACAGTTGGAGAGGCAGCTAGGTTAGATTGCCCTGTCACAGTGGGAGAGGCAGCTTGGTTAGATTGCCCTGTCACAGTGGGAAAGGATTGCCCTGTCACAGTGGGAGAGGCAGCTAGGTTAGATTGCCCTGTCACAGTGGGAGAGGCAGCAAGGTTAGATTGCCCTGTCACAGTGGGAGAGGCATCTAGGTTAGATTGCCCTGTCACAGTGGGAGAGGCAGCTAGGTTAGATTGCCCTGTCACAGTGGGAGAGGCAGCTAGTTTAGATTGCCCTGTCACAGTGGGAGAGGCATCTAGGTTAGATTGCCCTGTCACATTGGGAGAGGATTGCCCTGTCACAGTGGGAGAGGATTGTCCTGTCACAGTGAGAGAGGATTGCCCGGTCACAGTGGGAGAGGCAGCTAGGTTAGATTGCCCTTTCAAGAGTGGGAGAGGCAGCTAGGTTAGATTGCCCTGTCACAGTGGGAGAGGCATCTAGGTTAGATTGCCCTGTCACAGTGGGAGAGGCAGCTAGGTTAGATTGCCCTGTCATAGTGGGAGAGGCATCAACGTTAGATTGCTCTGTAACAGTGGGAGAGGCAGCTAGGTTAGATCGGCCTGTCACAGTGGGAGAGGCAGCTAGGTTAGATTGCACTGTCACAGTGGGAGAGGCAGCTAGTTTAGATTGCCCTGTCACAGTGGGAGAGGCAGCTAGGTTAGATCGCCCTGTCACAGTGGGAGAGGCAGCTAGGTTAGATTGCCCTGTCACAGTTGGAGAGGCAGCTAGGTTAGATTGCCCTGTCACAGTGGGAGAGGCAGCTTGGTTAGATTGCCCTGTCACAGTGAGAGAGGCAGCTAGGTTAGATTGCCCTGTCACAGTCGGACAGGCAGCTAGGTTAGATTGCCCTGTCACAGTGGGAGAGGCAGCTAGGTTACATTGCCCTGTCACAGTGGGAGAGGCAGCTAGGTCAGATTGCCCTGTCACAGTGGGAGAGGCAGCTAGGTTAGATTGCCCTGTCACAGTGGGAGAGGATTGCCCTGTCACAGTGGGAGAGGATTGCCCTGTCACAGTGGGAGAGGATTGCCCTGTCACATTGGGAGAGGCAGCTAGGTTAGATTGCCCTGTCACAGTGGGAGAGGCAGCTAGTTTAGATTGCCCTGTCACAGTGGGAGAGGAAGCTAGGTTAAACTGCCCTGTCACAGTGGGAGAGGCAGCTAGGTTAGATTGCCCTGTCACAGTGGGAGAGGCAGCTAGGTTAGATTGCCCTGTCACAGTGGGAGAGGCAGCTAGGTTAGATTGCCCTGTCACAGTGGGAGAGGCATCTACGTTAGATTGCTCTGTAACAGTGGGAGAGGCAGCTAGGTTAGATCGGCCTGTCACAGTGGGAGAGGCAGCTAGGTTAGATTGCACTGTCACAGTGGGAGAGGCAGCTAGTTTAGATTGCCCTGTCACAGTGGGAGAGGCAGCTAGGTTAGATCGCCCTGTCACAGTGGGAGAGGCAGCTAGGTTAGATTGCCCTGTCACAGTTGGAGAGGCAGCTAGGTTAGATTGCCCTGTCACAGTGGGAGAGGCAGCTTGGTTAGATTGCCCTGTCACAGTGAGAGAGGCAGCTAGGTTAGATTGCCCTGTCACAGTCGGACAGGCAGCTAGGTTAGATTGCCCTGTCACAGTGGGAGAGGCAGCTAGGTTACATTGCCCTGTCACAGTGGGAGAGTCAGCTAGGTCAGATTGCCCTGTCACAGTGGGAGAGGCAGCTATGTTAGATTGCCCTGTCACAGTGGGAGAGGATTGCCCTGTCACAGTGGGAGAGGATTGCCCTGTCACATTGGGAGAGGCAGCTAGGTTAGATTGCCCTGTCACAGTGGGAGAGGCAGCTAGTTTAGATTGCCCTGTCACAGTGGGAGAGGAAGCTAGGTTAAACTGCACTGTCACAGTGGGAGAGGCAGCTAGGTTAGATTGCCCTGTCACAGTGGGAGAGGCAGCTAGGTTAGATTGCCCTGTCACAGTGGGAGAGGCAGCTAGGTTAGATTGCCCTGTCACAGTGGGAGAGGATTGCCCTGTCACAGTGGGAGAGGAATCTAGGTTAGATTGCCCTGTCACGGTGGGAGAGGCAGCTAGGTTAGATTGCCCTGTCACAGTGGAGAGAATTACCCTGTCACAGTAACATAGGCATCTTGGTTAGATTCCCCTGTCACAGTGGGAGAGGCAGCTAGGTTAGATTGCCCTGTCACAGTGGGAGAGGCAGCTAGGTTAGATTGCCCTGTCACAGTGGGAGAGGCAGCTAGGTTAGATTGCCCTGTCACAGTGGGAGAGGCAGCTAGGTTAGATTTCCCTGTCACAGTGGGAGAGGCAGCTTGGATAGATTGCCCATTCACAGTGGGAGAGGCAGCTAGGTTAGATTGCCCTGTCACAGTGGGAGAGGCAGCTAGGTTTGATTGCCCTGTCACAGTGGGAGAGGCATCTAGGTTAGATTGCCCTGTCACAGTGGGAGAGGCATCTAGGTTAGTTTGCCCTGTGACAGTGGGAGAGGCAGCTTCGTTAGATTGCCCTGTCACAGTGGGAGAGGCAGCTACGTTAGATAGCCCTGTCACAGTGGGAGAGGCAGCTTGGTTAGATTGCCCATTCACAGTGGGAGAGGCAGCTAGGTTAGATTGCCCTGTCACAGTGGGAGAGGCAGCTAGGTTTGATTGCCCTGTCACAGTGGGAGAGGCATCTAGGTTAGATTGCCCTGTCACAGTGGGAGAGGCATCTAGGTTAGTTTTCCCTGTGACAGTGGGAGAGGCAGCTTGGTTAGATTGCCCTGTCACAGTGGGAGAGGCAGCAAGGTTAGATTGCCCTGTAACAGTGGGAGAGGCATCTAGGTTAGATTGTCCTATCACGGTGGGAGAGGCAGCTAGGTTAGATTGCCCTGTCACAGTGGGAGAGGCAGCTTGGTTAGATTGCCCTGTCACAGTGGGAAAGGATTGCCCTGTCACAGTGGGAGAGGCAGCTAGTTTAGATTGCCCTGTCACAGTGGGAGAGGAAGCTAGGTTAAACTGCCCTGTCACAGTGGGAGAGGCAGCTAGGTTAGATTGCCCTGTCACAGTGGGAGAGGCAGCTAGGTTAGATTGCCCTGTCAGAGTGGGAGAGGCAGCTAGGTTAGATTGCCCTGTGACAGTGGGAGAGGATTGCCCTGTCACAGTGGGAGAGGAATCTAGGTTAGATTGCCCTGTCACGGTGGGAGAGGCAGCTAGGTTAGATTGCCCTGTCACAGTGGGAGAGGCAGCTAGGTTAGATTGCCCTGTCACAGTGGGAGAGGCAGCTAGGTTAGATTGCCCTGTCACAGTGGGAGAGGCAGCTAGGTTAGATTGCCCTGTCACAGTGGGAGAGGCAGCTAGGTTAGATTTCCCTGTCACAGTGGGAGAGGCAGCTTGGATAGATTGCCCATTCACAGTGGGAGAGGCAGCTAGGTTAGATTGCCCTGTCACAGTGGGAGAGGCAGCTAGGTTTGATTGCCCTGTCACAGTGGGAGAGGCATCTAGGTTAGATTGCCCTGTCACAGTGGGAGAGGCATCTAGGTTAGTTTGCCCTGTGACAGTGGGAGAGGCAGCTTCGTTAGATTGCCCTGTCACAGTGGGAGAGGCAGCTACGTTAGATAGCCCTGTCACAGTGGGAGAGGCAGCTTGGTTAGATTGCCCATTCACAGTGGGAGAGGCAGCTAGGTTAGATTGCCCTGTCACAGTGGGAGAGGCAGCTAGGTTTGATTGCCCTGTCACAGTGGGAGAGGCATCTAGGTTAGATTGCCCTGTCACAGTGGGAGAGGCATCTAGGTTAGTTTGCCCTGTGACAGTGGGAGAGGCAGCTTGGTTAGATTGCCCTGTCACAGTGGGAGAGGCAGCAAGGTTAGATTGCCCTGTAACAGTGGGAGAGGCATCTAGGTTAGATTGTCCTATCACGGTGGGAGAGGCAGCTAGGTTAGATTGCCCTGTCACAGTGGGAGAGGCAGCTTGGTTAGATTGCCCTGTCACAGTGGGAAAGGATTGCCCTGTCACAGTGGGAGAGGCAGCTAGTTTAGATTGCCCTGTCACAGTGGGAGAGGCAGCTAGGTTTGATTGCCCTGTCACAGTGGGAGAGGCATCTAGGTTAGATTGCCCTGTCACAGTGGGAGAGGCATCTAGGTTAGTTTGCCCTGTGACAGTGGGAGAGGCAGCTTCGTTAGATTGCCCTGTCACAGTGGGAGAGGCAGCTACGTTAGATAGCCCTGTCACAGTGGGAGAGGCAGCTTGGTTAGATTGCCCATTCACAGTGGGAGAGGCAGCTAGGTTAGATTGCCCTGTCACAGTGGGAGAGGCAGCTAGGTTTGATTGCCCTGTCACAGTGGGAGAGGCATCTAGGTTAGATTGCCCTGTCACAGTGGGAGAGGCATCTAGGTTAGTTTGCCCTGTGACAGTGGGAGAGGCAGCTTGGTTAGATTGCCCTGTCACAGTGGGAGAGGCAGCAAGGTTAGATTGCCCTGTAACAGTGGGAGAGGCATCTAGGTTAGATTGTCCTATCACGGTGGGAGAGGCAGCTAGGTTAGATTGCCCTGTCACAGTGGGAGAGGCAGCTTGGTTAGATTGCCCTGTCACAGTGAGAGAGGCAGCTAGGTTAGATTGCCCTGTCACAGTCGGACAGGCAGCTAGGTTAGATTGCCCTGTCACAGTGGGAGAGGCAGCTAGGTTACATTGCCCTGTCACAGTGGGAGAGTCAGCTAGGTCAGATTGCCCTGTCACAGTGGGAGAGGCAGCTATGTTAGATTGCCCTGTCACAGTGGGAGAGGATTGCCCTGTCACAGTGGGAGAGGATTGCCCTGTCACATTGGGAGAGGCAGCTAGGTTAGATTGCCCTGTCACAGTGGGAGAGGCAGCTAGTTTAGATTGCCCTGTCACAGTGGGAGAGGAAGCTAGGTTAAACTGCACTGTCACAGAGGGAGAGGCAGCTAGGTTAGATTGCCCTGTCACAGTGGGAGAGGCAGCTAGGTTAGATTGCCCTGTCACAGTGGGAGAGGCAGCTAGGTTAGATTGCCCTGTCACAGTGGGAGAGGATTGCCCTGTCACAGTGGGAGAGGAATCTAGGTTAGATTGCCCTGTCACGGTGGGAGAGGCAGCTAGGTTAGATTGCCCTGTCACAGTGGAGAGAATTACCCTGTCACAGTAACATAGGCATCTTGGTTAGATTCCCCTGTCACAGTGGGAGAGGCAGCTAGGTTAGATTGCCCTGTCACAGTGGGAGAGGCAGCTAGGTTAGATTGCCCTGTCACAGTGGGAGAGGCAGCTAGGTTAGATTGCCCTGTCACAGTGGGAGAGGCAGCTAGGTTAGATTTCCCTGTCACAGTGGGAGAGGCAGCTTGGATAGATTGCCCATTCACAGTGGGAGAGGCAGCTAGGTTAGATTGCCCTGTCACAGTGGGAGAGGCAGCTAGGTTTGATTGCCCTGTCACAGTGGGAGAGGCATCTAGGTTAGATTGCCCTGTCACAGTGGGAGAGGCATCTAGGTTAGTTTGCCCTGTGACAGTGGGAGAGGCAGCTTCGTTAGATTGCCCTGTCACAGTGGGAGAGGCAGCTACGTTAGATAGCCCTGTCACAGTGGGAGAGGCAGCTTGGTTAGATTGCCCATTCACAGTGGGAGAGGCAGCTAGGTTAGATTGCCCTGTCACAGTGGGAGAGGCAGCTAGGTTTGATTGCCCTGTCACAGTGGGAGAGGCATCTAGGTTAGATTGCCCTGTCACAGTGGGAGAGGCATCTAGGTTAGTTTTCCCTGTGACAGTGGGAGAGGCAGCTTGGTTAGATTGCCCTGTCACAGTGGGAGAGGCAGCAAGGTTAGATTGCCCTGTCACAGTGGGAGAGGCATCTAGGTTAGATTGTCCTATCACGGTGGGAGAGGCAGCTAGGTTAGATTGCCCTGTCACAGTGGGAGAGGCAGCTTGGTTAGATTGCCCTGTCACAGTGGGAAAGGATTGCCCTGTCACAGTGGGAGAGGCAGCTAGTTTAGATTGCCCTGTCACAGTGGGAGAGGAAGCTAGGTTAAACTGCCCTGTCACAGTGGGAGAGGCAGCTAGGTTAGATTGCCCTGTCACAGTGGGAGAGGCAGCTAGGTTAGATTGCCCTGTCACAGTGGGAGAGGCAGCTAGGTTAGATTGCCCTGTGACAGTGGGAGAGGATTGCCCTGTCACAGTGGGAGAGGAATCTAGGTTAGATTGCCCTGTCACGGTGGGAGAGGCAGCTAGGTTAGATTGCCCTGTCACAGTGGGAGAGGCAGCTAGGTTCGATTGCCCTGTCACAGTGGGAGAGGCAGCTAGGTTAGATTGCCCTGTCACAGTGGGAGAGGCAGCTAGGTTAGATTGCCCTGTCACAGTGGGAGAGGCAGCTAGGTTAGATTTCCCTGTCACAGTGGGAGAGGCAGCTTGGATAGATTGCCCATTCACAGTGGGAGAGGCAGCTAGGTTAGATTGCCCTGTCACAGTGGGAGAGGCAGCTAGGTTTGATTGCCCTGTCACAGTGGGAGAGGCATCTAGGTTAGATTGCCCTGTCACAGTGGGAGAGGCATCTAGGTTAGTTTGCCCTGTGACAGTGGGAGAGGCAGCTTCGTTAGATTGCCCTGTCACAGTGGGAGAGGCAGCTACGTTAGATAGCCCTGTCACAGTGGGAGAGGCAGCTTGGTTAGATTGCCCATTCACAGTGGGAGAGGCAGCTAGGTTAGATTGCCCTGTCACAGTGGGAGAGGCAGCTAGGTTTGATTGCCCTGTCACAGTGGGAGAGGCATCTAGGTTAGATTGCCCTGTCACAGTGGGAGAGGCATCTAGGTTAGTTTGCCCTGTGACAGTGGGAGAGGCAGCTTGGTTAGATTGCCCTGTCACAGTGGGAGAGGCAGCAAGGTTAGATTGCCCTGTAACAGTGGGAGAGGCATCTAGGTTAGATTGTCCTATCACGGTGGGAGAGGCAGCTAGGTTAGATTGCCCTGTCACAGTGGGAGAGGCAGCTTGGTTAGATTGCCCTGTCACAGTGGGAAAGGATTGCCCTGTCACAGTGGGAGAGGCAGCTAGTTTAGATTGCCCTGTCACAGTGGGAGAGGAAGCTAGGTTAAACTGCCCTGTCACAGTGGGAGAGGCAGCTAGGTTAGATTGCCCTGTCACAGTGGGAGAGGATTGCCCTCTCACAGTGGGAGAGGCAGCTAGGTTAGATTGCCCTGTCACAGTGGGAGAGGATTGCCCTGTCACAGTGGGAGAGGCAGCTAGGTTAGATTGCCCTGTCATTGTGGGAGAGGATTGCCCTGTCACAGTGGGAGAGGCAGCTAGGTTAGATTGCCCTGTCATTGTGGGAGAGGATTGCCCTGTCACAGTGGGAGAGGCAGCTAGGTTAGATTGCCCTGTCACAGTGGGAGAGGCAGCTAGGTTAGATTGCCCTGTCACAGTGGGAGAGGCAGCTAGGTTAGATTGCCCTGTCACAGTGGGAGAGGCAGCTAGGTTAGATTGCCCTGTCACAGTGGGAGAGGATTGCCCTGTCACAGTGGGAGAGGAATCTAGGTTAGATTGCCCTGTCACGGTGGGAGAGGCAGCTAGGTTAGATTGCCCTGTCACAGTGGAGAGAATTGCCCTGTCACAGTAACATAGGCATCTTGGTTAGATTCCCCTGTCACAGTGGGAGAGGCAGCTAGGTTAGATTGCCCTGTCACAGTGGGAGAGGCAGCTAGGTTTGATTGCCCTGTCACAGTGGGAGAGGCATCTAGGTTAGATTGCCCTGTCACAGTGGGAGAGGCATCTAGGTTAGTTTGCCCTGTGACAGTGGGAGAGGCAGCTTGGTTAGATTGCCCTGTCACAGTGGGAGAGGCAGCAAGGTTAGATTGCCCTGTAACAGTGGGAGAGGCATCTAGGTTAGATTGTCCTATCACGGTGGGAGAGGCAGCTAGGTTAGATTGCCCTGTCACAGTGGGAGAGGCAGCTTGGTTAGATTGCCCTGTCACAGTGGGAAAGGATTGCCCTGTCACAGTGGGAGAGGCAGCTAGTTTAGATTGCCCTGTCACAGTGGGAGAGGCATCTACGTTAGATTGCTCTGTAACAGTGGGAGAGGCAGCTAGGTTAGATCGGCCTGTCACAGTGGGAGAGGCAGCTAGGTTAGATTGCACTGTCACAGTGGGAGAGGCAGCTAGTTTAGATTGCCCTGTCACAGTGGGAGAGGCAGCTAGGTTAGATCGCCCTGTCACAGTGGGAGAGGCAGCTAGGTTAGATTGCCCTGTCACAGTTGGAGAGGCAGCTAGGTTAGATTGCCCTGTCACAGTGGGAGAGGCAGCTTGGTTAGATTGCCCTGTCACAGTGAGAGAGGCAGCTAGGTTAGATTGCCCTGTCACAGTCGGACAGGCAGCTAGGTTAGATTGCCCTGTCACAGTGGGAGAGGCAGCTAGGTTACATTGCCCTGTCACAGTGGGAGAGGCAGCTAGGTCAGATTGCCCTGTCACAGTGGGAGAGGCAGCTATGTTAGATTGCCCTGTCACAGTGGGAGAGGATTGCCCTGTCACAGTGGGAGAGGATTGCCCTGTCACATTGGGAGAGGCAGCTAGGTTAGATTGCCCTGTCACAGTGGGAGAGGCAGCTAGTTTAGATTGCCCTGTCACAGTGGGAGAGGAAGCTAGGTTAAACTGCACTGTCACAGTGGGAGAGGCAGCTAGGTTAGATTGCCCTGTCACAGTGGGAGAGGCAGCTAGGTTAGATTGCCCTGTCACAGTGGGAGAGGCAGCAAGGTTAGATTGCCCTGTCACAGTGGGAGAGGATTGCCCTGTCACAGTGGGAGAGGAATCTAGGTTAGATTGCCCTGTCACGGTGGGAGAGGCAGCTAGGTTAGATTGCCCTGTCACAGTGGAGAGAATTACCCTGTCACAGTAACATAGGCATCTTGGTTAGATTCCCCTGTCACAGTGGGAGAGGCAGCTAGGTTAGATTGCCCTGTCACAGTGGGAGAGGCAGCTAGGTTAGATTGCCCTGTCACAGTGGGAGAGGCAGCTAGGTTAGATTGCCCTGTCACAGTGGGAGAGGCAGCTAGGTTAGATTTCCCTGTCACAGTGGGAGAGGCAGCTTGGATAGATTGCCCATTCACAGTGGGAGAGGCAGCTAGGTTAGATTGCCCTGTCACAGTGGGAGAGGCAGCTAGGTTTGATTGCCCTGTCACAGTGGGAGAGGCATCTAGGTTAGATTGCCCTGTCACAGTGGGAGAGGCATCTAGGTTAGTTTGCCCTGTGACAGTGGGAGAGGCAGCTTCGTTAGATTGCCCTGTCACAGTGGGAGAGGCAGCTACGTTAGATAGCCCTGTCACAGTGGGAGAGGCAGCTTGGTTAGATTGCTCATTCACAGTGGGAGAGGCAGCTAGGTTAGATTGCCCTGTCACAGTGGGAGAGGCAGCTAGGTTTGATTGCCCTGTCACAGTGGGAGAGGCATCTAGGTTAGATTGCCCTGTCACAGTGGGAGAGGCATCTAGGTTAGTTTGCCCTGTGACAGTGGGAGAGGCAGCTTGGTTAGATTGCCCTGTCACAGTGGGAGAGGCAGCAAGGTTAGATTGCCCTGTAACAGTGGGAGAGGCATCTAGGTTAGATTGTCCTATCACGGTGGGAGAGGCAGCTAGGTTAGATTGCCCTGTCACAGTGGGAGAGGCAGCTTGGTTAGATTGCCCTGTCACAGTGGGAAAGGATTGCCCTGTCACAGTGGGAGAGGCAGCTAGTTTAGATTGCCCTGTCACAGTGGGAGAGGAAGCTAGGTTAAACTGCCCTGTCACAGTGGGAGAGGCAGCTAGGTTAGATTGCCCTGTCACAGTGGGAGAGGCAGCTAGGTTAGATTGCCCTGTCACAGTGGGAGAGGCAGCTAGGTTAGATTGCCCTGTGACAGTGGGAGAGGATTGCCCTGTCACAGTGGGAGAGGAATCTAGGTTAGATTGCCCTGTCACGGTGGGAGAGGCAGCTAGGTTAGATTGCCCTGTTACAGTGGGAGAGGCAGCTAGGTTAGATTGCCCTGTCACAGTGGGAGAGGCAGCTAGGTTAGATTGCCCTGTCACAGTGGGAGAGGCAGCTAGGTTAGATTGCCCTGTCACAGTGGGAGAGGCAGCTAGGTTAGATTTCCCTGTCACAGTGGGAGAGGCAGCTTGGATAGATTGCCCATTCACAGTGGGAGAGGCAGCTAGGTTAGATTGCCCTGTCACAGTGGGAGAGGCAGCTAGGTTTGATTGCCCTGTCACAGTGGGAGAGGCATCTAGGTTAGATTGCCCTGTCACAGTGGGAGAGGCATCTAGGTTAGTTTGCCCTGTGACAGTGGGAGAGGCAGCTTCGTTAGATTGCCCTGTCACAGTGGGAGAGGCAGCTACGTTAGATAGCCCTGTCACAGTGGGAGAGGCAGCTTGGTTAGATTGCCCATTCACAGTGGGAGAGGCAGCTAGGTTAGATTGCCCTGTCACAGTGGGAGAGGCAGCTAGGTTTGATTGCCCTGTCACAGTGGGAGAGGCATCTAGGTTAGATTGCCCTGTCACAGTGGGAGAGGCATCTAGGTTAGTTTGCCCTGTGACAGTGGGAGAGGCAGCTTGGTTAGATTGCCCTGTCACAGTGGGAGAGGCAGCAAGGTTAGATTGCCCTGTAACAGTGGGAGAGGCATCTAGGTTAGATTGTCCTATCACGGTGGGAGAGGCAGCTAGGTTAGATTGCCCTGTCACAGTGGGAGAGGCAGCTTGGTTAGATTGCCCTGTCACAGTGGGAAAGGATTGCCCTGTCACAGTGGGAGAGGCAGCTAGTTTAGATTGCCCTGTCACAGTGGGAGAGGAAGCTAGGTTAAACTGCCCTGTCACAGTGGGAGAGGCAGCTAGGTTAGATTGCTCTGTCACAGTGGGAGAGGATTGCCCTCTCACAGTGGGAGAGGCAGCTAGGTTAGATTGCCCTGTCACAGTGGGAGAGGATTGCCCTGTCACAGTGGGAGAGGCAGCTAGGTTAGATTGCCCTGTCATTGTGGGAGAGGATTGCCCTGTCACAGTGGGAGAGGCAGCTAGGTTAGATTGCCCTGTCATTGTGGGAGAGGATTGCCCTGTCACAGTGGGAGAGGCAGCTAGGTTAGATTGCCCTGTCACAGTGGGAGAGGCAGCTAGGTTAGATTGCCCTGTCACAGTGGGAGAGGCAGCTAGGTTAGATTGCCCTGTCACAGTGGGAGAGGCAGCTAGGTTAGATTGCCCTGTCACAGTGGGAGAGGATTGCCCTGTCACAGTGGGAGAGGAATCTAGGTTAGATTGCCCTGTCACGGTGGGAGAGGCAGCTAGGTTAGATTGCCCTGTCACAGTGGAGAGAATTGCCCTGTCACAGTAACATAGGCATCTTGGTTAGATTCCCCTGTCACAGTGGGAGAGGCAGCTAGGTTAGATTGCCCTGTCACAGTGGGAGAGGCAGCTAGGTTTGATTGCCCTGTCACAGTGGGAGAGGCATCTAGGTTAGATTGCCCTGTCACAGTGGGAGAGGCATCTAGGTTAGTTTGCCCTGTGACAGTGGGAGAGGCAGCTTGGTTAGATTGCCCTGTCACAGTGGGAGAGGCAGCAAGGTTAGATTGCCCTGTAACAGTGGGAGAGGCATCTAGGTTAGATTGTCCTATCACGGTGGGAGAGGCAGCTAGGTTAGATTGCCCTGTCACAGTGGGAGAGGCAGCTTGGTTAGATTGCCCTGTCACAGTGGGAAAGGATTGCCCTGTCACAGTGGGAGAGGCAGCTAGTTTAGATTGCCCTGTCACAGTGGGAGAGGAAGCTAGGTTAAACTGCCCTGTCACAGTGGGAGAGGCAGCTAGGTTAGATTGCCCTGTCACAGTGGGAGAGGCAGCTAGGTTAGATTGCCCTGTCACAGTGGGAGAGGATTGCCCTGTCACAGTGGGAGAGGAATCTAGGTTAGATTGCCCTGTCACGGTGGGAGAGGCAGCTAGGTTCGATTGCCCTGTCACAGTGGAGAGAATTGCCCTGTCACAGTAACATAGGCATCTTGGTTAGATTGCCCTGTCACAGTGGGAGAGGATTGCCCTGTCACAGTGGGAGAGGCAGCTAGGTTAGATTGCCCTGTCATTGTGGGAGAGGATTGCCCTGTCACAGTGGGAGAGGCAGCTAGGTTAGATTGCCCTGTTATTGTGGGAGAGGATTGCCCTGTCACAGTGGGAGAGGCAGCTAGGTTAAATTGCCCTGTCACAGTGGGAGAGGCAGCTAGGTTAGATTGCCCTGTCACAGTGGGAGAGGCAGCTAGGTTAGATTGCCCTGTCACATTGGGAGAGGCAGCTATGTTAGATTGCCCTGTCACAGTGGGAGAGGCAGCTAGGTTAGATTGCCCTGTCACAGTGGTAGAGGCAGCTAGGTTAGATTGCCCTGTCACAGTGGGAGAGGATTGCCCTGTCACAGTGGGAGAGGCAGCTAGGTTAGATTGCCCTCTCACAGTGGGAGAGGCAGCTAGGTTAGATTGCCCTGTCACAGTGGGAGAGGATTGCCCTGTCACAGTGGGAGAGGCAGCTAGGTTAGATTGCCCTGTCATTGTGGGAGAGGATTGCCCTGTCACAGTGGGAGAGGCAGCTAGGTTAGATTGCCCTGTCACAGTGGGAGAGGCAGCTAGGTTAAATTGCCCTGTCACAGTGGGAGAGGCAGCTAGGTTAGATTGCCCTGTCACAGTGGGAGAGGCAGCTAGGTTAGATTGCCCTGTCACATTGGGAGAGGCAGCTAGGTTAGATTGCCCTGTCACAGTGGGAGAGGATTGCTCTGTCACAGTGGGAGAGGCAGCTAGGTTAGATTGCCCTGTCACAGTGGGAGAGGCAGCTAGGTTAGATTGCCCTGTCACAGTGGGAGAGGCAGCTAGGTTAGATTGCCCTCTCACAGTGGGAGAGGATTGCCCTGTCACAGTGGGAGAGGAATCTAGGTTAGATTGCCCTGTCACGGTGGGAGAGGCAGCTAGGTTAGATTGCCCTGTCACAGTGGAGAGAATTGCCCTGTCACAGTAACATAGGCATCTTGGTTAGATTCCCCTGTCACAGTGGGAGAGGCAGCTAGGTTAGATTGCCCTGTCACAGTGGGAGAGGCAGCTAGGTTAAATTGCCCTGTCACAGTGGGAGAGGCAGCTAGGTTAGATTGCCCTGTCACAGTGGGAGAGGCAGCTAGGTTAGATTGCCCTGTCACATTGGGAGAGGCAGCTATGTTAGATTGCCCTGTCACAGCGGGAGGGGCAGCGAGGTTAGATTGCCCTGTCATAGTGGGAGAGGATTGCCCTGTCACAGTGGGAGAGGCAGCTTGGTTAGATTGCCCTGTCACAGTGGGAGAAGCAGCTAGGTTAAATTGCCCTGTCACAGTGGGAGAGGCAGCTAGGTTAGATTGCCCTGTCACAGTGGAAGAGGATTGCCCTGTCACAGTGGGAGAGGCAGCTAGGTTAGATTGCCCTGTCACAGTGGGAGAGGCAGCTAGGTTAGATTGCCCTGTCACAGTGGGAGAGGCAGCTTGGTTAGATTGCCCATTCACAGTGGGAGAGGCAGCTAGGTTAGATTGCCCTGTCACAGTGGGAGAGGCAGCTAGGTTTGATTGCCCTGTCACAGTGGGAGAGGCATCTAGGTTAGATTGCCCTGTCACAGTGGGAGAGGCATCTAGGTTAGTTTGCCCTGTGACAGTGGGAGAGGCAGCTTGGTTAGATTGCCCTGTCACAGTGGGAGAGGCAGCAAGGTTAGATTGCCCTGTAACAGTGGGAGAGGCATCTAGGTTAGATTGTCCTATCACGGTGGGAGAGGCAGCTAGGTTAGATTGCCCTGTCACAGTGGGAGAGGCAGCTTGGTTAGATTGCCCTGTCACAGTGGGAAAGGATTGCCCTGTCACAGTGGGAGAGGCAGCTAGTTTAGATTGCCCTGTCACAGTGGGAGAGGAAGCTAGGTTAAACTGCCCTGTCACAGTGGGAGAGGCAGCTAGGTTAGATTGCCCTGTCACAGTGGGAGAGGATTGCCCTCTCACAGTGGGAGAGGCAGCTAGGTTAGATTGCCCTGTCACAGTGGGAGAGGATTGCCCTGTCACAGTGGGAGAGGCAGCTAGGTTAGATTGCCCTGTCATTGTGGGAGAGGATTGCCCTGTCACAGTGGGAGAGGCAGCTAGGTTAGATTGCCCTGTCATTGTGGGAGAGGATTGCCCTGTCACAGTGGGAGAGGCAGCTAGGTTAGATTGCCCTGTCACAGTGGGAGAGGCAGCTAGGTTCGATTGCCCTGTCACAGTGGGAGAGGCAGCTAGGTTAGATTGCCCTGTCACAGTGGGAGAGGATTGCCCTGTCACAGTGGGAGAGGAATCTAGGTTAGATTGCCCTGTCACGGTGGGAGAGGCAGCTAGGTTAGATTGCCCTGTCACAGTGGAGAGAATTGCCCTGTCACAGTAACATAGGCATCTTGGTTAGATTCCCCTGTCACAGTGGGAGAGGCAGCTAGGTTAGATTGCCCTGTCACAGTGGGAGAGGCAGCTAGGTTTGATTGCCCTGTCACAGTGGGAGAGGCATCTAGGTTAGATTGCCCTGTCACAGTGGGAGAGGCATCTAGGTTAGTTTGCCCTGTGACAGTGGGAGAGGCAGCTTGGTTAGATTGCCCTGTCACAGTGGGAGAGGCAGCAAGGTTAGATTGCCCTGTAACAGTGGGAGAGGCATCTAGGTTAGATTGTCCTATCACGGTGGGAGAGGCAGCTAGGTTAGATTGCCCTGTCACAGTGGGAGAGGCAGCTTGGTTAGATTGCCCTGTCACAGTGGGAAAGGATTGCCCTGTCACAGTGGGAGAGGCAGCTAGTTTAGATTGCCCTGTCACAGTGGGAGAGGAAGCTAGGTTAAACTGCCCTGTCACAGTGGGAGAGGCAGCTAGGTTAGATTGCCCTGTCACAGTGGGAGAGGCAGCTAGGTTAGATTGCCCTGTCACAGTGGGAGAGGATTGCCCTGTCACAGTGGGAGAGGAATCTAGGTTAGATTGCCCTGTCACGGTGGGAGAGGCAGCTAGGTTCGATTGCCCTGTCACAGTGGAGAGAATTGCCCTGTCACAGTAACATAGGCATCTTGGTTAGATTGCCCTGTCACAGTGGGAGAGGATTGCCCTGTCACAGTGGGAGAGGCAGCTAGGTTAGATTGCCCTGTCATTGTGGGAGAGGATTGCCCTGTCACAGTGGGAGAGGCAGCTAGGTTAGATTGCCCTGTCATTGTGGGAGAGGATTGCCCTGTCACAGTGGGAGAGGCAGCTAGGTTAAATTGCCCTGTCACAGTGGGAGAGGCAGCTAGGTTAGATTGCCCTGTCACAGTGGGAGAGGCAGCTAGGTTAGATTGCCCTGTCACATTGGGAGAGGCAGCTATGTTAGATTGCCCTGTCACAGTGGGAGAGGCAGCTAGGTTAGATTGCCCTGTCACAGTGGTAGAGGCAGCTAGGTTAGATTGCCCTGTCACAGTGGGAGAGGATTGCCCTGTCACAGTGGGAGAGGCAGCTAGGTTAGATTGCCCTCTCACAGTGGGAGAGGCAGCTAGGTTAGATTGCCCTGTCACAGTGGGAGAGGATTGCCCTGTCACAGTGGGAGAGGCAGCTAGGTTAGATTGCCCTGTCATTGTGGGAGAGGATTGCCCTGTCACAGTGGGAGAGGCAGCTAGGTTAGATTGCCCTGTCACAGTGGGAGAGGCAGCTAGGTTAAATTGCCCTGTCACAGTGGGAGAGGCAGCTAGGTTAGATTGCCCTGTCACAGTGGGAGAGGCAGCTAGGTTAGATTGCCCTGTCACATTGGGAGAGGCAGCTAGGTTAGATTGCCCTGTCACAGTGGGAGAGGATTGCTCTGTCACAGTGGGAGAGGCAGCTAGGTTAGATTGCCCTGTCACAGTGGGAGAGGCAGCTAGGTTAGATTGCCCTGTCACAGTGGGAGAGGCAGCTAGGTTAGATTGCCCTCTCACAGTGGGAGAGGATTGCCCTGTCACAGTGGGAGAGGAATCTAGGTTAGATTGCCCTGTCACGGTGGGAGAGGCAGCTAGGTTAGATTGCCCTGTCACAGTGGAGAGAATTGCCCTGTCACAGTAACATAGGCATCTTGGTTAGATTCCCCTGTCACAGTGGGAGAGGCAGCTAGGTTAGATTGCCCTGTCACAGTGGGAGAGGATTGCCCTGTCACAGTGGGAGAAGCAGCTAGGTTAAATTGCCCTGTCACAGTGGGAGAGGCAGCTAGGTTAGATTGCCCTGTCACAGTGGGAGAGGATTGCCCTGTCACAGTGGGAGAGGCAGCTAGGTTAGATTGCCCTGTCACAGTGGGAGAGGCAGCTAGGTTAGATTGCCCTGTCACAGTGGGAGAGGCAGCTAGGTTAGATTGCCCTGTCACAGTGGGAGAGGCAGCTAGGTTAGATTGCCCTGTCACAGTGGTAGAGGCAGCTAGGTTAGATTGCCCTGTCACAGTGGGAGAGGATTGCCCTGTCACAGTGGGAGAGGCAGCTAGGTTAGATTGCCCTCTCACAGTGGGAGAGGCAGCTAGGTTAGATTGCCCTGTCACAGTGGGAGAGGATTGCCCTGTCACAGTGGGAGAGGCAGCTAGGTTAGATTACCCTGTCATTGTGGGAGAGGATTGCCCTGTCACAGTGGGAGAGGCAGCTAGGTTAGATTGCCCTGTCACAGTGGGAGAGGCAGCTAGGTTAAATTGCCCTGTCACAGTGGGAGAGGCAGCTAGGTTAGATTGCCCTGTCACAGTGGGAGAGGCAGCTAGGTTAGATTGCCCTGTCACATTGGGAGAGGCAGCTATGTTAAATTGCCCTGTCACAGTGGGAGAGGCAGCTAGGTTAGATTGCCCTGTCACAGTGGGAGCGGCAGCTAGGTTAGAGTGCCCTGTCACATTGGGAGAGGCAGCTATGTTAGATTGCCCTGTCACAGCGGGAGGGGCAGCGAGGTTAGATTGCCCTGTCATAGTGGGAGAGGATTGCCCTGTCACAGTGGGAGAGGCAGCTAGGTTAGATTGCCCTGTCACAGTGGGAGAGGCAGCTAGGTTAGATTGCCATGTCACAGTGGGAGAGGCAGCTAGGTTAGATTGCCCTGTCACAGTGGGAGAGGATTGCCCTGTCACAGTGGGAGAGGCAGCTAGGTTAGATTGCCCTGTCACAGTGGGAGAGGCAGCTAGGTTAGATTGCCCTGTCACAGTGGGAGAGGCAGCTAGGTTAGATTGCCCTGTCACAGTGGGAGAGGCAGCTAGGTTAGATTGCCCTGTCACAGTGGTAGAGGCAGCTAGGTTAGATTGCCCTGTCACAGTGGGAGAGGATTGCTCTGTCACAGTGGCATAGGCATCTAGGTTAGATCGCCCTGTCACAGTGGGAGAGGCAGCTAGGTTAGATTGCCCTGTCACAGTGGGAGAGGATTGCCCTCTCACAGTGGGAGAGGCAGCTAGGTTAGATTACCCTGTCATTGTGGGAGAGGATTGCCCTGTCACAGTGGGAGAGGCAGCTAGGTTAGATTGCCCTGTCACAGTGGGAGAGGCAGCTAGGTTAAATTGCCCTGTCACAGTGGGAGAGGCAGCTAGGTTAGATTGCCCTGTCACAGTGGGAGAGGCAGCTAGGTTAGATTGCCCTGTCACATTGGGAGAGGCAGCTATGTTAAATTGCCCTGTCACAGTGGGAGAGGCAGCTAGGTTAGATTGCCCTGTCACAGTGGGAGCGGCAGCTAGGTTAGAGTGCCCTGTCACATTGGGAGAGGCACCTATGTTAGATTGCCCTGTCACAGCGGGAGGGGCAGCGAGGTTAGATTGCCCTGTCATAGTGGGAGAGGATTGCCCTGTCACAGTGGGAGAGGCAGCTAGGTTAGATTGCCCTGTCACAGTGGGAGAGGCAGCTAGGTTAGATTGCCATGTCACAGTGGGAGAGGCAGCTAGGTTAGATTGCCCTGTCACAGTGGGAGAGGATTGCCCTGTCACAGTGGGAGAGGCAGCTAGGTTAGATTGCCCTGTCACAGTGGTAGAGGCAGCTAGGTTAGATTGCCCTGTCACAGTGGGAGAGGATTGCCCTGTCACAGTGGGAGAGGCAGCTAGGTTAGATTGCCCTCTCACAGTGGGAGAGGCAGCTAGGTTAGATTGCCCTGTCACAGTGGGAGAGGATTGCCCTGTCACAGTGGGAGAGGCAGCTAGGTTAGATTACCCTGTCATTGTGGGAGAGGATTGCCCTGTCACAGTGGGAGAGGCAGCTAGGTTAGATTGCCCTGTCACAGTGGGAGAGGCAGCTAGGTTAAATTGCCCTGTCACAGTGGGAGAGGCAGCTAGGTTAGATTGCCCTGTCACAGTGGGAGAGGCAGCTAGGTTAGATTGCCCTGTCACATTGGGAGAGGCAGCTATGTTAAATTGCCCTGTCACAGTGGGAGAGGCAGCTAGGTTAGATTGCCCTGTCACAGTGGGAGCGGCAGCTAGGTTAGAGTGCCCTGTCACATTGGGAGAGGCAGCTATGTTACATTGCCCTGTCACAGTGGGAGAGGCAGCTAGGTTAGATTGCCCTGTCACAGTGGGAGAGGCAGCTAGGTTAGATTGCCATGTCACAGTGGGAGAGGCAGCTAGGTTAGATTGCCCTGTCACAGTGGGAGAGGATTGCCCTGTCACAGTGGGAGAGGCAGCTAGGTTAGATTGCCCTGTCACAGTGGTAGAGGCAGCTAGGTTAGATTGCCCTGTCACAGTGGGAGAGGATTGCCCTGTCACAGTGGGAGAGGCAGCTAGGTTAGATTGCCCTCTCACAGTGGGAGAGGCAGCTAGGTTAGATTGCCCTGTCACAGTGGGAGAGGATTGCCCTGTCACAGTGGGAGAGGCAGCTAGGTTAGATTACCCTGTCATTGTGGGAGAGGATTGCCCTGTCACAGTGGGAGAGGCAGCTAGGTTAGATTGCCCTGTCACAGTGGGAGAGGCAGCTAGGTTAAATTGCCCTGTCACAGTGGGAGAGGCAGCTAGGTTAGATTGCCCTGTCACAGTGGGAGAGGCAGCTAGGTTAGATTGCCCTGTCACATTGGGAGAGGCAGCTATGTTAAATTGCCCTGTCACAGTGGGAGAGGCAGCTAGGTTAGATTGCCCTGTCACAGTGGGAGCGGCAGCTAGGTTAGAGTGCCCTGTCACATTGGGAGAGGCAGCTATGTTAGATTGCCCTGTCACAGCGGGAGGGGCAGCGAGGTTAGATTGCCCTGTCATAGTGGGAGAGGATTGCCCTGTCACAGTGGGAGAGGCAGCTAGGTTAGATTGCCCTGTCACAGTGGGAGAGGCAGCTAGGTTAGATTGCCATGTCACAGTGGGAGAGGCAGCTAGGTTAGATTGCCCTGTCACAGTGGGAGAGGATTGCCCTGTCACAGTGGGAGAGGCAGCTAGGTTAGATTGCCCTGTCACAGTGCGAGCGGCACCTAGGTTAGATTGCCCTGTCACAGTGGGAGAGGCAGCTAGGTTAGATTGCCCTGTCACAGTGGGAGAGGCAGCTAGGTTAGATTGCCCTGTCACAGTGGTAGAGGCAGCTAGGTTAGATTGCCCTGTCACAGTGGGAGAGGATTGCTCTGTCACAGTGGCATAGGCATCTAGGTTAGATCGCCCTGTCACAGTGGGAGAGGCAGCTAGGTTAGATTGCCCTGTCACAGTGGGAGAGGATTGCCCTCTCACAGTGGGAGAGGCAGCTAGGTTAGATTGCCCTGTCACAGTGGGAGAGGATTGCCCTGTCACAGTGGGAGAGGCAGCTAGGTTAGATTGCCCTGTCATTGTGGGAGAGGATTGCCCTGTCACAGTGGGAGAGGCAGCTTGGTTAGATTGCCCTGTCACAGTGGGAGAGGATTGCCCATTCACAGTGGGAGAGGAATCTAGGTTAGATTGCCCTGTCACAGTGGGAGAGGCAGCTAGGTTACATTGCCCTGTCACAGTGGGAGAGGTAGCTAGGTTAGATTGCCCTGTCACAGTGGGAGAGGCAGTTAGGGTAGATTGCCCTGTCACAGTGGGAGAGGCAGCGAGGTTTGGTTGCCCTGTCACAGTGGGAGAGGATTGCCCTGTCACAGTGGCATAGGCATCTTGGTTAGATTGCCCTGTCACAGTGGGAGAGGCAGCTAGGTTAGATTGCCCTGTCACAGTGGGAGAGGATTGCCCTGTCACAGTGGGAGAGGCAGCTAAGTTAGATTGCCCTTTCACAGTGGGAGAGGATTGTCCTGTCACAGTGGGAGAGGCAGCTAGGTTAGATTGCCCTGTCACAGTGGGAGAGGCAGCTAGGTTAGATTGCCCTGTCACAGTAAGAGAGCCAGATAGGTCAGATTGCCCTGTCACAGTGGGAGAGGCAGCTGGGTTAGATTGCCCTGTCACAGTGGGAGCGGATTGCCCTGTCACAGTGGGAGAGGATTTCCCTGTCACAGTGGGAGAGGATTGCCCGGTCACAGTGGGAGAGGATTGCCCTGTCACAGTGGGAGAGGCAGCTAGGTTAGATTGCCCTGTCACAGTGGGAGAGGCAGCTAGGTTAGATTGCCATGTCACAGTGGGAGAGGATTGCCCTGTCACAGTGGGAGAGGCTGCTAGGTTAGATTGCCCTGTCACAGTGGGAGAGGCAGCGAGGTTAGGTTGCCCTGTCACAGTGGGAGAGGCAGTTAGGGTAGATTGCCCTGTCACAGTGGGAGAGGCAGCGAGGTTAGGTTGCCCTGTCACAGTGGGAGAGGCAGCTAGGTTAGATTGCCCTGTCACAGTGGGAGAGGATTGCTCTGTCACAGTGGCATAGGCATCTAGGTTAGATCGCCCTGTCACAGTGGGAGAGGCAGCTAGGTTAGATTGCCCTGTCACAGTGGGAGAGGATTGCCCTCTCACAGTGGGAGAGGCAGCTAGGTTAGATTGCCCTGTCACAGTGGGAGAGGATTGCCCTGTCACAGTGGGAGAGGCAGCTAGGTTAGATTGCCCTGTCATTGTGGGAGAGGATTGCCCTGTCACAGTAGGAGAGGCAGCTTGGTTAGATTGCCCTGTCACAGTGGGAGAGTATTGTCCTGTCACAGTGGGAGAGGAATCTAGGTTAGATTGACCTGTCACAGTGGGAGAGGGAGCTAGGTTAGATTGCCCTGTCACAGTGGGAGAGGCAGCTAGGTTAGATTGCCCTTTCACAGTAGGAGAGCCAGATAGGTCAGATTGCCCTGTCACAGTGGGAGAGGCAGCTGGGTTAGATTGCCCTGTCACAGTGGGAGCGGATTGCCCTGTCAAAGTGGGAGAGGATTTCCCTGTCACAGTGGGAGAGGATTGCCCGGTCACAGTGGGAGAGACAGCTAGGTTAGATTGCCCTGTCACAGTAGGAGAGGCAGCTGGGTTAGATTGCCCTGTCACAGTGGGAGAGGCAGCGAGGTTAGATTGCCCTGTCACAGAGGGAGAGGCAGCTAAGTTAGATTGCCTTGTCACAGTGGGAGAGGCAGCTAGTTTAGATTGCCCTGTCACAGTTGGAGAGGCAGCTTGGTTAGATTGCCCTGTCACAGTGGGAGAGGCAGCTAGGTTTGATTGCCCTGTCACAGTGGGAGAGGCAGCTAGGTTAGATTGCCCTGTCATAGTGGGAGAGGCATCTACGTTAGATTGCTCTGTAACAGTGGGAAAGGTAGCTAGGTTAGTTTGCCCTGTCACAGTGGGAGAGGCAGTTAGGGTAGATTGCCCTGTCACAGTGGGAGAGGCAGCGAGGTTAGGTTGCCCTGTCACAGTGGGAGAGGATTGCCCTGTCACAGTGGCATAGGCATCTTGGTTAGATTGCCCTGTCACAGTGGGAGAGGCAGCTAGGTTAGATTGCCCTGTCACAGTGGGAGAGGATTGCCCTGTCACAGTGGGAGAGGCAGCTAAGTTAGATTGCCCTTTCACAGTGGGAGAGGATTGTCCTGTCACAGTGGGAGAGGCAGCTAGGTTAGATTGCCCTGTCACAGTGGGAGAGGCAGCTAGGTTAGATTGCCCTGTCACAGTAAGAGAGCCAGATTGGTCAGATTGCCCTGTCACAGTGGGAGAGGCAGCTGGGTTAGATTGCCCTGTCACAGTGGGAGCGGATTGCCCTGTCACAGTGGGAGAGGATTTCCCTGTCACAGTGGGAGAGGATTGCCCGGTCACAGTGGGAGAGGATTGCCCTGTCACAGTGGGAGAGGCAGCTAGGTTAGATTGCCCTGTCACAGTGGGAGAGGCAGCTAGGTTAGATTGCCATGTCACAGTGGGAGAGGATTGCCCTGTCACAGTGGGAGAGGCTGCTAGGTTAGATTGCCCTGTCACAGTGGGAGAGGCAGCGAGGTTAGGTTGCCCTGTCACAGTGGGAGAGGCAGTTAGGGTAGATTGCCCTGTCACAGTGGGAGAGGCAGCTGGGTTAGATTGCCCTGTCACAGTGGGAGCGGATTGCCCTGTCAAAGTGGGAGAGGATTTCCCTGTCACAGTGGGAGAGGATTGCCCGGTCACAGTGGGAGAGACAGCTAGGTTAGATTGCCCTGTCACAGTAGGAGAGGCAGCTGGGTTAGATTGCCCTGTCACAGTGGGAGAGGCAGCGAGGTTAGATTGCCCTGTCACAGAGGGAGAGGCAGCTAAGTTAGATTGCCTTGTCACAGTGGGAGAGGCAGCTAGTTTAGATTGCCCTGTCACAGTTGGAGAGGCAGCTTGGTTAGATTGCCCTGTCACAGTGGGAGAGGCAGCTAGGTTTGATTGCCCTGTCACAGTGGGAGAGGCAGCTAGGTTAGATTGCCCTGTCATAGTGGGAGAGGCATCTACGTTAGATTGCTCTGTAACAGTGGGAAAGGTAGCTAGGTTAGTTTGCCCTGTCACAGTGGGAGAGGCAGTTAGGGTAGATTGCCCTGTCACAGTGGGAGAGGCAGCGAGGTTAGGTTGCCCTGTCACAGTGGGAGAGGATTGCCCTGTCACAGTGGCATAGGCATCTTGGTTAGATTGCCCTGTCACAGTGGGAGAGGCAGCTAGGTTAGATTGCCCTGTCACAGTGGGAGAGGATTGCCCTGTCACAGTGGGAGAGGCAGCTAAGTTAGATTGCCCTTTCACAGTGGGAGAGGATTGTCCTGTCACAGTGGGAGAGGCAGCTAGGTTAGATTGCCCTGTCACAGTGGGAGAGGCAGCTAGGTTAGATTGCCCTGTCACAGTAAGAGAGCCAGATTGGTCAGATTGCCCTGTCACAGTGGGAGAGGCAGCTGGGTTAGATTGCCCTGTCACAGTGGGAGCGGATTGCCCTGTCACAGTGGGAGAGGATTTCCCTGTCACAGTGGGAGAGGATTGCCCGGTCACAGTGGGAGAGGATTGCCCTGTCACAGTGGGAGAGGCAGCTAGGTTAGATTGCCCTGTCACAGTGGGAGAGGCAGCTAGGTTAGATTGCCATGTCACAGTGGGAGAGGATTGCCCTGTCACAGTGGGAGAGGCTGCTAGGTTAGATTGCCCTGTCACAGTGGGAGAGGCAGCGAGGTTAGGTTGCCCTGTCACAGTGGGAGAGGCAGTTAGGGTAGATTGCCCTGTCACAGTGGGAGAGGCAGCGAGGTTAGGTTGCCCTGTCACAGTGGGAGAGGCAGCTAGGTTAGATTGCCCTGTCACAGTGGGAGAGGATTGCTCTGTCACAGTGGCATAGGCATCTAGGTTAGATCGCCCTGTCACAGTGGGAGAGGCAGCTAGGTTAGATTGCCCTGTCACAGTGGGAGAGGATTGCCCTCTCACAGTGGGAGAGGCAGCTAGGTTAGATTGCCCTGTCACAGTGGGAGAGGATTGCCCTGTCACAGTGGGAGAGGCAGCTAGGTTAGATTGCCCTGTCACAGTGGGAGAGGCAGCTAGGTTAGATTGCCATGTCACAGTGGGAGAGGCAGCTAGGTTAGATTGCCCTGTCACAGTGGGAGAGGCAGCTAGGTTAGATTGCCCTGTCACAGTGGGAGAGGCAGCTAGGTTAGATTGCCCTGTCACAGTAAGAGAGCCAGATAGGTCAGATTGCCCTGTCACAGTGGGAGAGGCAGCTGGGTTAGATTGCCCTGTCACAGTGGGAGCGGATTGCCCTGTCACAGTGGGAGAGGATTTCCCTGTCACAGTGGGAGAGGATTGCCCGGTCACAGTGGGAGAGGATTGCCCTGTCACAGTGGGAGAGGAATCTAGGTTAGATTGCCCTGTCACAGTGGGAGAGGCAGCTAGGTTACATTGCCCTGTCACAGTGGGAGAGGTAGCTAGGTTAGATTGCCCTGTCACAGTGGGAGAGGCAGTTAGGGTAGATTGCCCTGTCACAGTGGGAGAGGCAGCGAGGTTAGGTTGCCCTGTCACAGTGGGAGAGGATTGCCCTGTCACAGTGGCATAGGCATCTTGGTTAGATTGCCCTGTCACAGTGGGAGAGGCAGCTAGGTTAGATTGCCCTGTCACAGTGGGAGAGGATTGCCCTGTCACAGTGGGAGAGGCAGCTAAGTTAGATTGCCCTTTCACAGTGGGAGAGGATTGTCCTGTCACAGTGGGAGAGGCAGCTAGGTTAGATTGCCCTGTCACAGTGGGAGAGGCAGCTAGGTTTGATTGCCCTGTCACAGTGGGAGAGGCAGCTAGGTTAGATTGCCCTGTCATAGTGGGAGAGGCATCTACGTTAGATTGCTCTGTAACAGTGGGAAAGGTAGCTAGGTTAGTTTGCCCTGTCACAGTGGGAGAGGCAGTTAGGGTAGATTGCCCTGTCACAGTGGGAGAGGCACCGAGGTTAGGTTGCCCTGTCACAGTGGGAGAGGATTGCCCTGTCACAGTGGCATAGGCTTCTTGGTTAGATTGCCCTGTCACAGTGGGAGAGGCAGCTAGGTTAGATTGCCCTGTCACAGTGGGAGAGGATTGCCCTGTCACAGTGGGAGAGGCAGCTAAGTTAGATTGCCCTTTCACAGTGGGAGAGGATTGTCCTGTCACAGTGGGAGAGGCAGCTAGGTTAGATTGCCCTGTCACAGTGGGAGAGGCAGCTAGGTTAGATTGCCCTGTCACAGTAAGAGAGCCAGATAGGTCAGATTGCCCTGTCACAGTGGGAGAGGCAGCTGGGTTAGATTGCCCTGTCACAGTGGGAGCGGATTGCCCTGTCACAGTGGGAGAGGATTTCCCTGTCACAGTGGGAGAGGATTGCCCGGTCACAGTGGGAGAGGATTGCCCTGTCACAGTGGGAGAGGCAGCTAGGTTAGATTGCCCTGTCACAGTGGGAGAGGCAGCTAGGTTAGATTGCCATGTCACAGTGGGAGAGGATTGCCCTGTCACAGTGGGAGAGGCTGCTAGGTTAGATTGCCCTGTCACAGTGGGAGAGGCAGCGAGGTTAGGTTGCCCTGTCACAGTGGGAGAGGCAGTTAGGGTAGATTGCCCTGTCACAGTGGGAGAGGCAGCGAGGTTAGGTTGCCCTGTCACAGTGGGAGAGGCAGCTAGGTTAGATTGCCCTGTCACAGTGGGAGAGGATTGCTCTGTCACAGTGGCATAGGCATCTAGGTTAGATCGCCCTGTCACAGTGGGAGAGGCAGCTAGGTTAGATTGCCCTGTCACAGTGGGAGAGGATTGCCCTCTCACAGTGGGAGAGGCAGCTAGGTTAGATTGCCCTGTCACAGTGGGAGAGGATTGCCCTGTCACAGTGGGAGAGGCAGCTAGGTTAGATTGCCCTGTCATTGTGGGAGAGGATTGCCCTGTCACAGTAGGAGAGGCAGCTTGGTTAGATTGCCCTGTCACAGTGGGAGCGGATTGCCCTGTCACAGTGGGAGAGGATTTCCCTGTCACAGTGGGAGAGGATTGCCCGGTCACAGTGGGAGAGGATTGCCCTGTCACAGTGGGAGAGGAATCTAGGTTAGATTGCCCTGTCACAGTGGGAGAGGCAGCTAGGTTACATTGCCCTGTCACAGTGGGAGAGGTAGCTAGGTTAGATTGCCCTGTCACAGTGGGAGAGGCAGTTAGGGTAGATTGCCCTGTCACAGTGGGAGAGGCAGCGAGGTTAGGTTGCCCTGTCACAGTGGGAGAGGATTGCCCTGTCACAGTGGCATAGGCATCTTGGTTAGATTGCCCTGTCACAGTGGGAGAGGCAGCTAGGTTAGATTGCCCTGTCACAGTGGGAGAGGATTGCCCTGTCACAGTGGGAGAGGCAGCTAAGTTAGATTGCCCTTTCACAGTGGGAGAGGATTGTCCTGTCACAGTGGGAGAGGCAGCTAGGTTAGATTGCCCTGTCACAGTGGGAGAGGCAGCTAGGTTTGATTGCCCTGTCACAGTGGGAGAGGCAGCTAGGTTAGATTGCCCTGTCATAGTGGGAGAGGCATCTACGTTAGATTGCTCTGTAACAGTGGGAAAGGTAGCTAGGTTAGTTTGCCCTGTCACAGTGGGAGAGGCAGTTAGGGTAGATTGCCCTGTCACAGTGGGAGAGGCAGCGAGGTTAGGTTGCCCTGTCACAGTGGGAGAGGATTGCCCTGTCACAGTGGCATAGGCATCTTGGTTAGATTGCCCTGTCACAGTGGGAGAGGCAGCTAGGTTAGATTGCCCTGTCACAGTGGGAGAGGATTGCCCTGTCACAGTGGGAGAGGCAGCTAAGTTAGATTGCCCTTTCACAGTGGGAGAGGATTGTCCTGTCACAGTGGGAGAGGCAGCTAGGTTAGATTGCCCTGTCACAGTGGGAGAGGCAGCTAGGTTAGATTGCCCTGTCACAGTAAGAGAGCCAGATAGGTCAGATTGCCCTGTCACAGTGGGAGAGGCAGCTGGGTTAGATTGCCCTGTCACAGTGGGAGCGGATTGCCCTGTCACAGTGGGAGAGGATTTCCCTGTCACAGTGGGAGAGGATTGCCCGGTCACAGTGGGAGAGGATTGCCCTGTCACAGTGGGAGAGGCAGCTAGGTTAGATTGCCCTGTCACAGTGGGAGAGGCAGCTAGGTTAGATTGCCATGTCACAGTGGGAGAGGATTGCCCTGTCACAGTGGGAGAGGCTGCTAGGTTAGATTGCCCTGTCACAGTGGGAGAGGCAGCGAGGTTAGGTTGCCCTGTCACAGTGGGAGAGGCAGTTAGGGTAGATTGCCCTGTCACAGTGGGAGAGGCAGCGAGGTTAGGTTGCCCTGTCACAGTGGGAGAGGCAGCTAGGTTAGATTGCCCTGTCACAGTGGGAGAGGATTGCTCTGTCACAGTGGCATAGGCATCTAGGTTAGATCGCCCTGTCACAGTGGGAGAGGCAGCTAGGTTAGATTGCCCTGTCACAGTGGGAGAGGATTGCCCTCTCACAGTGGGAGAGGCAGCTAGGTTAGATTGCCCTGTCACAGTGGGAGAGGATTGCCCTGTCACAGTGGGAGAGGCAGCTAGGTTAGATTGCCCTGTCATTGTGGGAGAGGATTGCCCTGTCACAGTAGGAGAGGCAGCTTGGTTAGATTGCCGTGTCACAGTGGGAGAGTATTGTCCTGTCACAGTGGGAGAGGAATCTAGGTTAGATTGACCTGTCACAGTGGGAGAGGGAGCTAGGTTAGATTGCCCTGTCACAGTGGGAGAGGCAGCTAGGTTAGATTGCCCTTTCACAGTAGGAGAGCCAGATAGGTCAGATTGCCCTGTCACAGTGGGAGAGGCAGCTGGGTTAGATTGCCCTGTCACAGTGGGAGCGGATTGCCCTGTCAAAGTGGGAGAGGATTTCCCTGTCACAGTGGGAGAGGATTGCCCGGTCACAGTGGGAGAGACAGCTAGGTTAGATTGCCCTGTCACAGTAGGAGAGGCAGCTGGGTTAGATTGCCCTGTCACAGTGGGAGAGGCAGCGAGGTTAGATTGCCCTGTCACAGAGGGAGAGGCAGCTAAGTTAGATTTCCTTGTCACAGTGGGAGAGGCAGCTAGTTTAGATTGCCCTGTCACAGTTGGAGAGGCAGCTTGGTTAGATTGCCCTGTCACAGTGGGAGAGGCAGCTAGGTTAGATTGCCCTGTCACAGTCGGACAGGCAGCTAGGTTAGATTGCCCTGTCACAGTGGGAGAGGCAGCTTGGTTAGATTGCCCTGTCACAGTGGGAGAGGCAGCTAGGTCAGATTGCCCTGTCACAGTGGGAGAGGCAGCTAGGTTAGATTGCCCTGTCACAGTGGGAGAGGCAGCGAGGTTAGATTGCCCTGTCACAGTGGGAGAGGCAGCTAAGTTAGATTGCCTTGTCACAGTTAGAGAGGCAGCTAGTTTAGATTCCCCTGTCACAGTGGGAGAGGAAGCTAGGTTAAACTGCCCTGTCACAGTGGGAGAGGCAGCTAGGTTAGATTGGCCTGTCACAGTGGGAGAGGATTGCCCTGTCACAGTGGGAGAGGATTGCCCTGTCACAGTGGGAGAGGATTGCCCGGTCACAGTGGGAGAGGCGGCTAGGTTAGATTGCCCTGTCAGAGTGGGAAAGGCAGCTAGGTTAGATTGCCCTGTCACAGTGGGAGAGGCAGCTAGGTTAGATTGCCCTGTCACAGTGGGAGAGGCAGCTAGGTTAGATTGCCCTGTCACATTGGGAGAGGATTGCCCTGTCACAGTGGGAGAGGATTGTCCTGTCACAGTGGGAGAGGATTGTCCTGTCACAGTGGGAGAGGATTGCCCGGTCACAGTGGGAGAGGCAGCTAGGTTAGATTGCCCTGTCACAGTGGGAGAGGCATCTACGTTAGATTGCCCTGTCACAGTGGGAGAGGCAGCTAGGTTAGATTGCCCTGTCACAGTGGGAGAGGCATCTACGTTAGATTGCTCTGTAACAGTGGGAGAGGCAGCTAGGTTAGATCGGCCTGTCACAGTGGGAGAGGCAGCTAGGTAAGATTGCCCTGTCACAGTGGGAGAGGCAGCTAGTTTAGATTGCCCTGTCACAGTGGGAGAGGCAGCTAGGTTAGATTGTCCTGTCACAGTCGGAGAGGCAGCTAGGTTAGATTGCCCTGTCACAGTTGGAGAGGCAGCTTGGTTAGATTGCCCTGTCACAGTGGGAGAGGCATCTAGGTTAGATTGCCCTGTCACAGTGGGAGAGGCAGCTAGGTTAGATTGCCCTGTCACAGTGGGAGAGGCATCTAGGTTAGATTGCCCTGTCACAGTGGGAGAGGCAGCTAGGTTAGATTGCCCTGTCACAGTGGGAGAGGATTGCCCTGTCACAGTGGGAGAGGCAGCTAAGTTAGATTGCCCTTTCACAGTGGGAGAGGATTGTCCTGTCACAGTGGGAGAGGCAGCTAGGTTAGATTGCCCTGTCACAGTGGGAGAGGCAGCTAGGTTAGATTGCCCTGTCACAGTAGGAGAGCCAGATAGGTCAGATTGCCCTGTCACAATGGGAGAGGCAGCTGGGTTAGATTGCCCTGTCACAGTGGGAGCGGATTGCCCTGTCACAGTGGGAGAGGATTTCCCTGTCACAGTGGGAGAGGATTGCCCGGTCACAGTGGGAGAGGATTGCCCTGTCACAGTGGGAGAGGCAGCTAGATTAGATTGCCCTGTCACAGTGGGAGAGGCAGCTAGGTTTGATTGCCCTGTCACAGTGGGAGGGACTGCTAGGTTAGATTGCCCTGTCACAGTGGGAGAGGCAGCTAGGTTAGATTGCCCTGTCACAGTGGGAGAGGCAGCTAGGTGAGATTGCCCTGTCACAGTGGGAGAGGCAGCTAGGTTAGATTGCCCTGTCACAGTGGTAGAGGCAGCTAGGTTAGATTGCCCTGTCACAGTGGGAGAGGATTGCTCTGTCACAGTGGCATAGGCATCTAGGTTAGATCGCCCTGTCACAGTGGGAGAGGCAGCTAGGTTAGATTGCCCTGTCACAGTGGGAGAGGATTGCCCTCTCACAGTGGGAGAGGCAGCTAGGTTAGATTGCCCTGTCACAGTGGGAGAGGATTGCCCTGTCACAGTGGGAGAGGCAGCTAGGTTAGATTGCCCTGTCATTGTGGGAGAGGATTGCCCTGTCACAGTAGGAGAGGCAGCTTGGTTAGATTGCCCTGTCACAGTGGGAAAGGATTGCCCTGTCACAGTGGCAGAGGAATCTAGGTTAGATTGCCCTGTCACAGTGGGAGAGGCAGCTAGGTTTGATTGCCCTGTCACAGTGGGAGAGGCATCTAGGTTAGATTGCCCTGTCACAGTGGGAGAGGCATCTAGGTTAGTTTGCCCTGTGACAGTGGGAGAGGCAGCTTGGTTAGATTGCCCTGTCACAGTGGGAGAGGCAGCTACGTTAGATAGCCCTGTCACAGTGCGAGAGGCAGCAAGGTTAGATTGCCCTGTCACAGTGGCATAGGCATCTAGGTTAGATTGCCCTGTCACAGTGGGAGAGGCAGCTAGGTTAGATTGCCCTGTCACAGTGGGAGAGGATTGCCCTGTCACAGTGGGAGAGGCAGCTAAGTTAGATTGCCCTTTCACAGTGGGAGAGGATTGTCCTGTCACAGTGGGAGAGGCAGCTAGGTTAGATTGCCCTGTCACAATGGGAGAGGCAGCTAGGTTAGATTGCCCTGTCACAGTAGGAGAGCCAGATAGGTCAGATTGCCCTGTCACAGTGGGAGAGGCAGCTGGATTAGATTGCCCTGTCACAATGGGAGCGGATTGCCCTGTCACAGTGGGAGAGGATTTCCCTGTCACAGTGGGAGAGGATTGCCCGGTCACAGTGGTAGAGGATTGCCCTGTCACAGTGGGAGAGGCAGCTAGGTTAGATATCCCTGTCACAGTGGGAGAGGCAGCTAGGTTAGATTGCCCTGTCACAGTGGGAGGGACTGCTAGGTTAGATTGCCCTGTCACAGTGGGAGAGGCAGCTAGGTTAGATTGCCCTGTCACAGTGGGAGAGGCAGCTAGGTTAGATTGCCCTGTCACAGTGGGAGAGGCAGCTAGGTTAGATTGCCCTGTCACAGTGGTAGAGACAGCTAGGTTAGATTGCCCTGTCACAGTGGGAGAGGATTGCTCTGTCACAGTGGCATAGGCATCTAGGTTAGATCGCCCTGTCACAGTGGGAGAGGCAGCTAGGTTAGATTGCCCTGTCACAGTGGGAGAGGATTGCCCTCTCACAGTGGGAGAGGCAGCTAGGTTAGATTGCCCTGTCACAGTGGGAGAGGATTGCCCTGTCACAGTGGGAGAGGCAGCTAGGTTAGATTGCCCTGTCATTGTGGGAGAGGATTGCCCTGTCACAGTAGGAGAGGCAGCTTGGTTAGATTGCCCTGTCACAGTGGGAGAGGATTGCCCTGTCACAGTGGCAGAGGAATCTAGGTTAGATTGCCCTGTCACAGTGGGAGAGGCAGCTAGGTTTGATTGCCCTGTCACAGTGGGAGAGGCATCTAGGTTAGATTGCCCTGTCACAGTGGGAGAGGCATCTAGGTTAGTTTGCCCTGTGACAGTGGGAGAGGCAGCTTGGTTAGATTGCCCTGTCACAGTGGGAGAGGCAGCTACGTTAGATAGCCCTGTCACAGTGCGAGAGGCAGCAAGGTTAGATTGCCCTCTCACAGTGGGAGAGGCATCTAGGTTAGATTGTCCTGTCACGGTGGGAGAGGCAGCTAGGTTAGATTGCCCTGTCACAGTGGGAGAGGCAGCTTGGTTAGATTGCCCTGTCACAGTGGGAAAGGATTGCCCTGTCACAGTGGGAGAGGCAGCTCGGTTATATTGCCCTGTCACAGTGGGAGAGGCAGCAAGGTTAGATTGCCCTGTCACAGTGGGAGACGCATCTAGGTTAGATTGCCCTGTCACAGTGGGAGAGGCAACTAGGTTAGATTGCCCTGTCAAAGTGGGAGAGGCATCTAGGTTAGATTGTCCTGTCACGGTGGGAGAGGCAGCTAGGTTACATTGCCCTGTCACAGTGGGAGAGGCAGCTTGGTTAGATTCCCCTGTCACAGTGGGAAAGGATTGCCCTGTCACAGTGGGAGAGGCAGCTAGGTTAGATTGCCCTGTCACAGTGGGAGAGGCAGCAAGGTTAGATTGCCCTGTCACAGTGGGAGAGGCATCTAGGTTAGATTGCCCTGTCACAGTGGGAGAGTTAGCTAGGTTAGATTGCCCTGTCACAGTGGGAGACGCAGCTAGTTTAAATTGCCCTGTCACAGTGGGAGAGGCATCTAGGTTAGATTGCACTGTCACAGTGGGAGAGGCAGCTAGTTTAGATTGCCCTGTCACAGTGGGAGAGGCAGCTAGGTTAGATCGCCCTGTCACAGTGGGAGAGGCAGCTAGGTTAGATCGCCCTGTCACAGTTGGAGAGGCAGCTAGGTTAGATTGCCCTGTCACAGTGGGAGAGGCAGCTAGGTTAGATTGCCCTGTCACAGTGGGAGAGGCAGCTAGGTAAGATTGCCCTGTCACAGTGGGAGAGGCAGCTAGTTTAGATTGCCCTGTCACAGTGGGAGAGGCAGCTAGGTTAGATTGTCCTGTCACAGTCGGAGAGGCAGCTAGGTTAGATTGCCCTGTCACAGTTGGAGAGGCAGCTTGGTTAGATTGCCCTGTCACAGTGGGAGAGGCATCTAGGTTAGATTGCCCTGTCACAGTGGGAGAGGCAGCTAGGTTAGATTGCCCTGTCACAGTGGGAGAGGCAGCTTGGTTAGATTGCCCTGTCACAGTGGCATAGGCATCTAGGTTAGATTGCCCTGTCACAGTGGGAGAGGCAGCTAGGTTAGATTGCCCTGTCACAGTGGGAGAGGATTGCCCTGTCACAGTGGGAGAGGCAGCTAAGTTAGATTGCCCTTTCACAGTGGGAGAGGATTGTCCTGTCACAGTGGGAGAGGCAGCTAGGTTAGATTGCCCTGTCACAGTGGGAGCGGATTGCCCTGTCACAGTGGGAGAGGATTTCCCTGTCACAGTGGGAGAGGATTGCCCGGTCACAGTGGGAGAGGATTGCCCTGTCACAGTGGGAGAGGCAGCTAGGTTAGATTGCCCTGTCACAGTGGGAGAGGCAGCTAGGTTAGATTGCCCTGTCACAGTGGGAGGGACTGCTAGGTTAGATTGCCCTGTCACAGTGGGAGAGGCAGCTAGGTTAGATTGCCCTGTCACAGTGGGAGAGGCAGCTAGGTTAGATTGCCCTGTCACAGTGGGAGAGGCAGCTAGGTTAGATATCCCTGTCACAGTGGTAGAGGCAGCTAGGTTAGATTGCCCTGTCACAGTGGGAGAGGATTGCTCTGTCACAGTGGCATAGGCATCTAGGTTAGATCGCCCTGTCATAGTGGGAGAGGCAGCTAGGTTAGATTGCCCTGTCACAGTGGGAGAGGATTGCCCTCTCACAGTGGGAGAGGCAGCTAGGTTAGATTGCCCTGTCACAGTGGGAGAGGATTGCCCTGTCACAGTGGGAGAGGCAGCTAGGTTAGATTGCCCTGTCATTGTGGGAGAGGATTGCCCTGTCACAGTAGGAGAGGCAGCTTGGTTAGATTGCCCTGTCACAGTGGGAGAGGATTGCCCTGTCACAGTGGCAGAGGAATCTAGGTTAGATTGCCCTGTCACAGTGGGAGGGGCATCTAGGTTAGTTTGCCCTGTGACAGTGGGAGAGGCAGCTTGGTTAGATTGCCCTGTCACAGTGGGAGAGGCAGCTACGTTAGATAGCCCTGTCACAGTGCGAGAGGCAGCAAGGTTAGATTGCCCTGTCACAGTGGGAGAGGCATCTAGGTTAGATTGTCCTGTCACGGTGGGAGAGGCAGCTAGGTTAGATTGCCCTGTCACAGTGGGAGAGGCAGCTTGGTTAGATTGCCCTGTCACAGTGGGAGAGGCAGCTACGTTAGATAGCCCTGTCACAGTGCGAGAGGCAGCAAGGTTAGATTGCCCTGTCACAGTGGGAGAGGCATCTAGGTTAGATTGTCCTGTCACGGTGGGAGAGGCAGCTAGGTTAGATTGCCCTGTCACAGTGGGAGAGGCAGCTTGGTTAGATTGCCCTGTCACAGTGGGAAAGGATTGCCCTGTCACAGTGGGAGAGGCATCTAGGTTAGATTGTCCTGTCACGGTGGGAGAGGCAGCTAGGTTAGATTGCCCTGTCACAGTGGGAGAGGCAGCTAGGTTAGATTGCCCTGTCACAGTGGGAGAGGCAGCAAGGTTATATTGCCCTGTCACAGTGGGAGAGGCATCTAGGTTAGATTGCCCTGTCACAGTGGGAGAGGCAGCTAGGTTAGATTGCCCTGTCACAGTGGGAGAGGCAGCTAGTTTAGATTGCCCTGTCACAGTGGGAGAGGCATCTAGGTTAGATTGCCCTGTCACATTGGGAGAGGATTGCCCTGTCACAGTGGGAGAGGATTGTCCTGTCACAGTGGGAGAGGATTGCCCGGTCACAGTGGGAGAGGCAGGTAGGTTAGATTGCCCTGTCAAGAGTGGGAGAGGCAGCTAGGTTAGATTGCCCTGTCACAGTGGGAGAGGCATCTAGGTTAGATTGCCCTGTCACAGTGGGAGAGGCAGCTAGGTTAGATTGCCCTGTCACAGTGGGAGAGGCATCTACGTTAGATTGCTCTGTAACAGTGGGAGAGGCAGCTAGGTTAGATCGGCCTGTCACAGTGGGAGAGGCAGCTTGGTTAGATCGCCCTGTCACAGTGGGAGAGGCAGCTAGGTTAGATTGCCCTGTTACAGTGAGAGAGGCAGCTAGGTTAGATTGCCCTGTCACAGTCGGACAGGCAGCTAGGTTAGATTGCCCTGTCACAGTGGGAGAGGCAGCTAGGTTACATTGCCCTGTCACAGTGGGAGAGGCAGCTAGGTCAGATTGCCCTGTCACAGTGGGAGAGGCAGCTAGGTTAGATTGCCCTGTCACACTGGGAGAGGATTGCCCTGCCACAGTGGGAGAGGATTGCCCTGTCACATTGGGAGAGGCAGCTAGTTTAGATTGCCCTGTCACAGTGGGAGAGGCAGCTAGTTTAGATTGCCCTGTCACAGTGGGAGAGGAAGCTAGGTTAAACTGCCCTGTCACAGTGGGAGAGGCAGCTAGGTTAGATTGCCCTGTCACAGTGGGAGAGGCAGCTAGGTTAGATTGCCCTGTCACAGTGGGAGAGGCAGCTAGTTTAGATTGCCCTGTCACAGTGGGAGAGGCAGCTAGGTTAGATTGCGCTGTCACAGTGGGAGAGGCAGCTTGGTTAGATTGCCCATTCACAGTGGGAGAGGCAGCTAGGTTAGATTGCCCTGTCACAGTGGGAGAGGCAGCTAGGTTTGATTGCCCTGTCACAGTGGGAGAGGCATCTAGGTTAGATTGCCCTGTCACAGTGGGAGAGGCATCTAGGTTAGTTTGCCCTGTGACAGTAGGAGAGGCAGCTAGGTTAGATTGCCCTGTCACAGTGGGAGAGGCAGCTACGTTAGATAGCCCTGTCACAGTGGGAGAGGCAGCAAGGTTAGATTGCCCTGTCACAGTGGGAGAGGCATCTAGGTTAGATTGTCCTGTCACGGTGGGAGAGGCAGCTAGGTTAGATTGCCCTGTCTCAGTTTGAGAGGCAGCTAGGTTAGATTGCCCTGTCACAGTGGGAGAGGCAGCTTGGTTAGATTGCCCTGTTACAGTGAGAGAGGCAGCTAGGTTAGATCGCCCTGTCACAGTGGGAGAGGCAGCTAGGTTAGATTGCCCTGTCTCAGTTGGAGAGGCAGCTAGGTTAGATTGCCCTGTCACAGTGGGAGAGGCAGCTTGGTTAGATTGCCCTGTTACAGTGAGAGAGGCAGCTTGGTTAGATTGCCCTGTCACAGTCGGACAGGCAGCTAGGTTAGATTGCCCTGTCACAGTGGGAGAGGCAGCTAGGTTACATTGCCCTGTCACAGTGGGAGAGGCAGCTAGGTCAGATTGCCCTGTCACAGTGGGAGAGGCAGCTAGGTTAGATTGCCCTGTCACAGTGGGAGAGGATTGCCCTGTCACAGTGGGAGAGGATTGCCCTGTCACATTGGGAGAGGCAGCTAGGTTAGATTGCCCTGTCACAGTGGGAGAGGCAGCTAGTTTAGATTGCCCTGTCACAGTGGGAGAGGAAGCTAGGTTAAACTGCCCTGTCACAGTGGGAGAGGCAGCTAGGTTAGATTGCCCTGTCACAGTGGGAGAGGCAGCTAGGTTAGATTGCCCTGTCACAGTGGGAGAGGCAGCTAGGTTGGATTGCCCTGTCACAGTGGGAGAGGCAGCTAGGTTAGATTGCCCTGTCACAGTGGGAGAGGCAGCTTGGTTAGATTGCCCATTCACAGTGGGAGAGGCAGCTAGGTTAGATTGCCCTGTCACAGTGGGAGAGGCAGCTAGGTTTGATTGCCCTGTCACAGTGGGAGAGGCATCTAGGTTAGATTGCCCTGTCACAGTGGGAGAGGCATCTAGGTTAGTTTGCCCTGTGACAGTGGGAGAGGCAGCTTGGTTAGATTGCCCTGTCACAGTGGGAGAGGCAGCTACGTTAGATAGCCCTGTCACAGTGGGAGAGGCAGCAAGGTTAGATTGCCCTGTCACAGTGGGAGAGGCATCTAGGTTAGATTGTCCTGTCACGGTGGGAGAGGCAGCTAGGTTAGATTGCCCTGTCACAGTGGGAGAGGCAGCTTGGTTAGATTGCCCTGTCACAGTGGGAAAGGATTGCCCTGTCACAGTGGGAGAGGCAGCTAGGTTAGATTGCCCTGTCACAGTGGGAGAGGCAGCAAGGTTAGATTGCCCTGTCACAGTGGGAGAGGCATCTAGGTTAGATTGCCCTGTCACAGTGGGAGAGGCAGCTAGGTTAGATTGCTTTGTCACAGTGGGAGAGGCAGCTTGGTTAGATTGCCCTGTCACAGTGGGAGAGGATTGCCCTGTCACAGTGGGAGAGGCAGCTAGGTCAGATTGCCCTGTCACAGTGGGAGAGGCATCTAGGTTAGATTGCCCTGTCACAGTGGGAGAGGCAGCTAGGTTACATTGCCCTGTCACAGTGGGAGAGGCAGCTTGGTTAGATTGCCCTGTCACAGTGGGAAAGGATTGCCCTGTCACAGTGGGAGAGGCAGCTAGGTTAGATTGCCCTGTCACAGTGGGAGAGGCAGCAAGGTTAGATTGCCCTGTCACAGTGGGAGAGGCATCTAGGTTAGATTGCCCTGTCACAGTGGGAGAGGCAGCTAGGTTAGATTGCTTTGTCACAGTGGGAGAGGCAGCTTGGTTAGATTTCCCTGTCACAGTGGGAGAGGATTGCCTTGTTACAGTGGGAGAGGATTGCCCTGTCACAGTGGGAGAGGATTGTCCTGTAACAGTGGGAGAGGATTGCCCTGTCACAGTGGGAGAGGATTGCCCTGTCACAGTGGGAGAGGATTGCCCTGTCACAGTGGGAGAGGATTGCCCTGTCACAGTGGGAGAGGTGAAAGTGCTTTAATGTCCATGCAGAACGGGAAGAGTCCAGGCCCGGACGGCTTTCCCTCTGAATTTCTAAACATTTTTGCTGACAAATTATGCCCTCTGATACTAAGCATGTTCAATGAGTCTACAGTCTGGCATACTCCCTCTTACACTACGACTGGCGATCATTTCTCTCATTCTGAAAAAGGATAAAGATCCCCTCTCCTGTAGCAGTTTTCGCCCTATCTCGTTACTTTGTGCGGACGTTAAGCTTCTGGCCAAGATGCTGGTGAAACGGTTAGAGTCTATCCTGCCAAATATTATCTCCACAGACCAAACTGGTTTCGTTAAACTCTTTCCACAACATTCGGCGGCTACTCAATATACTGTGCTCCGCCCCGTCCTCCGTCACCCCGGAACTGGTTATCTCAATGGATGCCGAGAAGGCATTTGACTGGGTGGAATGGCCCTATTTGTTTTATACGCTAAAAAGATTTGGGTTTGGAAATAATATTATTTCATGGATCCAACTTTTATATACATCCCCACTTGCTTGCGTCCGCACGAATAACAATTACTTCCCCCTTGAACGGGGGACTCGGCAGGGCTGTCCCCTATCGCCGTTGCTGTTCGCCCTTGCTATCGAGCCCCTAGCGATCGCCCTAAGGGCCAGCCAGATGACAGGCATCTCAAGGGGAGGTCTTGAATACAAGCTGTCCCTGTACGCTGACTCCTGCTGTATATATCCAACCCAGACAGATCTATTCCTCCAGTGTTGGCCTTGTTAGGGGAATTTGGTCGGATTTCGGGCTATAAGTTGAACTATAACAAAAGCGAACTCATGCCCATTAATGCTGCAGCTGTAGCCTACCCCCTTTCAAAATTGCCCTTTAAGACATCCCAGGAATACTTTAAATATCTAGGTGTGAGAGTAACCAAAAATTATTTGGGTCTGTTCAAATTAATTGGAAATCCGTTTTTGATTCTATCTCAACTATTACCTCGGTCGACATTCGCCCTTCTCCTCTGATTGGCTTATTTGGTGTCTTGCCCACGGGCCACTCTCTCTTCCCACTTTGTTGGTTTTGTGGCCTTCCTTACACTGTTAGCTAGGCGGGCCATCCTGATGCGTTGGAAAGGCCCCCATCCCCCATCCCATTCACAATGGGTCAAAGATACCCTTTATTTTATGAAAGTGGAAAAAATTAAACATTTCTTACACAGAACCGGCCCCAAGTTTGATAAGATCTGGCAGCCTCTTCGAGATCACGCCCGGTCACTCCTAACTGATTCTGCCCCTAATGGCTGAGCAGCCCTCCCCCTAATACATATCCCATTGAGTGTGGTACCCCCCCTCTTTTTTTTATTTTTATATATTTTTAATTTAATTTAATTTAATTTAATTTAATTTAATTTAATTTAATTTAATTTAATTTTATTTTATTTAATTTAATTTTTTTTTTATTCTTATTATTATTATTTTTTATATTGTTTATTTATTTCTTGTTGATTGATGTGTGCTTGGGAGGGGAGGGAGGGATTTGGGTGGGTTGAGGGATTTCCTGTTGTATTGTTTTGAATGTGTTCAAGAAAATTTTATTAAAAAACCATGATTAAAAAAAAAGAAATAAAACATAAAAACGTGGTGAGACTAGTCTAACATAATACCTGACAATAACGTAACTAAGACAATAACTAAACATGAAATATGACAAGCTTGAAACGTGACACAATCTCCATGCTTCCAGCACTAGCTCATTGACCCTATTTACCAGCAATAATCCAGAGAACCAAATCCATAATAGATTTTAATTCCAAAAACATTGCAAAGGTGGAGATTTAATGTATTAATTTTATTTTATTTATTTACATATTATATACAGTACTGTGCTCAAAGCTATGTATAACTATTAATTTTTCATATTTACAATTTTTTGTAATTTCCTTATTAACTCTCATTACCGAAACAATTTTGTTTATTTAATTGCTTTGCTAAAAGACAATTTACACATTTTTTATGTAGCAGGCATTAAATAAGTAGTGTTGTATAATATGTATATACATAGGATCAATATTTCGGAAAAGAGATTCACATGAGATTTACATTCACTGTACACAATGGTTCTGATACCTAACCATATTTGACATATTTAAAACACATACCATTTTTAAAAGAATATTTATTTCATAAACAGTGTTTCATTTTCTCATTTATCAAAATCATCACAGTACAACATACAATCTTATGCTTATCTTATTTATGGAACCAATTCACTGCTGGCCTTTATCCTCTCCTCTGACACTTTGAACAGAGTCACTGATGAATTGGTCTTCAGTTGATCATATAGGGAATCTGCGTTTGGAATACTGGTCCCATAAGGCACAATTCTGTCTGCAAGATTCTTCAAAGCCCCACCTGCCCCATCTGGTGCACCTTTTCCATGCGATGCCTCAGTGTAATTCCAGGTCACCCATTTAAATCCATGTATGAAGGGCACAGTGGAGGCTAGGTAAAAAGCGGACTTATTCCTATACTGGGAGGTTGGGCCATCTGAAATAAAGTGTAGGTTGCGGGCTTCAGGATACTTGTCCCTAATGTACCTCAACACTGGGTCAAGATGAGCCCATGTTGCTACCGCATCATGCTGTAGGCAGGCTGAGAGGGATGCGAAGGCTTCCACTCTGCCCCTACTTAGATAGAGTACCCCGGTGTGGAGGGTAACCCGAGCCGAAATGGGTGTCCTTGATCTCTTTAGAATATTTGCAGCTGTAATTTTCACTGTAATCAATATGCACAGGGACAGCATCATCTGTTAGGGTATCTTTCATTGCTTTTAATGTCAGATATTGGTGCTTGACATTAAACACGTGAATAGCAAAAGATGGAAGGTGTTCTGTAGTTAGGGCCAACAACCGCTCAATGGATGAGGTCCTATTTTCAAGAAACATTTTCTTCGTCTCCCTTTCCTCTGTAGATCCATTCTTGAGGGTCTTTGTTGCCATGACAGACCTTGTAATCCACTCTTGCCAGATGACAATGTTGCCCTGAGTGAGAGGATCTAAGGGTGTGGGAAAGGTCTTTTCGTTGCATTGTTGACATCTGCCATACATACAGGACATGTTACCTGTGTCACACACACTGGACTGCACAAGATCCTCGGGGCTTGATGGTTCAATGATTCCCAGTTGTTGCAGCCTTTTTATTTTTAGGTTGATGTTCTCGTGCATTTTACAGGCACACGTCTCTCTGTCTGTGACTTTAGGCCAAACAATCCAAAATGGCCTCAATCTAAAAAACTGAGCTTTGGACACAGTTTGCTCAGGATGTTCAGTAAGGAATCGTCGGTGTTTTGCCAAGGTGTCTGTGAGTGCTCTTTTTCGGTAGATGTGTCCCTTGCGACTAATCTCTCCAGCCTTGCCATTTATGACAGTTGAGACATCATCCCGATGTAGGAAGATGCTCACAATCTTGCCAAGTTGTTTCCGCTTGCTATTGATCGGCAGTCCCTTTTTAGCCTCTCTGATTCTGACCCTATGCAAAATCTTTGCTGGTAGCCTTGGCATTGTTCTTTTTGGTCTATTGGCCATCAGCCTTCTCATTTTTCTGTTAAGTTTCAGCAGTTCTGCTGTCTTTGCCACACATTTCTCTTCAGCATATCTTAGCTTTGCTCTTAATTTGCCCACAAGCTTTGATGCCCGCTCTCTTTTTTTAATTACTGGCCGTGTTCTCTGGGGGGTGGATGCCTCCATTGGCCCTGTTAGGTCTTAACTTTCTTCTGCTGGTGTTTGTTCAGATTTTCATTATTTGTGTCCAGTTCCTGTCTGTTGGTTTCCTCAATTGCCTCGCTTACTGAAGAATCTGGGGTTAGATCGAGAAGTGCTTGCTCTTGCTTTTTCTTTCTGTAGTATTTTGCTGAATTTTTCCTCCATTGCTTTTTTTTTCTCTTGTGCTGTCTACTTGTGAGATCCTGAGTAGTCTTAAGTTTCCATACGTTTCCGATACCTGGAAAAGGGAAAAAGTGAATGACATAAATACCAAACTTTGGACTATGATCAAAATTGCACACAATTGTTCATAGGTGTGTGTGTGTGTGTGTGTGTGTGTGTGTGCGTGTGTGTGCGCGCGCGTGCTGCACATGTATCTGTGTGCCTGAGTGTGTGGGCATGCATCTCTGTGTGTGATGTGTGTTTGTCTGTGAAAGTGTGTGTATGTGGATGCCTTCACGTTTGCATGTCAACATCAGTGTGTATGTACACAAGTTTGTGTGTGTGTGTACGGTGTTTAAGTGTGTGTCTGTGTGTGTACGCGTGTCTGTGTGAGAGTGTGAGTGCAAGTGTTGATCAAAACAATGAATCCAAGTTACATTTTTCCCTATTATCACCCTTTCCCCTAACCTCTCTCTCTTTTCTTCTGTATTCCTCAAGTAACTCAGGATCGCTGTATATTGCTGCCCTATGCTTTGCCAGCCAGTCTTTCGCTGATGCCCTTTTCTTTTCAACTGATGCTTGCCTGCAACAAAATGCCATACTTGAATGTAACATAAGACTGTGAGGTTGAGGAGGTGCGGAGAGCCAGGTGCGACTAAGGGGTAATCCCTTGTAAGCGGACACACAAACATGCCCGCCACTAAGATACCATTAGAGGGTAGAGGAGACAGCTCTGAACTCGGAGACAACTCCCCACAAATAAAAGGAAGAGCCCCAAGTAACGGCTCTGAAAATAAGAACTACCCTACAAAACCAGGGCGAAAATCACAAACCAAAAATGAGTGCGTAAAGGCTAGCACTCCTCCCCCGGACCGGGGAAAACCCAAAATAAAAGTACAACCCAGTATAAAAGACTGGGCGAACAAAAATAAAGATTCAGGAGTCGCAGCTCAGAGATAACACACAAATCAAAATACAAAATACCGGGGACAACGTCCCTCACCCACGGACTCACACGAGCCGAAAATAAAAAGAAACAAAGAACAAAAGAACCAAAAGGGTCGCAGTGTACACACACTAGCACGCAGACCCCTTCCTTACCTTTTCTGAACACAATGCGAATCTAGAACCAGCACAATACCTGACTCGTTAGATGCTGAGTCTACCATGTGCTAAATACCGGCTTAGGTGGCAGAGTGAACAGCGACACCGAAGCGAAGACTGAGGGGAAATGAGGGCTTTAAATACCTTCAGGAGGTAGACATCAAGTAAGCACTAATGACCACCAGGTGAAAGTAATAAGCCCCCCTGGTGGCCACAACCAGTACTACCTCCAACCCTGACAAAGACAGAAATACAGAAAGATAGAAATAGATTGTATTACTGTAAAACTATTTAATCAGACAAATTAGAGTAGGTCGCCTTCCCTGCATTCAGTTTCTTGTGGAAGCACTACATAAAAATGGAAAATTAGCGACCCCTGCTGGCTAGGTTGTAATAGCTGGGTTGTAACACAATCTGTTCATTAGTCTGCTTCTCATTACCGAAACATTGAGTCTCTCCACCGCAACAGGCCCTCAATTGTTGCGGTGAATGATAATGGTGTTGCGGTGGATGAGTGACCTTGAGCGTTTTTGCTAACTGTGGAATCACCATGAGGGCTAGCTCAACGTTTCTTCACTGTTTGTATTTAGACCATAATAGGGTATATAATAATCAAAAAATAAAAACAGCAACATTTTTTAAAACTTCAAAACTTCAGTTATCTGGAGAGATAAAAAATGAACTGTTTACCTGGTAGCCATCTTGAGTGTCACAGTCAATACTGTCCCCTCCAACAAAATTCCTTGAAAATGTAAGTTCCTTGAGGACTTAAACAATGACTGAAAATTGTTGTGGAGAATGAGAAAATTGGTCTTGGACACTACATTTACCAATGATCACCAAATATCACGTTTCTTCACTGTAACTTTTTATAGTATAACATGCACTGAAATTTATTCTTTTTTATCTTTCTTAATTACTAATATTTCCATCTCATAGAACCCAAATCCAGTTATGGACATGTTGCAGTAATGAGAAATTTCCCCTTAAATGTGAAAAAAACAACAAAATGTGTATGTATGATGGTCATTTAGAATCATGAGCAAAATAGTAAATTAAGAGATGTTTATAATGTTATCCTTATTATTTTGATAGCATTAACTTTTATCATAAAAATGCTTCATGACACCTCATAAGTCTAAATTCGTGAGAATCACCCAGATGTGTGATTAACCAATTATATCAAACAGAAGCTAATGATCATCAATTTAATATGTAGGTTGAAACACAATCATTAACTGAAACAGGAACAGCTGTGTAGGAGGGTTAAAACTGGGTGAGGAACAGCCAAACTCTGCTTCCAAGGTGAGGATGCAGAAGACACTTTAATGTCAGAAGTCATACACCATGGCAAGACTGAGCACAGCAACAAGACACAAGGTAGTTATACTGCATCAGCAAGGTCTCTCCCAGGCAGAAATTTCAAGGCAGACAGGGGCTTCCAGATGTGCTGTCCAAGCTCTGTTGAAGAAGCACAAAGAAACGGGCAATGTTGAAGAGCGTAGACGCAGTGGTCAGCCAAGGAAACAGATGAAAGACACATCATGCTCATTTCCCTTCGCAATCGAATGATGTCCAGCAGTGCCATCAGCTCAGAATTGGGACCCAGATACACCATCTCCTGTGTGGAGAAGTCTGGTCAGAAGTGGTCTTCATGGCCAAAAAGCCATACTTCCGATGTGGAAACAAGGCCAAGCGATTCAACTATGCACAAAAACACAGGAACTGGGCTGCAGAAAAATGGCAGCAGGTTCTCTGGACTGATGAGTCAAAATGTTAAATATTTGGCTGTAGCAGAAGGCAGTTTGTTCACCAAAGGGCTGGAGAGTGGTACAAGAATGAGTGTCTGCAGGCAACAGTGAAGCATGCTGGAGGTTCCTTGCAAGTTGGGATTTGGTCAGAATTAATGGTCTCCTCAATGCTGAGAAGTACAGGCATACTTATCCATCATGCAATATCATCAGGGAGGCATCTGATTGGCCCCAAATTTATTCTGCAACAGGACAATGACCCCAAACATACAGCCAGTGTCATCAAGAACTATCTTCAGCGTAAAGAAGAACAAGGAGACCTGGAAGTGATGGTATGGCGCCCACAGAGCCCTGATCTCAACATCATCGAGTCTGTCTGGGATTACATGAAGAGACAGAAGCATTTGAGGCTGGCTAAATTGGGTGGTCTGATCCAAAAGGTAATGTGTTACAAGTTGTTTAACAGATTTAGATAAAGTGCTGTCTACAGTGCATTCCTCCAGCTCTTCAGACAATAGGGTTGGAATTTGTTTACAAGGGGTATGTAATGGTTGTCTTCAAAAACAATGCAGAAATGAAATGACGAAAGGTTTGATACTTTTTTGTCTGTTGTATCTGAACTATTATTCACTCTGTATTAAATCTTTTTTTCTTTTTAAGTCTTGCAAATTCATTGTGCATGCAAACAATACTACATATGTTACCACAGTTTTATTTATTTTTAAAAGTACATTATTTTAAAAAAGTACATCTACAATACCACACTCGTGCACATAGACTGATTACTCTTCCAAAGGTATGGGCTCCTCAGACATACTCATTGTTAACTCATTTTGACTCATCAACTAGTTCTCCAAGATGTTTGGAACAACCTACCTGCTGAGTTCCTTCAAAAACTGCGCAAGCATACCTAGAAGAATTGATGCTGTTTTGAAGGCAAAGGGTGGCCACACCAAATAGTGATTTGATTTAGACTTCTTCTGTTCATGCATTTTGTTAATTGATTAAAAAAAACCCATTTATATTTCTATTTTGGAAAGCATTCTCATTTTACAGCATTTCTTCACACCTGCATAAAACATTTGCACAGTACTGTATGACACTGCTGTGAAACTCACTGTTTGCCCAGTGCCATCCATAAGCAGATGGGCTCCCCTCCTTTCTTCCCGTTAGTCAGGGAGATTTCCCTTGCCACTGTCACCCTTGGCTTGCTCTGAGGGGGTCTGAGGCCTGGGTTCTCTGTAAAGCTGCTTTGTGACAGTCTTGTATTGTAAAAAGCACCATACAAGTAAAATTGAATTGAATTGAACACATTATTCAGGATGATCTGAGAGAATCACGTTTGGCTGGCATTATCTGAGAGAATCACGTTTGGCTGGCATTATCTGAGAGAATCACGTTTGGCTGGCATTATCTGAGAGAATCACGTTTGGCTGGCATTATCTAAGAGAATCACATTTGGCTGGCATTATCTGAGCGAATCACGCTTGGCTGGCATGATCTGAGAGAATCACGTTTGGCTGGCATTATCTGAGAGAATCACGTTTGGCTGGCATTATCTGAGAGAATCACGTTTGGCTGGCATTATCTAAGAGAATCACATTTGGCTGGCATTATCTGAGCGAATCACGTTTGGCTGGCATGATCTGAGAGAATCACGTTTGGCTGGCATTATCTGAGAGAATCACGTTTGGCTGGCATTATCTAAGAGAATCACATTTGGCTGGCATTATCTGAGCGAATCACGTTTGGCTGGCATGATCTGAGAGAATCACGTTTGGCTGGCATTATCTGAGAGAATCACGTTTGGCTGGCATGATCATGGGAACACAGCTGTATCTGCAGCACTATACTTTACCCAAATGTAGAGAAACTGAGAAGATCTAACAATGCCTTGGTTGGCAGATCTAATGTCGGATGCTCTCGCTACCATAGGGTTCAAGATTCAGGAGGCCATTGATGTCCTAGAGATCACAGAGGTGTCAGAGAGAAACTCCCTGAAATGATACGAATAGATATGGACACCGTAAACAAAAAAATATGATAGATGTCAAGAGACATTTCTGGGATTTCGTGAGTATGTCTGAGGACCCCAAACCTTTGGAAGAGTAATCAGTCTATGTGCCACGAGTGTGGTATTGAAGATGTACTTTTTAAAATAATGTACTTTTAAAAATAAATAAAACTGTTGTAACATATGATGTGGTATTGTTTGCATGCACAATGAATTTGCAAGAAAATATTTAATACAGAGTGAATAATAGTTCAGATTGTTGCATTACATACCCCTTGTAAACAAATTCCAACCCTGTTAAACAACTTGTAACATAACCTCCCCTGTTGTCTGAAGAGCTGGAGCATGCACTGTAGACAGAATTTTATCTAGATCTGTTAAACCACCCAATTTTTAGGTCAACAAAAGTATTGGACCATGTAACTGACAGGTGTTTCTTGTTGCCAAGATGGGTCCTGTTAGATTGATTGGTTTAATTACAATCAATACTTCTGAATTTAAGTTCTTGGTCTTAGCCTAGAAAAGATGTTTCTTTATAAGAAAAGATAAACCAACATGAAGACCAGATAACTGTCTTTGGGATAAAAGCAAGCCATTTTGAAGATTAGAAAAGAGGGGGAAAATTAATCAGAGCCATTGCACAAGCATTGGGGATAGCTTGTACAACGTGGAATGTCCTTAAAAAGAAAGAAACCGCTGGCATACTGAGCAACAGACATCGAACAGCTCGACCAAGGAAAACAACTGCAGTTCATGACAGAAACATTGTGGGAACTATGTTTGTGATTTCACTGACTGATGTTTCGGGGGTTTTCTTCAATCTCCACAGGGAAGGTATCTCAATCAAATGTTTAAAGAAGACTTAGAGAGCAGCAATATAGAGGCTATACCACAAGATGCAAACCACTTATCGGAAAGCGAGATTACAATTTGCAAAGATGTACAGAGATGAGCCAATGAAGTTCTGGAACAAGGTTTTATGGACTGATTAACTGATTAAAACATACAAGCTCATCCATGAAGCACAGTGGAGGAAGTGTCATGGCTTGGGCTTGAATGGCGTCCAAACTAATTGGGAGGAACTTCACCATGCAGCAAGACAACAAACTGTCAACACAACAAAGGACTTCATGAGGGAGAAAATGTTTTAGACTGGCAAATTCAATCGCCAGACCTTAACCCAATGAATTGAGGAGGCATTTCACCCCCTGAAGAGGAGATTCAAGTGAAAAACCAACAAACATCAACTGAAAGAGGATATAGTAAAAGCATCACAAAAGAAGAATGCAACAGTTTGGTGCAGGCTTGATGCAGTTATTACAAGCAAGGGATATGCCAGCAAATAGTAAGTGTTATTTAAGTATTTACTTAAATACTCTCTGTTCCAATACTTTTGGTCTGATACCAAAGGTATTTAACACATCTAAGTGTAAATACCAGGAAATAAAAGCCGAAATTCTGAACTCTTTTCTCGTGTTCATCTTTTTATCTCAACCTCAAAACGATTCATCTGGGTGGTATGTTGAGTTTTGTCCACGAACCATACACCCTCACTGAGCACTTCATGCAACACCCATTTATTCATGCAATTATCTAATTAGCCAAGCATGTGGCATGATAAAATAAAATCATGCAGATACTTCTCAGGAGCTTCTGTTAATGTTCAGAATGAATGAGGAATGAGGGAAAATATGGGATCTCAGTGACTTTGACTGTGGCATGATTGTTGGAGCCAGACAGGCTGTATTTCTATAACAGGGATTTTCACACACAACAGTCCCTAGTGTTTACTCAGAATGGTGTGAAAAACAAAAAACATCAGTGGCAATTCTGCAGACAGAAATGCCTTGTTAATGAGAGAGGTCAACGGAGAATGGCCAGACTGGTTCAAGCTGACAGAAAGGCTACGGTAACTACGGTAACTCAAATAACATCTCCAACCCTGAGGTGGATAGGCTGCAACAGCAGAAGACCCTGTTGGTTTCTACTTCTGTCAAGCGATCAGCGAATGTAAACTACCTGGTCCACCCTGTAGCCTAGCTGTGGGTGGTGCTGTGGGAGAGGAGCTACCCCTGGACTACCGCCAGTCGGTTATTGCTACGCCTAGACTACGGCCAGTCGGTTATTGCTACCCCTGGACTACGGCCAGTCGCTTATTGCTACCCCTGGACTACGGGCAGTCAGTTATTGCTACCCCGGGACTATGGGCAGTCGGTTATTGCTACCCCTAGACTACGGCCAGTCGGTTATTGCTACCCCTGGACTACGGGCAGTCAGTTATTGCTACCCCTGGACTACGGGCAGTCAGTTATTGCTACCCCGGGACTACGGCCAGTCGGTTATTGCTACCCCTAGACTACGGCCAGTCGGTTATTGCTACCCCTGGACTACGGGCAGTCAGTTATTGCTACCCCTGGACTACGGGCAGTCGGTTATTGCTACCCCTAGACTACGGCCAATCGGTTATTGCTACCCCTGGACTACGGGCAGTCGGTTATTGCTACCCCTGGACTACGGCCAGTTGGTTATTGCTACCCCTGGACTATGGCCAGTCGGTTATTGCTACCCTTAGACTACGGCCAGTCGGTTATTGCCACCCCTGGACTACGGCCAGTCGGTTATTGCTACCCCTAGACTACGGCCAGTCGGTTATTGCTACCCCTGGACTACGGCCAGTCGGTTATTGCTACCCCTGGACTACGGCCAGTCGGTTAGTGCCAACTATTTAAAGAAATCACTTGCAAACCTTGACTAGTCCGCTACAGTAGTCAGAATTTGGTGGCAACAGCATGAATCCATGGACCCAACCTGTCTTTTACATTACATTACATTATTGGCATTTGGCAGACGCTCTTATACAGAGCGACGTACAACAAAGTGCATACCCATAACCAGGGATAAGTTCGCTGAAAGACCCTAGAGGGAAGTACAATTTCAACTGCTACCTGTACAACAATTTTTTTTTTTGAACAAAGAAACAAACAACAGAGCAAAAGTGACCAAAGTTAACTATCCAAACACTGCTTACCTAGCCAACTAAAAATACCGATACACAAAGCAAGTCACAGAGACAACAATTAAGGTTCACAGGGAGGTAGGGAGGGATGGGGAGAGGTGCTGCTTGAAGAGGTGTGTCTTCAGCTTGCGCTTGAAGGTGGGGAGGGATTCTACAGTTCTGACCTCAAGCGGGAGTTTGTTCCACCACCGTGGAGCCAGAACAGACAGTAGTCGTGAGTGTGAGGTGGAGGTTCGGAGAGGGGGAGGTGCCAAGCGGCCTGTGGAGGCTGAACGAAGAGGTCTGGCAGGGGTGTAGGGTCTGATGATATTTTGTAGATAAGCTGGGGAAGACCCCTTAACTGCTTGGAAGGCTAGCACCAATGTTTTGAATTTGATGCGAGCCATGACAGGCAGCCAGTGGAGGGAAGTAAGCAGGGGGGTGACGTGTGAGTATTTGGGAAGGTTGAAGACCAGACGAGCTGCTGCATTCTGCAACTTTGGAGGGGTCTGATGGCGGAAGCTGGGAGGCCAGCCAAGAGGGAATTGCAGTAGTCCAGGCGGGATAGAACCATCGCTTGGACCAGGAGCTGGGTCGAGTAGGGGGTGAGAAAGGGGCGGATTCTCCGTATGTTGTATAGGAAGAACCTGCAAGACCAGGTAAATGCCACAATGTTATCGGAAAGGGACAGTCTGCTGCCCATCACCATGCCGAGGTTCCTTGCACTGGGTGACGGTGTGAGTGTGGTATCACCGAGGGAAATGGAGAGATCCAGACGAGGAGAGGTATCTCTTGTGTCAACAGTCCAGGCTGGTGGCGGTGGTGTAATGGTGTGGGGAATGTTTTCTTGGCACACTTTGGGCCCATTAATACCAATCAATCATCACTTGACTGCCACAGCCTATTTGAGTATTGTTGCAGACCATGTGCATCCCTTCTAGGGATGTGACAAATCATCACTTTTTGTAAACGGTTACCGGTTACATTTTTTAAATGGTTAACCGGTTAACCGATACTGCTCATGACTGCTAGGAGTTGTATCTTTTTATTATTATTTTTAACTGGAGCACTGACAAGTGTAATTGCATTTTTATTTATTCTGGGCCATCTCAACAGTTAAGTGTCCACATTGTAAGTCAGATAATAGCCTAGTGGCCAAATTAAAGATTTACATTTACATTGACATTGTGCAGTGTAACCTCACAGTTGCAGACGTCTGGAGTTAAATCCCTGTAGTTCACGTCCAGGCATGCTGGTCGATCATGTGTCATTTTTAAAATGCATTGGTTAAAATTATAATTCTTCATGTTTTCATCCCCCTTCTGCCTGATAGACTTGATTGACATGGAATCTGTGAATATGCTACGGTTACAGATGGGGTTGTGCACTCAAAATTGTGGTCGCGTAATTTGCCCGATATAACACCAGGTCTATTTTACCATAGGCGACTGGTCTAATGATTTTACTTTTATGCCAGTACAGGTCTCTGTACAACTTAATATATTTTTACGTAACGGTAAACTTTTCCAATGCATTTTATATGGTGCGGGACAATCGTGGTGGTGAGATTAACGTGATCCATTTTTCACTGAAAGCAGATAATTCTTGCTTTAAATATGCAATGGATAAACAGCCTAATGATGACATACTGCTTCATTTATATGTAGATACCGCACAGTTGACAGCTATGTTTAGTTTGCCGGTAGTTTGAATTTGCGTGTCAACGAATTAACACGACAAACTGCAATAAGCCATAAGTCAACCAACAGCTACAGAAATTATTTGGTAACTCCAATACTGTAACATTAAATTCCCTGTGGCGTTTGCATTTTAAGCCCACTGAAAGGTAACATTTCTGTAGCTTGTAGATTGCTAGTGTAGAATGTAAATCGCAATAATATGATGAACCTGCATTTATTTTAAACTGAGCTTACCATTTCAGCTTCAGAAAAACAATGTGGTTATCGGTCAGCAATTTTTGGTAACCATTTACAAATCCGTTTCGGTTAACCGTTTATACGTTTAACGTTCACACCCCAAATCCCTTCATGGCCACAATGTACCCATCTTCTAATGGCTACTTCCAGCATGATGATGCACCATGTCACAAAGTAAAACTTGTTTCATAAACATGACAATGAGTTCAATGTTCTTCAGTGGCCTTCCCAGTCACCGGATCTGAATCCAGTAGAACACCTTTGGGATGTGATAGAACGGCAGATTCACCGCATGAATGTGCAGCTGACAAATCTGCAGAAATAGCAAGGGAAGACACAATGAAAGTGAACAGAGCTGAACCTCCCTCATTCTCCCTCATTCTCCCTCATTCTCCCTCATTCTCCCTCATTCTCCCTCATTCTCCCTCATTCTCCCTCATTCTCCCTCATCCTCCCTCATCCTCCCTCATCCTCCCTCATCCTCCCTCAACCTCCCTCATCCTCCATGCACAAGCGTCTCCTTTTTCCATCGCATGACTTTGAAACATTCATAAAAAATAATTCATAACCACACAAGCTTATTTTTTTGTGAAAATACACACACACCAGCCGGTCTTATAAAACAAGTGAGGATTTCTTAAAGCTCACTCAAAAACAAAAGTAGTTAGGTCTCAGTTTTTAATCACCCCTCCAATTCCAGAAATCATGAATTATTCCCAAATCATTTGCAAATGAATTTACATTGTAGACATTTGAATCACGTTGCAGTATTGGTTTATTAATATACTCTTACTTCTTCATTTTAAAATGAAAGGTATCTGTTAAGCGTTTACTTTAATAATTCAAAAACATCTAATAAGGCTTGATATTGTTAATGCAAGAAATCGGCAGCTATAATTTTTGGGACTACATCTACATTATGCTATAGGAAAACCTTGAATCCTAAGGAATGCCATTGCACTATTGCATAGTTTTATAAATCATTTCAAAACCGCATGCAACTACAGTACATGCCAAACTTGGGTTCTACGATAGCTTTTAATGTTAACGTCAGTTACAAACAAGCTCTCGAAAATAGCTCATATTGGTATGACACTGCAATACCAGACAATACCCACACAACTAATACATAACGCAAATGGTAAATGGTTGGCATTTATATAGCGCCTTTATCCAAAGCGCTGTACAATTGATGCTTCTCATTCACCCATTCATACACACACGCACACACCAACGGCGATTGGCTGCCATGCAAGGCGCCGACCAGCTCTTCAGGAGCATTTGGGGGTTAGGGGTCTTGCTCAGGGACACTTCGACACAGCCCGGGTGGGGGATCGAACCGGCAACCCTCCGACTGCCAGACGACTGCTCTTACTGCCAGAGCCATGTCACCCCATAACGTCACTTAACAAGACATTCAAAATCAGAACAGAGGCTCTGATTGGTAGTTCCCTTCAGATTCCCTGTGTAACTAAACTCACCGTGTTTCGAACCGAACACGAAGAGGCCGCTTCCACCAAAAGCTAACGTACGTTCAATAGCAGTTCTGAGGAACGTGGTTTATGATTATGGGTTGCTTTTTGACCATCTCAGACCCTAAAACACTTTGATTTACGTGAATAGTACCCATATTTATAGAGAAAATGACAAATAACATCCCAGTGTTCGGAAGACTCACAATGGTCCACACAGCGCTGTATAGGCCTACCCGGTTCACAGTCTCTGGTTAGCAACAGCTTCCCCACCACTGTCACAGCAGAGCACACACACACACACACAAATCTCAAAGTCATTTTTTTAGTTATTAGTCAAGTCGCACTGTTTGGAACAGGGTTTACAATACTTCACATCTAGGCACAACAGTTTCATTGATGAAGGCAATATGCTGAAATTACTTTTAGCCCTTTTATCTTAAATCAAAATGTTGAGAGTGGATGTTTTCTAAATGTCATCCAGACCATTGCCTGCAGAAGGTTTTATTGTGAATCAATCCCAATTTCTCCAGTGTTCGGTTTTCATCCAACTAAAAAATGTAATCCCAGGCAAAATGCATTATACTCATTAAACACACATTAAAATAAACAGTCAAACATCCATACAGTAACAGGCAGCTGGATGAAAAATCCAGCAATGCCAATCTTTACGCAAATCCAGAAATCCACTCTTTTCCACATAAGCTTTTTATACACATTTCACTGCGTGTAATGTCAGCCTGGATTTTGGAAATCTGAGCTAGTAAGAAAATTAACAAAATATTTTGTCACAAAAAATACATTCTGACCAGTATAAAGAGAGGTAGTCATATTAGATAATAGCACAACAAAAGCCTACATACCCAAGTCTTACAGACATCTGCTTTCTATTACAGCATGATTAGACAGAGTCAGGAAAATAACTAAACAAATAACAATAACTAAAAAAATAAAAAATAAAAATCAATCTCAACAAGAATTTGTCTACATTTAGACTTCATTACTTTTTTGCTAAGACAAAAACACTGCCAATGAGGTGAGACCATTTGATTTCAATATTTGCCAATGGGGTTCCAAACTATCACTCGTCAAGCAAGCAGTAACTAAAAAAAAACTAATATTTTCAAATTGAGAGAAAAAAAAAAAAAGATTTTAAGACCCATTACAAGACTTAAGACAGTATTCTTTTGCCTTGTGAATGGGTATCCATATGAAGATTCACTTCTGTAAAGAGCACATGCAGAAGATGGAACAAACTGCAATATAGTGTTGTAAATATATGGACATTGAGTACTTTGAGTAATGTCTTTTTTTAAATATACTGCGGAAAGTGGAAGTGGAAATTATTGTTACATTTGTCCGTACGTCGTGAAATGAATCTTGATATGAATTTCACGACGTATGCATCTTACAACAGAATATTAAGTTATATTCCAGGTCCTTCATGATAAAAGCAGATTCAAGTGTGACCGTTACGAACCACAAAAGAATACAAAATGCAAAAAATGAACCCATCAGCCCTGGCAAATTAATTTAAAACTGATAGCTGGTGACAAATATAACTAAACACAAAACATTACAGAGTTTTTATCCCACACCTTTGTAAACAGTTCCAAGTGAATTCGAGGAGGTCCCATTTAAGGCCCAGCAAACTCCATGGAACATCATGGAGAAATAAGGACTGTAAGACAGTCCCGCTTTAAATTCCTGTGAGGTAGGGACTCCGCCTGCCACTACACAACACCTCTCACCCTCACATTGGGTCAGACTATTTTGGCTAGATGCTGGAATCATTTTTAAATCACTGTTCCAATCAAATAAGAAAAAAAACACATGATTGTGAAGTCATCACAGTGAAGTCATCACAGCAGACCTGGGTCAAATACCTAGTTGTTTTGGATTAAAACAGTTGTCTGTGCTCAACTGATCTTGCCTGGTACAACTGAGCCAATCAAGAGGACCAAAACCCAGGCCTTGCATTTTCTGAGAGTATTAAATCAACTCCAATACAAAGACAAGCTTAGTAAAGCATAGAAAAGCATTTGAATCTGAAACAATTACATAGGCGAAGGGATTGTCTGTAAGGAGAACACATGGTGCGTAACACAGAGATTGTTCTGTGTTATCGGGGTATGGCCTGAAAGCTGGGCGATGCTACTTCCCTTCCTTCAGCTTGAGGGACTCTCTGTAGAGCAGGAGCCTCTCGGTGGTGTGGGGGGGCAGTTTGCTCCTCCTGGCCCTAACTATGCAGCTGGCCAGGGGGAAGAGGCGATCGAAGCCCCCGGAGGTGGCAGGAACTGCCAACAGCTTTCGGGACAGGCTCTGGAGCTGTGGGAAGCGTGTGGCCTCTCTCCAGAAAGCCTGAATGGAGCGGTCTCCATCCAGCAGGAGCTCAGACAGGTACTGATCCAGCTCGGACAGCTTCATGCTCTTGGCCACCGGCTGGAAGAAGCTGAAGATCTTCTTGCGCTTGATGTCGCCGCCGGTAGATGGGGAGCATGGGGATGGATCCGGGTCATCCTGGGAATGTTCCACATCTTCCTGCTTGATGCAGAATTCATCCACAGCATTCCAGTGATCCAAATCGCTCATGGCCGACTCCACCACCGTCCTGGCCTGGAATTTGGAAGGGGCGGCCAGGGTGGTGCTTTCAATCTCCTGCTTGGCGTCCTGGAAGGGCTGGAGTTTGAAGCGGGGATCGAGTACTGTGGCGAGGATCAGGTCCCTCTGCAGGATGAAGGGCTGGAAGTGGGCATGGAGGCCGGCCCGCAGCCCCTTGCAGAAGTGTGTGTAATTAGTGGACCGAGATTCCAGCGTTTTGTCCAGGCCAATGAGCGAGGGGATGACCAGTGAGAAGGTGACACCCTCGCCCTGCAGCACCTGGACGGCCTCCTCGAAGGGCTCCAGCAGGCCGATGATGTCCACCACCTGCTCCCGCTTGGCCCGCACCATGGGGGGCGAGCTGGAGGAGTCCTTGGCCTCGATGCGCGCCTGGGCCAGCAGGGTCATGACCGAGCCCCAAACAGACTCCTGCGCCATCCTGCGCATCGACACAAAGGTGGAGTTCCAGCGGAAGCTGCTGGCGCTGTGCGGCGAGGCCAGCGACAGGCCGCATTCCTTTCCCAGGACCTCGTTCCAGTACGCACTGCGCCGGAAGAAGGCCACCACATTCTGCACCTGCGACAGGAGGTTCTCCACCACGCGCGAGTTCCGCAGCGCCTCCTTGATGACCTGCTGCAGGAGGTGGGCGGTGCAGCCGACCCGCGTGCCAAACTGAATCTCCGAGAAGTCCTCGGTGGGGAGGAAGTCGGCGAGAAAGCCCAGCAGCTCCTCCTCGTCTGGGTCATTCTTCTGAGGGCAGCACATGACTTTGTAGTTGCAGAAGAGGTCGTTGGTGGAAAGGGTACTCTTGGCCTCGTTGGTGACGATGTAGCCCACGTTGTGGGGGAAGAGGCCGTAGCTCAGCAGCACCGCCTCCAGTTCCCGCGCCACAGCTGCGGGGACGTTTTTACGGCTCAGGTGGCGGAAGGCCACTGTGGGCCGGTGGATGTTCCAGCCGGAGTCTATGAAATGCAGCTGCACAGCGATGACTGGCTCGGCGTACTGGCTGGCCCAAAGGTCCAGAATGACGTGGACCACAGCATCCCCTCCGCTCACCACCATGCAGCACTTGAGCTCCCGGATCAGGTGGGGCTTCACCACCTTCTCCACCTCGTCATACAGCTTGAGCCCCACGGCGCGCTGGGACAGCCTGGGGAACCACGGCAGCGCCACCGCCATGAAGCTCCGGAAGCCCGAGCCCTCCACGAAGCTGAGCGGCAGCATGTCCTCCGCAATCATCCTCAACATGGCCTCCGTCACGCCCCTTTGCCGGGCCTGCTGTGAGCCCGGAGCCGAGCCCGGAGCAGAACCCGGAGCAGAACCCGGAGCAGAACCTGGAGCCGAGCTGCTAACTTCTTTCACCGCAGGAGGCAATGGAAAGACAACAGACTTCAGCTTAGACGAAAACGGTTCCCTTTTGAACTTGGGTCTCAACTTCCCTACCGTTACATCCATTATGTGTCTCACCTATACACAAGGAAAAAAGAAAGGGGTAGAGATCACCATCTTTATTCTCAGCACAAGAAAGCTGGATTTTTCAGTCGCTGAAACAGCAAAGGAAAGCCTGCAGCTTGCATGCATTCAGCTCATTTACACTAATCCTTCTATGATCAGCATAGAGCGATGCCTTAGAACAGAAACTACAGCTCCTCCCACTCAGCTTAGGGTGCTATGTTATGCCACTGACTCTAGATTTGACTGTCGGAGGTCTAATGGAAAAGCATAAATGTGACAGTCCATAAGCCTCTGGTGAAAGCTTGTAAACAGATGAAAACCGGACACACACTGACACACTACAGCGCATTCCTCCCTACGCCCACTAGAGCTCATCCCCGGCCCACTACACCTCATCCCCGGCCCACTACAGCGCATTCCTCCCTACAGCTCATCCCCGGCCCACGACAGCAGGAATTTCAAGCAGTCTCAGGGCACAGGAGAAAATGATTTCATTTCTAAGATGGTCTTCAGCTGCCAGGCAGAAACTCTAACAAGTACAGTAATTCTTTACACTGCTTCTGTGCATCAGCTGTGCAGGTTATATTACGCAACTACACTACTTTCCACAGCTTCAGTATCAATCTTAAAGTGGTTCATTATCTGGTGATAAACCCAATTTATTACACAGAGGGGAGAAGTCGACAGGCGTCAGAAATCCCACCTGCTCAACAGGCTCTGGTTCTGGGTCCGTATCCAAGACAACATCACACTGGAATTCAACCTGGAAAGATGATAAACAGTCAGAAATTAAACGGGTTATGCACAAGGTTTAGTATGGTTTAGTATATAGTATGACAGTGACACACATCCTCTCAAGCAAGGCTGTAAAGTGGGACAATATTGTCCAATAGGCCTCAGATGTCATTTTAAATCCTTTACCATGAATGACCATATTTGGATGTTTGTCTATGAAAAAATGAATGCGTTTCATCCAATATGTGAATTTAAAAAGCAGCTCACCTGTGTATGGGTGCTTTAGGGGGGTGTAGCTTACCTGTGTGTGGGTGTTTTAGGGGGGTGTAGCTCACCTGTGTGTGGGTGTAGCTCACCTGTGTGTGGGTGTTTTGGGGGGTGTAGCTCACCTGTGTGTGGGTGTAGCTCACCTGTGTGTGGGTGCTTTAGGGGGTGTAGCTCACCTGTGAGTGGGTGTTTTGGGGGGTGTAGCTCACCTGTGTGTGGGTGTAGCTCACCTGTGTGTGGGTGCTTTAGGGGGTGTAGCTTACCTGTGTGTGGGTGTAGCTCACCTGTGTATGGGTGTTTTGGGGGGGTGTAGCTCACCTGTGTGTGGGTGTTTTGGGGGGTGTAGCTCACCTGTGTGTGGGTGTAGCTCACCTGTGTGTGGGTGCTGTAGGGGGTGTAGCTCACCTGTGTGTGGGTGTTTTGGGGGGTGCCGCTCACCTGTGTGTGGGTGTTTTGGGGGTGTAGCTCACCTGTGTGTGGGTGCTGTAGGGGGTGTAGCTCACCTGTGTGTGGGTGTTTTGGGGGTGCTGCTCACCTGTGTGTCAATGTCATGGTAGGTGGGGACTTCGCCCTGTTCCAGCAGGGCCGCCATGACCAGGGGAGAGTCGTCACCTTTCCCATAGCAGCCCAGATCCACTCTGCGCTTAATGGTGGAGTTCCAGTGGTTCTTCACAGCATTGTCAGTCCTGTCAGCCAATCAGAACAGCTTTAACGCCTGATCTGAGCCGTAGCTCACTGGGGAAAATTCACCATTTTCTGTGAAATTGTTTCACAAAATAATTTTTGCCCAGAGGGCCAGGGATCAAACTGGCAATTGCCAGATGTAAAATGGTGAGCTGAATGCTTTCTGCCCCATTACATGATTTACCATTGTGTAGAATACAGGATTTATTATTTAAAAGTCTGCCTATAAACTGTGTATCTTTTATAACATATTTAAATATTCATAATTTACATGATAAAACATGATACATGATAAATATAAACGTAAAATATGGCATTTTCAATTCATTTATCTTGACTATATTTTATGGTCTCTATGGTTATGAATTTATATGTATATAGGTTACTAGTGGAAACAGGTCTGACTGGACTTGTATTCCCTCAACTGAGTGTTAACATAATTATATATTATTTTAATATTATTTGATTAAAAGTTAACATTTCCTGTATCCATATTTTGTACAGTGCAGTCCGTAAGTATTTGGACAGTGGTACAATTTCTGTTCTTTTGGCTCTGTACTCCAGCACATTGGATTTGAAATGAAACAATGAATGAGGTTAAGATGCAGGCAGTCACCTTTACTTTGAGGACATATACAGGCCTACCGGGTAATAGGCATTACATTTCTATACCTAGTCCCTCTATTTTAGGCAACCAAAGGTAATTGGACAGTTGGCTTCAGCTGATTCTGATTAGTCAGGTGTACTCAATCTCCATAGTGCAGGTGCAAGAAATCATTCAGTATCGAGTCTTGATTCTAGGCTTTTGATTGCCTTTGGAGTTCACAGTCAATGAAGTGCAATAACAGTCAATGAAGCTATTATGAGGCTGAGAAATAAGGAAAAACTATCAGATACATGTCAAACAATATGCTATCTAAAATCAACGTAATGGCAACGTAATGGCAAAGGACCTGGTAGGCCAAGGGAGCCATCTACATTTGATGACCAAATAGTTCTCACCAAAATGAAGCAAAAAAACCCAACTGATCAGAAGCACTGTTCTAGGGGCAGTTGTGGGGGTGTGGAAGACTTCAAACAGTTAGCTGCAAAAATAAGATGCCTAGGTTTCAGCTGGCTAATAATTACAAAAGCGTGGAGGCTAAAAGATTGCTCAAGAACCAAAGAACCCCCCATCTGTGGTGGTGGGGGTATTATAGTTGAGGCATGTATGGCTACCACACCTTGCTGCCTCGCTTGCCTTCATTGAAAATGCTGAAAGCAGCAGAATTAATTGAGCAGAAGCATCTTGTCAGCTCAACTCATTGGACAGAGCTTCATCCCACAGCAAGGCAATGATCCCCAAACATACACCAGTGAGACATACACCAGTCAGTAAGTATGTCCCTTTTTTGTCTCATTTCTCAGCCCCATAATGGCGTCCTTGACTAAAAAAAGGGAAGTGCACAACTCCTACACTGACCACCTGAGATGGATGTAAATACCCTCAAATTAAAGGTGCAGTCTGCACTTTGGGCACTTTTTTTTTTTTTACAGAGGGTAAAAAAAAAAAAAAAAAAGGTAACAACATTGGTGAGCTGGCACTGGATTAGTGTCTGCTAAATGCCTAAATGTAACTGTCAGTGAGTCAGAGAAACTACCTGCCGGGCAGCAGTTTGGCGATCTCTGCCCAGCGGTTTCCCAGGACGCAGTGGGCCTTGTAGATGATGAGGTCCTCCTCAGGGGTCCAGGACGACTTCTTCACGTCGGGGTTCAGGTGGTTGTGCCAGCGTTCCCGGCACTGCTTGCCCAGACGGCCCTTCAGGTGTCGGGCCACAGTGCTCCACTGCTTGGTGCCGTACATGCTCACCAGCTCGATCACCTGGCAGGAAGGTGAGGCGATGGTGAGAGGGCGTCACACAGTCCACCTCAGGTCAGGCTGTCAGCAACGCACAGTACATTCTGGGCCAAATACGTAATAGCAATAACACAAATGTATGTATTTGACCAAGGTCTGCCACAGCATGCAGTAGTTCTAGTTTCCACGGAATGAGTAAGGGTTTCCACTCATTGCTCTCGCCAGCAGATGGGCATCTTTGGACATTTGGGCCAAATAGTCACAGGGCAGCTCACCTTCTCATCCTCCTCCTTGGTCCAGGGCCCCTTGACCAGGTCTGGGTTCAGGACTCTGTTCCAACGGTACTGGCACTGGTACTCTGTGCGACCCTGCAGGGAAGAGCATACAACAGTCAGCTCCTGACCTAGACCAACACCCACCAGTACCGTCAGCTCCTGACCTAGACCAACATCCACAAGGCATAGAACTGAGTCAAGATCAGGCTTCCACTAACACCAGTAGCTCACTACAACTTGTTTCACAGTTCTAGGTTGGACTTGCTTTACGGACACTGCACTCAGCAGCTGATCTGTGATTACTGTTACAGCGCCAGCCCTCCCTAACTAGTGGAAGGACATAACAATATTCTCCTTTATTTGCATTGCAAGTCTGCCCGTTAAGCTACACATTAAGAGTCTTCCTCTGCCTTGTGTCTGTGTGAGCTGGACTTGTGCTGAGAAATTCTCTCAGGTCTTCAGCCCATATTCTGTAATCCATTCATAGCCCTTAAAGTGCCAGCCATCAACAGAACAAGAGAAAACGGCTGTTAATCAAAATCTGTAAAGCAGTTGCAGAGGTCCATCAGCGATGGGTAACGGCCCCTCTATGGACACAGCTCCAGTGTGCATAACTGCCCCTCTATGGACACAGCCCCAGTCTGCATAACGGCCCCTCTATGGACACAGCTCCAGTGTGCATAACAGCCCCTCTATGGACACAGCGCCAGTCTGCAGCTTAAAGGTACAGTAGGTAATTTCAGACTCCTAACAGTCAAGAGAGGAATTGCTGCAACAAACAACCTCAAACCAAAACATCTATGAATATGACGCGTAATATAAACTATACTAAAATGTACTACTGAACACTATATTTTTATAGTTTATACTATATTAACACTAAGGTTTTCACTTTAACTAACCATATATATTATGAGCAAGCAATTTATTTGGCTATGTAACTAGCTGGCTATATAACTAAGATACGATAGTCTACCACAAACGATGTAAATGTAACTTACAGTTTGAGAGAGATAAAGGTTTAGCTAAACACGGGTGATTGAACACGTAAAGAGATCAAAGGAATGTGTAGCTGCCCAGACTGCACTCCAGACAAGTGATCACTGAAACTCTGTACACTATTGCTCATCTAGTTAGAGAACAACACCAGTTCGCCATTAGTAACAAGCAAATGAGCTATTACTAGTTATCTTCCCGAATTTACAAATATCCACCTGAGGCACAACGCTTGTGCACTACGCATCGCTATGTTCATATTGCCTGTATTTTATTGTAAGTGGATATTTGTAAATTTGTCAAGCTAACTATAGCTCATTTGCTTGTTGTTACCGATAGCGAACTGGTATTGTTTTATAACTGGATATGTAGTCTTCGCTTGGATAAGAAGCGATAAAAGCGCCAATCGGCTGAGGCAGTTCACGCCTCACTCACCGGGAAAAAGCTGGCGATGGCCTTCCAGTCATTATGCCCCAGATTCTGAACCAAAGTCTTCAGATTCTCATCCTGAAAATGAAAGAAAGTCTGAACGTCATCAGGTACAGCAGCCACACTGGATATAAACAAACTAAAACACAGCAACGTGAGAGAAGTAGCACACGCATTAAGCAATGATGCAATTAAAGGGCTGTTTGCGCCTTCCTGGTGAGATCACTTTTATATTCCGAAGACTAACTAGAGACCAAATGATTGTCATTCAATGCTATGACTGCTCATTAATATTAAAATAGCTACTCAACATTTTTCAATTTTATTGCTATGTGACATGTTGGAGGACATAATGCAAAGAAACATCCTCAAATTTCAAGGTTACATCCTTCAATTCTGTTTGTACTTCGAGAGCAGCTGAAGATAAACAAGTGAATACTACATTGTCCCCTCTCGGAAGGTAGTAGTAGCTAGCTAATATTGCTAGTAGCTAGTTCGTATAAAAAGTGATAGAAAATAAACTATGTTCAAAAGTAGATTTCATATAGAAGAGCCAAGTGCGCTTAATTCATGTATAATGAATACAACAAGGACCGGGCAAATTACTTTTGATGACTTTTACTAGAATGGGGGAGTGTACATGGTTTTGTAGTTTGTCAGCACTACACAGACTACATCAAGCAGACGCTACGCTACGCTCAAGTTATAGCCACAACATGCAGGAAGACAATTGCTTGGTTTACTAGCTTGCTAACATGCTGAATTCATTCAGAATTGGTCACAAAGTTAACACTAGACAGATTTGCCAGTCACAACGATCATCTCTGATCACCATTTCTTAGGCTATGTAAGTAGCAAGCTATTTATCGGAGCTCCACAAGAACACAAAACAGTTGATAATATTTCCAAATCTACCAGTAGTGCCTTATGGTGCTCGGTCCAGCGGAGGTGGCCATGAGTAGTTTCAGCCAAATCTACTCACACATGTACCTGGATTGTGCTCACAAATCAGCCTGATGCTTAACGTGCGCTCTTCTCCAATCTCCATGGAGCAAGGCTGCGCACAGAGCAGGCCGCGACACTGAAGGTCAAAGTACAGCAACCTGGCTGGAAACGTTCAGTGCTGCTGAAAAGCACCTGCTTGTTCTCATTTTGGTTAATTATTTTTCCGTATATACCATGAGGGGGAACATGTTCTAAACATAGTTGTCATCGTAAGTGCATTTTTTTTTTGGGGGGGGGGTTAGACAAGGATAGGGATATCAGAAAGGAGGGGCAGGGGAAAATCAGGAGGGAGGACTAAGATAGAGTTTGAAAAGGTGGGTTTTGAATCTGCGTCGAAATAGGGGGAGGGATTCTGCTGTTCTGACAGTGGTAGGCAAGTCATTCCACCACTGAGGAACCAGAACGGAAGGCGTGAACGTGCAGTTCGACCACCAGGTGCACGTAGAGAGGGAACCATAAGGCGACCAGAGCTAGCAGACCGGAGTGGTCTAGCTGGGGAGTAGGGAGTGATCAAGGATTGTATGTAAGGTGGGGCAGTCCCCTTAGCAGCCTGAAATTCCAACACTAGGGCCTTGAAACGGATGCATGCGGCAATAGGAAGCCAGTGGAGGCCAATGAGAAGCGGGGTGACATGAGCCGACCTGGGCTGACTGGTGATCAGGCGGGCTGCAGCATTCTGGACCAGCTGGAGGGGCTTGATGGCACACGCCGGGAGACCGGCTAGGAGGGAGTTGCAGTAATCCAGGCGGGAAATGACGAGCGCCTGGACTAGGAGCTGGGTGGCTTTCTCTGTCAGGAGATGACAGATACGGCGTATATTATACAGAAAGAACCTGCAGGTTCTGGCAGTGGAGGATACTTGTGGAGCCAGGGTGAGGCAGTTATCAAGAGTCACCCCAAGATTCTTTGCCGTACGGGAGGAGGAAACTACAAAGTCCTCAACAGTCAATGAGAGGTCGATTGACAGAGAGGACTTAGCAGGGATGTAGAGAAGCTCAGTTTTGGCAAGGTTGAGCTTCAGGTGGTGGGAAGTCATCCACGCAGAGATATCAGCCAAGCAGGCAGAGATCCGTGTGGTGACTTGGGTGTCGGGGGGGAAGGAAATAAAGAGTTGGGTGTCATCAGCGTAAGAATGATAAGAAAATGGGAAGCGATAACAGAACCAAGAGACATGGTGTATAGTGAGAAGAGGAGAGGCCCAAGAACTGAGCCCTGTGGGACTCCAGTTTGTAGGGGGTGAGGGTCGGAGACTGAGCCCCTCCAAGTCACCTGGTAGGAGCGACCAGAGAGGTAGGAGGAAAACCAAGCGAGTGCAGACCCTGTGACACCCATCCCAGACAGCGATGAGAGCAGAATCTCATGGTTGACTGTATCGAAGGCGGCCGACAGGTCGAGGAAGATGAGGACAGAGGAGAGAGATTTGGCTTTAGCAGAGTGGAGTGCCTCAGTGACCGCGAGCAGGGCGGTCTCAGTGGAGTGGCCACTCTTGAAGCCAGACTGGTTGGGGTCATGGAGACTGTTCTGGAGAAGATAAGTGGACAGTTGGGAGCAGACCACCCGTTCCAGAGTTTTAGCGAGAAAGGGAAGAAGAGACAGGCCGGTAGTTGTTCAGGGCAGAGGGGTCAAGAGTAGGTTTTTTGAGCAGGGGAGTGACTCTGGCCCTCTTCAGGGAAGAGGGCATGGTGCCAGAAGAGAGGGAGGTGTTGATTAGAGAGGAGAGAAAAGGGAGAATGTCATCGGATATAGATTGTAGGAGGGGAGAGGGGATGGGGTCAAGAGGACAGGTGGTTGGGCGGTGGGATGTAAGGAGTGTCGGCATCAGAGAGGGGAGAAAAGGAGGTTAAGGAGTTGGGGAGGGTAGGAGGGTCAGCAGGGGTGGAGGGTTGGGAGAAGGAATTGCGAATAGCATCGACCTTCTTTTCAAAGAAGGAGACGAAGTCATCAGGTGTGAGTGATGAGGGGGGTGGGGGGGAGGGGGGCCAGAAGAGAGGAGAAAGTTGAACAGTTTGCGGGGATTAGAGGCGGCCGCGTTAATCCAGGGGTGTCACACTGCATACAAGATATTTTTTGGGCAGGTGCGTGTTAGCTTTTAAGCTCTTGTCCCTGGCTTTCTTCAATAAACAAAGAATACATGCATTTCATACATTCAATTTAAGGCAGATTAAGGCAGTGGTTGCCAACCTTGGCCTTGTTTATGATGGTTTTTGTTCTAACCAAAGTTGAAATCCCTGAATTTTAAAAGCCTGCAAGTGTTACTTTATGCGCTTTTCATGTCTAGAGGAATATTTACCCTCTTAAGACACATCATGTCTAAAATAGGCATGCGTGGCATGAATATGAATCCAATACTGTGCTTATTGTGCCTTATTGTAAACAATTACAAAAAGGTAACAATTTTAAACTGATCAAATTAAGACAATAGGCTCCTAATTAAGTTGTTAAACACATGTTTGTCAGATCATATTTTTCCTTAAACCTATGAAAACAATGCAGATTTGTGTTAGTGGCCATGTGTCCACACTTTCAGCAGTTAGTAGCCTATTGATTCACCTAATTTGATCAATTAAATAACGTTGTTACCGCTTAGAGTAACTGTTTGCAATATAGCATAATGAGCACAAAATGGACAAACTGTTAGCCTTCAGAGTGCAATTGCCCTTATATTATTTCTCAAAATAATTATCTCTGGTAGTTTTAAATTTTTCATTTTGAGGGAAAAAGTGCATCTCTGTCTCAATCTGAAGGTTGGGTAATTTCAGGACCAGCTGACAGAGGAGACTGTTGGAATTGGTGGAATGAGCCTAATTTAAAACTTTGGTGCTCACATACCAGGCAGTTAAGGGATCAGCCCCTGTATATATTCAACCACTTATCAAGACCAGGGGCGGCCTATAGCGTAGCGGTTAAGGTAAATGACTGGGACACCCAAGGTCGGTGGTTCTAATCCCAGTGTAGCCACAATAAGATCCGCACAGCCATTGGGCCCTTGAGCAAGGCCCTTAACCCTGCATTGCTCCAGGGGAGGATTGTCTCCTGCTTAGTCTAAACAACTGTACGTAGCCCTGGATAAGGGCGTCTGCCAAATGCCAATAATGTAATGTAATACACCAGCAAGACCCCTCCGTTCTGCCACTTCGTGCCGTCTGGCCTCCCCCTCGCCACACCTGCACTTCTCGCTCACAACTGCCGTCTGCTCTGGCCCCACGGTGGTGGAATGACCTCCCTGTGGATGTCAGAACGGCAGTCTCTGACCTTTCAAACGCAGACTGAAGACTCATCTCTTCAGATATATAGATAGTTGTGTTTTGTATTAGCTATTGTATTGTTGTACACAGGATATTTTAGCTGCCAACTGTGGTATTCTAGTTTGGAAGTTGATGTATTCTTCAAGGGTTCCGATTGTATCTGTATGGTCACACTAGGACTTGGAACCGTACTGTCCTCTCAGGTCCTCTTCACACTTGTACTTGCACTTCGTTGTACATCGCTCTGGATATGAGCGTCTGCTAAATGCCTGCAGTAAGTCAGCATCAGTGAATGTCATCGTCAAATGCCATGGAAATACAGCTCAGCGTGTTTCTTCAGGTGCCTTCAGAACTTTTGCAAAACAAAAGTCTGTATGACTATGAGCCAGGGCAGTGTGTGGTGGACAGGACTCAGTGGTGGCCAGTTGATGCGGACGGGACCCAGTTGTGGCACTCACCTCCTCCCGCATCCACTTAACGCTGACCTTCCCGCTCTCGCGTTGTTCTGCCACATCGGAGTCAGTGTCTGGATAGAGCGTATCATCACCATCCTCCCTGGAGCAACACAAAACCACTGCTCAACACTACACCAGCAGACCTGAACTGTTCCTACTGAAGATGTGTGTGACTATACTATTCCTACTGAAGATGTGTGTGACTGTACTATTCCTACTGAAGATGCGTGTGACTGTACTATTCCTACTGAAGATGCGTGTGACTGTACTATTCCTACTGAAGATGCGTGCGACTGTACTATTCCTACTGAAGATGTGTGCGACTGTACTATTCCTACTGAAGATGTGTGCGACTACAATTTCTACTGAAGATGCGCACGACTGTACTATTCCTACTGAAGATGTGTGACTACTATTCCTATTGAAGATGTGTGTGACTGTACTATTCCTACTGAAGATGTGCGACTGTACTATTCCTACTGAAGATGCGTGTGACTACTATTCCTATTGAAGATGTGTGTGACTGTACTATTCCTACTGAAGATGTGTGTGACTGTACTATTCCTACTGAAGATGCGTGTGACTGTACTATTCCTACTGAAGATGCGTGTGACTGTACCATTCCTACTGAAGATGCGTGTGACTGTACTATTCCTACTGAAGATGTGACTGTACTATTCTTACTGAAGATGCGTGTGACTACTTTTCTTACTGAAGATGTGTGTGACTGTACTATTCCTACTGAAGATGCGTGACTGTACTATTCCTACTGAAGATGCGCGACTGTACTATTCCTACTGAAGATGCGTGACTGTACTATTCCTACTGAAGACGCGTGACTGTACTATTCCTACTGAAGATGCGTGCGACTACTATTCCTACTGAAGATGCGTGCAACTACTATTCCTACTGAAGATGTGTGTGACTGTACTATTCCTACTGAAGATGTGTGTGACTCTACTATTCCTACTGAAGATGCGTGTGACTCTACTATTCCTACTGAAGATGCGTGTGACTACTATTCCTATTGAAGATGTGTGTGACTGTACTATTCCTACTGAAGATGTGTGCGACTGTACTATTCCTACTGAAGATGAGTGTGACTGTACTATTCCTACTGAAGATGCGTGTGACTGTACTATTCCTACTGAAGATGCGTGTGACTGTACTATTCCTACTGAAGATGTGACTGTACTATTCTTACTGAAGATGCGTGTGACTGTACTATTCCTACTGAAGATGCGTGTGACTACTATTCCTACTGAAGATGCGTGTGACTGTACTATTCCTACTGAAGATGCGTGTGACTGTACTATTCCTACTGAAGATGCGTGTGACTGTACTATTCCTACTGAAGATGCGTGTGACTGTAATATTCCTACTGAAGATGCGTGTGACTGTACTATTCCTACTGAAGATGCGTGTGACTGTACTATTCCTACTGAAGATGTGACTGTACTATTCTTACTGAAGATGCGTGTGACTACTTTTCTTACTGAAGATGTGTGTGACTGTACTATTCCTACTGAAGATGTGTGACTGTACTATTCCTACTGAAGATGCGTGACTGTACTATTCCTACTGAAGATGTGTGTGACTCTACTATTCCTACTGAAGATGCGTGTGACTCTACTATTCCTACTGAAGATGCGTGTGACTCTACTATTCCTACTGAAGATGCGTGTGACTACTATTCCTATTGAAGATGTGTGTGACTGTACTATTCCTACTGAAGATGTGTGCGACTGTACTATTCCTACTGAAGATGCGTGTGACTGTACTATTCCTACTGAAGATGCGTGTGACTGTACTATTCCTACTGAAGATGCGTGTGACTGTACTATTCCTACTGAAGATGCGTGTGACTGTACTATTCCTACTGAAGATGCGTGTGACTGTACTATTCCTACTGAAGATGCGTGTAACTGTACTATTCTTACTGAAGATGCGTGTGACTACTATTCCTACTGAAGATGTGTGCGACTGTACTATTCCTACTGAAGATGCGTGTGACAACTATTCCTACTGAAGATGCGTGTGACTGAACTATTCCTACTGAAGATGTGTGACTGTACTATTCCTACTGAAGATGCTTGTGACTGTACTATTCCTACTGAAGATGCGTGTAACTGTACTATTCCTACTGAAGATGCGTGTAACTGTACTATTCCTACTGAAGATGCGTGTGACTGTACTATTCCTACTGAAGATGTGTGCGACTGTACTATTCCTCCTGAAGATGCGTGTGACTACTATTCTTACTGAAGATGCGTGTGACTGTACTATTCCTGCTGAAGATGTGTGCGACTGTACTATTCCTGCTGAAGATGTGTGCGACTGTACTATTCCTGCTGAAGATGTGTGCGACTGTACTATTCCTGCTGAAGATGTGTGCGACTGTACTATTCCTCCTGAAGATGCGTGTGACTGTACTATTCCTACTGAAGATGTGTGTGACTGTACTATTCCTACTGAAGATGCGTGTGACTGTACTATTCCTACTGAAGATGCATGCCACTACGATTCCTACTGAAGATGTGTGCGACTGTACTATTCCTACTGAAGATGCGTGTAACTGTACTATTCTTACTGAAGATGCGTGTGACTGTACTATTCCTGCTGAAGATGTGTGTGACTGTACTATTCCTACTGAAGATGCATGCCACTACTATTCCTACTGAAGATGTGTGCGACTGTACTATTCCTACTGAAGATGTGTGTGACTGTACTATTCCTACTGAAGATGCGTGTGACTGTACTATTCCTACTGAAGATGCATGCCACTACTATTCCTACTGAAGATGTGTGCGACTGTACTATTCCTACAGAAGATGTGTGTGACTGTACTATTCCTGCTGAAGATGCGTGTGACTGTACTATTCCTACTGAAGATGCATGCCACTACTATTCCTACTGAAGATGTGTGCGACTGTACTATTCCTGCTGAAGATGTGTGCGACTGTACTATTCCTACTGAAGATGCTTGTGACTGTACTATTCCTACTGAAGATGTGTGCGACTGTACTATTCCTCCTGAAGATGCGTGTGACTACTATTCTTACTGAAGATGTGTGTGACTCTACTATTCCTACTGAAGATGCGTGTGACTGTACTATTCCTACTGAAGATGCATGCCACTACTATTCCTACTGAAGATGTGTGCGACTGTACTATTCCTGCTGAAGATGTGTGCGACTGTACTATTCCTACTGAAGATGCTTGTGACTGTACTATTCCTACTGAAGATGTGTGCGACTGTACTATTCCTACTGAAGATGTGTGTGACTGTACTATTCCTCCTGAAGATGTGTGCGACTGTACTATTCCTACTGAAGATGTGTGCGACTGTACTATTCCTCCTGAAGATGCGTGTAACTGTACTATTCTTACTGAAGATGTGTGCGACTGTACTATTCCTACTGAAGATGTGTGCGACTGTACTATTCCTACTGAAGATGTGTGTGACTACTATTCCTACTGAAGATGTGTGCGACTGTACTATTCCTCCTGAAGATGCGTGTGACTGTACTATTCTTACTGAAGATGCGTGTAACTGTACTATTCTTACTGAAGATGCGTGTGACTGTACTATTCTTACTGAAGATGTGTGCGACTGTACTATTCCTACTGAAGATGTGTGCGACTGTACTATTCCTGCTGAAGATGTGTGCGACTGTACTATTCCTACTGAAGATGCTTGTGACTGTACTATTCCTACTGAAGATGTGTGTGACTGTACTATTCTTACTGAAGATGCGTGTAACTGTACTATTCTTACTGAAGATGCGTGTGACTGTACTATTCCTACTGAAGATGTGTGCGACTGTACTATTCCTACTGAAGATGCGTGCGACTACTATTCCTACTGAAGATGTGTGTGTGACTGTACTAAAACGCATGTTATTATGGCACCCAGTTGGCTAAGGGGAAGGCCAAAAAATAATTACAAAAATATTGTTAGGTTAGAAAAAAAATTTGACATAACTGACACAAAAAGACAGGTATTTGGGGAGGTTATACACTTTCTAAAAATCTGAATTAGTCTAATGTAGAAAGTTTGATATCCAAGTAATGGATGAGGCTTGGCTGAACATAAAAATAGCAATTTAGAAAATATGTATATTTTGATCTTGATTTGTATGAAATAATCAGCGTTATGGATGTGATGCCATTGCATTATGGATGAGACACATTATGCACATTGTTTGATGATCTACTTCCCAATCAAATTCTATCATAAACCATTTGTAGTCATCTGAAATGGTTCAGATTGTTGGTTTTGACATTTAGAAAACCATTTCAAATGGTTTTGATTGTTTTCAAGCTGGGATGAAACCATAACAATGGGGTCAAAGTTCAACTATTTACGTTCATGGAACTAAAATTACAAATTTGGCTAAAATAAAAATATAAGCCGTGTCCTTAATGCGTTTCCATTCAAAACGTTGCACTCACGACAGAGAAGAAAGACACGTTAATTTTTCACGTTCTAAAACAGGACAGTACACACCGCTAAAACTTTCTTCAAAAAACGTTATAAAACCGTCCCGTAGACTTAATTTTAGGCTTACCAAAATCAACTCTTTGGAACATCATAAAGAAAGTCATTTTTAATGACTTTTTAAAAGTAAACCAAGACCAGGACGCCTCCCCCACGTGGGAATAATGCACACAACCTCCAGCTAGGCAACTAAATTCTACATCTAAACAAAACAAAAAGAGCAGCTAAAACGTTCGTTAAAACAATAACAGAAGCCAGTTAACCTCAACGAACTAAATCCAATGCGAGCTAGCTAGTAAATTGTGCTAGGGTCTTTACAAGGAAAACGGGTGGTTAGCTTAACGTTTCACCAACGACGTGCAGTTTTGCTAACTAGCTAGCTAGATAGCTTTTTTGATGGCAACCTGAAAATACGCATTCGTGCCTGCGACTGTTTTGCGGTCGGATAGCATTCGCTCTTGAGAAATTAATGGATCACTACTTAATCTTGCATTACACGTAATGCGACTTGGAGCATGCTGGAAGTCAATTGGCACGTAAAACATTTCACCACTAACGTTAACAACTGTTCATTAACCAACAGCTCACTTCCATATACTACACACCGTATAACCAACTTCGAGTCGCTGGCTAAGCTAACCTATTCTAAACAACTGATTGTTTAGCCGAAGTTACAACTTTCATCAATGTTAGTAAGTCGGATAGCTAGGCACTTGATTCGCGCTACCTTCACCTACCGAGCTACGCGCGTATAACCATAACAAATACACACAAAGCATCGCAATTTCTTATTTTTCCACTGGAATTCTGCGATGAAAGAGCCCGGTCTGCTTACCCGCGAGGCCACCAGGACATTTCCCCGCTGCTGTCCAGAGGTACCCGACAAAATCCTGAATATAACGCACGCTTCCACCACGGCAGCGCAGTTCATACAGTCACACAACTAGCTAGTGCTTCGCTTTTGTGATATATTGGTCTGTATATTTGTGTTTTTCTACAAACACAATGATAACGCTGTAGCAACACGCAGGTCTCGCGCTACAGTTTCTATCTCGCGCCCACCATGTCTCGTGGGTTTTCCCGGGAATGACGCGCGCGTATTTGATGGGAGGAGCACGCGCGCTATCATGCCCGCGAAACCCGACCGAACAACTAACCCGAAGTCGAAGGCCCTGAATCAGGGAGGCTTGTCTGCACCCTACCCACCTATACCTATAAGCTACTTTTTAATATCAGAACACAAATGATAAATGTAGTAGGCCTACCTTTCAGGGACTCATCAAATACAAAAAGGCTCACTAAAAAGCCTAGTGGACTGCAGACTCATTCCACTGGCGTCACCTGAGATCAGAATTGGTGGGGCGCAAAACTTTCATATAAACCAATCATTGATCTTTAATTTTCCTTGGTTAACAAATGTGTCGATGACCTGACTAATCAATCGGGAATTAACACGTGGCTTCATCACATCATGTTGAATGATGAATACAATTTACAAAAATCAGTTTTAATCACTATGCAGTGGCAGAGACTTCCCATGATTTTCCTTGAGTAGGCTATCAATACAACAATTAATTCACAAAATACTCAGTACTGTCAGATATAGCCAGCTCTCCCCAATTGGGTATTTCTATTTAGTAGCCTGTGCCTTATGCATTTCATTATATTTGCATTACGAAATCGTGCACATTTGATCAACATTTTGTGCGGACACGTGTAGACTTCTTTCTCCTCAGTCCGGAAAATAGACTGCAATGTGTGGATTGTAAAGTGGTGTTGCTGGTCATTCTGAACGCGGTAGAGAACAGCAATGCATCTTTTTCATAAGTGTTGCCTAGGCTACTTAGTAGTTAATTGATTAGCCCCATCTTTGAAACATTTGTTAATCAAGATAATTGAAACCGGGATGAGGTCAATGATTAGTTTAAACGAAAGTTTTAAGCCCCACCAATTCTGAGCTCACGAGACACCAGTGATCCGTTCAGAAATTATTTTGAAAAGTGGAAATTGGGGTTTGTGTAAATTTTGGAGCATCATATCTTTGACATTAAAGCAGGGAAAACCTGAAAACAGATTTATTGCCAACTTTGGCTTTGTATTATTTTATGAATGAATTATCTAATTGATTTCATTTTGCTTGTGGCTGTTCTTAACCTATATATTTATTAGTATTTTAAGTATGGATACTCAAAGCCATTAAAGTAAGTTTTATTGTGAATTCAGGTTCTCTTTTGTCAGAGTACACAGATCAGTTTTCTCCCTGCTTTAGTGCCAAAGATATGATGCTCCAAAATCGACACAAACAACGTGGGACCTTTTTGGGTGCCAATGTCTTTAGAACAGTGGTGGGCAAAGAGGGCCATATCCATTTCTGGATTTCATACCAACTTCTGGCCTTAATTACATAATTAGCCTTTTATGCCATCTGACATTTTAGCTACAGTACATTTCTTGATGAATGACAGCCGAAGACTGCTCTTGTGTCCCCCGTTTTACTGTGATTTCATTTTTGAGTGTTGGTGCATACAGCCAATTAGTTCATTTTAGCCAGGGTAATTGATGGAAACCAAATCCTGCATACACACCTGCCCTCCTGGACCGGACTTGCCCACCCCTGCTCTAGAACGACAAATACAATGAGGCTAATGTTTTTCATGTTCTCTATTGAATATATAAATAACATTTAAACAAAGTTTGAACAAAATCGGAATGGTCACCCCCCACACCTCTGGTTGACTTTTTAGGAAATTAATGTATAATGACCAAAGCTAAACTCTTGATGAACACAATAAAGAGTTAGATCCAATATCATTACAGATCTTACGGATCTTATGGATGAGGTCCTGAGGAATCAAGAAAGTCTACTTACAGCAGTCAACCAAATCAACACGTCCCTCCAAGAAATTAACACCAGCTTGAAGGAAATCTGCAAGGCACTTTTGCATCCTCAACAATAAAGTGTTATGTTGTCAGTATTGTGTGATGTCTGTGTTTATCCTGGGAAAACACTTATTTACTACAACATTAACAAGCTACTCTCTTTTACTCTGATAATTAAATATAGCCTATTTGTATACATTTTAAAGAGCATGACCTGAAAATGAACTGAGGTAGCCTACTGCAAAGCTTGTCGGCCTAAAACGTGCACAGCTTATTCAGTCTTAGCAACACTTACCTTAAAATTTCTCTACAAGTCGCTGGCGTGTATAGCAGCCGCATTTCGAGGCCCAAGAGCTGGTTCCGGAGGCAGTCGTTCCTCAGCATTGGGGACTTCAGGCAGGGGAAGGCCCTGTTTAATGGCCACATTGTGCAGGACACAGCAGGCTAATATTATTTTGCACACCTTCCCGGGTGCATAAAGAAGGGTACCACCTTTATTGTCCAGGCAGATCCATCTTGCCTTCAAGACCCCGTTTGTGCGCTCCACAACGGCCTGAGTAGCAGCGTGTGCCTCACAGATCAGTTGCACATTAACGGAATGAAAGTTTTTCCGGTTTATGTAAGCATCACAAAGAATGTGTAATGTATTGAGTCGATTTTCATAGATAATTCACAATCATGAACCTAATCTGGATCTTAAACCTACTAATTGCCAACTAATTTAACTAAATGTGTTATATTTTTAATTGTTTGTTATGTTCATATCATGTGTTTCAAAGGCATCTGCGTATTGTTTACATAACAGAGCGCAATATGAATTAAAATGTAAATTTCCAATAGTGACAAGCATTATTTATGTGCATTCTTGAATTTGAATTGAAGCACTACGCGTGGTCAGCAGCAGGTGTAGATTTTGTTAGTAGCTACTAAAAGATCGGAGCTACTAAAATATTGATGAATGCCAAAAACCCGTAAATTTCCCTCTACTCACATTTTACACACAAATTCGTTCTGCTCACGTTTCATGAATGAGACCCAGTGTGTTTAGGAACAAAGGCATATTTTCTCTTGATTTAGTTCCCCACAATTATAGATTTGTCCAACAATTGGAGGGCGGGGGGGTGACTTGGATCTTGGGCAGTTCCTTTTGCTCTCCACATTTTGCTCTTGCCATCACTCTGATACAAGTTAATCTTGGTCTCCATCTGTCCACGACCTTTTTTTTCAGAAACTTGCTGTGTCTTCTCAGTGTGCAATCTGTAACCTAGCCCTCCTGTTTTTGTGGTTAACTAGTGGTTTGCATCTTGCAGAGTAGCCTCTGTAATTCTGTTCCTCAAGTCTTCTGTAGGCAGTAGACATCGGCACATTCACGCTTGTCTGCTGAAGAGTGTTTTTGAGCTGCCAGACAGGACTTTGGGTTTTTTGCTTCATTACGGTAAGAATTCTTCTTTATCGACTGCAGAGAAATTGCTTGGCCTACCAGACCCTTTGTGATTGTGAGTTTCTCTCTTTTTTCTTAATGATGCTCCAAACAGTTGATTTTAGTAAGCCTAAAGTTCAGTCTATGGGATGGTTTTATAACGTTTTTTGACGAAAGTTTTAGCGGTGTGTACTGTCCAGTTTTAGAACGCCTCCTCTCATTGGCTAGCGTTACTGAAACAGACCATTGAGTCAAGTCTCGTCCCAAGTTGGCAGTTTGTTTTCGACTAGTTTTAGAACAGGGCTACGTAATAGACTAAACAAATTACCTCAACCAATCACAATGCACTTCACTAGAAGAATGGTCAGTCGTGCCACAACGGTATGTCAGTGTTAGACGCTATTTATGAAGCTAGATTTTTCTAGCTAATGTTATAAATATAGACCAAACAATAAATATAGTCTATACAATGTTAATATTAGCAAGCTAAACAAAATGCACATAGGTCACTAGAAGAAACATAAATAATCAAGCAGATGGAGTCGTTGTTGGAAACATTTGTTTATTTGTTTACTTGGCGCTTTGGTGTGGACTGCCTAGTTTTTACTCGAATGTTTTTGAGATTTTAATTGGGATATTCTGAGTTTTCTCCCATCTCGTCTCAAGTCGACTCTTTGATGTAGACCGGGCTTAAGGTTTCGCTCTTATTTTTATTCTTATTTCTCAGCCTCATAATGTCTAGCCTTCCTCGACTTTCATTGACACAACTCTGGTCATCATGTTGACAAACGCCAATAACAGACTCCAATGGCAATCTGTTTCTGTTTCTGGGTTAGGGACCCCAGTTTCAGGGTTGGGGACCTCAGTAGACCCCATGACTCCTACAGACCAGGGCTGGAGACCCCAGCAGACTCTGCGACTGTTACGAGCCAGGGTTGGGAATCTATAATATAATATATTAAATGCTGAGGTATGATGCACCGACATCAAAATATAGGAGTTCTGACCCCAAAATCTTTAACAGTACATTTATTTTTGTTTGAAAGACACTGTGACCCAAGAAATGTGAATCACAACACAATACTCTGTGCACCTCGGAGAGAGTCCTGTTGCTGCAATTCCACTCTTGACCGTTAGAAGTCTGAAATGACCTATTGTACCTTTAATTCAGTTGAGAAATGTACATAAATGCATACTAGGAAACTAACCACAGAGCAGTTTTTTCTGGAATAAACCAAATAGCCCTGTCTGAGGCTGGAACAGGAAAATAAGTAAAGCACAAATTGTTGTGGATGTTGTATTTGTATTGTCTGGCTACATTATCATAGTATAAGTACTAAATGGACTTTTAACACTGATTTTCTATTGCATTGTGTCAAAAACATACCTTTGTCTGCATCAGGGCTGAATGCACATTTATTATAGAGAAGTGTGACACAACTTGTAGGTCAGGTTCAGTACAGATGTGACTTAACATGGCCCAGTCTGGCCTATTACATATGGCTGTGCCATTCTCACTCTCTCTCTGAAAGGAGCTGAACAATATACACACACAGAGGAGGTCTCTCTGACAGGAGCTGAACAATATACACACACAGAGGAGGGAAAGGGAGGAGCCTGGCCTGTTATATGCCCCAAGATTGGGCAATAGCAGGAGGAGGAGGGAGGCGGGGTTTGGCACATTATCCGCCCCAGGATTGGGCGACACCAGAAGTCACTTGAGGCCTTCGTCGGTGCTCTTGAACATGAGAATGGCGTTGTAGATCTTCAGAGCTGGGCCCAGCTTGATACTCATGATCTTGACAATGTCTGTTTGAGTCAGCAGCAAGAAAGCCTCTCCATCAATCATCTGTGGAGACATACCCACTGCTCAGTTCAGCTTCAGAGCAAAAAAACTGACAAGGACTGGACACCAATTCAATAGAGAATAGAACATTGATGTGAACGGAGTAGGAACCCTCATTAATTGTGCTAAAGGAAGAATAATCCTTCTGTTCTATATGTTTAGTCTCTCACCTCATCTCTGAACAGACGAGCTTGTTCTTCACAGCCAGTCAGGTTCTGAACAAAACCAAAGACCTGTTAAAAAGTTTTAAATATTTATTAGTATTGATGAAAGTGTAAGAACAGTTCATAGGTTGAGTCATGAGTTGTCTCTACCTGGATTCCTAACATGCATTCTGCTGTCTGTCCACTAGATGTCTCTACAGTTGCCAAATTTGGAATAAGAGGGGAAAAAAATGATCCACCATGCAAGTAATTAGACTGAAAAGAAGATTGATAATTATTCTGTTAACATTCCGGCCGTTAAACAGTGAAAAGGTGACCACACCCAAAACTGAGTTCCCGTGAAATAATTAAAACTTGTGAATGACGTATTGCAGAAGCCTATTTTTACCCCAGACCCTTTTTTTTTCTTCATTTTCTCCAAATGTGGAATGCAGTTTAATAAAACCTGCACCTGAACAGTTAACTACACTCAAAAATGTTTTTTTTTTTTTACAACCTTTCCTTAGTAAGTTCTATAACTTATCCACAAGGTGATGTACAGCCACTGAGGCACTGAGCTGACACAGCAACCTACATTCTGCACACATTCCACAGCAATTCAGGTTAAGTCTCTGACCTACAACCATTCCATTCCATGATTCTTTAGGAAACAATTAAATGCATCATGAAATTTGTAATTTTACCATGATTTGATTTATTTCAAACTATTTTGATACAATTCAATCCATTTCATTACATTGTTATTTTTAAAAATACAAATAATACACACATTTAACTGGATAAATTGATTTACTTCGTATTGGTGGAATATAGACAATCAAAACAATACACTAAAGTTCTCAGGAATTATTTAAGTTTCTTATTGAAATTGTTATTTATTTAATTGTTATTCAGTTATAATTAATTTCAAATTGATGCAATTGAATCGCCACCTTAAGATCCTGCTATTTTACATCCCTGTTAAGCACTTTTGATAAAGGGTTCAAAAGCAGTGCCCCAGCTCATAGAGAGCTTAGAACCACAGAATTATAAGCCCAGTTCTCTAACCTCTATGACACAATGGAACATAAGGGTTAAAAAACAAAAATAATTATTTATCCCAAATTAAAAATAACTTTTAAACTTTTAGAAGGAATTAATTTTCTGTGTGTGGTTTTGAATTGACTTAGGAGAGCTGTCCCAGCAGCTGGAGCAGATTTCTGCCAGATGAGGATCGCTCACACCTCCTCCACAGTCCAGCTGGCCACCTTGCTGGCATGGATTCCAGCCACGCCGGGCAGAAGCTTGCAGTGTTGCTCCCAGCACAGGGACAGAGAACGGTCAGGGTGTACTGTCAGAGCAGACATGAACAGCGAGGGGTACACTGCCTCTGCAGACAAGCCTGCAAAACACACACACACACACAATACAGTACAATATTGGATCAGCAAGGTCACTAAGACAATTGAGTTTGGGGTCAATGTACATGAGATGTACATGAGATGTATAAATTTAAGCTTTTATTTCCTGGTATTTTTATCTAGCTTTGTTAACCCCTTATGGGCAGATGAAATCTGCACATTACATCTCCCTTAACAGACGGATGTGATGCCAGCGTTGTACTTGATCATATGACCATTTTTTAAGATACATGACCTTTGACATGCATTGTGATTCTTAGGCCTTTCTAAGGGTTTTCTATCTGGGCTGGAAACAAACAACAACTGAAAGAGGCTGCAGTAAAAGCCTGGAAAAGCATCACAAAAGAAGAATGCAACAGTGTGGTGATGCAGTAATTGCAAGCAAGAGATATGCTACGGAATATTAAGTGTTATTTACTTTCATTTACTTAAATACTCTCTGTTCCAATACTTTTACTCACCTAAAAGTGGGTGATCTGATACCAAAGGAGCAATGTTAGTTTACCACATCTAGGTGTAAATAACAGGAAATAAAAGCTGGAATTCTGAACTTGTCTTGTGTGCATCTTTTTAGCTCAACCCAAAATGTATTCAGTGTATTGCAAAAACATAGAAATGGAGGGGACTGTATATGACCCTGCAAAATACTCACACAATATATGACCCTGCAAAAGACACACGCACACATACAATACACTCACCGAGCACCTAACACCTGTCAGTCACTTATTTTTTAGACTTCTACTGCTGTAGCCTATCCACTTAGAGTTATGATGTGTTGTGTGTTCAGAGATGCTCTTCTGCATACCACTGTTGTAATGTGTGGTTATTTGTTACCTTCCTGTCAGCTTTGGTAAGTCTGACTTCTCTCATTAACAAGGCGTTTCTGCCTACAGAACTGCTGCTCATTGGATTTTGTTTTGTTTTTTTGCACCATTCTTTGCAAACTCTAGAGACTAGTGTGTGTGAAAATCCCAGGAGATCAGCAATTTCTAAGCTTAAACCACCCTGTCTGCCACCAACAATCATTCCATTCCAAGTGTTATCTCACTAGCATTGGGCATAGTACTATCTCACTAGCATTGAGCATAGTGCTATCTCAATAGCATTGGGCATAGTGTTATCTCACGAGCATTGAGCATAGTGCTATCTCAATAGCATTGGGCATAGTGCTATCGCACTCTGGTGCTGCCTGTAGCATTGGGTATAGCGCTATCTCACTCTGGTGCTGCTCATTGCATTGAGCATATGGCTTACTCACTCTGGTATGCCCGCTGCTGGCCCTTCCTGTATTTAGGCGGCCGTCCAATCCTGGGAGGAGGAGAGACAGGGAAATATAAAAAAATATCAAAAATCACGACTGAAACAGAAGTACAGAAAATAACTCCCCATCTCTAAGGCTGGGTCTGCTATGACCTGCTCGCACCCTGGCACATCAATGGTGTGGTGTCATTAGTTACCTGCCATGGTAACGAGATTTCTTGGATCGTTGACCAAACACCAGGAGGTTTCTCTTGCTTCCAGTGCTGTCAGTGTCAGGCAGCTCAGTTTTCAAGCGGCCTTGGTTCCGCTCAGCCAGAGGGCAGCCAGACAAGCAGTGGTGTGCTGTGAAACGCCCGGTCACATGACCCGAGCCATCACAGCCTGGGGTAGGGCACTTCCTGTTTGAATAAGGAGCAGGTGCTGAGTAACAGGGCACACCTTAAAAAAATAACAGCGGGTCACACACAGAAGCCAGATATCCCACACTAGCAAAATAAATTTCGGGAGACCAGGGGTTTCCCCACACTTTGTGGTACCTCAATTCATGACTGTTTGTCAATTTGCTATGGGATAATGCACATTTCTAAACTTCACTTCCATCTGTGATTTGCAGGACATTTCTGGTAGGTATCAGGGAGCAGGTAACACATTCCAGGAGTCTCCTAGACCTTCCAGAAGAGGGGGATGCCTGAGAAACACATGGATGTCCATGTCAAATTCACTTAAATTCTATTGGCTTTAAGTTGTACATTTTTCTAGTTGCTTTTTCTATGTTGCTGTATAAGAACTAGCATCCATAAGATGCACTCTAGTCTATTGTGGCTAAATGTGGAGAAGAGGCTAGCCTCACAGTGACAGTTTTGCAGGATGAAATAGTTTTTTGTAACAATGTTCATAGCCACAAAACCAGAAATGCTGGCAATGGTAATATTATGCAAACCAAACCAAGAACTAAGTCCCTAAAAATAATGTACTTTTTTAGGAGCCATTACAATTTGGAATTATTTACCCCTTGATATTCTCCAAGAAAAAACATGATATAATTTAGAAAGAGACTAAAGACACAGTTATAGGGTTGCAGATGACAGGCTGCTGTTTATTTTGGTTCTTTCGCGATGCTTTTATAAAAATCTAATTCTCTCTTGTTTAAATTGTATTTATTTTTATATTGTTACTGTATTAATAATGAATGCACTTAAACAAAGATGTACTATTTTTTTGCTAGATTTTGTTTACAATTTATTTATGTCACTGTATTAATGTGGTTTTTGTGGTAATGTTTCTTGTTGTGTGTGGACTCCAGGAAGACTACTGAATTGCTACAGCATGACCTAATGGGCATCCTTTAAATAAACAAATAAACATAGTCCCCTCCACAGCAGTGAACCAGCCCTGGTCAAAGTACTCAATGACCTACTCCTCGCTTCTGACAGTGGCTGCTTCTCTGTACTTGTGCTTCAAGATTTAAGTGCAGCATTCGACACAGTTGATCACCTGATCCTGTTGGATAGACTTGAAAATCTTGTAGGCCTCTGTGGACAGGCTCTCTTGGTTTAGATCATATCTATCAGATCAATATCAATTTGTGCATTTTAACAATGACTCCTCTTATCAATCCAGGGTTAGATACGAAGTACCACAAGGATCTGTGCTTGGGCCCTTGCTTTTCTCTCTATATATGCTTCCCCTGGGACAAGTTATTCGCAAACCTGGCATTAACTTCCACTGCTATGCTGACGACACACAGTTGTATCTATCAGTCAAACCTGAGGAAGTTGTCCAGCTCTCAAAAATGGAAACTTGTCTTAAGTATGTATGTATTAAGAAATGGATGAATCATAACTTTCTTTTGCTAAACTCAAATAAGACTGAGATAATTGTACTGGGGCCCAAGTCCTTGAGATGTAAATTATCTGACGATATGCCAAACATTGATGGAATTGCCATCACTTCAAGTGCTGTCATCAAAGACCTTGGTGTTACTTTTGATCCAGATCTTGCATTTGATGCACATATTAAAAACATCTCTCGGGTTGCTTTTTATCACTTGAGGAATATCTCCAAAATTGGGAAGATACTGTCCCTAAATGATGCAGAAAAGCTAGTCCATGCTTTTGTTACATCTAGATTAGATTACTGCAATGCTCTTTTGTCTGGATGTGCAAATTCCCCTCTGAAAGGGCTCCAGCTAATTCAAAATGCAGCGGCTCGTATTCTTACAAGAACAAGGAGATTTGAGCACATCAGCCCAGTGTTAGCTTCACTTCACTGGCTGCCTGTTAAATTCTGAATAGATTACAAAATACTACTTCTGACTTTTAAAGCCTTACATGGGCTTGCCCCTCTGTATTTAAACAATTTGCTTAATCCTTATACTCCCTCACAAATACTCCGTTTGCAGGGTGCAGGCCTCCTTGTCATTCCTAGAATAACTAAAAGTTCCATAGGTGGCAGAGCCTTTTCCTATCGTGCTCCTTTCCTGTGGAACAAATTGCCTGCTCATGTTCGGGGTGCAGACACCAGCACCTTATTTAAAGCTAGGCTAAAAACATATCTCTTTAGTCTGTCCTGTAGTTGAGGGGCAGGAGTGGGTGGCTGGCATAAGCACTCTGGTGGACTTGGCGGTCAGTGCTGTCAGTGGATCATTGTTGGTAGTGCTGTGTTAAGCATAACCAGTCATGGTCTGGTGGTGACTGTCTCAAGCCTGCCATCATGGCTGTGTTGGCCACTGCCTCTGTTTCCCTTAGCTATGCTGCCATAGCCTTATTCTGCCGGGGTTCTTCTCCCCGCTCTGGGCACCTGCCTGGAGCTCTAGCCCAACTTTTCCTGCTCACCCACTCCTGGCCCGGAGCTCCAGCCCAAGACCAGTCGTACAACTCCCTCCTGCCACTGCTGATTCAGCTATAGCACCAAGCCTGTCCCCTTGCCTGACAGTGCCACCCATTGGTGTTCCTGCCATCCCTCAACCTCATCTCTGCTTCAACTTTTAATTGGACATTTATGTACTTTTATTAATCTGGTTTTCTGTTTAAAACCACCAACAAACCGGTGTCAACCAGCGGCAGGGTTCCCCTACTGAGTCAGGTTCTGCTCAAGGTTTCTTCCTGCTGCCAGGGAGTTTTTCCTTGCCACTGTTGCCCTAGGTGTACTCTTGGGGACCGGTTTCTCTGTAAAGCTGCTTTGTGACAAAGGCCCGTTGTACAAAGCGCTATACAAATAAAAATTGATTGATTGATAACATATCACCTTTCGGATCAGACCACCCAATTTTTAGGTGCACAAAAGTATTGGAATATGTGACAGGCAGGTGTTTCTAGTTACCCAGATGTGTCCTGTTAGATTGGTTAGTGAAACAATAAATACATTTTAGCCTGTGAAGACTGCATTTGTGTTATAAACGATAAACCAAGACCAGGGAGGTGTCTTTTGGAGTAAAGCAAGCTATTTTGAAGCTACGAAAAGAGGGGAAATCGATCGGAAACCGCTGGCATACTAAGCAACAGACATTGAACAGGCTGACCAAGGAAAACAACAGCAGAAGCTGTGAAGTCAATGACATCACAAACTATCTCTATTACGCTCGTAGCCAGAAACCTGACCACAGAATTCCAAAAATGTTGTTTATTTCAGTCCAAGAGTCATAGCCGGGTAATCCAGTAAACACAGTGCCAAATCGAGATGCAAAAGGGGAATCACAAAAACAGTGCAAAGGTCAAAAATCCAAGAGAGGCAGAGGTACAAAGGAATAGGCACAGGGAGAGTCGTGAATAAAGCGAAGATCAAAAAAATAAAATCACAGCAAACAAAATAGAAGGGAATAGGTAAACTCGAAGTCAGGCAAAGGGTGTCTCGGAATCTCAAGTATAACAGGCTTACTAGTAATCGACACTGAAATATTGATCAACGTTCTGACAAGGGTGAATACTCAGACTGAGGTTTAAATACAAAGAGGGATGAGACAAACTAGGCGGGGCATGGGAGTGAGGGTGATCTAACAAGTAGACATCAGGTGAGAAAAAAGGCAATCATACAATAACAACGGAGGAATGTAGACGCGGACTGGATTCACAAAGACACACACGGCTCTGGATTAGGGAGTAGACAATTACACATAATTGACTTAAGGAATGATAGTTAAGGAGTGATAGAGAACAGGTGTGAACACTTCGTGGAATTAAGGCAAGTAATCAGAGAAGAAACAGGGAGGTGGAACTACAGAGCAGTGCAGAAATAAGGAGAATGTTGATATGTTAGTTAGGTGATTAAACTATAAATACCCAAAACTAGTGAATGTTAGTTAGACAAACATATTAGTGTATTAATATAATTAGTACTGTACAAATTCTAGGTTAGTTGGGATTAGTAGATTGGTGCTATCTATGAACATGAATGAAGAGAAAGCAGGAAGTAAGAAAAGCGAGACTTAGAAGGAATCGTGGGAAACTGGAAAACTCTGACAGACAGAATGCAGGAATATAATAATCTCCACATGGCAGGGGTGAATGTATCTCAATCCACCGTTCGAAGAAGACGGTTGCAATATAGAGGCTATTCTGCAAGATGAAAATCACTCATCAGTATTAAGAATCGGAAGGCAAGATTACAATTTTCAAAGAAGTACAGAGATGAGCCACAAAGGTTCTGGAATAAAGTTTTGTGGACTGATGACACCAAGATTAACCTCTAGCAAAGTGATGGAAAGGCCAAAGTGTGGAGAAAGAAGGGATCTACTCATGATCCAAAACATACAAGCTCATCTGTGAAGCATGGTGGAGGAAGTGTCACGGCTTGGGCTTGCATGGCTGCTTCTGGAGTGGGCTCACTAATCTTTATTGATGATGTAACTCATGATGGTAGCAACAGGATCAATTCAGAAGTCTACAAAAACATTTTGTCTGCCAACTTAAGGAGAAATGCGTCCAAACTAACTGGGAGGAACTTCATCATGCAGCAAGAGAATGACCCAAAACACACAATGTGACAACAAAGGACTTCATTATAGAAAAAAAGTGGAAGGTTTTAGACTGGCCAAGTCAATCACCAGACCGTAACCCAATTGAGCATGCATTTCATCTCCTGAGATTGAAGGGGAAAAAACCCCCTGAAACAAACAACTGAAAGAGGCTGCAGTAAAATTGATATACTCGCTGTTCCAATACTTTTGCCTACCTAAAAAGGTGCTATGTAAGTAGTTTAACACATCTAGGTGTAAATACCAGGAAATAAAAGCTGGAATTCTCCTGCTCATCTTTTTATCTCAATCTATGTGGTATGCAGAAGATCTCTTGACACACAATATGTCAAACCTTAGCAGAAGACCTATAAGTCGAATAAATACCTAATAAAGTGCTCACAGAATGTCTATGCCACTAGGAAATAGGGAGGTAAAGCGGAAGTCCAGCTGAATGGGATTTATGGAGCTCCCTGAAGTTGGCAACAATTAGACTTCCTGTACAGAAGTTCCGGTTTCAACTTCCTGTGTTTTCCGTCAAAATAAGAGCTGCTGAGTAACGTTAAATAATGACAACATAGTTACCCTGTTTTCTGCGCTTCCTCACATAATTACCATTGTTTAAATTCATTGCTGATACAACTCATAAAAGTCAGCAAGCAACTAGCTTGCTATTTGACTAGTTACTATATTGTAGGCCAAGCATAAATTGCTTGATACTGTCGGTTCAAGAACAGCTAATTTGCATACCTGATTACTGTTTGAAAAAAAATGTTGCCAAATATGAAGGGGCATACATTAAATCTATGCATAATATCTATAAAATTATACATTTATTATCTAAAATCATGTTGCGAGCAATTGTTGCTGTATTTACAGTGTGGTAAGGGCATGCAATGCCATTTACTGTCAATTCACATCCAGCTCATTTGCATAGCCCATAATTCAAGAACTATAAATTGTTTCAAAATGAAAGGAGGTATACATTTGTTAGCTGGACCCATATCTTTAATATTATATACTCCTTTCTGTGAAATCCTGTTCCGAGCAATTGTTGCTGTGTTTCTAGTGTGGGGTGGCCATACGTTGCTATTGACTGTCAGTTCCCACCCAACTCATTTGCATAGCTCATAACTCAAAAACTATAAATTGTTTCAAAATGAAAGGGGGTATACATTTGTTAGCTGGACCCATATCTTTAATATTCTATAGTCCTTTCTGTGAAATCCTGTTCCGAGCAATTGTTGCTGTGTTTCTAGTGTGGGGTGGCCATACGTTGCTATTGACTGTCAATTCACAAGCAGCTCATTTGCATAGCTGATAACTCAAAAACTATGAATTGTTTCAAAATGAAAGGGGGTATACTTTTGTTAGCTGGACCCATATCTTTAATATTCTATAGTCCTTTCTGTGAAATCCTGGAAACAATTGGCTAAATGATTCCATTATAGACACATACCTGTCATTTTTAATCAGAACAGTAGCCGAAAAAATAATTCTTGCAGTCCCCTCTACATTTGTTAGCCAGGAACTGTATAGTTTGTACTGCGAGACAATTGAGGTCTTGCCAAATTTACCAAATTTAAAAAGAAATTGGTGGAGATTTAAATTTGTCCTTGTTCCAGTGAATTTAGATTTGTTACATTGGTCCATGATTCATATTACAATGGAACATTGCAGGATATTAGAGGGAAAAATATTTTTAAAAGCAATATTAATCAATGGATTCACTGAAGCACCACAACTCATCTTTATTTGCAATTTGTGACCGTCTCTCACTCTATTTATCTTTACAGTATTTTGGCATTACAGGAAAACTACATCCAGTAAATTTTTTTTTTGAATATGCCCACCAATGTCCTTCCTTTCCAGGTCAGTTAGATGGGAGCAGCTGTGGACTTTACGTTTGTCTGTTTTCAAAAAGTATAATACTTGATAGTAATCAGTTAAATTGCAGTCCAAGTAAAATGCGAAAGGTTGTCCGAGATGACTTAACTTAAAATTAAATACTCATTAGAATTAGCCCAACAGTAAATCCTCCTTACAATTAAGGCCTTGGTTTGTTTCCAAGTCCCATCTGTGTCCCTACTTACTTCCCACTTCATCACAATCATACTGCAGCGCTGAGACACCCCCCACATACTGCCCCAGGACCGCCACCTCCTTCATCTGCACTCTGCCAATCTCACACACATTCAAAACCCATCACACAAACAAATTGTTCATAATTAATTGTTCATTGTTTTATCTGACCATCATTGTCACCCGTAAGCCGGCCAGAGGATGGGCCCCCCCACTTAAGTCTGGTTCCTCCCAAGGTTTCTTCCTTCTCCACCTTGGAAGTTTTTCCTTGCCACTGTTGCCCTAGGCTTGGTTTTGTGGGGGAAAAGGCTGGGGCTTGCTCTAAAGCTGTGTTTCTCAACTCTAGTCTTGACAGTCAATAGCAAAGTATGGCCACCCCACACTAGAAACACAGCAACAATTGCTCGGAACAGGATTTCACAGAAAGGACTATATAATATTAAAGATATGGGCCCAGCTAACAAATGTATACCCCCTTTCATTTTGAAACAATTCATAGTTTTCATTTCATATAGGGTTGCCACACGTTCTGGTCTTTCTGGGATTGTTCTCTTTTTTGAGCGACTGCCCTGGAAAATGACCATTCTTTCCCGGGACACGAATTTCCCGGTTTTTTGTACTTCAAATGTCAGAGTTCCAAATAAAACCGGATTCTTTATCTGCTTTTTCCTCTTTACGTTTAGACATCCAATCCCGTGTCTGTAAACATGTAAAAATGAGTAAAACACAGCGACGATTGGCCATATGCCTATACTTCTTTATAATTGGTAGCAGAAATACGAAAGTTTGCCTTATCACCCAGCAACTGCTGCACGTGCAGTCAGTCTGGCGTGCGTATTCACTGTGGGACTACACTGTGGGCTAGCTAGCCACTAGCCTAGAGGTAATCGCCTAATACTTATGATTTATTTTTTATTTATTTTGTCGGTTTTATAAAATGGGGGGAGAGACAGACGAGGAGGACCAGATAACAAAATCAGACAAGCAACCAGTAGCAAAAAAAAAAAATGGGAGCACTTTTCTGAATGGATACGGCCAACGCCCCGCGTCGCGCGTCAAATGTCCCGGTTTTTCACAAATCAAATGTGGCAACCCTAATTTCATAGCCTAACGCCAACTAACTTTATAATTGGCTTACTCTGACACATTCTTGAAGAGTTTGCTGACGTCAGGTAACGTGATCTTTATTAACATTGATATTAATAAGAATATAGCCTACCGGGCACCATTTGCAACAAAACGTCGATTTCCCACACAGGCTTACAGTGGACAGCAACAGGCGTCGTAAAGAAAACAGTTATAGGTAATTTGCCTATCGTTAACTCTAATATATAGACATCAGTCATAACGTCAGTGATATATTCTATATTTGTCTAGCATAGAAAGGTGAAGTTAGGCCATTGTAGAAGGGAGGAGTTAACATTAATATAAACCTTATCTAACATTACCAAGTTATGAAATTGAAATTCGGTTCAATTCATTAGCCGTCACAAACTGAACGGCTTGACGAAAGTAAAAGCAAAGGTGATCGACGTTGTAAAGCCACTTCGGTTTTTACGCTATAAGCAAACAGGAGAAACCACTGTCTCCGTCGGATTCGGCGCTGAACAACGTAACGTTATTGCATCCATATCGATTTTTGGTAATTTAGCGAACTCATGCGTCATTTGGTGTTGCAGCAGAAAATGTCTTACAATTTCTGTAGCCAATAGAATATGTTTTACATTATGTAATGTGAGGTGTGCATATTATTTGGGCTACTTAACAGAAACATTACTAAAGAGTTAAATGAATTAATCAGTGACTATGAATTGGCAAACATGCTCTAAATTTGATTGGTGCTTAATTGTGATTTGACCAATAGCGTACTTTATTATTAAGAAAGACCTGAGTGATTCCAATTGCGTCCTAAACTAATGTGAAGAATATGAATGATGAAATATCTTATTGGAATGGTTTTTGGTTTTGTAGAGGGGGATCAGTCAGCCTCCTCATCAGAGCCAGTCAGGCCCCAGTCAGCCTCACAGACAGGCCCACAGTCAGCCTCACAGTCAGCCTCACAGACAGCCCCAATGCCAACCTCACAAAGAGGCTCCATGCAGTGCAGATAGAGGAGGAAAAAGCCCATGCCATCATAAACAAATCAGCTCAAATTGACACAAAATCTGTTCCCAGTCTCCGAAAGGAGCTTAGTAGAGCATTGGTGTCTATTGACATGGACTGGGAAGAGTGATGGATGACTGACTATATAACCCTAATAGTTGAATTTGTACATAGTCATATTATGTCAATATCATTAAAGTGAAACATTTAAGTAAAGCTTTGTAAAATACTTCGTTTATTCAAGTAAAAAGTTATCCATACCATATTCTTTCTTTCTGAACACATTTCTGGTTAATGGCAGTACAAGATTACATTTTATGTGATGTCGGTCATTTGAATTTAACAAAATTAGGGATTAATTTAACATATTAAAATGCACCAGAAGCCTCCAAATTGCATCGGAGAAAAAAAGGCCAGGGGGCTCTTTGGCCAAAAAACATACTTTGAACTTATTATCGCTTATATTTAGTATACAGTATAGCCAGAAGTATTATTCCCGATACATCTGCTTTACCACCCTATTTATTGTTGACATCAACAAGGTCTCATGGCAATATAGCCTATGAGCATACTCACTCTGGAGGTACTTTCTGAAGCTGAGGCATAAAACGGCATGTTGTTATGCTCTTACATCTCACCCCAGTAAAGTGTCAGTGACTATATCCAAATTATTAATATGCAAGATAATTAATATAGAGTGTGGTGCCAGGAAGGAAAATGTGGGTGCTGTCCACCAGCCCCTCATGCTGGTCTGGCCTCATTATTGGGCTCCAGGAGGCTTGGGTCACATTCATCCCTGACAAAACGTATCAGAAATGGTGGCGCGCTGAACATCCTGTTGCAAACTGTGGGCGGACTGACTGACGTAGTATGGTCTGCTCTTATGGAATCTGAGTAGGCGTTCTCCGGGCTTTAAAGCATAGGCCTATATCATTATTGATTTGGGCTACACCCCCGACATATCCACCAAACAGGAGGAAAAATATCTCTTGTTGCAAAACAAGATTTTGGGAGGAAATGTGTTGTTCAACACAGAAATCGAAGTAAAACATAGCACAACATTTTCCGATTGAACGTGTCCCTGGTTTTCAGGCCTGAGAGACATTGTGCTGGTTTCTGTTCTGCTTTTTTGTAGTTTTATGAAACCATTTACTTCCCTTTTTCCCCTCACTGTATTTCTTTAATAAAAGTTGTTAAGCCATTTTCATTTTGGTCTCTTCCTGGTTCTTCACCACGTAAACAGTGGCTAACCCTAGCCCTGCATCACAGCAGTTTAATAACTTCTTATTAAACCAGCTTGAAAAATACAGCTTGTGACTTGAGAAGAGCTGAAGCAGGACTGGGCAGCCAGCAGGGGGTGCTGTACTCACCTGTGGTGGAAGCTGTACTTGGTGCTTCTGGGGTGAGTTATTCCCTTACAGGTGAGGGAGGAGAAACTGGGCTGTCCTGAAGCGGACGGCTCCCTGGGACCTGCCCCACACACCAACAAGGTACAACCATAACACAACCATAACACAAGCACAACACAACGCAACACAGCCTCAGCACAAATACAACCATAACACAACGTAACACAACCATAACACAACCACAACACAAAGTAACACAGCCTCAGCACAAACACAAGCACAACACAACGTAACACAAACAACTGTAACACAACCACACACACAACTGCAACACAACCGTCAAACAACCACAACACAACAGTAACTCAACCACAACACAACTGCAACACAACCGTCAACCACAACACAACAGTAACACAACCACATACACAACTAGGGCTGCAGTTTATCCGATGGAGGGGCTGCACTATGATACCACAGATTACTTGCGGATGGTTGTATTTCTGTTTGTCTGCACTACGCAGTGCGCACATGGCTACTTGTTTATTAGGCTACGCGTCTATTAGGGTAATGATAAACGTTGGACTTGGACATGGAAACAATGAAATTCTAATTTGTTGAATAAACATATTTTAAGAGAAGTTATTTATATTTTGAATGTAACTCATTCATTGCGCCCTAGTTCGATTATACATGTTGCGCATGTTATGACTTTGAACGTCTGCCATATCCACAGCACATAAGTAAAATCAGACGTTATAAAACTAACCTTACAACTGGTTCATTAAGACAAGATTTTTAAGACTGCTTTTGAAACAGCTGCTGATCTTGCCTTTTGTTTGCCTTACAAAACGCTCGATCGCTGATGCCATTAAAGGAATGTAAAAATTTTGCTTAATTACACAGTATCCTAAGATTGCTACCGGTAGGCATAACGTTAAGTGACTGCAGCCGTCAGAACTCGGCAGTGGAAATAGGGCGTTATGACAATTCCAACATTCCAGTCCAATTCCAACAATCATCAATACAGTATTTACATTAATATGAGCGCTCTAGCTAGATTTCAGACATGCGTGGGGTTTTAGGTTAATTTCACTAAAATCTCGCAATCAACACACTAATTTAATACAACTCATTCAATGAGAATAGCAATGTTGACAACGGTACAGAGCTACATGTACATAACAATAGAAAGCTAGATAACTTAGCATCAGAGCTCCTGGATGCTTTCTTTTAGGTGTTCGTGCATGGCCGCCAATCTGCCGTTTCGGCTTTGCACAGCGTGCAAATCACTATATTATTGGATTTTTGCTTAAAGAATTTCGAAGAGTTTTTTGGATTAACTCTATCTCGCACTCTCAGCTGGGTTTGCCGCCGCCATGTTAAAAAAATACGACGCGTCGGTTATGAATATACGAATCGAGGAAATGACATGGTCGACGTCATCGACGACGTCTACTAATCGTTGCAGCCCTAAACACAATCACATACACAACTGTAACACAACCACATAATAGTGGGCAGCCTGGAGCATAGTGGTTAAGTGCTAGATGACTGGGACCCACAAGGTAGCCCTGATAAGATCCGCACCACTGTTGAGCCCTTGAGCAAGACCCTTAACCCCACATTGCTCCAGGGGGGATTGTCTCCTGCTTAGTCTAATCAACTGTAAGATTGCAACACAACCACATACACGACCGCAACCATAACAGCCACATATGCAACCACAAGACAACCAAAACATAACACAGACATGTACACAACCACATACAACCACATACACAACTCTAACATAACCCCAAACACAGCAGTAACACAATGACAATAACACAGACATGTACACCGCCATTACACAACCATATACACAACCGTAATACAACCAACATACCCAACTGCAACAGAACCATAACGCAGCCACATACCCAACCGCAACACAGCCACATACCCAAACACAACCATAACACAGCCACATACCCAACCACAACACAACCAAAACACAACCACATGCCCAACCGCAATACAACCACAACACAGCCACACACCCAACCGCAACACAACCATAACACAGCCACATACCCAACCACAACACAACCATAACACAGCCACATACCCAACCACAACACAGCCACATACCCAAACACAACATAACCACATGCCCAACCGCAACACAACCACATACCCAACCGCAACACAACCACAACACAGCCACATACCCAAACACAACACAACCAAAATACAACCACATACCCAAAGGCAACACAACCACATGCCTAACCATAACACAACCACAACACAGCCATATACCCAAAAACAACCATAACACAGCCACATACCCAACCGCAACACAGCGGTAACACGGTCACATACCAAACCATAGCACAACCACATACACAATGACAATACAACCACAACACATTCACATACACATCTTCCACAAATCATCTTGTTAATTCTCAAGTTATCTCATTATCAGTGAAAAGTCTTGTGAAAATTACAATCAGCTCAGTAACACAAGTAGAGATTGAGCATTACAGTGTAGATGGTTCTATACAATATACTACAACAGTGGTTCTCAACCGCAGTCCTGGGGAACCCTGAAAATATTTTTGATATATTAACAGAACTCCTCTGTATGCTGATTTTTGTTCCAACCACAAATCCCAGAATTTAAAATATATATATTTATTCTGGGATTGGAGTTGTGGTTGAGAACCACTGATCTACAGAGTGTGCCCAAGGCTTCCACATGATTCAAACCACATTGGATGGAGTTGTTGTTCATACCTTCTCCGAAGTAGCTAAACCGAAGGTGGGGTGAGAAGCTGTCCATCATAGAGAGGGGTTGGATTTTATCCAAGAATTCAGCGTCTTCTGTGGGCTCATTCCAATCGCTTATTTTTTCCGTCTGCAGGCTCATTCCAATCGTCCTCACATCCCTCCCTCGCGTCCTCTCCCTGCATCCTCCGTTGGGTGGCGCTAAGGAGTGAGGAAAGGGCGCGAGGAAGAGATGTAAGGAGTGAAAATTGGAAAATTGGAGAAAGTGATTGGAATGAGCTCTATGTGTCTTTATAAACACAATGCGAAGAGTCATACAAATTCCCATAATGGCGAACACACAGTTTTTCTTCAAAGGTGTTCAAGTTAGCAGTGTAGTTCAGTTTCTCCTTTTGATGTTTACTGTTTACAACATTTGAGAATTTGCAGAACACCTGAAACCCTGTCCACTGCCCACCTGGCTAATCACTGTGGAAAGTGGGCATGGAGTTCAGGATGTTGTGTGGAGTTCAGGATGTTGTGTGGAGTTCAGGATGTTGTGTGGAGTTCAGGATGTTGGTTTTTGACTCCCCCTACCTGAATGTGAAAAAGCAGCTTTCCACTGCTCTCTGACATTCTGATGCTGTTTGTTTGAAGCATGTGGAAGCCTTTAGCAGTAGGGGAGTATGTTAGCAGTAGTAAACTTAACCTCAAAATGACAAAACGTACTACAACCACAACCAGGGATGCTGGGTGAAATTCATCCATTTCAATGAGAAATTCCCAGCACAAAATTACAGTGGCTTCAGGTATTCAGACCCCTTCATTTTTTGCACACTTTATTTTGTTGTAGATTTTAGTATTTAGTATAGATTTTAGTAGATTTAGTTTTTTTTAGTATTTTTAGAAATAAAAAACTGAAATCTTTCCTGAAGATTAAACACTTCTTCGAAACCCCTTAGGCAGCAATTACAGCTTCTATTCTTCTTAAGTAAGTCTCTCCAAACTTTGCACACCTAAATTTTGGGTGGCAGTTTATCCCATTTGTCCTGGCAGATCCTCTCAAAATCTGTCAGATTGGATGGGAGGCGTCTTTGAACTGCCATCATCAGGTCTCTCCACAGATGTTCTATTTAAGTTTTGGCTTTGGCTGGGCCACTCAAGGACAGTCAGAGACTTATATTATTATATTAATGGCATTTGGCAGGCGCTCTTATCCAGAGTGACATAAAGTTGAGTAGACTAAGCAGGAGACAATCCTCCCCTGGTGCAATGCAGGGTTAAGGGCCTTGCTCAAGGGCCCAGTGGCTGTGCGGATCTTATTGTGGCTACACCGGGGATCGAAACACTGACCTTGCGGGTCCCAGTCATGTACCTTAACCACTTAACCATTACGCTACAGGCTGCCCTTTGACATGTGCCAAAGCCATTCCAGCTTTGTCTTGGCTCTAAGCTTCGGGTCAAGCTCTAAGTTTTTACTCAAGAGTGGCTTCCGTCTAGCCTGATTGATGTGCTACTAAGATAGTCGTCCTTCCGACAGGTTCTCCCTTATCTGCAGAGGATTTCCGAATCTCTTTTTGAGTGAAACAGGATGCACAACAACAATTTGGAGAGCCACAGCAAAGAGATTTTAGTTTTTGATTGATGGGCAAAATTTAATTAATTTAATTTTATCCATATAAAATTTGATCTACGACACAATAAAGTGTGTAAAAAGTGAATACTTTCTGAAGCCACTGTATATTGTTATATTATAAAACTTCACAGACCATTGGGTCCACCACTACTCCAGGGACCACGACAACATACCCAGATCCAGTAAGTTATCAGTAGGGCAGTATGTTAGCAGTAGGGCAGTATGGTAGCAGTAGGGCAGTATGTAAGCGTTAGGGCAGTATGTTAGCGGTAGGGCAGTATGGTAGCAGTAGGGCAGTATGTAAGCGTTAGGGCAGTATGTTAGCGGTAGGGCAGTATGTTAGCGGTAGGGCAGTATGTTAGCGGGAGGGCAGTATGTTAGCGGGAGGGCAGTATGTTAGCAGTAGGGCAGTATGTTAGCAGTAGGGCAGTATGTTAGCGGTAGGGCAGTATGGTAGCAGTAGGGCAGTATGTAAGCGTTAGGGCAGTATGTTAGCAGTAGGGCAGTATGTTAGCGGTAGGGCAGTATGTTAGCAGTAGGGCAGTATGTTAGCGGGAGGGCAGTATGTTAGCAGTAGGGCAGTATGTTAGCAGGAGGGCAGTATGTTAGCGGTAGGGCAGTATGGTAGCAGTAGGGCAGTATGTTAGCGGTAGGGCAGTATGTTAGTGGTAGGACAATATGTTAGCAGTAGGGCAGTATGTTAGCAGGAGGGCAGTATGTTAGCGGTAGGACAGTATGTTAGCAGTAGGGCAGTATGTTAGCGGTAGGGCAGTATGGTAGCAGTAGGGCAGTATGTTAGCGGTAGGGCAGTATGTTAGCGGTAGGGCAGTATGTTAGCGGTAGGGCAGTATGTTAGCGGGAGGGCAGTATGTTAGCGGGAGGGCAGTATGTTAGCAGTAGGGCAGTATGTTAGCAGTAGGGCAGTATGGTAGCGGTAGGGCAGTATGGTAGCAGTAGGGCAGTATGTAAGCGTTAGGGCAGTATGTTAGCGGTAGGGCAGTATGTTAGCGGTAGGGCAGTATGTTAGCGGGAGGGCAGTATGTTAGCAGTAGGGCAGTATGTTAGCAGTAGGGCAGTATGTTAGCGGTAGGGCAGTATGGTAGCAGTAGGGCAGTATGTAAGCGTTAGGGCAGTATGTTAGCAGTAGGGCAGTATGTTAGCGGTAGGGCAGTATGTTAGCGGTAGGGCAGTATGTTAGCGGGAGGGCAGTATGTTAGCAGGAGGGCAGTATGTTAGCGGTAGGGCAGTATGGTAGCAGTAGGGCAGTATGTTAGCGGTAGGGCAGTATGTTAGCGGTAGGGCAGTATGTTAGTGGTAGGACAATATGTTAGCAGTAGGGCAGTATGTTAGCAGGAGGGCAGTATGTTAGCGGTAGGACAGTATGTTAGCAGTAGGGCAGTATGTTAGCGGTAGGGCAGTATGGTAGCAGTAGGGCAGTATGTTAGCGGTAGGGCAGTATGTTAGCAGTAGGGCAGTACGTTAGCGGTAGGGCAGTATGTTAGCGGTAGGGCAGTATGTTAGTGGTAGGGCAGTAAGGGAGTGTTAGCAGTAGGAAAGGAGGGGTGTTAACAGGAGGGTGTATCTCAGCGATAGGCCAATGTGTTAGTGTGTTAGTGGTAGTACAGGAGGGCTGTGAGTTAGCGGTTACCGGGCTGTTGGGTATTAGAGTCACAGGGAGGCCATTTCAGGGGGTGGCCTGTCTGCTCACACCAGCCAGCAGGGTGGATGTCTGGATAATCCGAGTCCACCCATTCATCGTACACATGGCTCCAGCCATCAAAGTGAATCTGAGAGGGGTCAGCATTAAACAGCAATGTACAATCAATGTATTATTTCTACAATTCAAAATAAGGGTACGATAAGGGTACGACCTGTTACTCAGAGAGGTACATATTTTAGCTTCAGAATAATTTGAACTGAAATGCTATTGCTATGACAGCAGCATAGTGCCTTTACTCAGTGCAGAACTGGGTTCAAATAGTATTTGTTTAGGATTCAAATACCTTTCTGTGCTCTATTGATCTTGCCTGGTGCATTGAAGCCTGCAGCGAGGAGCCAATGGGCTCATGTTTTTGGGATCATTTAATTTGTTCCAATACACCAGGTAATCTTAGTCAAATGCAGGAAAGTATTTAAATCCAAAACAAATACTATTTGAACCCAGGTCTGGCACAGCAGCCCATTTCATTTCAATACGGTTGAAGGGGACATGCTGAAAGGCACCTTTATCCTGTGGGGGTCCACCTCCTCCACAGTAGCGACCCGGATCAAGGCTGGATTGCGCCTATCCACCGCCTCCAGCTTCATCTGCACCTGAAAGCCATGGGGCGGCCGCTGGAATGACAAGGGCAGATAGCTGAGCCCCTCACAAATACCCACACTCTACTTATTACCTGAACAACAGCCCAAGCACACACACTCTCTCAGATTCTCTTTCTCTGACAAACCTCATGCGCACACACACACTCTCTCAGATACTCTCTCTCTCTGACAAACATCAAAATGACAAAATGTACTACAACCACAACCAGGGATGCTGGGTGAAATTCTAAGAATGCAGTCATGCTGAAACCATATCTATGCATCTCTAAATTACCTCCTCCAGACTGTCTCTGAGACAGACAGCACTGTCCTCTCAGATGAGACATGCATCTCTAAATGACCTCCTCCAGACTGTCTCTGAGACAGACAGCACTGTCCTCTCAGATGAGACAGGAAGGAGTATGACCGCCCCTTACTTCCAGACCTTAAAGGGTGGAATCAAAATGTAATGTCTGTGTGCCTACAAAATTTATAAAGCAACAAAAAAAAACTGGTCTAAAAGCATGTTCTGCTGCATATAGATTTTGAAAAATGCAATCTGAAGTGTTCCTTGGACCCGCCTAGGTAATCAATCAATCATGCAACCTCTAAGGTCAGTTTGTTCTGTGCCCATTACCTGAGCCTACCACCCTGTCTACAACCACACACCAGCCAAATCAACCAATGAAATATATGCTGGCCTGCATGCTAGATTTGAGCAGAGAGAAAAAGCATTTTAAATTAGAATTTGAATTTTGAGTGTACCACTTTATACACCACAACACACTTCAGACACCACTACACACCACTTTATACACCACCACACCCCACTTTATACACCACTACACACCACTTTATACACCACGACACACAACTTTATACACTCCACACCACTTTATACACCACTTCATACACCACAACCTACCACTTTATACACCACTAGACACTTCATACACCACTACACACCACTGTATACACCACTACACACTTCATACACTCCACACCACTTTATACATTACACACCACTTCATACACCACTACACCCCACTTTATACATTACACACCACTTTATACATTACACACCACTTCATAAACAACCCAACACCACTTTATACATTACACACCACTTCATACACCACTACACCCCACTTTATACATTACACACCACTTTATACATTACACACCACTTCATAAACAACCCAACACCACTTCATACATTACACACCACTTTATACACCACTACACCCCACTTTATACATTACACACCACTTTATACACCACTACACACCACTTCATACATTACACACCACTTCATACACCACTACACACCCCTTTATACACCACTACACACCACTACACATGACTTTATACACCACTACACCCCACTTTATACATTACACACCACTTCATAAACAACCCAACACCACTTCATACATTACACACCACTTTATACACCACTACACCCCACTTTATACATTACACATGACTTTATACACCACTACACACCACTTTAAAGGCCTCTGCAGCCACCGCTGTAGAACCTGTTTCCTCCAGGTACTTCTGCCAGTTAAACCTGTCTGCATCTGGGTAATCTGAGGAGAAGAAAGACAATCTCTATAGATGAACTCTGAATGTTTTTAAACAAAGGTCGCTAAGATACTTCCGGATGGCCACTCAACCATGGAACAAAGTAACGTTACTTCAAAATCAACTGAACCAGAGCTGTGTAGAAACAGTTAGCTAGATTGCTATGCCGAAATGGTGCTGTGTTTTGGACTGTAATCCCAAATGTAATCAGGCACACAGTGCATTTGAGCTTTTTTCTCTTCTTAAAAGGAAGGATAAGTCAGGTCCTACAGTCCGTTTCAGGGCGGTCTCAGTCAATGACAGCTGACACCCGACATAACTTTCAAAGTGTCAGAAACATGAATATTGTTAGTTAGTTAGTTAGTTAGTATTGTATTTTTGTAAATAGAATACAAAAGGTTTGATTTCTGAATTTTCCGGTTTCCCACGATTCCTCCTTAGTCTTGTTTTCTCTTACTTCCTGCTTTTCCTCCATGTTTGTAGATAGCACTAATCTACTAATAACAACTAACATAGATTTTGTACAGTACTAATTATATTTACACACTAATTGTCTGTCTCACAAACTAACAGTCACTAGTTTTTAGCTAATTTAATCATGAAACTAACAGACTAACTTTATCTCTATTTCCATACAGCTCTATAACTCCGCTTCTCTGTTCTATCCCTAAATTGCCTGCCTTGATTCAGCGAAGTGTTCACACCTGCTCGCTCCTATCACTACGTTCCTTAACTCTGTGCAATTGTCTACTCCCTACTCCCTAGATCCGTTGGTATTACATGTGTATGTTAGCTAAAACGTTAGGGGGTGCTGACAGCTAACATTAACTTTGCAATTGCTAGCTAGACCACATCGTATAAATTCAAAACATTACATTCAGTTTTCACAAATTATTTTTATAGTCCATCACTGACTTGTTTGAATGACACGGAAAACACTGCCTGCTGTTCATATTCCTCAACATCAGTAGGCAGCAGAGCCAGAGCCGTGAGTAAGTTGTGACGTCACGCTGATTTAATCTATTTTAATTAATGTCTCACAGAGGCTTACTGAGTGCTCTATCACCGTGATATGTTCTTTATTTTTTTATAGTAAAATTTGCAACATCACAATGAAATGTACTTAATCCAACATGTACTTAATCAGTGTAAAATGTATGTAAAATGTACTCTAGCAGTGTAAGATGTTCCAGAGTAACATTTACCCAGAGATGATTTAACACTGACTATGCATCCAACTACCCCTGGCTTGTCAAGGCGGGGGGGACAGAGGAACCAGAAGCAGACACAGGGGTGTGGAAAAATGGCAGGTTTTTAATGACGGCAGATGAAGGGGCAGACAGAGCGTAATCCAAATAGGCAAAGGGTAAAAACCGGAAGGCAATCCAAAATCAGAGCAGGTACAAAGTCCACAAAAGCCAAAGAAGAGTCCAGGGAAGCAGGCAGGGGTCAATAACAGGAATCCAGAAACAAAAATAAATAAAACAAGACTGAATGACACAAGGGCTCAGGAACAAGGGCTAGGGAACATGGGCTTGGGAACAAGGAGGCCAGAACAGGGGGACGGAAGACAAGGGCTCGGGACTCAGACACAGGACAAGACAAACTAGCCAGGTGCAACTGAAAAGGACAGGTATAAATACACAGGGGAATGAGACAAACTAGGCGGGGCATGGGAGTGAGGGCGGTCTAACAAATAAACATCAGGTGAGACACATGAAAGGGTAATAGCACAATAAGGAGGGGGAAACAAAAACGCGGACTGGATTCACAAAGACACACATGAAAAACATAAGGCTCCGGATTAGGGAGTAGACAATTGCACAGAATCAGGAGATGCAGAGGTACGAGAGACAGGTGTGAATACTTTGCTGAAACTAAGCAAGTAATCAGTGATAGAATAGGAAGGCGGAGTTACAGAACAGAATTGAAACTGGAGATGCATTAATAGTTACGTGATTTAAATTACAAATACCCAAAACTAGTGAATGTTAGTTTGTTAGTTTGACGAACATATTAGTGTGTTAGTATAATTAGTACTGTACAAATTCTATGTTAGTTGGGATTAGTATAGAAGTGCTATCTACAAACACGAAATGGAGAGAAAGCAGGAAGTAAGGAATGTAAGATTGGAAGGAAGGTTGAACCCCGGAAATACCGTAAACACTCGAATAGTGGGGCACGCAGACAGGGGAGTAAACATTTCAGACTCAGACATCACAGGGGAAGACGAGTGCAAAGACTAATGAATATAAACAGAATACCAGACATGAATATGAAAAAAAAAAAATTACAAGAATAACGATAATTAACAATGATAAACTAACAGACAGAACTCAGGAACATAACATGACTGGATGTATCTAAGCAACAAGGGTGTGGGCAGGCGCCGACGTTCACCTTGAGGGGGTGTGAGGGGGAGGCCCCTCTCCTGGCACCAGCCAATGGGGTGGATGTAGGGGCTGCTGGCATCACACCTGGAGGTAGGGGGCAGATACGTTCCGCTTAATTCAGAAGATGAATGAAAACTGGACCAGGACTTCCCTCTTAACTGCGGTGCGCAGGAGGAAGCTTCCCTTGGCTCGGAACCCACCAGTAGTCATAAGTGTCGTCCCAGTTGTCAAAGTGGACCAGGAAGCGGCCATCCACCACATCAGTCACCGTGGCAACGCAGATGAGGGAGGGATTCATGCGATCCACAGCCTCCAGCTTCATCCCCACCTCAAAGCTGCAGGGCACTTCCACCTACAGCAGGAAGAGCCCGGGACACTATTAAGAGCTGCTGCAAACGCAACAAGTAATTTGTCAAAATAACATTTTCAAGAATGTCATGGAGTAATGCTCTCACCATATATTGTGGCTATAAACACAGATTTTTACATGTTGCCTTATGGTCAGCCTTAAGACAGAGCCACTCTATAGGGCCCAGCCTGCGCTCATGGTGAGAGTCTTTACTGAGTGAGCTGCTCTATAGGACCCAGCCTGTGCTCATGGTGCGAGTCTTTACTGATTGAGCCGCTCTATAGGGTCCAGCCTGTGCTCATGGTGAGAGTCTTTACTGATTGAGCCGCTCTATAGGGTCCAGCCTGTGCTCATGGTGCGAGTCTTTACTGACTGAGCCACTCTATAGGGTCCAGCCTGTGCTCATGGTGCGAGTCTTTACTGACTGAGCCGCTCTATAGGGTCCAGCCTGTGCTCATGGTGAGAGTCTTTACTGACTGAGCTGCTCTATAGGACCCAGCCTGTGCTCGTGGTGAGAGTCTTTACTGACTGAGCTGCTCTATAGGACCCAGCCTGCGCTCATGGTGAGAGTCTTTACTGACTGAGCCGCTCTATGGAGCCCAGCCTGCGCTCATGGTGAGAGTCTTTACTGACTGAGTCGCTCTATAGGACCCAGCCTGTGCTCGTGGTGAGAGTCTTTACTGACTGAGCTGCTCTATGGAGCCCAGCCTGCGCTCATGGTGAGAGTCTTTACTGACTGAGCTGCTCTATAGGACCCAGCCTGTGCTCGTGGTGAGAGTCTTTACTGACTGAGCTGCTCTATAGGACCCAGCCTGCGCTCATGGTGAGAGTCTTTACTGACTGAGCCGCTCTATAGGGTCCAGCCTGTGCTCGTGGTGAGAGTCTTTACTGACTGAGCTGCTCTATAGGACCCAGCCTGTGCTCATGGTGAGAGTCTTTACTGACTGAGCCGCTCTATAGGATCCAGTCTGTGCTCATGGTGAGAGTCTTTACTGACTGAGCTGCTCTATGGAGCCCAGCCTGTGCTTGTGGTGAGAGTCTTTACTGACTGAGTCGCTCTATAGGGTCCAGCCTGCGCTCGTGGTGAGAGTCTTTACTGACTGAGCTGCTCTATAGGACCCAGCCTGTGCTCTGATTTTTGGATTTGCCTTTCTGTGTCTGATTACCTGTTACCGAACTTTGCTTGGTTTTTGATTCTTAGATTATGTTTGGTAACTCTGCCTGTTTGGACTGCCTTCCCGTGTTGGACTTGCTGTTATTTCGACTACGAACTTCATGATCTCGGCTGCACCTGTCTGCATTCGACCCCTGCCTGCCTGATCCACTTGTCATTTAATAAAGACATCTATTCTGCCTACTTCTGGGTTGTGATTGGTTCTTCAGTCCTGGCACCTGGTAATTAAGTTGGATTTTCACACTTAATGATTCAATTGCAATAACACCCTGTTTGCCATGGTCTCATCATCTTAATTGTCATATGATGCTGGTAATCCAATGTAAAACCAGGTTACAGCGCTATAGGACTGTGTCACTCCAGAAATAATGTTTTAAACATTAATGGCTCACACATATTCCATGCTACAAATAAAATGCATTTCATTATTTGTATTTGTGAATATACTGTATACTGTACATCTAGTAGACACATTTTTTGTTGTTGTGTTTTAATGCTCTCACCATATTTATTTTCGTGTGTGTAGTGTAGTGTAGTTCATGTAGTGCACACACCCTTCCTTCATTGACTTACATTGCCAGGGCTGACAAACAGCTCTTTTGGGGCAACCTGTGCCTTTGTGAGTCTTAAGTAGCTTGCCCAGGAGAATTCTTCCTCTTTACACCCTGGAAAACAGACACACAGATTATTGTGAATTCAGCAGTGACTCTAGTACCTGTGAGCCATCAGCTCTGCTGCACCCCTGTCCCCTGCAGTATATCTGATGACCTCTGACCTTTGGCTACAGTATATCTGATGACCTCTGACCTTTGGGCGTGTAGAGCTTGTGGCCACTCCTTTCGCACCAGTTGGCTGGGTGGATCTCTGGGCAGTTGACATTTACCCAAAAGTCATGGCAGTCAGAGTACCCATCAAAGTGAAGACGCATCCTGCAACCACAGACCTATAGTAGAAGGAAATTGGGTCAGATTCAAAGAATGAATGCATACCCCTCTATCATGGCATACTAATTATCAAACAGAATATGCAGTGTGGTCCATGGTCCGGTCCAAGTATTTGTACAGTAGTACAATTTCTGTTCTTTAGGCTCTATACTCTGTACTGAGTTAAAATTCAGACTGTGACCTTTAATTTGAGGGTATGAACATCCATATTGGGTAATCTGCGTAGGAATTGCATCCTTTTTATACATAGTCCCTTCATTTTAATTGGACAGTTGGCTTCTCAGTGATTTCTGAATTAGACAGGTCTATTCAAGGAAGCCATTATGAGGCTGAGAAAAACAGTCAGAGACATAGACCAAATAAAACCAATAAATAAAACTAGAGATGTGCATTTCCTCAAGAAAATATTGAGTTTTTCATAATATTTGCATTTACAAGCTGGTGTACAGGTGTACCTTATAAAGTGGTCACTGATTGTATATGAACATTTATCATAATAGTATAAAAATCATCATGTAGTGTAAAAATTGAGAGAGTAATGGCAGTTTAAAAACATGTCAATTTTTTAAATTCTAACTGTCACCACTCTAGAAACTGAACATTCCTCCATTCATTGTTATGGGACTTCCCTGGCAATTTTTTGGAACATCAAAAAGCTATGAACAAGCAGGTATTCCTACCAGGTGACTTGGAGGGGCTCAGTCTCTGACTCTGGTTCTGTTATCTCTTCCCATGGCTTTTCTTACCATTCTTACGCCGATGACACTCAACACTTTTGTTCCTTCCCTCCCAATACCCAGGTCACTACACAGATCTCTGCCTGCTTGGGTGATATCTCTGCGTGGATGACTCCCCACCACCTGAAGCTTAACCTTGGCCAGACTGAGTTTCTCTACATCCCTCCTAAGTCCTCTCTGACAATCGACCTCTCACTGACTGTGAGGACTTTGTAGTATCCTCTTCCCATACGACCAAGAATTTTGGGGTGACTCTTGATAAGCGCCTCACCCTGGCTCCACATACATCCTCCACTGCCAGAACCTGCAGGTTCTTCCTCTGTAATATATGCTGTATCGGTCATCACCTGACAGAGAAAGCCACCCAGCTCCTAGTCCAGGCGCTTGTCTCGCTCCTAGTCCCGCCTGGATTACTATAACTCCCTCCTAGCTGGTCTCCCAGCTTGTGCCATCAAGCCCCTCCAGCTGGTCCAGAATGCTGGGGCCCGCCTGACCACCAGTCAGCCCTCTTGTCTAACCCTAATCCTTAAAAATATCATAAATAAATAATAAATACAAATAATAATAAGTAAATAAATTGCACTTATGATGACTGTTGTCTTTTTGTTCAGACTAGTTATGGATTTGATGCTTTTAACCTGTGGGAGAACCTATGCACCTGTAAATCGCTTTGGATTAAAAGCGTCTGCCAAATGACAAAAATGTATATGCAATTTCAAACCTTAACAGTAGTTTGTTGTTTCACAATCACACAAATAAACTATTTGGAACACCATGAAAAAAGAGCACTGGTGTGCTCAGTAATTGCTTAAGAGGCTGGTAAGCCCAGGAAGACCTCTACAGTTGATGACTGAATAATTCTGACCATAATGAAGACAAACCACAAACACCTGTCAGACAGATCAGAAACACTCTTCAGAAGGCTACTGACATTTACTACTGTCAGTAGAAATACATAAAGACTTCATAAACAGAACTACAGAGGCTACATTGCAAGATGTAAACCACTAGTAAGCCGCAAAAACAGGATGGGCAGGTTACAGATTGCAAAGAACTACCTAAAAAAATGTTGGAAAAACGTTTTTTGGACAGATAAGACCAAGATTGACTTGTAACAGAGTGATGGCAAGAGAAAAGTATGAAGGTCAAAAGGAACTGTGGAAAATCCAAAACCCTTCATGAAACGCCCTTCGTGAAACATGGTGGTGGGGTGTTATAGTTTGGCATGTATAGCTGCCAGAGGTGCGGCTCACATGCCTTCATTGATAATATAATTGCTGATAGCAGCAAGAAAATGAATTCTCAAGATAGCAGCAAGAGAATGAATTCTCACAGACAGATCCATGTTATCTGTACACAAGACAACTAAGTGCTGTGACAAGACAATAACTTCAATGTCGTTCTTCTTCTGTGTTACATCCCCTCACATCCTTCACTCCCGAGTCCCAGAGTGCCACCCCGTGGTGTGACATAACACAACCATTACATCTCCCCCTTTAACTAAAGGTTATACTCTAATTCCCATAGAACATGTTGCTTGTCTCCTTCTTAACTAGGAGCTTTACCCATTTAGAACATAACAAGAAACTCCAATTTTGTCTGTTTCGTCTCTTACATTTGGTATTCCCTTTTTATTTTAATTTATTTTTTTCAAACATCTAACTCTTAACTAAATGTCCAATCCGTTTTCTCTTAGTTCTTCAAAGGTCCAGTCTATGTGGAGCCTTAGACACATGCCCTGGCCTGGTGACCGTTGTAGTAAAGGATACGTGAGGTGCCGGCACTACTCTCAGATGAGATCGGTTGCGGCGCATTTGTCCCCCAGGTGTCTCCACCACGTAAGAGCATGGTGTGTGTACAGTGCACAACAGTCCCTTGATCCACACCTTCTGTCCAGGTGTTAAAGGTAGCAGAGTCTGTGTGCCGGGTCGGCGGTTGAAATCTTGCTGCTGCTATGTTTTCCGGGCTGCGTCCTTCTCCCTGAAGGATTGGAGATCCGGCCACTGGGGTTCTAGCTGTTGAGATGAGATGGGTACTGAGATCCGAATCCTCCTTCCCATCATCAGCTGTGCCGGGGAGCTCCCTTCAGCTAGGGGTGTAGCCCTGTATGCCAGCAGAGCCTTGTGAAAGTCCCCCTCTTTGGCGAGAAGCGACTTGATGGTCTTGACAGACCTTTCTGCTTCTCCGTTGCTGCGGAGATATCTGGGGCTGCTTGTCACGTGTGTGAAATCGAAGTCTGCTGCAAACTGAGCAAACTCATGGGGCGACATGGCTCAGGCGGTAAGAGCAGTTGTCTGGCAGTCGGAGGGTTGCCGGTTCGATCCCTCGCCTGGGCTGTGTCGAAGTGTCCCTGAGCAAGACACCTAACCCCCAAATGCTGACAAGCTGGTCAGTGCCTTGCATGGCAGCCAATCACCGTGAGTGTGTGTATGAATGGGTGAATGAGAAGCATCAATTGTACAGAGCTTTGGATAAAGGCGCTATATGAATGCCAACCATTTACCATATACCCGTGCACCATTCTGTAGGTTCCTCTACAGGGGCTATGTACCCCATCTCCTCCATCCGATCTAGTTTCTCCTTGACTCTGCTCCTGAGAGGGATAGCTACACGTTGAAGGACAGAGAGTGCATAGGGCTGTGCTGTCTCTTTTGAGTTTTATCTTATATTCCCCTTGTAGTCGACCCAACCCTGTAAACACCTCTGGGTAGGTTGAGCGGAAATGTGTCTCTACATCCTGTGTCTCTGCATCCTCAATGCTGTGAAGCTGGGGGATCCCAGTGTAGTCTGATGATTGCAGGGAGCCCCAGCGGTGTGGCTAAGTCTCTGACAATAAACATCATTACATCCTTTACAACTTCCTCTCTCTCCTGTGCAGCACCACAGCCACCTGTCCCCTTGCATCCAGTGGCACATTATTAGGGCCAAACAACGCCTCACGAGGGGGTGAGAGTGGGACATATCTGTCCTGTATGTTTTCAGATTCCGGCAATGCAGTTGACACCTGCTCCAGTGTCTATCTTGAGGCATAGATACTCCCCATTTATTGTCAGGCTTTCTTTCCATGTGGACCTTATCTGGGGATTCTTCTCTGCCACTGTGACCAAATATGCAGCCTCTGACTCTGTATCAACAGAATTAAGGGTACGCCCTGACCTGCATACAACAGGAAAATGTCCCTTCTTAAGACATTTTCTGCATTCCACATCTTTTGCTGGGCACTCACTATATGAATGCTTGGTCTTACCACATCTTCCACATGTCTTGTCTGTGGATGACTGATGTGGAGCCTGTGCATAGTGTAGGTTTGTTTTTTTCTTATAGCTATTTTTCTTGAACTTATTATGTGCTACTGCATCCATGTCGGCAGGGCAATCACCTGAGCATACCACAGTTTGCTGCTTTTTCACTTCTTCATTCTGCCTCACTTGTGTGATTGCTGTGGCTAGATCTAATTTGGGGTTTAATTGTAGCCTCTTTGACAAGCGAGCATCACATATGCCCACTACAATCCTATCTCGGATCATCTCCTCCCGTAACTCCCCATAGTTACAGTGTTCCGCCATTTTGTGTACCTCAGTAATAAAGTGCTCTGCACTCTCTCCGGCTTCCTGGCATCTTCTGTTAAACTTTGCCTGTTCGTATATCACATTATGTACTCCAACAAAGTGGCTATCAAAAGCACTTTTAATAGCCTCATACACTTTTTTCTGCTCTGCTGTCAGTGGCAGAGAACTCAATATGTTGTCAGTCTTGTCTCCCATAATGTATATCAAGGAATTTAGCTGGTATTCCTTCTCTTTATCTGCCAGACCCAACGCTGTCCTAAAGCGTTCAAAATGCCTGATCCACGTGGGCCATGCGCTGGCCAAGTCGAATGATCCCAGTGGCGCAAATGTCAGTAGATGCTCCATATTGGCAGTGCAGAGTAGACGTGGCTTGTTAGCTAGCAGGGATTAGCCTCTTATTTTTAGCCTTGTGAAACGCAGCTTCACCAAACTTCTACTAAGTGGTCGAACTGGTCCTCACACGCATGTTTGACTCAATCCTTTATCGATGTAGCACTTCTGACACCATGTATTGTTTCTCTGTATTTATGAAAACACAAGACACAAAGTGCTGTGACAAGACGATAACTTCAATGTCGTTCTTCTTCTGTGTTACATCCCCTCATGTCCTTCACTCCCGAGTCCCAAACAACAAACACCCAAATCTTCTTCTTAATGATGTTCCAACATTCATTAATTCATTATCCTAACCCGCTTATCCTGAACAGGGTCGCAGGGGTGCTGGAGCCTATCCCAGCATACATTGGGCGAAAGGCAGGAATACACCCTGGACAGGTCGCCAGTCCATCGCAGGGCACACACACCATTCACTCATACACTCATACCTACGGGCAATTTAGACTCTCCAATCAGCCTAACCTGCATGTCTTTGGACTGTGGGAGGAAACCGGAGTACCCGGAGGAAACCCAAGCAGACATGGGGAGAACATGCAAACTACGCACAGAGAGGCCGACGGGGATTCAAACCCAGGACCTCCTTGCTGTGAGGCGGCAGTGCTACCCACTGCACCATCCATGCCGCCAAGTATTTGTATTGTTTTTGCTATACACTGAAGACAATTGAGTTTGAGGTCAAAAGCTGTACATGAGATGACAGATCCAAATTTCATCTTTATTTTTATCTAGATATAAAACTTACAACATATCACCTTTTGGATCAGGCCCCCTAATATTTAGGTGAGCAAAAGTATTGGAAATGTGTTTCTTGTTGCCCAGTTGCATCCTATTAGATTGATCTGTTCAACAATAAATTGTTATGAATGTCTACTCTTGGTTTTAGCCTTGGGTTTTGCCTGTGAAGACTGCATTTGTGTTAGAAAAGATAAATCAACAGGAAGACCAGAGAGCTGTCTTTGGGAGAAAAGCAAACCATTTTGAAGGTTAGAAGAGGCAAAATCAATCAGAGCCATTGCACAAGCATTGGGGATAGCTTGGGCAACAACTTGTAATGTCCTCAAAGAAAGAAACTGAAAGAAAAGAAAGAAACTGCTGGCGTACTGAGCAACAGACATCAAACAGGTCGACCAAGGAAAACAACAGCAGTTGATGACAGAAACATTGTGAGAGCTGTGGAGAAAACCCCCAAAACATCAGTCAGTTACTTCACAAACAATCTCCTCAGGGCAGTCAGTGACATCACAAACAATCTCCACAGGGCAGTCAGTGACATCACAAACAATCTCCACAGGGCAGCGATGAAGGTATCTCAATCAACCATTCAAAGAAGTCTTAGAGAGCAGTAATATAGAGGTTATTCCACAACACAAGATACAAACCACTCATCAGTAGTAAGAATCGGAAGGCAAGATTACGATTTACAAAGAAGTACAGAGATGAGCCACAAAAGTTCTGGAACAGTTTTATCGACTGATGAGGCCAAGTTTAACCTCTACCAAAGTGATGGAAAAGCCAAAGTGTGGAGAAAGAAGGGATCTGCTCATACAAGCTCTGCTGATACAAGCTCATCGTTGAAGCACGGTAGAGGAAGTATCACGGCTTGGGCTTGCATGACTGCTTCTGGAGTGGGCGCAAGGGATATGCTACCAAATATTTTTATTTACTTTAATTTACCTAAATACTCTCTGTTCCAATTATTTTGCTCACCTAAAGATTGGGTGGTCTGATACCAAAGGTGCTATGATCTAAGTAGTTTAACACATCTAGGTGTAAATACCAGGAAATGAAAGCTGAAATTCTGAACTCTTGCTTCACATTTTTTTTTTTTTCTCAACCCAAAATGTATTCAGTGTATTGTAAAAACAAAGGAATTGGCCTTACTATTCCAAAACTTTTGGAGGGGACTATTTGTCTCTGACTGTTTTTGAAAATTTCTCAGCCACATAATGGCTTCAAAACAACAGCAGTTATTGGCTTTTAACAAAAGTCAATAACAAACTGAAATCACAATCAGTCAGCCTAGCATTAGGTCTAGGCAGTGTAGGAACTACAACTCCCACAATCCCACAGGACAATTCTGTGACGTCCACCCCGGATGACGTCTAGCTCGGTTCAGCCAATTCCATAATGGCAGGAGCAATAAACTTTCCCGTATAAGAGCAAGACATGTTCTCGGGATCCTTCTCTTCCTTCTCTTGTTCATTCCCTTCTTCGACGCACCCTTTTTGGCCATTCGCTTCAGCTCATCTGCTCCGAGACTCGGACAGAGGCTGAATGCTGCACAGCGCACTACCTGGCCTACGGACACACCTAGCTACCTCGCGGTAACTTCGTGGCCTATAGTGAGTGGAAACTTGTGTACGCGGAACGCTACATCAGTTTACTCCTGCAAAGCTCACCAAGGAACAACATCAACAAACTTTTCCACCCGGAAAAAGGACCAGCGAACATCCTTCCAGCAACCAAGCAGACCAGACAACAACGCGCGGCTAAGACGGGAACGCCCCAGCTTTGCGCACCTCTCCAGGACACGCATTCACAGCACCATCGGCTCCTATAAGGACAGCACGTCTTTTGGATCCAATGCGTATGGACTCAGTAAGAGAACAAACATTCAGGCATGTCCAGTGTTTAGTTTAATCTTGACTGATATTGTGAATCTGTGTTCTATATTTGCCGTTTGAATGTATTTTTGTTAGCCATATATATACCTGAATTGATTCACCGTCTTTCGCGTATGTAATTAGAGTAAAACTACGCAAGTAGTCTCTTCTCACAGCTAACTCGATCACTGACATGCCCAATTTACCTTTCCTTTGTCCAAGGGACACGCGCGCTTGTGTGCGCACACGCGCACACACCCTACTAACTTCCCCTACTAACTTCCCGTTAGTTTATCTGTTTTGTGTTTGTACGTTTGTTTAATAAATATATTTAATTAAACCCGGTGTCTGTTTTGGCGTCACATAGACATGAGAGCCGAGTTAAAGCAGTCGTTCGAAGAACTTCCAACCTTCAGGTCATCAGTATGTTTAATCATTAAAATGAGTTGTTTTAATTATTAATTAAAATACTAAATTTGTGATTAGATATTTCTGATAACAGTAATTTTATGAGACTGATTACTTTTTGCAGTTATACTGCTACATAACATTAACTGGCGCCCCGGTTTCGTAGAGAGTAAAATCCCTACGTTATTTGGCGGCCCATGCAAGGACCCTACAAGCAGTTAATACCCTCACATTAAAGGTGCAGGCTGCATGTTAACCTCATTATTAATTGTTTCATTTCAAATACATTCAAATGTGCTGGAGTACAGAGCATAAATAATAATAGTAAATACTTCCGGACCTCACTCTTAACTCATCTATGAGACTATCAGCCAATACATCAATCTCAACATGTATGCTGCAATAGCATGCATGGTTTGGTGTACCTTTATAGAGAGAAAAGGGCTGTGTACCTCAGCTACAGTCAGAACAAAGTACATGGAGGGATGCTGGGGGTCAATTCCTTCCAGTTTCATTCCCTGCCGGAAGTTGCTTCTGTGCTGTGGGACCCTCTGAGACTGCAAACACAACAGTAACAAGCACAAGCTTAATACTGAATTCAGTTACACAGTCCTGGGCAGGGCTAAAGTTAGTTACATAGACTTGGGCGGGGTTAAAGTTAGTTACATAGACTTGGGCGGGGTTAAAGTTAGTTACACAATCCTGGGCAGGTCTAAAGTTAGTTACACAGTCATGGGCAGGGCTAAAGTTAGTAACACAGTCTGGGGTAGGGTTAAAGTTAGTAACACAGTCATGGTCAGGCCTAAAGTTAGTTACACATTCCTTTGCAGGGCTAAAGTTAGTTACACATTCCTTTGCAGGGCTAAAGTTAGTTACACAGTCATGGGCAGGGCTAAAGTTAGTAACACAGTCTGGGGTAGGGTTAAAGTTAGTAACACAGTCATGGTCAGGCCTAAAGTTAGTTACACATTCCTTTGCAGGGCTAAAGTTAATTACACAGTCCTGGGCAGGGCTAAAGCCAGTTCCACAGTCCTGAGCGGGGCTAAAGTTAGTTAGTCAATTTCTAATCAATACACAGACATACCTCTTGGAAGAGTTTTTGTGGCGCAGCAATAGACTTCTGTTCCTCAAGATATTGAGCCCATGTTGTCAACATCTCCTTCTTACTCTCGGTGACCCCTGGAGACCCCATGCTCATGATGAGAAATTCACTTTAACACCGCACTGGTTCTTTACACACAGAAAATCTAAAACTGAAGGCTTGGTAAAAACATTCGTGTCCTATCTACATGATTTAGGCCTAAATGAGTTCAAACATTATATAGGCTCTATTTTCTGGCCAGGATATGATGTCTTGCACGCTGGTGAAGTGGTCTTTCGTCATTGTATTCTGACGTACCTGATCTGTTTAGTTTGGAATTCGCCATGAGCTGAAGTGGGAGGAGAGGCACTGTTGGGGGTGTATCAGTGAAGATCAAGAAGCACACTACAATTTTGGTGCAGCAGATTGCAATATATATATCAGCTTAGTCTGCAATTTGCACCTGTCCTGTACGCCAGCATCTGGCTAGTGGGTAATTTCTGGGCTTTCCCAATCAATGCACACATGATCAATATTCAAAAGCTAATCAACCGTTTTCTTGGATCATATACAGTGCAGTCTGTAAGTATTTAGACAGTGACACATTTTTGTTGTTTTCAGTCGGTAGTCCAGCAAATAAAACAATAATAGTTAAAGAGCAGACTTTCAGCTTTAATTTGAGACTTTTGTAGCCGTTGTTATACACAGAACCCTAACTTTAGCAGAACGAAAGTAATTGGACAATTGGCTGCAGGAATGTTTCTTGGACAGGTGTGTTAAGTTTCATCCTTAGTTCATACATAAAAGAGCTAGCAAAAATTCTAGAGTTTATTCTAGGAGTGCAATCTGCATTTGGAGTTTGTTATTGGCGTCTGTCAACATGAGAAATAGAGTTGCCAGTGACCGTCAAGGAAGCCAGGCCTGTACCACAGCCCTCTTCAGTTCCTGCTTGTTTTGAGGGCTATTTGCCTTCAGTCTGGTCTACAGCAGGTGAGATGTATGCTTTATTGGATTGAGGTCAGGTGAGTCAAGAACATTCTACTTGTTGGACCGAAAGAACTCTGGTTGTATGTTTCGGATAATTTCCCCCCTGCATGATGAAGCATTGTCCAATCAGTTTTGATGCATTTGCTTGGAACTGAGCAGACAAGATGTTTCTGTATATTTAGGCACACATCCTGCTGCCATCAGCACTGATATCAATGAACACAAGTGAGCGAGTTCCACTGGCAAAGCCATAACACTACCTCTACCATGTTTCACAGATGAGGTGGTATGCTTTTGATCACAAGCTGTTCCTTTTTATCTCCATACCTTTTTCTTTCCATCACTCTGAAATGATTGATCATCATCTCATTTCTCCATAGCACTTTGTTCCAGAACTCAGGTTTTATAATGTATGTTTTAAAACTGTAACTGGCCATTCTATTATTGAGGGGTTTGCATCTTGTGGTGAACCCTGAGGTTATGCTGGCATAGTCTTCTCTTGATGATCGTCTATGACATATCTACGCCTACATCCTGGAGAGTGCTCTTGATCTGTTGACTTCTGTCCACTGGTCGTCTGTGGTCTACCAGATCCTCTGCCATTGCTGAGCTCATCAGTGTGTTGTACCAAATGTACCAATGGCACTCCTAGAATCAATTCTAGACCTTTTCTAGACCTTCTAACCGACACTGGAAAACCCTACACTTTAGTGCACAGGTGTCAAACTCCAGTCCTGGAGGGCCGTTCGGGTTGTTCTCAGAACCTGTGCTGCATTTAAGTCATTGATTGGCTAAAGAATCAACACTCCTTGTTCTGGAGGCCTTAATTGACAGCTGATTGAAAGGAAACCTCAAAAACCAGCAGATACTGCGGCCCCTTAGGGATTCAGTTTGACACCCCTGCTTTAGTGGCATAGTGATTGATTTATTTCAACTGTTTGTTTGCTGGAGTACAAAATGAAAACATCTGAAGATATGTAACTGTCCAAATACTGTGGCCCTGTAGAGGTGCCCTCGGGGTACCACTGGGCCAACCGGGCCCTCATCAAGGGTCTGCCGCTGGAGGATACCTCTTCGTCAGGTGATTGAGGGAAGGCATTTTCCTACTGATATGCTGGAGGGCTTTAGGACCAGGGAGAGAAACTCAGTGCCAGTTTCTAGGACAATAATTGAATGATTGGAGCTGATCATGACACAACGAGGCACACCTGGAGATGGTGAACTGCTCCTGGCCACACCCCCTCAAGCACAGATGGGCTGCGTTGGAGTGATGAGGCCAAGAGCTTTAAGGACAGGGATCCTCAAGAGCTAAAGAGAGTGGGTGATGGTGAACTCTCCAGCTTGCCATGGGCCTGGAGTAGTGCCAAGCCTACTACCCAAAGGAAAGCTTAGGAACTGGGAACCCACCAACCGGAAGCTTTGGATCGGCTGTTTTTGTTCTTTCCCACCACCTCTTACCCTTCGCTGTTTTTTTTTTTTGTGAGAATAAATCAATCTCAGTTATTTCACTAAAACCTTTTGCTGCCTTGTTTTTGACCTGGGATCTCACAATACTTACAGACTGCACTTAAAAAAAAAGGATTTTTTACAATGTTAATTCCTGTATTTATTTTTGTTTTGGCTGTTCTGATACTGCACTGTGGTTCCTGGGGTACTGTATCCTGGTATATACAGGGTATCTTGTATGCTATACATTCCTAATTGAGTAGCCGAGAAGCTATAACTTCACTGCACATCAGAAGTGCCATTTAGAAATATTATGGGTTCTATGCTATTGAAGACACAATACCAAAGGAGAAAGCCACCAGCAACGTAACCTATGCAAACGGCAACTGCCCTACTAAATCAAATTTTGCATTATAGACTCTACGTGCAAATCAACAACAGGAGTAAGTCATAATGAAAGCTATAAGCAAATTAACAACAGGAGTAAGTCAAATTACGGACTCAGCGTGCAAATGAATCACAGGAGTAAGTCACATGACAGCCTCAGGGTGGGAACTGGGGATGTGTTCAGGTGAGCAGGTAACATATCAACAGAGCAGCTTCACACCTGGCCTGCTCTGTGCTCTCTCATCTGCTAGGCCATCAGTCTTCAGGTCCTCAGCTTTCTCCTCCTGGTGAGTAAACACATTTGACAATATTTAAACAAGTTCAGCAACACAGACATAACATATTTGAAAACGTCCCAAATAATCTCAACAGCGAGACAGACACTACATTGAACATGAATAATCTCAACAGCAAGACAGAGACTTTACATTAAACATGAATAATCTCAACAGCAAGACGGAGACTTTACATTAAACATGAATAATCTCAACAGCAAGACAGAGACTACATAAAGCACAAACTATAGGAAGGGTCAGCGTAAGGCCAGTTCAGGTGAAATAAATCATCATCCCAATGCCATGATGTATAATGTTTAATTCAGCATGAATGGCTGCATTTTAGGGTGTCTGTTTTCTGTCTGCTGTGGTACCTGATGTCGACTGGGTCAAATTTTCAGTCTGCAGTTAAAGATGAGATGGATCCATATGCATAGAAGACATGTCACTCCCAATATTTTACAATGAATTACTCAAGTGATTGAACCAGTTATCTAATTTGTTAACTGTTATTTGTTAACTCATTTGTTGATGTGGACTGTGTATTTTTTACTCAAAGAGATTTTGTAGAACTTCCAAGAACTTCCCATTTTAAACTGAACTCCAGAATGCAATGGCAATATTGTAGGGTTATATCCTTTGTATGTGTCCACTTGTATGCAGTTAAACACATTCTCCGTCAAAAATTTCCGGTTCTCAGAAAATTCACAGAATGTTAATAAACTTAGAGCAAATGTGTTCAGGGGGCACATTATGTGTCCAGTTCCCTGCATGACCTTTTAAAGGATCATGACCTTTTAAAGAATCATCGACTCTGGCCCTCAAATCCAAATCCAGCCCTGATATTCTCCAGGGTACTCAGTGCTACTGAGTGATTAACAGGTAACAGACAAACAAACTGGCTCAAGCCCTAACCCTTGCTGTTCAAATGAGCAATTTAAAAATCAACGTTACCGCGTCTAGAGGAAAGTCCGCAGCGATACTAAACACCTGGTCAGAATGATGCACTTACACACTTACACACACCTGACAAAAAACCCAGCAGTTCTTGGCCATCAAAGACCGTGATTTTCTGATCCCTGTTTTAACCCCTTAAGTATCACCCCTTTTCTTAACACAAACTTCATACACAGTATATGGCACAGCATATGACATACACAGTATAACATGCCTACTATTCTTGAACCCTTTTGACTATAGGCACAATCCTGGTCTTCTGCAAGGTAACCCTTTGGGGTTTGTCAGAATTACTAAAGTTACAGAAGCTCAAACACAATGGAAGTGGAAGATCTCACTGAAAAGATTTTCTGTTTCTGAGTGGATACAGATTATTGTAGCGGTGCCTGGGGCTCAACACAATGGAACGACAACCAAAACACTGGTCAAATCCCCTTTCAGATTTGATGACAATATCACCAAAATGGAGTATTCTGCATTGTTTTTTTCTAAGATATGTCCAGGCAGTTTTCCAAAACTGACACATAATTTTATATAAATGATATTATGGGTCTTATGATGCGTAAAATACTGAATTTTGCTCACTAAAGTATACACGCTTCTTATTGAAAATATACACTCACCAAGCACTTTATTAGGAACATTTGTACTTTATAACACCTACTTATTCATGCGATTATCTAATCAGCCAATTGTGTGGCAGCAGTGCAATGCATACAATCATGTAGATACAGGTCAGGAGCTTCAATTAATCAACCATCAACCATCAGAATGGGTAAAAAATGTGAAAAGTCACTTTGACCATGGAATGATTGTTGGTGGCAGACAGGGTGGTTTGAGTATCTCATAAACTACTGATCTCCTGGGATTTTCATGCGCACAAGTATCTAGAGTTAGCAAAGAATGGTGCAAAAAACAAACAAAAATCCAGTGAGCAGCAGTTCTGCAGACAGAAATGCCTTGTTAAGAGACAACAGAGGAGAATGGCCAGACTGGTCAAAGCTGACAGGAAGGTGACAGTAATGCAAATAACCACACATTACAACAGTTTTATGCAGAAGAGCATAAAACATAAAACACATCATAACTCTAAGTGGATAGGCTACAGCAGTAGAAGTCTAAAAAATAAGTCTAATAAATACCTAATAAAGTGATCAGTGAGTGTATATATACTCTCCCTCTCCTTGTGCTCTCCACAGATTGTAAAGAATACATACAATACATCACAATAATAACACCTTGTATGCACAATTTCACATTTGAGAATTTATTCAGATGATCACTGATATAAAATGGGGTTACAACGATTAAAATGCCCTCTATTGTGGAGCCAAAGGTCTTCCTCAGAAATGAGAAATGAGAGATTCCTTGGAAGTCCCCCAAAGGAAATCCTATATTAAGGCGTAGGCATCACAAATTTGTTGTAAAACATCAACCTAAAGAACAGTTTTTGCCTGAGCATAACAGTCTCAGTGTGCGTATTGAAAATTATACTGTTTCATTACACAGGCTGTGTTGTTCAATGAGCCTAACAAACTCACATGTTACAAAATAAGAAACTGTTGTCGCTAAACCTATAGCATTTTAAAATAGTTTATACAGAGTTTTCACGCTTTGAAACTTTGTATATCCAGTATATTAGCATAGTGATTGAAAATTGCAGCGTTTCATAAATGAATGCAAAAAACCCGACAACGGCCCAGCCCTAGGTTAACTAGGGGTTATGGTTATCTTTCGGTCTGTTATCTCTCATGTCTATATTTTAATTTGGAATGCTGTTAAACCATTATTTGCCTGTATTAGGATCCTCTAAATGGCAGCAGGTTTGTTTGCAATATACCTTTATTGTACAGTGTCATTAAACATGTATCTTAAACACCTCTGGCAGAGCTTGTTTAAATAAATATAGATGTTATGAGACTGGGAAAAGGTGTCATCATGTTGGGTCACCTTTCAGTTGTTTTATGCTTTTTCCTTCCTTTTTCCTATAGTTTGGAAAACTAAATCATCCTGTTCACATTGCAGCACTCATCAGAGCATCCAGCTCACATCACACCTGGGTCAAATACAAAATCGTTTTGGATTCAAATACCTTTCTGTGCTCAATTGATCTTGCCTGGTGCAACCAAGAGGACCAGAAGGTAAGGTTTGCACTTTTTGAGAGTATTTCATTACATTACATTATTGGCATTTGGCAGACGCTCTTATCCAGAGCGACGTACAGTTGATTAGACTAAGCAGGAGACAAACCTCCCCTGGAGCAATGCAGGGTTAAGGGCCTTGCTCAAGGGCCCAACAGCTGTGCGGATGTTAGTGTGGCTACACCGGGATTAGAACCACCGACCTTGTGTCTCCCAGTCATTTACCTTAACCACTACGCTACAGGCTGCCCCTGGCAAGGGTCCAATACACCAGAAAAGCTCAGTAAACTGTTGAAAAGTATTTGAATCCAAAACAATGACGTACTTCACCCAGGCCTCGTTCATACTGCAGCACTCATCAAAACAAACATTGTTGATCCAGGAGAGCAATGAAAAGCATGCCCATTACTCATTGTTGTATTACCCCGCCCTCTGCCTCTGACTCCTCCTCTGAAGGGCACAGGTAGTCTTTCCTTTTCCTCTTCTTCACTGGCTTCAGCAGCTCTGGATCCACCACCACTCCCTGGCTCTGTGGGCCCTTTTCTCCCCTGTCACACCTGAGACAGAAAGTACATACATTTATGGATTTGGACTGTATGTTTGATATGTTATTTTATTGTTGATTAGCTGTTGATGGCCTGTTCTATTTAATATGGACCTCTGATCTTATGTTCTATGTGAATGGACTCCTCATTATGCATTCTTATACTGTTAACTTCTAGATGGGCTGAATGGCCTGTTCTCCTCATTTTGTATTCTAATATTCTTACATTCTAGTAATGAGGACAACAGTCCATTCAATAGAATGGACTGTTGTCCTCATTCCTTGTCCTCTGTCCATGTCAGAACATTACCAAACCGGTCAGATTCAGGATCACAGCAGACTGCTACATTCCCAGGTGCTCACCTCTCTGGTCCTGGCTGTGTGTGTACTTCCTGTGTGTGTACATTCCCAGGTGCTCACCTCTCTGGTCCTGGCTGTGTGTGTACTTCCTGTGTGTGTACATTCCCAGGTGCTCACCTCTCTCGTCCTGGCTGTGTGTGTACTTCCTGTGTGTGTACATTCCCAGGTGCTCACCTCTCTCGTCCTGGCTGTGTGTGTACTTCCTGTGTGTGTACATTCCCAGGTGCTCACCTCTCTGGTCCTGGCTGTGTGTGTACTTCCTGTGTGTGTACATTCCCAGGTGCTCACCTCTCTGGTCCTGGCTGTGTGTGTACTTCCTGTGTGTGTACATTCCCAGGTGCTCACCTCTCTCGTCCTGGCTGTGTGTGTACTTCCTGTGTGCATACATTCCCAGGTGCTCACCTCTCTCGTCCTGGCTGTGTGTGTACTTCCTGTGTGCATACATTCCCAGGTGCTCACCTCTCTCGTCCTGGCTGTGTGTGTACTTCCTGTGTGTGTACATTCCCAGGTGCTCACCTCTCTCGTCCTGGCTGTGTGTGTACTTCCTGTGTGCATACATTCCCAGGTGCTCACCTCTCTGGTCCTGGCTGTGTGTGTACTTCCTGTGTGTGTACATTCCCAGGTGCTCACCTCTCTCATCCTGGCTGTGTGTGTACTTCCTGTGTGTGTACATTCCCAGGTGCTCACCTCTCTCGTCCTGGCTGTGTGTGTACTTCCTGTGTGTGTACATTCCCAGGTGCTCACCTCTCTTGTCTTGGCTGTGTGTGTACTTCCTGTGTGCGTACATTCCCAGGTGCTCACCTCTCTCGTCCTGGCTGTGTGTGTACTTCCTGTGTGTGTACATTCCCAGGTGCTCACCTCTCTCGTCCTGGCTGTGTGTGTACTTCCTGTGTGTGTACATTCCCAGGTGCTCACCTCTCTCGTCCTGGCTGTGTGTGTACTTCCTGTGTGTGTACATTCCCAGGTGCTCACCTCTCTGGTCCTGGCTGTGTGTGTACTTCCTGTGTGTGTACATTCCCAGGTGCTCACCTCTCTCGTCCTGGCTGTGTGTGTACTTCCTGTGTGTGTACATTCCCAGGTGCTCACCTCTCTCGTCCTGGCTGTGTGTGTACTTCCTGTGTGCATACATTCCCAGGTGCTCACCTCTCTCGTCCTGGCTGTGTGTGTACTTCCTGTGTGTGTACATTCCCAGGTGCTCACCTCTCTCATCCTGGCTGTGTGTGTACTTCCTGTGTGTGTACATTCCCAGGTGCTCACCTCTCTCGTCCTGGCTGTGTGTGTACTTCCTGTGTGCATACATTCCCAGGTGCTCACCTCTCTCATCCTGGCTGTGTGTGTACTTCCTGTGTGTGTACATTCCCAGGTGCTCACCTCTCTCGTCCTGGCTGTGTGTGTACTTCCTGTGTGTGTACATTCCCAGGTGCTCACCTCTCTCGTCCTGGCTGTGTGTGTACTTCCTGTGTGTGTACATTCCCAGGTGCTCACCTCTCTCATCCTGGCTGTGTGTGTACTTCCTGTGTGTGTACATTCCCAGGTGCTCACCTCTCTCGTCCTGGCTGTGTGTGTACTTCCTGTGTGTGTACATTCCCAGGTGCTCACCTCTCTCGTCCTGGCTGTGTGTGTACTTCCTGTGTGTGTACATTCCCAGGTGCTCACCTCTCTCGTCCTGGCTGTGTGTGTACTTCCTGTGTGTGTACATTCCCAGGTGCTCACCTCTCTGGTCCTGGCTGTGTGTGTACTTCCTGTGTGTGAGGCCTCAGGGCGCTGCGCTCTGAGCCTCCACAGCAGCCGGGGCTGCCCTCAGGCTTCCGATCACCCGCCATTCCCCACACAGCGTCAGCCACACCACCACCTACATCTGCAAGGGATTCATCCTTATATGTGCTGCATGATACACAAACCCCACACCACATAAACATTCATGCACAGATTTATACACCAGACCTAGGACAATGTAATTGTTTTTGATTCAAATACTTTTCTATGCTTTACTGAGCATGTGAACTATGAAATCTTGTAAACCCCACCCTTCTGCTCCTCTTAGTTGGCTGAAATGCACCAAGCAAGATGTTTTATATAACTCGCATATGTAATTCTTACATTAATTTTTTTTTTTTTTTAACACTGCAGAATGTATATTTGAAAATTTGATATTCATTCATTATCCTAACCCGCTTACAATGGGCGAAAGGTAGGAATACACCCTGGACAGGTCGCCAGTCCATCACAGGGCACACACACCATTCATTCAATTTAGACTCCAATCAGCCTAACCTGCATGTCTTGGACTGTGAGAGGAAACCGGAGTACCCGGAGGAAACCCATATGAACACAGGGAGAACATGCAAACTCCACACAGAGAGGCCCCGGCCGACCGGGATTCGAACACAGGACCTCCTTGCAGTGAGGCAGCAGTGCTACCCACTGCACCATCCGTGCCACCAGAATTTTATATATCATATATATATATATATAATGAGACATTCCAACTCATTATATTTAAATGGGGCCATAATCAGTATGCATGAGTACATGAGTGTTGTATCAGCTTCTGCATTTTTCGTTGTCTAGTCTTTGTCCAAGTACTCAGCGTTTCCGTGTTTTGTTACCCTCTGTGCACACCGTAGTCTGTCAGTTCATTCATTCCCTGTCACACGTTTCACCTGTTTCACTTTCATTCATTCCGTCACACGTTTCACCTGCGTTTCACCTGTTTCCCCACACCTGATTGCAATTTCCCTCTTGTTGCATGTGTATATACAGCACTGTGCAAAAGCACTTGTATAACATTCTGTACAGATAAGATTCTTTCAAAAATAATTCACTGAAATATACGTCCTATATAGTCCTAAATAAACGTACTGTACATTTTACATTACATTTGAGTAATTCGGCAATCAATATTTTTTGTGACTACCCTTCGCCTTCTGTTTTGTTCTGAACCGCAGTGTCGACCCGTTTTGGCCTTCCGACTTCTGTCTCTGGATTCTGTTTATGTTTGTTCTGCCCTTCACCTGTGACAACGACTTTGTTTTGGATTATCCCTGCTGACTCTGTTTGCTGGCAATCGACCTCTGCCTGTCTGCCAAATTTTTAATAAAGACTCAGTAGAACAGAAAGCTACTCTTTGGTCTCACTACTGGGTCTGTTTATCTGCATTCCTGACATGTTGAGTATGTAGTATATGAATATTCATTTGCATTTGTGACATGGCATGAAGGCTGACAGAATGTGTCTATGGCAATGCTGTGTCTGAGGTTGTGTGGATGACAGAATGTATCTGGCAATGTTGAGTCTGAGGTTGTGTTGATGACAGAATGTATCTGGCAATGTTCTGTCTGAAGTTGATTGGATGACAGAATGTGTCTTTGGCAATGGTGTGTCTGAGATTGTGTGGATGACAGAATGTCCATCCATCCATCCATCCATTTTCACCCGCTTATCCGGAGTCGGGTCGCGGTGGCAATAGGCATCCCCAGCAATGCATTCCAGCTCCTCCTGGGGGATCCTGAGGCGTTCCCAGACCAGAAGAGATATATAATCTCTCCAGCGGGTTCTGGGTCTACCTCGGGGTCTCCACCCAGTTGGGCGAGCCCGGAAAACCTCCAAAGGGAGGCACCTGGGAAGCATCCTGATCAGATGCCCGAACCACCTCAATTGGCTCCTTTCAATGCGAAGGAGCAGCAGCTCTACTCCGAGCTCCCTCCGGATGTCCGAGCTCCTCACCCTATCTCCAAGGCTGAGCCCAGCCACCCTACGGAGGAAGCTCATTTCGGCCACTTGTATACGCAATCTCATTCTTTTGGTCACTACCCAAAGCTTGTGACCATAGGTGAGGGTTGGGACGTAGATCGACAGGTAAATCGAGAGCTTTGCCTTCCGGCCCAGCTCCCTCTTCACCACGACGGTCCGGTGCAACGCCCGCATTACTGCTGACGCTGCACCGATCGATCTTACGCTCCCTTCGACCCTCACTCGTGAACAAGACCCCGAGATACTTGAACTCCTTCACTTGGGGCAATGACTCGTTCCCAACCCGGAGGGAGCAATCCACCGTTTTCCGGCAGAGAACCATGGCCTCGGACTTGTTGCTGACTCTTATCCTGGCCGCTTCACACTCGGCTGCAAACCGCTCCAGTGCATGCTGAAGGTCACGGTCTGATGAAGCCAGCAGAACCACGTCATCCGCAAAAGCAGAGACGCAATTCTGAGGTCACCCAACCGGACACTCTCCTCACCTCGGCTGCGCCTTGAGATCCCGTCCATGAATATCACAAACAGGACCGGTGACAAGGGGCAACCTTGGCGGAGTCCAACACCCACTGGAAACGTGCTTGACTTTGTGCCGAGGATGCGGACACAGCTCTCACTTTGGTTATACAGGGACCGGATGGCTCATAACAACGGCCCCGGTACCCCATACTCCCATAGTACCCCCCACAGGGTTCCCCGGGGGACACGGTCGAAAGCCTTCTCCAAGTCCACAAAGCACATGTGGACTGGATGGGCAAACTCCCATGACCCTGCCAGCAACCCCACCAAGGTAAAGAGCTGGTCCACTGTTCCACGACCAGGACGGAAGCCACATTGCTCCTCCTGAATCCGAGATTCGACCATCGGTCGAAGCCTCCTTTCCAGCACCCTAGAGTAAGCTTTTCCCGGTGTGATACCCCGATAATTGGAGCACACCCTCCGGTCCCCCTTCTTGAAAATGGGGACCACCACCCCGGTCTGCCACTCTGCAGGTACTGTCCCCGACCTCCACGCAACACTGAAGAGGCGTGTCAGCCAAGACAGCCCAACAATGTCCAGAGCCTTCAGCATCTCAGGGCGAATCTCATCCACACCCAGCGACTTGCCGCTGAGGAGCTTTTTGACTACCTCAGCAACTTCCGCCAGGGATGTAGGTGCAGATTCCCCCGAGTCTTCGGGCTCTGCCTCTTCCACAGAGGACGTGTTGTTCAGGTTCAGGAGCTCCTCGAAGTGCTCTTTCCACCGCCCAACAACATCCCCAGTCCGGGTCAGAACTTCCTCGAGGCCAACCAAAAGTCCTTCTCCATATCCTCCCCAAACTCCTCCCATACCCGGGTTTTTGCTTCAGTGACTGCCGAAGCCGCAGCCCTTCTGCTGCTTCAGGGGACCCCCGGGCCAGCCAAACCCGAAAGGCCTCCTTCTTCAGTTGGACAGCCTCCCTCACCCCTGGTGTCAACCAGCGGGTTCTTGGGTTGCCCCGACAGGCACCGATGACCTTCTGGCCACAGCTCCTGCTTGCTGCCTCTGCAATGGAGGTTTTGAACATGGCCCACTCGGACTCCATGTCCCCAGCCTCCCCCGGGATGCATGAGAAGTTCCTCCAGAGGTGGGAGTTGAAGACCTCGCAGACAGGGGCCTCTGCCAGACGTTCCCAGTTCACCCTCACTACACGTTTAGGTTTACCGGGTCTGTCCGGCAGCCTCCCCGGCCACTTGATGCAACTCACCACCAGGTGGTGATCAGTTGACAGCTCTGCTCTTTTCTTCACCCGAGTGTCCAAGACATACGGCCACAGGTCTGATGATACGACCACAAAGTCGATCATCGATCTTTGGCCTAAGGTGCTCTGGTACTAAGTACACTTATGACCAACCCTATGCTCGAATATGGTGTTTGTTATCGACAATCCATGACCAGCACAGAAGTCCAATAACAAGACACTGCTTGGGTTAAGATCGGGCAGGCCATTCCTCCCAATCATCCCCTTCCAGGTTTCTCCGTCATTGCCCATGTGAGCGTTGAAGTCGCCCAGCAGAACTATGGAGTCTACGGGTGGCACCCTTTCCAGGATGCCGCCCAGTGACTCCAAGAAGGCCGGATACTCTGAACTGCCGTTTGGTGCATAAGCACAAATGACAGTCAGAGCTTTCCCCCCAGCAACACGTAGTTGCAGAGAGGTGACCCTCTCGTTCCCCGGGTGGAACTGCAACACGGTGGCGCTCAGCCGGTGGCTTGTGAGTATCCCCACACCTGCCCGGGGCCTCTCACCCTGAGCAACTCCAGAAAAGAACAGAGTCCAGCCCCTCTCCAGGTGTTTGGTTCCGGAACCAGTGCTGTGCATGGAGGTGAGCCCAACTATATCTAGTTGGTACCGCTCTGCCTCCCGCACTAGTTCTTTCCCCACCAGAGAGGTGACGTTCCACGTCCCCACAACCAGTCTGCGACGCAGAGGATCAGCACGCCTGGATCCCCGCCTTTGCCTACTGCCCGTTGGGCAAAGCAGAATGTGTCTATGGCAATGCCGTGTCTGAGATTGTGTGGATGACAGAATGTGTTTATGGCAATGCTGTGTCTGAGATTGTGTGGATGACAGAATGTGCCTATGGCAATGTTGTGTCTGAGATTGTGTGGATGACAGAATGTGTCTGGCAGTGTTGTGTCTGAGGTTGTGTGGATGACAGAAAGTGTCTATAGCAATGCTGTGTCTGAGGTTGTGTGGATGACAGAATGTGTCGATGGCAATGCAAAAATTTGTAGGATCTGGGACTGGATGAGTGTACATGCATGTGATATGGAACACGCATGGTGTGACAAGTGTTCAGTCTTTACTGAGTAAAGAGCCTTTCAGAATAGGATAAAGGTGTTACATTTTACATTTTAGTCATTTGGCAGACGCTTTTAATCCAAAGCGATTTACAAGTGTATAGGTTCTACCATAAGTCAAAGCATCACATCCAGAAACTAGCAAAATACACAGGAAATGCTGTTCTAAACATAGTTGTCATCAGAAGTGCATTATTTTATTTATTTATTTATTTATTTTATTTTTGGGGGGGGGGGGGGGGGGGTTAGACAAGGATAGGGATATCAGAAAGGAGGGGCAGGGGAAATCAGGAGGGAGGACTAAGGTAGAGTTTGAAAAGGTGGGTTTTGAGTCTGCGTCGAAATAGGGGGAGGGATTCTGCTGTTCTGACAGTGGTAGGCAAGTCATTCCACCACTGAGGAACCAGAACGGAAAACAGGCGTGAACGTGCAGCTCGACCGCCAGGTGCACGTAGAGAGGGAACCGTAAGGCGACCAGAGCTGGCAGACCAGAGTGGTCTAGCTGGGGAGTAGGGAGTGATCAGGGATTGTATGTAAGGTGGGGCAGTCCCCTTAGCAGCCTGAAATGCCAACACTAGGGCCTTGAAACGGATGCGTGCGGCAATAGGAAGCCAGTGGAGGCCAATGAGAAGCGGGGTGACATGAGCCGACCTGGGCTGACTGGTGATCAGGCGGGCTGCAGCATTCTGGACCAGCTGGAGGGGCTTGATGGCACACGCTGGGAGACCGGCTAGGAGGGAGTTGCAGTAATCCAGGCGGGAAATGACGAGCGCCTGGACTAGGAGCTGGGTGGCTTTCTCAGTCAGGAGATGACGGATACGGCGTATATTATACAGAAAGAACCTGCAGGTTCTGGCAGTGGAGGATACTTGCGGAGCCAGGGTGAGGCAGTCACCCCAAGATTCTTTGCCGTACGGGAGGAGGAAACTACAAAGTCCTCAACAGTCAATGAGAGGTCGATTGACGGAGAGGACTTAGCAGGGATGTAGAGAAGCTCAGTTTTGGCAAGGTTGAGCTTCAGGTGATGGGAAGTCATCCACGCAGAGATATCAGCCAAGCAGGCAGAGATCCGTGTGGTGATTTGGGTGTCGGGGGGGAAGGAAATGAAGAGTTGGGTGTCATCAGCGTAGGAATGATAAGAAAAGCCGTGGGAAGAGATAACAGAACCAAGAGACATGGTGTATAGCGAGAAGAGGAGAGGCCCAAGAACCGAGCCCTGCGGGACTCCAGTTCATAGGGGGTGAGGGTCGGAGACTGAGCCCCTCCAAGTCACCTGGTAGGAGCGACCAGAGAGGTAGGAGGAAAACCAGGCAAGTGCAGAACCTGTGACGCCCATCCCAGACAGCGATGAGAGCAGAATGTCATGGTTGACTGTATCGAAGGCGGCCGACAGGTCGAGGAAGATGAGGACAGAGGAGAGGGATTTTGCTTTAGCAGAGTGGAGTGCCTCAGTGACCGCGAGCAGGGCGGTTTCAGTGGAGTGGCCACTCTTGAAGCCAGACTGGTTGGGGTCATGGAGATTGTTCTGGAGAAGATAAGTGGACAGTTGGGAGCAGACCGCCCGTTCCAGAGTTTTAGCGAGAAAGGGAAGAAGAGAGACAGGCCGGTAGTTGTTCAGGGCAGAGGGGTCAAGAGTAGGTTTTTTGAGCAGGGGAGTGACTCTGGCCCTCTTCAGGGAAGAGGGCATGGTGCCGGAAGAGAGGGAGGTGTTGATTAGAGAGGAGAGAAAAGGGAGAATGTCATCAGATATAGATTGTAGGAGGGAAGAGGGGATGGGGTCAAGTGGACAGGTGGTTGGGCGGTGGGAAGTAAGTTTCAGTGTGTCGGCATCAGAGAGGGGAGAAAAGGAGGTTAGGGAGTTGGGGAGGGTAGGAGGGTCAGCAGGGGTGGAGGGTTGGGAGAAGGAATTGCGAATAGCATCGACCTTCTTTTCAAAGAAGGAGACAAAGTCATCAGGTGTGAGTGATGAGGGGGGTGGGGGGGGAGGGGGGGCCAGAAGAGAGGAGAAAGTTGAAAACAGTTTGCGGGGATTAGAGGCGGCCGCATTAATTTTCGAGTGAAAGAAGGAAGATTTAGCTAGAGAGACAGAGGAATGGAAAGATGATAAGAGGGCACCAGCTTTACACCAGCTTGTTATTGCTAATATTTAAGCAGTTAATCATGTCAGGACTCGGGACAGAAGAACCATGAGCTCAGGAATACGACTACGGCAGGCTAAACAGACAAAGGGGAGATCCAACAGGCAATGGTCGTAATTCAAGCAGACAGGTACATGCGGGACAGACTGAGCGTAATCATGAGACAGGCAGGGTTCAAAAACCAGGCAGAGATCAAAACCAGAAAAATCCAAAAACACTGAAAACCAGATATAATTACACATGGGAAGGCATGGGGTAGAGGAGGCTAGAACCAGGACAGGGCAATACAGGGACAGACTCGGAATACAGGATATGATGAATTAGCAACAGGAAGTGAAAAGACAGGCTTGAATAGAACAGAGATTAACAGACAATGAGAAACAGGTGAGATGAATGACAGGAGAGACAGGAAGGAAGTACATATATGGTGTCGGAGGTGGAGACACTAAATGGGGCACAGGTGAAATTAATGAATGAAGTGAGAAAACTGACAGACACACTACGGTGAGCACAGAGGGTAACAAGGAACGAAAACGCTAAATCACAAATCATCCACCAAAAATCAGCCACCAAATGTCAGATTGGGGAAGAAATGTGATCTAAGTGACTTTTACCGTGGAATGATTGTTGGTGGCAGACAGGGTGGTTTAAGTATCTCAGAAACTGCTGATCTCCTGTGATTTTCACATACAACAATCTCTAGGGTTTGCTGAGAATCATGTGCTGTGTGGCTGGGGTAGGCTGCGTGGTGTTGCTGCCGAGCGTGGCTGGGGTAGGCTGCGTCGCTGGAGTAGGCTGTGTGGTGTCGGTGCAGAGCGTGGCTGGGGTAGGCTGCGTGGCTGGAGTAGGCTGTGTGGTGTCGCTGCAGAGCGTCGCTGGAGTAGGCTGTGTGGTGTCGGTGCAGAGCGTGGCTGGGGTAGGCTGCGTGGCTGGGGTAGGCTGTATGGCTGGGGTAGGCTACATGGTGTGTCGCTGTGCAGCATTTTTCATCACAGGAAGAATGGACATGGTGGCAGGTCCAGCTACTGTGCTTTTTTGTGATGCTGATTGGTATCTGCAACTTCCCTGTAAGGGAATTAGGTGTGTTGGCTAGTGCCATGCGCATGTGTTCCGGTAATTGTTGCAAAAAAGTTATCTGAACAGAAAGCATGGTTTGTGTTCATACAACCACGCCAGCTGAGATGGACGTACATCGCCGAGACTGGGAAAAGAAAGCAAGTAGTGGGCTCTCTCAGTCTCTGACAGGCCGAAAGATAAGCCTTCAATGTGGTGTACTTATCACCAGCTTCCAGTATGCTGACTGCTCAGGAGCTGGAAGCTATCACTGTGGTCTCCCATCTTTTTCCACTCAAGCCACGTGACAAGCCGTAACAATAATTTGAGACATCGACGACTCAACTAGTGGATACTATTAATGCAAATATCTAATCAGTCAATCATGTGGCAGCGACTCAATGCATAAAAGCATGCAGACAAGCATGCATGGTCAAACATCATAATGGGGAATAAATGTGATCTAAGTGACTTTTACTGTGGAATGATTGTTGGTGGCAGACAGGGTGGTTTAAGTATCTCAGAAACTGATTGTAATTTTTTTAAGTAGTCATTTATATCACAAATGGTGCAGAAATTCCTGCATCTGGCTTCAGCAGCCGAAGGTTTTACCTGCTTTCTGGCTGGGCCTCTGCTCCAGGTCCTGCTTCCCCATGGTGTCCTCAGGAGCAGGGCCAACACAGGTGACCTTTTCATCACTGACAACTTCCAGGGTGCCACAGTCTCTCATTCGAAACTGAAAAAATATCAGGTATCAATCAGACATCTTCAAAACCAGGTACAGCATACTTCAAAATGATTTACACCCTGATAAAGTTAAAACATTGTAGAGAATGTACAACAATGTAGTTAATACAAAATTAAGTCAAGAGTGTGAGTAATTGTGGACACTGTTTGTATGTATTAGGGCGGCCTGTAGCGTAGTGGTTAAGGTACATGACTGGGACACACAAGGTTGGTGGTTCGATCCCCGTTGTAGCCACAATAGCCACAATAACATCCTGCTGTTGGGCCCTTGAGCATGGCCCTTAACCCTGCATTGCTCCAGGGGAGGGAGGGCACTCTCTGCATGTACTGGATGTTATTGGAAAGTCTATGCCAAGGTGCTGGAAAGGAGACTCTGACCATACATACAGTAGGTATGGCATGCCAGCTGTTTGATTTGGTCCTTTTGGCCTCATCATACTGTGACCTTTGATGCACACTAGACCTTTTCTTGGGTCCCCTTCAAGTGAGATGGGAGCAACTGCCCCAGATGACGAGTTCAAGTATCTCAGGGTTGTATTCACGAGTGAGTGAAAGAGGGATTAAGAGATCAACCACCATGTAGGCAGTAATGCAGGCATTGTATTGGACAGTAGGGGTGAAAAGTAGTGGTGAAAAAGGTGCTGAGCCAAAAGGCAAAGCTCTCGATATACCAGTGGATTTTCATCCCTACTCTCATCTATGGTCATGACCTATGGGTAGTGACCAAACGAGTGAGATCACGAATACAAGCGAATACAATATTTCAGTAAATGGAGTTCCTCCACAGGGTGGTGGGGTTTACTCTCCTTGATAGGGTGAGGAGCTCAGCCACCCAGGAGGACCTCACAGTCGAGCCAGATGGAGAGGATTCACCTAGGAGGAGACCCAGAGGCAGAGCTAGGACATGCTGGAGGGATTATATCCAATGACTGGCCTGGGATTGTCTTGGGATCCCCTAGGATGAGTTGGTGGAAGTCGCTGAGAATCTGGGCTGCTCAGCTTGCCCTGTTGCTACTGCTACCCTGACCTGGATTAAGTGTTTATAAAATGGATGGATGTTTCCATGTATGTATGAGCTCTATGGCAGGTGTGATTGGGTGAATGGGTGCTCACCTTCAGGTTGCTACCTGGGAGGAGAGCCACGCCCTCCTTCCACTCCAGAACATGGACGATGTTGCATGTGCCCCCCACCTGGGGCAGCAGGGTGGAGCTCTGTGGGTCGACCCCCACCTGGGGCAGCAGGGTGGAGCTCTGTGGGTCGACCCCCACCTGGGGCAGCAGGGTGGAGCTCTGTGGGTTGACCCCTACCTGGGGCAGCAGGGTGGAGCTCTGTGGGTTGACCCCTACCTGGGGCAGCAGGGTGGAGCTCTGTGGGTCGACCCCCACCTGGGGCAGCAGGGTGGAGCTCTGTGGGTCGACCCCCACCTGGGGCAGCAGGGTGGAGCTCTGTGGGTCGCAGGCCCCTTTGGGCGTCTCCAGAGTGCTGTGTGTCAGGCTCGCCTTTTCCACAGCATGAGAGACAGCTGCGGAAAATAGAACCACACAATCACACCCACTGAAACAACTTCCAATAAAATCCTCATTCAATTATCATATTTACAAAGAGAAACCAGTGACTTTTAATTGATCATTTTTTTCATATAAAATTTGGACTTTGAATTTAGGGTTGGGACGATAATTGACATAACTATACATCTTGGTAAAAACATTGGTCAACTGCCTATAAAAGTGAAGAAGAGTAATAACTGGCTATGAGAACTTCTTAAATTTGGTGGAGGTCATACATCACCACAGTGGGGGATATCCAAAGTACACTATATCTATCCATCCATCCGTGCATTATCTAACCCACTTATTCCTGATCAGATTCGTGGTGGGTGCTGTAGACTATGCCAGCATGCTTTGGGTGAGAGGTAGGAATACACCCCAGACAGGTCATCAATCAGTGCAGGGCAACACTATATCCCAAGCTTATGAAGTTCTCATAAGCTCATGTTTTAATGCCTTTTCTCTTCATCAGTGCTCAGTGCTGCAATGTCCACCATTTACACTCAAGTCGGGTTTTCGAGAAAGTTTAACCACCATCAGTGGTTATTCTCCACTGCAGAGGGTTCTGATCCTAATGCTACAACAAGGGCTGAACCTTTCATCTCCTCATAGTTCTGACTAATCACACGCATAGGCTACAACAACCAGCGACTCATGCGGTGGACTATGAACTGGATATTCGCCACATTTGTCGATGAGATAATTCTCTAACTGATGCATTATCCAGAGTGTGTGAGACTGACAATAAAGTAACTATTGCTAAGTTCCCTGGTACTGTATGTAGTGTAGTTAGCTCAGCTAGTTTGCTAGTAAGCATGGTGAAGATGCCCTTGGCTAGAGGCGAGTTCGTCTTTAGCTGACAGGTAATGTGTTTGTTCAACAAATATTTGGACGAGTGAGAGGCCGGGGTTCAAATCCCACCTCAGACTCAGGCAATTTCTCACCCATTACATTGGTGCCGTGACTCGGATCTGGGTGGGAGTGAAAAAATAGAAAATACAATAAAAAAATTAAAATGGTTACTGGTCACATGGAGGGGAAGTCAAAGGGGGTGAGTGTAGCAGGGTTAGCACAGTCATAGGGGGGTGAGTGTAGCAGGGTTAGCTCAGTCATAGGGGGGTGAGTGTAGCGTGGTTAGCACAGTCAAAGGGGGTTGAGTGTAGCGTGGTTAGCTTAGTCAAAGGGGGGTGAGTGTAGCGTGGTTAGCTCAGTCAAAGGGGGGTGAGTGTAGCGTGGTTAGCTCGGTCATAGGGGGGTGAGTGTAGCAGGGTTAGCTCTGTCATAGGGGGGTGAGTGTAGCGTGGTTAGCTCAGTCAAAGGGGGGTGAGTGTAGCGTGGTTAGCTCAGTCAAAGGGGGGTGAGTGTAGCGTGGTTAGCTCGGTCATAGGGGGGTGAGTGTAGCAGGGTTAGCTCGGTCATAGGGGGGTGAGTGTAGCGTGGTTAGCTCAGTCAAAGGGGGTGAGTGTAGCAGGGTTAGCTCGGTCATAAGGGGGTGAGTGTAGCAGGGTTAGCACAGTCAAAGGGGGGTGAGTGTAGCAGGGTTAGCTCAGTCAAAGGGGGGTGAGTGTAGCAGGGTTAGCTCAGTCAAAGGGGGGTGAGTGTAGCAGGGTTAGCTCAGTCAAAGAGGGGTGAGCGTAGCAGGGTTAGCTCAGCTAGTTCGCTAGTAAGCATGATGAAGTGCAGTGAAAGTGAAGGCTCGTAGCAGGTTACCGCGACAACACTCCCTGAAGACGTGACCCTCAAATTCAAAAGAACGTTGTTGCCCTTGGCTAGAGGCGAGTTCGTCTTTAGCTGACTGGTAACACGTTTGTTCAACAAATATTTGGACAAGTGAGAGGCTGAGGTTCAAATCCCTAATGGGGTTCAGCAATTTCTCACCGGTTACATGTACATTACATATTTATTGTCTTAAGGGTGTGGGTGTTACATTTGTGTTTTCCTTTGTCTCCAGTGCTTTGTGTTTTGTTTTGCCCTGGGAGCTCCTGCTTTTGTTTCTGTCTCCCCTACAGGTGGAGGTATGGACATCACAGATCCCACTGCTGAGCTCCTGGTCAGGAGATGCATTATCTGCATCAGCTTCTATCATTCTCCTGATTATTTTATCATTGCAGTAACTGCGCTTATGACTGGCTTCTTACAACAGGCAAGATTAATATCGATAAAACACAAAGGGTAGATTATGCTGTCATGTGGGACATGGTTTGTGAGAAGGAAGCAAGGTAATCACGCCTACTGGTTAATTAGGCACACACCTGGACTACGTTGTGAATTAGTCCAGGCTTTTAAAATGTGTGCTTCTTTCCACAGTAGGTGGCTGAGACCAGGAACACATGGGGGAGCTGAAAAGCTAAGCGAGTCACAAGCGAACCAGCTGAAAAGCTACATGACTTGGGTTATTTCCTTTGCATTTATTATTTTAGTTTATTATTTTTAGCCTGGATCCCATGAGGGTGAAGGATGATGACCTTTTGTTTATTTTTTTTGTTAGTTAGAGAGCTCTCTCTCTCTCTCTCTCTCTCCTTCCCTCCCTCTCCCTCGCCCATAACCTTCCCCATTAAATAATAAAGGCAAAGATAGTGGTTCGCCGGTGTCAACCACATACTGTGGAAAGAAGTACACATTTTAAAAGCCTGACTAATTTACAATGTAGTTCAGGTGTGTGCCTACCTAACCAGTAGGTGTGGTCCTCAGATTGCCCAGCTTCTTTCCTGCAAACCGTGCCCTTGCCACAGCAGGTTATGGCTATAACACCTCACCTGGGACAATAAGTGCAGTAGTAGTCTGTGGGTGGGGCTTCTGTGCCAGGCTCTCATTGGACGAATGAGAGTCATGGGTGGGAACAGGGACAGAGTCAGCAGGACTATCTCTGCCTACTGCCAGGACCTCCCGGTCCACTTTGGCACTCATAACAGACGGCAATAACGGCCACTGTGGAGAGGAGTTAGAATCCATCATAAATACATTACACTCTTTACCAATCCAGTGCATTATATCCATGGTACACAATATCCATCCATCAACTATCCCAGAATGTTTTGGAGGAGAGCCAGGAATACACCCCAGACAGGTCATCAATCAGTGCAGAGCAACACTATATTCAAAGCATACTATATCCAAAGCATATTAAGTTCTCATAAGCTCATGTTTTAATGCCTTTTCCCTTCATCTGTGCTCAGTGCTTCAATGTCCACCACTTATTCATTTTTAGGAGAGTGCTGAACACCCAGACCTGCAGGCACCTGGTTGAGCAGTAGGATTGATCAATACAACAGAGAAATAACAAGACCAGGAGTATTACACAATGGAGGAGCAGTTTGTGTTATAATCTGTATAGTTCCCCCGATCAGATTTATGTAATGGTTTAATCTGGGAACTCTGGGGCGAGTTTGAACCTAGCACTCTTGTTTACGAACCTCCGTGGAGTGAGTTCACGTTCATAAGCATCATTAATGAACAATACTTACCTGTTGAAAATATAAAGCTGTCTAGCGGTTATATTACCCACACATACAGTGCATCCGGAAAGTATTCACAGCGCTTCACTTTTTCCACATTTTGTTATGTTACAGCCTTATTCCAAAATGGAATTAATACATTTTTTTCCTCAAAATTCTACACACAATACCCCATAATGACAACTTGAAAAAAGTTTTCACAGCCGTTGCCATGAAGCTCAAAATTGAGCTCAGGTGCATCCTGTTTCCACTGATCAACCTTGAGATGTTTCTACAGCTTAATTGGAGTCCACCTGTGGTCAATTCAGTTGATTGGACATGATTTGGAAAGGCACACACCTGTCTATATAAGGTCCCACAGTTGACAGTGCATGTCGGAGCACAAACCAAGCATGAAGTCAAAGGAATTGTCTGTAGACCTCCGAGACAGGATTGTCTCGAGGCACAAATCTGGGGAAGGGTACAGAAAAAAAAATGTCTGCTGCTTTTAAGGTCCAAATGAGCACAGTGGCCTCCATCATCCATAAATGGAAGACGTTCGGAACCACCAGGACTCTTCCTTGAGCTGGCCGCCCGTCTAAACTGAGCAATCGGGGGAGAAGGGCCTTAGTCAGGGAGGTGACCAAGAACCCCATGGTCACTCTGTCAGAGCTCCAGCGTTCCTCTGTGGAGAGAGGAGAACCTTCCAGAAGGACAACCATCTCTGCAGCAATCCACCAATCAGGCCTGTATGGTAGAGTGGCTAGACGGAAAAAGGCACATGGCAGCCCGCCTGGAGTTTGCCAAAAGGCACCTGAAGGACTCTCAGACCATGAGAAACAAAATTCTCTGGTCTGATGAGACAAAGATTGAACTCTTTGGCGTGAATGCCAGGCGTCATGTTTGGAGGAAACTAGGCACCGCTCATCACCTGGCCAATACCATCCCTACAGTGAAGCATGGTGGTGGCAGCATCATGCTGTGGGGATGTTTTTCAGCGGCAGGAACTGGGAGACTAGTCAGGATTGAGGGAAAGATTAATGCAGCAATGTACAGAGACATCCTGGTTGAAAACCTGCTCCAGAGCGCTCTTGACCTCAGACTGGGGCGACGGTTCATCTTTCAGCAGGACAATGACCCTAAGCACACAGCCAAGATATCAAAGGAGTGGCTTCAGGACAACTGTGTGAATGTCCTTGAGTGACCCAGCCAGAGCCCTGACTTGAATCCGATTGAACATCTCTGGAGAGATCTGAAAATGGCTGTGCACCGACGCTCCCAACCTGATGGAGCTTGAGAGGTGCTGCAAAGAGGAATGGGCGAAACTGCCCAAAGATAGGTGTGCCAAGCTTGTGGCATCATATTCAAAAAGACTTGAGGCTGTAATTGCTGCCAAAGGTGCATCAACAAAGTATTGAGCAAAGGCTGTGAATACTTATGTACATGTGATTTCTTAATTTTTTTTTTAAAATAAATGTACAAAAAAACTTCTTTCATGTTGTCATTATGGGGTGTTGTGTGTAGAATTTTGAGGAAAAAAATTAATTTATTCCATTTGGAATAAGGCTGTGACATAACAAAATGTGGGAAAAGTGAAGCGCTGTGAATACTTTCCGGATGCACTGTATGTAATTAAACAGATAATGTGACACAGGTGACAAAACCCAATAGTATTACATAGCAAAAGAACAAGTATTGCTCACTCTCCAAAATGGGCAGTAATATTCAATATACACCTGTAAACATAGATATTTCATCTCTCCAGAAAACTACAGTAATGAAATAAAACATGTATTTATTTTTGTTCCATATCAATATTCAAATATAAATATTTACATCCATAACTATTTTCATTTGAGAGTACCGTTTTTCATTTGAGAATAAACAACTAATAAATTATTGTTTTTTTACAATTGCTAACAAGCATTTTTTGATATTGTGTTCATTGCACACTCGTGTACCTGTGCACTCATGTTCTTATGAGCTTAACTTACAACCGCACCAACAACTACTTACAATGCAAGAACATAAAAAAATCTGTTAATTTAAGATGCACTTGATCTATAACGTCATGGCTCTTCTGACCGTAATGGCCCGGACACACCAAACTGACGGTCGGCCACAGAGCGCCGACAAAGATCGCCTCGCGTCGATACGCGTCGTTAATGTTGGCAGTGCCGAACACACCGCAACGATGGTCCGCCGACGGCCGAGTTGCACGTACGTTCTGCGCCTGCGTGAGAGGTATAACTCTCCACACCAGCAGGTGGCGGTAGTCTGTATTTGTCTTTCAAAAAATGGAAACCGGAAGACCGGGGAATGCGTTTGCATTGCGTTGGACCTAGAAGCAGCCATTGTCTCACTCACAACAAACAGTTTGCAGCAATTTCCTTGTTCTCAGGCTATTTAGTAATACTAATCGAAAATTATGTCTGGTAGTGATAGTAACTTTGGAATGGCTTGCTTTACATTACATTACATTATTGGCATTTGGCAGACGCTCTTATCCAGAGCGACATACAGTTGATTAGACTAAGCAGGAGACAATCCTCCCCTGGAGCAATGCAGGGTTAAGGGCCTTGCTCAAGGGCCCGACGGCTGTGCCAATCTTATTTGCGGCTACACCGGGATTAGAACCACCGACCTTATGTGTCCCAGTCCTTTACCCTAACCACTATGCTACAGGCCGCCCCCGCTTTAGTCGCTTCCGTTTCTCTTCTCGTGCACTGATTCGCTAGCTGGACAGCCAATCAGAGAGCTCTCTCTCATCGACGGCTCCGGGGGCTCCGACGCCGATTCAACATGTTGAATTGGCGTCGGAGCCCTCCAAAACACGCCGACGGAGTGTCGGCGTGCAGGACACACCGGAAAGACTCGGCCGACAGGGCACCACCGACGTCAGCCTTTTAATGTGACACATATCCGACTAGCAGCAGGGTCTGACATCGGAAGTGACAGTTAGCTATGTTATAGCAGAAACACTTATTTGTTTTACTAATTTGTGGTGAACATATTTTGGGATATTTTTATAAATAAAATAAAAACAGTACATACACTCAGTGAGCACTTTATTAGGTAAATGGTAAATGGTAAATGGCAGGCATTTATATAGCGCCTTTATCCAAAGCGCTGTACAATCAATGATTCTCCATTCACCCATTCATACACACACTCACACACCGACGGCGATTGGCTGCCATGCAAGGCCCCGACCAGCCTGTCAGGAGCATTTGGGGGTTAGGTGTCTTGCTCAGGGACACTTCGACACAGCCCAGGCGGGAGATTGAACCGGCAACCCTCCGACTGCCAGACAACTGCTCTTACTGCCTGAGCCTGTAGGTGTTTATTTATTAGACTTATTTTTGTACTTACTTTTCTTTACTCTTCTGCTGCTGTAGCCTATCCACTTAAAGGTTTGATGCATTGTATGTTCAGAGATGTTCTGCATACCACAGTTGTACTGTAATGCGTGGGTATTTGCATTTCTGTCACCTTCCTGTCAACTTTGCCAAGTCTGGCCCTTCTCTCTGACCACTCTAATAACACATTTTTGCCCGCAGAACTGCTGCTCACTGGGTATTTTTTGCACAATTCTCTGCAAACTGTAGAGACTGTTGTGTGTGAAAATCACAGGAAATCAGAAATTTCTGAGATAGTCAACCCATCCTGTCTTGCACCAACAATCATTCCACAGTCAAAGTCACTTTTCTCACACATTTCTTCCCCATTCTGTAATTTGGTCTGAACAACAGCTGAACCTCTTGATCACTTCTGCATACTTTTATGCATTTAGTTGCTGCCACATGATCGGCTGATTATATATTTGCATTAACAAGCTGGTGCACAGGTCTACCTAATATTTGCTCACTGAGTGTATACTAAGGTTGAGATGAGAGAAAACGTGATATTTGTGGCTAATGTTAGTCATCTCCAGTCAGTGACATTAGCTAACATATGCAGTTTTATGCCCTCAATGCTGCTGCATTGTATTTTTAGCAAGATAGCTTACATTCCTTTATCAGTGATTGGATATTTAAAATGTGATGGACAGCTCCTCGCATGCCAGTGATTTCCGTGCCTGATTCACACTGCAACTGGTCCACAAGTCTGCAATTTGAGACCAAGCCACTATTTCAAAAATGACACGCTCAAGTTCAAAACCTTTTTGTGGAGCCACAAATACTGTATCAAGCAGCATTCAAAACCCTAAAAAAGTTTTCATAGCAGTTATAGAAATAACATGCTGATTGAAGTTGATGCAAATTTGCCTTCTGTCTGTGAATTGGTTATTGAATTGAACAATCGCAACTGATGCCGTTGGAGACCTGGCCAGTTGTTGAGGGATTTCGATTTTGATTGTTGATTTTGTTCAAGATGGACCCAGGAAGAAATTCAAAAGAGGGAAACAAAGTATGAATTATGAAGTATGAATTTTGGTGCCAATCAACATAGAAGATGGATGCCAGATGCCGGTATTTGTCAGCTGATGATTGCCAGGGATTGATCATGCATGCACAATGTTCTTTCCCCAGTGTATAGCAAGAGAGAACATACAGTCAGCTCCATAAATATTGGGACATGTTTTGATTTTTCAGCCTAATGATGGCTTGCTTCACTGATAGTGACAGCTCTTTGGATCTCATATTGAGAGTTGACAGCAACAGATTCCAAATGCAAATAGCACACTTGAAATAAACTCTAGACCTTTTATCTGCTCCTTGTAAATGAGATAATGAGGGAATACCAGACACCTGGCCACGTAACAGCTGAGCAGCCAATTGTCCCATTACTTTTGCTCCCTTAAAAAGTGGGAGGCACATATAGAAACTGTTGTAATTCCTATACTGTTCACCTGATTTGGACGTAAATACCCTCAAATTAAAAGTCTGCAGTTAAAGCACATCTTGTTCATTTCATTTCAAATCCATTGTGGTGGTGTATAGAGCCAAAAAGATGAGAATTGTGTCGATGTCCCAATATTTATGGACTTGACTGTATATGGCGTGATGTTGATGAGAACATGTAGCCAAATTAAGTAGATGAAGTAGTCGATGAAAACCAACATTTCTGTACCTGTGACTTCTAGTACAATTTTTTTCAACTATAAATTGCATCCATTTTATTGTATTAGAGTATTGGAAGTTTGGTTTCTCATTTCCATTTGTAATGGCTGTATGCCAATAAAACCTTTGCTGTAGCATTTCTATGCCTCGTCCCTGTTGCATACATTGCGATAGATTCCATACAGTAAAGACGTGGCTTTCTGCTTTGAAATGTAAAGTTTAAAATAAATAAATAATTGCAACAATATGAATCAACGATCAAAGGAATACTTTAATTACAAAAACAAAAGGAACACTAGAAAGAAAAGATTACTTCAAAGACAGACAGAAAAGGCATCTACTGTAATGCCACTGGTTGTTAGTGTTTTTAGATCTTTGTATTATGATGAACGTATTCTTGTCGGAAGAAAACTAGTGCTGGTGTTTTTTGAAAGATTTTATTCAGAGAGATGTTTGCAGTGTTTCGATAGATTTGGTGCATTTTGGCCATGAAATGAACAGTTGTTTCATGCATACAGGCATACAGTTGTATGAATGAACTTGAAAAAGTGAACTCATAAATGAACTATAAATATAAACCATGTATAAAGAGTTCATTATTTTGTGTTATTTCATGTGTTGTGCTTTTAACAAATCACAGTTATTTTAGCCAATTGTCAGTTGGTGTTTGGTCCAGGCGACAGCGTTCAAAAGCATGTATTGCGTAACTCCTTGTGACTGACGCGGAGCTCACGGTCCCCGCGGATTGTAGTCTGCTTGTGAAGAGCCATCCATTGAGACTATCTGTACGGGTTTTACTGCAGTCAGTCTGAATTGGCTTCAAATGGCCCACGTGGAGAAAGAGGATGTTATCGGTCTATAATTCGCAGATTTTTTCTGTAGGTTGCATCGTTTCACGTCAGCACCATTTATGAACGAGGGACGCTAAACGTGTAGCCTGTGACGTAATGATGCTTGTACTGGCTGGCCACAACATCGAGACACATATTTGGATTAATTATTAACGATAGACCTATACAAATAATAAAATAAGGGTAAAATAAGAAAACTATCTGACATGACACGTATTCGCCCTCCACCTCAACGCCGATTGTCCTCAAACAAAATATTAAAATATGAAGCAGTCCTATGGCCAACCTGAAAGACCTGAAACATCACATAGCAGAACTAGTTTGCCAACAGACTAAGATATGGACATCATTACTAAACGTACTCCTTCATCAATTATATAACGTAATTTGGTAGATATCGTTTTTACTCCTAGCCAACGAGCGCAGACACTGGCCACTCTACTCACAACAGCCGGCGATCATAATGATTCTCGGCAGGCGGCAGAAACATATACCCACTGAATTTGTTCAATTCAGCTAATGATATAACGACACACGCACGCACGCGCGCACTTACACACGGTGCATTGCTAAATAAATACAGTGGTCCTAAGTGTGTTTTCCCTCGCGTATCACTGCTTTTGAAACGGAAACGTGGTATTACCACACCACATCAATCAGCCCTGGTTACATTGTAAAATACACAATTTCCATAGCTAACAAAAATGGCGGAATGACTCCACACATTGAAGAATTTTAGGGTAAATATGAACAATTTATCTGAGCCTAGTGGGTAGTAGCAATCTAGACATATTCGATATCAAATGAATGGGCATTTATTGCAATCATTTATTTCAGACATCCGCCTGTGGTACGCTATTATTTTAAAGCGTCTGCGATTTAAAATGAAAGCACACGATATTTTCCCGTTTACGTTAAATAAGCCTAATCTATTTTTACATTAGAATGTAAGAAATTGGCTACATTTGAGAGCAAACGTTTAGACAGCGCGTGTTCATGTTAACTGCAATGTCAAGATACTCGCACCTGAAATAATTCTTCATAAAGAAATATACGCGATAAAAGGTTAATAAAACTTAATCTGATTTATAAATGATACATACTCAATGAGGTCTGGGGAATTAAGATATTCTTACCAGCTCGTCTTGCGGTCCAGGGCCGAAGAACGCGCATGCGCGGCTTTTAAGCGTTGCCCGTGTATTTTACACAAGTGAGGGGTTCAGTACAAGAAAAAACCTCTTTCTACATTGTACAACAAACCCGCAGAACAAGTCACTGTGCTGCCTTTATTCGATGCCAGGTGAAACGTTTGGTTTCATAACTTTTCAAGTGAATGCGTTTTGTAAAGACTCTCAAAATACATTTGATTCTGGAATTAGGCAGATGACCGCAGTATCTTTATGAATACAATAACCTCTCTAACCTTTTATCCTCAGCTCCTCTGGGATATATAATGTGCAAGCATGCAGATGATATGTAGGATGCAGTATGTTGAGTTCCGAGTACTGCAAAAACACATTTGTATGTTTTAACTAACATATGAAACTTTAAGGGAGTGGCCTGGCACCAATAATGTTTCATTGGATAACACATTTATTTAGATTAAAAACACCCAATCATCAAAACAGAATCAATTTTCAAAAACAAGCAATAGGGTACTTAAGTCAACACTACCATAACTTAAAAAAAAAAGAATAATAATCACACCAAAAAATTAAGCATGGCATTAAACCTACTCAAGAAATAACAGAGATTGAAATTATATTAAATATTCTAAACCATCAGCTTTGGAAAAGACAAACATATACACAAAACAAAGTAGAAAAAAAGACCATAATGACAGTCAAAAGGGGATCCAGTCATTTTTCATGGCACTGAGTAGTGAGAAGGTACGGGGTGTCCTGCAATAATGACCAGAGGTCAGAGGAGAAGGGCCAGACAGGTCAAAGCTGACAGGAAGCTGACAGTAACACAAATAACCATGCATTAGAACAGTGGCGTGCAGAAGAGCATCTCTGAACACACAAAGTGACAAACTAAAGGGGATAGGCTACAGTAGCAGAAGAAATCCAAAACAGAAGCAAAAACAGAACAGATACCACACAGGAGAAGGAAGCGGCAGCTAGAACCGGGGAAAGGAGATGTACAGGGACAGATAATACTAACAGAGACAGGTTAAATACAAAACTGATGACCAGACAGCAAGGAACAGGTGAGACCAGGCAGGCAGGAAATACAAATAAGGAGTGGCAGGCGGAGACACTTAATAGGGAGAGAACAGGTGAAAGGAATGAATGGCAGAACAGACTAACAGGACTACAGAGAGTGACAGGGGACAAAACACACAAAACGCCAAAAAAAAAACAATGGCAAAAAGGCACAGACCTTACATGCTTCCAGTGGTCCAGGGGCACTAATTAAGATCAACAACACAATTCAACAAAGTACCAGGAGATTTTAACAGAAAATCTGGTTGTCTCTGCTAGGACACTGAGATTTGGTCATCGGTAGATTGTCCCGCAGACCAATAACTTCACCAATGATCCTGAAGGGGGCTGCGTGGAGGACCGCAGGGCCAGTCTTTGGGTGCAAGGGGGTGGGGACTCAGACAAGGGGGGGGGGGACTCGGACAAGGGGGGGGGGAATCAAAATTTGGCTGCCATTGGAGGCTTGGGGTTTTGGTCATGCACGCATTGCATGTGAAAGCCCGGAGGCTTGGGGTTTTGGTCATGTGCACATTGCATGTGAAAGCCCAGAGGCTTGGGGTTTTGGTCATGTGCACATTGCATGTGAAAGCCCGGAGGCTTGGGGTTTTGGTCATGTGCACATTGCATGTGAAAGCCCAGAGGTTTGGGGTTTTGGTCATGTGCACATTGCATGTGAAAGCCCAGAGGTTTGGGGTTGTCATGCACGCATTGCATGTGAAAGCCCGGAGGCTTGGGGTTTTGGTCATGTGCACATTGCATGTGAAAGCCCGGAGGCTTGGGGTTTTGGTCATGTGCACATTGCATGTGAAAGCCCAGAGGTTTGGGGTTTTGGTCACTAGTCTCTAGAGTTTGCAAAAAATGGTGCTAAAAAATCCAGTGAGCAGCAGTTCTGCAGACAGCAATGCCTTGTTAATGAGAGACATCACAGGAAAATGGTCAGACTGGTCAAAGCTGACAGGAAGGTGACAGTAATGCAAATAACCACACATTACAACAGTGGTATGCAGAAGAGAATCGCAATGCCTCAAACCTCAAGGTGGATATGCTACAGCAGTAGAAATCTAAAAAAAGAAGTCTAATAAATGCCTAATAAAGTGGTCACTGAGTGTATGTACTCTGCGTTTTACATTAAAACTACACACTTGGCACATTCTATGTTGTTCCAGCCATGTACATATTCAGCAAAACCTCTTAATCAAACAGCCGGGAAAAACACCTTTATCTGACTGGTGACGAACAAACAGACACAAGCATGCATGTGATTGCTTAATAATCCCACATGGTCTTCCGTGCTTTTAAGCACAATTAAAAATGTCTTGGTTATTCATGTATTAAAAATGCTGTTTTTCCATCCATACAAATTTGAACAAAAATGTTAAAACATGTATGAACTGAATGATAAATGAAATCAATTTTGAAAGCCAAAGTCCAAACATTAAAATGAAGGCATATTGAATGGCAGTTGAAGGCCAGATTAAAACTGAGTGTGTTCTGGGGCCAGGGCTGGTTGGGGCTGTAGTCGGAGAAGTGGCCGGGGGTTCAGGGGGGTGTAGGGGCACTGTTGGGCAGGGGTTCAGGGGGAGTAGGGGCACTGTTGGGCAGGGGTTCAGGGGGAGTAGGGGTACTGTTGGGCAGGGGTTCAGGGGGGTGTAGGGGCACTGTTGGGCAGGGGTTCAGGGGGGTGTAGGGGTACTGTTGGGCAGGGGTTCAGGGGGAGTAGGGGCACTGTTGGGCAGGGGTTCAGGGGGGTGTAGGGGCACTGTTGGGCAGGGGTTCAGGGGGAGTAGGGGCACTGTTGGGCAGGGGTTCAGGGGGAGTAGGGGCACTGTTGGGCAGGGGTTCAGGGGGAGTAGGGGCACTGTTGGGCAGGGGTTCAGGGGGAGTAGGGGCACTGTTGGGCAGGGGTTCAGGGGGAGTAGGGGCACTGTTGGGCAGGGGTTCAGGGGGAGTATGGGCACTGTTGGGCAGGGGTTCAGGGGGAGTAGGGGCACTGTTGGGCAGGGGTTCAGGGGGGTGTAGGGGCACTGTTGGGCAGGGGTTCAGGGGGAGTATGGGCACTGTTGGGCAGGGGTTCAGGGGGAGTAGGGGCACTGTTGGGCAGGGGTTCAGGGGGGTGTAGGGGCACTGTTGGGCAGGGGTTCAGGGGGAGTATGGGCACTGTTGAGCAGGGGTTCAGGGGGAGTAGGGGCACTGTTGGGCAGGGGTTCAGGGGGAGTATGGGCACTGTTGAGCAGGGGTTCAGGGGGAGTATGGGCACTGTTGGGCAGGGGTTCAGGGGGAGTAGGGGCACTGTTGGGCAGGGGTTCAGGGGGGTGTAGGGGCACTGTTGGGCAGGGGTTCAGGGGGAGTAGGGGCACTGTTGGGCAGGGGTTCAGGGGGAGTAGGGGCACTGTTGGGCAGGGGTTCAGGGGGAGTAGGGGCACTGTTGGGCAGGGGTTCAGGGGGAGTAGGGGCACTGTTGGGCAGGGGTTCAGGGGGAGTAGGGGCACTGTTGGGCAGGGGTTCAGGGGGAGTAGGGGCACTGTTGGGCAGGGGTTCAGGGGGAGTAGGGGCAGCGGTTCAGGGGTCTGACAGACCTTGGATGTATGCTCTGCAGGTCTTGGTCTCCACTGGCATTATGGCTGGGCTAGGGCTAAGCTTCTGTGGCAGCATCACTGTGGCAGGTGGACTGTGAGTGAGGTGGATGACTGGGTGAGGACATTGGCTAAGAGGGTTTGACCAGGGCCATTTTTTTCAGTGCTGAAATGGCTGTTTTGGGAGGAGAAGGATGCGGGAGAGGCAAGGGGTTCAGGGCAAAATGTACATGATGTATGAGAGGGTGCATTTGTCAATTTGTTAACAAAAGGCCTCATGTATGTCCAAAAGGCCTGGGTAAAGCTCTTAAGGTTGTCTTAAGGTTGCGGTCATGTTCTCTTGTTGGTTTCTGGAAATGGTATTTCTGTCCCAGAATAAATGTGAGGTGCAGACATTACTAGCATGTCATGTGTGTATTTAGGCTTCATGCGTCTTTCATCTGCTCCTGGACCTCAGTCTGGGTAAGCATTGGTACTGGTGACACAGAACTGTCTGCTCCTGGACCTTGGTAAATTAACATTACTGAATCCATATCGCTTAAGCATTGTTTACAGAACACTGTCTGTTATATAACAAAACATAACATAAGGTAATGGTGAGAACAGTATTCAGCCCAGCAATGCTCGCCTTCTCCTACCCCTGAGTGTAGTTTTCTTGAACACTAAATAGAATCTAACACCATCCATCAAGCCTGGTCTTGAAAACCCCCAGTGTTTCTGCCTCCACTACATGTACTGGCAAGTTATTCCACACATTGACCACCCGATGTGTGAAAAAATGCTTACTAATATCTGTACGGAATTTCTTCTTCCATTTGTGCACTCTTGTTCTGCTAACTGAACTCACCCTGAAGAGTCCCCTATAATTCACTTTGTTAATCTCTTTAATGAATTTAAAAGCCTCAATCAAATCCCCCCTAAGCCTCCTTTTTTACTAAGCTTACTTTTGCTAAGAGATTAAGCATCCTGAGCCTATCCTTGTAACTCTTATCTTTCATACATGGAATCAATCTGGTTGCCCTTCTGTGAATGTTTTCCAGTGCCTCAATATCTTTCTTATAGTGCGGTCCCCAGAACTGCACACAGTACTCCAAGTGTGGTCTATTGTAGAAGGTGAGTATAACTTCCTTGGACTTATACTCAATACTCCTGGCTATGTATCCCAGCATCCTGTTGTTTTTTTTTTACAGCTACCGCACATTGACTAGAACGCTGTCTGTTACAAACTTATTTGTTTCTGTTTTTTAATGCTATTTCTCATTCATATCACAATGGCCCTGTCACCATTATGGCAGTTATTATAATCATGTTTTGAAATAATAAAACACAGAATAAAACAAGAATAAAAAAATTAAAAAAAACAGCTAAGGACTTGCTGCCCTACTGGATGATGGTCCACCATGCTGGAAATTCTGTTTGTGACACCAATTGTTAGGAAGAAAGAATCATCTCCTAATAATAAGCAGGTAAACAAGTATATCCAATCTCCAATCCATTCTTTTTATTTTCTTTCATTCAACATCTGTGCTGGGACTCCAACTGTAAATAACCCAAATTTTTGCAAGTACATTTCTTGATGCTGTTTTAATATCTAATTAACGTTTTAAGCTTATACTGTTTCATTTTCCTGAGTATAAGGGCTTTTATTTTGTAACGAGTCTCGCGTGACAGAAAACGGGAATTGCGCAATACCCGGGAAAGAGTCGCGCAATACCAGAGAAAAGACGGAGAGACAAAGCGTAAACAAACGCACATGGTTTTTCGCTCTCCCTTGTTGGGTTGGGTTATTAGCACCCCCCGAAGAGCCACAAGGTTAGTATCAATTGTAATAGTGTGATAGTGATATGTGCTTGGTGCCATAAATAAGTCTTAATTGTAAGGACTGAATTGCTAAAGGTTTTGTTTAGCCAAAGTTAGTTTAAGCTTCATAAGAGATAATGTTACGGTAGTTCACGTATTGAAACTGTATGGAAAGCTAACGGTGTTTCTTTTTTTGTTGTTGTTGTATTTTTGTACTACTAGCTCTGTTGATTTGGGATTTTCAATAAAGCTAATATCATCAATTAAAGTGTCAGACCATCTTTCGGTGGGGCTTCTACACCCCAACCCTGCATACATCTCATGGCCTGGAGCGTAGTGGTTAAGGAAAGGGGACAGGCAAGGTCGGGTGTTCGAATCCCAGTGTCGCCACAATAAGATCCGCACAGCCGTTGGGCCCTTGAGCAAGGCCCTTAACCCTGCATTGCTCCAGGGGAGGATTGTCTCCTGCTTAGTCTAATCAACTGTACGTCACTCTGGATAAGAGCGTCTGCCAACTGCCAATAATCTATCTTTTTTTGCTGGGTGTTCTAACCCCTACTTATTTTATTGTTAGTCTAACAACCTCCTACGGGAACCACCTTATATGGCAACAACCTTTTTATTTCTATTTTTTGCTGGGGGCTCGAACCCCTGATTATTTTCTGTTTCTCTTGTACGCCAAAAACCTTGTACAGCAACAACTTCTATGCCGGGGACTCTAATCCCACTTATTTTTCCTATCTCTCATCAACAACTTCAATGCTTAACCCAACAAGCTGCGGAAAGAATAAAAATAAAATGCAGCGTTACCACAGCTCCAAACCAGAAAGCGCAACAGCAGCAGAACAGCAAGGAGCACAGACACTCTTTAGGGATTTAAATGGTCTCCTAGACTCCTACCCTAATCGCATGAATAAGTGAATGTAAAGGTGTTCCTAATAAAGTGAGTGTATATAATATATAGTATGTATATTATATATATTTATACATATATATATATTTATATATTTTTATATATATATATATATATATATATGTATCTTTTACAGAGCAAAGTCTTGAAAAGTGTAGATAAGTGCTGGATGCTGTAAATATCGTATTTCGTACTTTGTTGACATACTGCTGTTCTTGTGAAATAATGGAGAAGGATCTGGCTGCAGCCGGGATGACCATGAAGCTGCCCATTACCCGGTCGGTCAGCAGTGCAGCTGATCAGACTCCAGCCCAGTGGGGGGAGGTAATACATCAGGCAGTGAAGCACCCAGAACAGCTGGAGCTCACACTATCAGCCCATTGACTTTAGTGTAAAAACCCAAGCTAAAGAACTAAATCATTTTTTTTTTTTTTTCAGTAATAAATTTCATTATGTTTAGTAATTTAGGAAGCAAAGATTGTTTCGGTCCAGAAGTTTGGTAAAATATTTAATTTAAAAAACTATTTTAAGCCGATGAAGCCCTGTCTCCAATATCTTCTGTTCTGTCAGAATATAATAGAAAGTTTTGACAAATATATTATTTCAAAGTGATAGAAAGGCTGCGGTTCACCCTTCCCATCTTGGCAATGTAAAGGATTTAGCAAAAGGTATGGCTAACATATACTAAATCTGTATATGGCTAACATATACTCAATCTGTATATGGCTAACATACTCAATCTGTATATGGCTAACATATACTAAATCTGGATATGGCTAACATATACTAAATCTGTATATGGCTAACATATACTCGATCTGTATATGGCTAACATATACTAAATCTGCATATGGCTAACATATACTCAATCTGTATATGGCTAACATATACTCAATCTGTATATGGCTAACATATACTCAATCTGTATATGGCTAACATATACTCAATCTGTATATGGCTAACATATACTAAATCTGTATATGGCTAACATACTAAATCTGTATATGGCTAACATATACTCGATCTGTATATGGCTAACATATACTAAATCTGCATATGGCTAACATATACTCAATCTGTATATGGCTAACATATACTCAATCTGTATATGGCTAACATATACTCAATCTGTATATGGCTAACATATACTCAATCTGTATATGGCTAACATATACTCAATCTTAAATTAAAGTCATTTAGGAAATGACAAGGAAAAATGTTGATTGACAGCATCAAATATATGTTTATAGCAGAAACACAATATGCAATATTACATTGAGTATATTAATGTTACAAAGTCTAATGGTTCTACTAGCTGGTAGAATACCTACTGGGCTGGAGGGTGATCAGCATACATTACACTGTGTTTTAGACACATTCTCAGGCCACGGGAACTTACTTCTAATTGTAATAAATCAGAACTGCCTTTATTCCTCCTCACCTGAAGAGAGCCCGGGGGAAACCAGCTCCCTTAAAATCACCCATTACAACAAACTCTATCACGGCTCTCCTCATGATCCAGGGCCCCCCTCATGGCCCAGGGTCCCCCTCATGGCCTAGGGCCCCCTCATGGTCCAGGGTCCCCCTCGTGGGCTAGGGCCCCCTCATGGTCCAGGGTCCCCCTCATGGCCTAGGGCCCCCTCATGGTCCAGGGTCCCCCTCATGGGCCAGGGCCCCCTCATGGTCCAGGATCCCCCTTGTGGGCTAGGGCCCCCTCATGGTCCAGGGTCCCCCTCATGGGCTAGGGCCCCCTCATGGTCCAGGGTCCCCCTCATGGGCTAGGGCCCCCTCATGGTCCAGGGTCCCCCTCATGGGCTAGGGCCCCCTCATGGTCCAGGGTCCCCCTCGTGGGCTAGGGCCCCCTCATGGTCCAGGGTCCCCCTCATGGGCCAGGGCCCCCTCATGGTCCAGGGTCCCCCTTGTGGGCTAGGGCCCCCTCATGGTCCAGGGTCCCCCTCGTGGGCTAGGGCCCCCTCATGGTCCAGGGTCCCCCTCATGGGCCAGGGCCCCCTCATGGTCCAGGGTCCCCCTTGTGGGCTAGGGCCCCCCTCATGGCCTAGGGCCCCCTCATGGCCTAGGGCCCCCCTCATGGCCCAGGGCCCCCTCATAGCCTAGGGCCCCCTCATGGTCCAGGGTCCCCCTCGTGGGCTAGGGCCCCCTCATGGTCCAGGGTCCCCCTTGTGGGCTAGGGCCCCCCTCATGGCCTAGGGCCCCCTCATGGCCTAGGGCCCCCCTCATGGCCCAGGGCCCCCTCATGGCCTAGGGCCCCCTCATGGTCCAGGGTCCCCCTCGTGGGCTAGGGCCCCCTCATGGTCCAGGGTCCCCCTTGTGGGCTAGGGCCCCCTCATGGTCCAGGGTCCCCCTCATGGGCTAGGGCCCCCTCATGGCCCAGGGCCCCCTCATGGGCTAGGGCCCCCTCATGGTCCAGGGTCCCCCTCATGGGCTAGGGCCCCCTCATGGCCCAGGGCCCCTCATGGCCAAGGGCCCCCTCATGGCAAATATGACAAATATATTATTTCAAAGTGATAGAAAGGCTGCGGTTCACCCTTCCCATCTTGGCAATGTAAAGGATTTAGCAAAAGGTATGGCTAACATATACTAAATCTGTATATGGCTAACATATACTCAATCTGTATATGGCTAACATACTCAATCTGTATATGGCTAACATATACTAAATCTGGATATGGCTAACATATACTAAATCTGTATATGGCTAACATATACTCGATCTGTATATGGCTAACATATACTAAATCTGCATATGGCTAACATATACTCAATCTGTATATGGCTAACATATACTCAATCTGTATATGGCTAACATATACTCAATCTGTATATGGCTAACATATACTCAATCTGTATATGGCTAACATATACTAAATCTGTATATGGCTAACATACTAAATCTGTATATGGCTAACATATACTCGATCTGTATATGGCTAACATATACTAAATCTGCATATGGCTAACATATACTCAATCTGTATATGGCTAACATATACTCAATCTGTATATGGCTAACATATACTCAATCTGTATATGGCTAACATATACTCAATCTGTATATGGCTAACATATACTCAATCTTAAATTAAAGTCATTTAGGAAATGACAAGGAAAAATGTTGATTGACAGCATCAAATATATGTTTATAGCAGAAACACAATATGCAATATTACATTGAGTATATTAATGTTACAAAGTCTAATGGTTCTACTAGCTGGTAGAATACCTACTGGGCTGGAGGGTGATCAGCATACATTACACTGTGTTTTAGACACATTCTCAGGCCACGGGAACTTACTTCTAATTGTAATAAATCAGAACTGCCTTTATTCCTCCTCACCTGAAGAGAGCCCGGGGGAAACCAGCTCCCTTAAAATCACCCATTACAACAAACTCTATCACGGCTCTCCTCATGATCCAGGGCCCCCCTCATGGCCCAGGGTCCCCCTCATGGCCTAGGGCCCCCTCATGGTCCAGGGTCCCCCTCGTGGGCTAGGGCCCCCTCATGGTCCAGGGTCCCCCTCATGGCCTAGGGCCCCCTCATGGTCCAGGGTCCCCCTCATGGGCCAGGGCCCCCTCATGGTCCAGGATCCCCCTTGTGGGCTAGGGCCCCCTCATGGTCCAGGGTCCCCCTCATGGGCTAGGGCCCCCTCATGGTCCAGGGTCCCCCTCATGGGCTAGGGCCCCCTCATGGTCCAGGGTCCCCCTCATGGGCTAGGGCCCCCTCATGGTCCAGGGTCCCCCTCGTGGGCTAGGGCCCCCTCATGGTCCAGGGTCCCCCTCATGGGCCAGGGCCCCCTCATGGTCCAGGGTCCCCCTTGTGGGCTAGGGCCCCCTCATGGTCCAGGGTCCCCCTCGTGGGCTAGGGCCCCCTCATGGTCCAGGGTCCCCCTCATGGGCCAGGGCCCCCTCATGGTCCAGGGTCCCCCTTGTGGGCTAGGGCCCCCCTCATGGCCTAGGGCCCCCTCATGGCCTAGGGCCCCCCTCATGGCCCAGGGCCCCCTCATAGCCTAGGGCCCCCTCATGGTCCAGGGTCCCCCTCGTGGGCTAGGGCCCCCTCATGGTCCAGGGTCCCCCTTGTGGGCTAGGGCCCCCCTCATGGCCTAGGGCCCCCTCATGGCCTAGGGCCCCCCTCATGGCCCAGGGCCCCCTCATGGCCTAGGGCCCCCTCATGGTCCAGGGTCCCCCTCGTGGGCTAGGGCCCCCTCATGGTCCAGGGTCCCCCTTGTGGGCTAGGGCCCCCTCATGGTCCAGGGTCCCCCTCATGGGCTAGGGCCCCCTCATGGCCCAGGGCCCCCTCATGGGCTAGGGCCCCCTCATGGTCCAGGGTCCCCCTCATGGGCTAGGGCCCCCTCATGGCCCAGGGCCCCTCATGGCCAAGGGCCCCCTCATGGCCAAGGGCCCCCTCATGGGCTAGGGCCCCCTCATGGCCCAGGGCCCCTCATGGGCTAGGGCCCCCCTCATGGCCTAGGTGATTGGAAGTCTTCTACACAATGAGTCAGTACTCTGCTGTGCTTGGAAGTCTTCTACACAATGAGTCAGTACTCTGCTGTGATTGGATGTGCTCTAGATAATGAGTCAGTACTCTGCTATGACTGGATGTGTTCACAATAAGTCAGTACATTTCTGTGACTGGATGTGCTCTAGATAATGAGTCAGTACTCTGCTGTGACTGGATGTGTTCTACACAATGAGTCAGTACTCTGCTATGATTGAGAGTTTTTCCTGAAATGATGACCCTGTTGTGCATTAACATATTGAATGAATGAGCTTACACCAAATTTAATTGTTTCGGGTGTGGTCCAGCTTATTGGAGCATGCTTGTACAGCTTGTTATGGGAGTTCTAAAAATAGATTTTCAATCGGTTAACCAATTAAATTTTGCCAGTTAACCGAACCATGAAAATACTGAAAATGGCAAACTTTAATTCTAAGTCATAATTCCTTTTCATTTCAGTGAGCGGTATCTTTCCTTTTTGTAATCTTTTAGTGAACTGCCATATGAATGACTGCGTCATTCTTTGTATTTCCAAAATAAACATAGTATTTGAAAAACAACTGAAGGTTTGGAGTCTTCTTTTAGATTCCACCAGAACTGCAGCCTCCACTAAATGTTCTGATTCTATTATATACTACTATGGGGGGAAATGTGAGGTGTTATACATGGGTGATATCATTGTTTGGAGGTGGGGCTCTGTACATTTGACAGTTGATTAACCAATCAAAAAAGCAACACTTTAAAAATGAAGACCTAAATATTACACTATGATTTTTGACTGTTGTTTTCCCTCACATACAGTTGGAGTCATTTAAAATGAGAATTCTGTGGGGAATTCTCCCACGGTTTTCCACAGTAACTGGTCGAACAGTTTAACTGGATATACTGTAGTCTACCATAATCAGTCACTGAATAGCCCAAGGCCTGTTAGAACTAGAAAACTAACAGCAGCAGTTTAGCAAACTAGCTAATTCAGTAACATACCACTCAGTGACAACTTTATTAGGTTGTACATTACATTACATTACATTACATTATTGGCATTTGGCAGACGCTCTTATCCAGAGCGACGTACAACAAAGTGCATACCCATAACCAGGGATAAGTTCGCTGAAAGACCCTAGAGGTAAGTACAATTTCAACTGCTACCTGTACAACAAAGATAAGGACAAGGGCCATTTTTTTTTTTTTTTTTTTTTTTTTGAACAAACAAACAAACAGAGCAAAAGTCACCAAAGTTAACTATCCAAACACTGCTTACCTAGCCAACTAAAATACTGATACACAAGTCACAGAGACAACAATTAAGGTTCACAGGGAGGTAGGGAGGGATGGGGAGAGGTGCTGTTTGAAGAGGTGTGTCTTCAGCTTGCGCTTGAAGGTGGGGAGGGATTCTATAGTTCTGACCTCAACGGGGAGTTCGTTCCACCACCGTGGAGCCAGAACAGACAGTAGTCGTGAGCGTGAGGTGGAGGTTCTGAGAGGGGGAGGTGCCAAGCGGCCTGTGGAGGCTGAACGAAGAGGTCTGGCAGGGGTGTAGGGTCTGATGATTTTTTGCAGATAAGCTGGGGAAGACCCTTTAACTGCTTGGAAGGCTAGCACCAATGTTTTGAATTTGATGCGAGCCATGACAGGCAGCCAGTGGAGGGAAGTAAGCAGGGGGGTGACGTGTGAGTATTTGGGAAGGTTGAAGACCAGACGAGCTGCTGCATTCTGGATGAGTTGGAGGGGTCTGATGGCAGACGCTGGGAGGCCAGCCAAGAGGGAATTGCAGTAGTCCAGGCGGGACAGAACCATCGCTTGGACCAGGAGCTGGGTCGAGTAGGGGGTGAGAAAGGGGCGGATTCTCCGTATGTTGTATAGGAAGAACCTGCAAGACCGGGTCACCGCCGCAATGTTCTCGGAAAGGGACAGTCTGCTGTCCATCACCACGCCGAGGTTCCTTGCACTGGGTGACGGCGTGAGTGTGGTATCCCCGAGGGAAATGGAGAGATCCAGATGGGGAGAGGTATTAGCAGGGATGAATATCATTTCAGTTTTACCTGGGTTGAGCTTTAGATGGTGGTTGTCCATCCAGCTCTGGATGTCCCTCAGGCAAGCAGAGATACGGGCTGAAACCTGCGTATCAGACGGCGGGAACGAGACGAAGAGTTGGGTATCGTCCGCATAGCAGTGGTAGGATAGCCCATGTGCAGTGATCACAGGGCCAAGGGAGCGAGTGTAGAGAGAAAAAAGAAGCGGGCCAAGGACTGAGCCCTGGGGAACTCCTGTGGCGAGGGGCCGAGGTGTCGATACCGAACCAGCCCAGGCAACCTGGAAGGAGCGACCAGAGAGGTAGGACTCAATCCAGTCCAGGGCTGTGCCACAGATGCCCGTTGCTGACAGGGCAGACAGGAGGATGGAGTGATCCACAGTGTCGAAGGCAGCAGAGAGATCTAGAAGAATGAGGACAGAGGAGAGGGAGGCTGCTCGTGCGGCATGAAGTGACTCACTGACGGAGAGGAGCGCAGTCTCTGTCGAGTGGCCCGATCTGAAGCCAGACTGATGGGGGTCTAGCAGGTTGTTGTTAGAAAAGAAGGAAGAAAGTTGAGTAGAAGCGGCTCGTTCTATAGTTTTAGAAAGGAAAGGAAGAAGAGATACCGGGCGGTAGTTCTGGATGATGGAGGGATCCAGGGTAGGCTTTTTAGCAGCGGAGTGATGTGGGCCCTCTTGGAGGATGCCGGAAAACAGCCGGAAGACAGGGAGGAGTTGACAAGGGAGGTGACAAATGGGAGAATGTCAGGTGTGATAGTTTGGAGAAGAGAAGAGGGGATAGGGTCAAGGGCACAGGTTGTAGGGCGGTGGCAGAGCAGGAGTTGAGAAACATCAGAGTCTGTAAGGGGGGAGAAAGTGGAAAAGGAAGGGATGGGCCTAGAGGGGGGGAAGGGCACAGTGAGGGGGGCGGCGGTTGTAAAGGATCTGCGGATGACTGCGACCTTCTCATCGAAGAAATCAGCAAAGTCATCAGCAGCGAAGGAGGACTGAGGAGGAGGAGGCGGTGCGTTGAGGAGAGAGGAGAAAATGGAGAAAAGTTTCCGGGGGTTAGAAGCAGAGTTCTGAATTTGCGTTTGATAGTATTTTGCTTTGGCGGCAGTGACATCGGAAGAGAATGCCGCCAGGAGAGACTGGTAAGTCATGAGGTCGGAAGCGTCTCTGGATTTCCCCCACTTCCTCTCCGCTGCGCGGAGGCTGGCCCTGGAGGTACGGAGGGTGTCAGATATCCAAGGACTGGGAGGGGATGTGCGAGGTGGCTTTGAGACAGGGGGACAGAGAGAGTCAAAGGCGGAGGAGAGAGATGAAAGGAGGGTGGCAGATGCAGAGTCAGCGGGGAGTTTGGAGAAGGATTCGAGAGGGGGGAGTGAGGCGGTGACGGTGCTGGCAAAGGAAGAGGGTGAGAGGGAGCGGAGGTTACGGCGGGCTGAGGAAGTGTGGGAGGGAGGAGGGGGAGGAGGATGGGGAGGAAGAGGGAGGGAGAATGAGATGAAGTGGTGATCAGATGTATGCAGAGGGGTAACCGTGAAATTGGAGCATGAGCAGTTCCTTACAAAGACAAGGTCTAGGACATTGCCCGCCTTGTGGGTTGGAGGAGAGTGTTGCAGGGAGAGGCCGAAGGAGTGGATTAGCGGTAGGAAGGCAGCAGACTGGGAGGCTTCTAGGTGGATGTTGAAGTCTCCAAGGAGAATCAGTGGGGTGCCATCCTCAGGGAAGGAGCTGAGAAGGGTGTCTAGCTCATCAAGGAAGTTTCCCAGGGGCCCTGGAGGACGGTAGATAACTGCAATGAAAAGGTTAGTAGGGTAGGATACTGCAACAGAATGGAATTCAAAAGTGGATATGGACAGGTCAGAGAGGGGGAGAACAGAGAATTTCCACGAGGGGGAAATTAAAAGACCAGTACCACCGCCACGGCCGGAAGGCCGGGGAGTGTGCGAGAAGGAGAAGGAGGATGAGAGGGCAGCGGGAGTGGCGGTGTTGTCAGGTGTGATCCAGGTCTCAGTTAGGGCAAGGAATTGTAGGGACTGGAGGGAGGCATACGCAGGGATGAAGTCAGCCTTCCGAGTGGCAGACTGGCAGTTCCATAGTCCCCCTGTGACACCAGCTTGTTAATGCAAATATTTAATCAGCCAATCATGTAGCAGCAAGAGGTCAAGAGGTTCAACTTTTTCTTCAGAGCAAATGTCAGAATGGGGAAGAAATGTGATCTAAGTGACTTTGATCATGGAATGATTTTTGGTGCCAGACAGGGTGGTTTGAGTATCTGAGACATTGCTGATCTCCTGGGATTTTCACGCACAACAGTCTCTAGAGTTTACTGAGAATTTTGAATGATTTGGAATCACACAATTAACATGTGGTTAAAGTGTATATTCTCAGATTTTAATAAATGGTAATTTTATACATTTTGCTTTCACTGTGTAGAAATTACAGTGGTGTTTATGTTTGGGGGACATGCCTTCACAGGTGTTTGTAATTGCTCAGGTGTGTTTAATTGCTTCCTTAATGCAGGTATAAGAGAGCTCTCAGCACCTAGGCTTTCCTGTAGTCATTCAATCACTTGGAAGCTATTGCCATTTATCAGCATGAGGACCAAAATTGTGCCAATGAAAGTCGAAGAAGCAATTATGAGACTGACAAAAAATACCAAAATCAACTGTTTGGAACATAATTAAGAAGAAAGAGAGCACTGGTCAGCTTACTAACTGCAAAGGGACGGGCAGGTCAAGGAAGACCTCCACAGCTGATGACAGATGAATTCTCGCCATATTAAAGAAAAATCCCCAATCACCTGTTCAACAGATCAGAAACACTCTTCAGGAGTCAGGTGTGGATTTGTCAATGACCAATGTTCACAGAAGACTTCATGAACAGAAATACTGAGGCTACACTGAAAGATGCAAACTACTGTTTAGCCACAAAAACAGGATGGCCAGATTACAGTCTGCCAAGTACTTAAAAGAGCAACCACAGCTCTGGAAAAAGATGAGAAAAAGATCAGAGTGATGGCAAGAGCAAAGTATAGAGGAGAGAAGGTACTCCCCAAGATCCAAAGCACACCACCTCATCTGTGAAACACGGTGGTGAGGGTGTTATGGCCTGGGCATGGCTGCCGAAGGTACTGGCTCGTCTTCATTGATGATACAACTGCTGATAGTAGTACCAAAATTAATTCTGAAGTGTACAGATACATCCTATCTGCTGAAGTTCAAGTGACTGCCTGAAACTTTGTACATGGGGAAGCTGGTCTGCTTTTTTGTTGATTTTTGCCGCTAGTCTACTGATAAATGTCGAGAAACACACCTGCAGAAGTCATGATTTCACAAAAGCATGCAAAAACAATTATTAATGACTAAAGAAATATTAGACAGCTTATGCTGGTATTTTATGGTGTCACAATTATTAATTCACTCTCATCTCAATGTTGGAATTTCTTTTTAATCAATTTTCTTTTTTTTTATCCAACGTTAGTTAAGGCGGGGCTGTTTTTAGTTAAGGCAGCTTGCCTTAACTATAAACCACAGCGGGAAACACAGGAGTTTTTAAAATGGTCAAGTCAATCACCTGATCTAAACCCAATTGAGCAAGCCTTACATCACAAATCTCAAATTGAGTACAGAGGCAAAAAAAAAAATTATGACATTATGGAGGGCACTGTATATGGGTTGACCCCTGTCTGTCAACGCAGAAGTGGAACAGGACCCTCTCTCACTATATAACATTATAGCAGTGATAAAACAGGCCTGCCATGAAACCAGAAGCGATGTAAAATACAGTAAGAGTTTTGCTACACACTGAAGTCAATTGAGTTTGAGGTCAAAAGATGACCGATCCAAATTTCAGCTTTTATTTCCTGGCATTTCCATATACAGTCAGGTCCAGAATAATTGGCACCCTTGATGAAAATGAGCAAAAAAGACAAATAATACCATTACAAATAATACCATCACTCAGATATATTGTGATTTTCCAACATTAATGATTCAATGGAATCGACCAAAATTACACATTTTTCAAATTATACATTTCTTTCCAAAAAAAAGTTTCACAATTACTGGCACCCCTGTTTTCAGTACTTGGTACAGCCTCCCCTGACAAGGATAGCGGCACTGAGCCTCTTTCTATAATGTTTAATAAGGTTGGAGAACACATTTGTAGGGATCTTGGACCATTCCTCCATGAAGAACCTTTCAAGATCCTTCATATCCTTAGACTGCCCTCTTCAATTCAGACCACGTTTTCGATAGGGTTTAAGTCCGGAGACTGAGATGGCCATTGCAAAACATTGATTTTGTTTTCACGGAACCATTTCTGTGTTGATTTTGAAGCATGTTTGGGGTCATTGTCTTGTTGGAAGGTCCACCTACGGCCAAGTCTCAGCTTCCTGGCAGAGGCAACCAGGTTTTTGGCTAAAATGTCCTGGTACTTGGTGGAATTAATTATGCCATTGATCTTAACAAGAGCCCTTGGACCACTGGCAGTAAAACAGCCCCAAAGCATCAATGATCCACCACCATATTTGACAGTAGGTATGAGATGCTTTTCCTTGTATGCATCCCTTTTTTGACGCCAAACATGCCGACAGTGTACATGGCCAAAAAGTTCAATTTTGGTCTCATCTGACCATAGCACCCTGTTCCAGTCATAGTTCCAATGGCGGTTCGCAAAATCCAGACGCTTGAATTTGTTGGTTGCTCTCAGTAAGGGCTTTCTTCATGCAACCCTTCTTATGGTTGATTTTGAGACTTTGTGACCCCAAGACACAACTAAAGTCTGCAGTTCTTGAACTGTGGTCCTTGGGTTCTTCTTTGCCTCCCTCACCATCTTCCTCACTGTGCGTGGTGGCAACATGCACTTGCGTCCTTTTCCTGGCAAGTTTGTAATTGTTCCAGATGTTTGAAACTTTTTGATTATTGCCCTAACAGTGGTTAGTGTTTATGTATTGTTTTGTACCCATTACCTGACTTGTGTAGGTCAACAACCATCTGTCTCTTTTGATTTGTTCTTTAACTTTCCCCATGGTGATGGATGACAAAGGGATTTTACATGTGTGTTACCTCATTTTTATACCCTAGGGAAACAGGAAGTGATGGAAGGCCACAATACAGTCTCTTAAGGCTGAGATTAATTTAAATAAGTAGAATTTTACGGCAGATTTTTTGGTTTGCTTTTATTTAAAATAATCTTTAAGGGTGTCAATAATTTTGACACCTACAGTTTTCATAAAAAATAGTATTACTGAATAAAAAGAAAAGAAAAATGAGAATAATTGTATTAGGATAAAAGTATATCGTTTTCCCATATGTTTGGACATAAAATATAGCTCATTATCTGTGTTATTTTATACAGCCTTTTTTGCTCATTTTCATCAAGGGTGCAAATAATTCTGGACCTGACTGTATTTGTTAAGTAACTTAGAGCATATCACCTTCTGTATCAGACCACCCAATTTTTAGGTGAGCAAAACATATGATTGACAGGGGTTTCTTGTTGCCCAGATGTGTCCTGTTTGTTTCATTAAACAATACATTGTTTGAATGTCCACTCTTGGTTTTAGCCTTGGGTTTTGCATTTGTGTTCGAAATTGATCAGAGCCATTGCACAAGCATTGGGGATAGCTTGTACAACAACTTGGAATGTCCTTAAAAAGAAAGAAACCGCTGGGGTACTGAGCAACAGACAACGAACAGGTTGACCAAGGAAAACAACCGCAGTTCATGACAGAATCATTGTGGGAACTGTGAAGAAAACCCCCAAAACATCAGTCAGTTACTTCACAAACAATCTCCACAGGGAAGGTATCTCAATCAAGTGTTCAATGCTGTAATTCATGATGGTAGCAGCAGGATTAATTCAGAAGTCTTCAAAAACATTCTCTCTGCCAACTTCATCTTACCTGTTAGCTTAGACAGCACCCTATTGGGTACCATTTGTTCCCCACAGCTACCTCAAACCCCTTCACTTTTTTCACCCGTCTCTGACTGTCCTTAAGTGGCCCAGCCAAAGCCCAGAGTTAAACCCCATAGAACATCTGTGTACAGACCTAAAGATGGCAGTTACTTCCATCCAATCTGAAATTATCTATGTTGTAACTATGTGAGATTAAAAAAATGGTGGCCCTTGTGAATCACTGCTGTGGATTGTGTAAGCACTAAATAGCAATATCAATTTACCTACTACATTAAGTATGTCTCAATTAGTTTGATGGGCAATCTATGAGATTATTTGAGATTATATAGCCTAGATTGTATGGTTGTTAAAACATTTGGTTAAGAAAAACAATATGATAAAATTATAAATAGGTAAATAGGTTTTTGTCCACCCACTAAGTTACCCAAATCCAGGTGTGCAAAACTTGTAGAAACTTACCCAGGAAGACTCGGAGCTGTAATTGCTGCCAATGTGGCTTCTACAAAGTACTGAATTAAGGGTCTGAATACTTATGTAATCATGGTGGGTTATTGGGTGTAGATCGATGGGCAAAAATGTATCAATTCAAAATAATGTATGAAAAACGTGAAGGGACCTGAATACTTTCTGAAGCCACCGTATATGCGCAATTACACTAAAAACACTGATAGTGCAGCGACGCGTTTTGTCATTGTTGTTTTGTCATAGGTTTCCCAATAAGTGTATATAGCCTAACGTTAAGATAACCTTTAATGCTGCGTTGAGCAAACCAGCTATCTTGTAAACAGTAGCTAGGCAAGCAACACTTTTCCAAGAAAGCCGCACTTTTTTCAGGAGGAATTACCATGTAACGTTTATCGGTAACTAACATGCAATACTGGCCTATACAACTATTTGAATACGCCGGTAAAAGATGGTCTAAATACATGCACATACTGTAATTCTATATCCGTGGAATATTCTACTTTTCCTACGTCTTCTGAAAACGCAGAAAGCGAACGCAATATAGCTTCACTGAAAAGCCCATGCGAACACTTTTACCAAAGTGTGCAGTGATACCAATCAAAGGCTCACCCTGGCTATTGCAATTATATACTAGGCTGGTCATCGCTTTATGTTGCGCCATGTTGATCTGCATTCAATGTGTGAACGTGACGTATCACGACAGCTACAGTACGCGATGCTGTGCGACTGTACTTTTCCTCTGGAAGTCACGTCATGTATATGCGATTAACCCTTTAGACGTGTAAAACATTTAAATATGAAAAATATATTGGCAGCAGGACTGCAATGCAAAAATGTGATTTCGCTTTCTGTTGGATGTTGGGTAGTTGAACTTGTTTCTTTAAGTTAAATGGGAAAAGCCCTTGTCAAACGTCAAAGGTTGTGGCACACTAACGACTACAATCATTACGGTAAAACTGACTGCACTCCTCCACTGAAATCCAACCCCTATTCCCGACAGTTGAAAGTTAGTTTGGAGTAACACCCAAAACAGTTTACCGATCACCCGCGCCACAGAACTTGTAATCATACGAGTAAGTTTAGTTTTATTTACGCCGTATGCTACTGTTTTTCTATGCGACCAGATCTGATATTTTGTTTTCCTAATGCATGCAGTGGCCTCAAGTGTCTAACGCTGGTTTACTTGGATGTCCACACTGAACTGGAAAACTATTTGCAGCCATTTGCCTCTGACATAGCTTGTTGTAGCATAACGATGTGTTGTTTGAGTGTATATCTTAAGTTACAATAGTCATTTAGCTATACAAAGATTCCACATTAGGCTATACTTGGAAAATCTTCACAAATGACCGAGTTGTTTTCTGTAATGTTCTTTCGTTCACCCTTTATAACCAGCAGCTACCTTGTGATCTCGCTAGCTGTAAAGACATGTAGCCCAAAGAGTCCTTTGAACGGATTTTCTTGTAGACCGCCGCGTGGATGAGTATTCAAAAAGGCTGTGGTTAAGCTCGGGCAGAATTTGGCGGGGTTAATTAACGCGTAACCTCTTAGCCGAACCTCTGTTCACCCCTCCCACATACAGTGGCTTCAGAAAGTATTCAGACCCCTTCACTTTTTGCAGTTTATTGTGTTGGAGATTTAATTTGAAATGGATAAAATTGCTATCTTTGCCCATCAATCTACACTTAATAACCTATAATGACAAAGTGAGACATGTTAAGATATTTTCAGTCATTTCAGTACTTCGTAAAAGCTCCTTTTGGCAGCAATTACAGCTTTGAGTCTTTTGGCTAAGTCTCTACAAGCTTTGCATACCTGGATTTGGACAGTTTATGGCATTCTTCCTGGCAGATCCTCTCAAGCTCCATCAGATTGGATGGGAAGAGTCAGTGCACTGCCATCTTCAGGTCTCTCCACAGTTGTTCTATGGGGTTAAGTCAGGGTTTTGGTTGGGCCACTCCAAGTCAGAGACAAACCCACTCCAGCATTGTCTTGGCTGTATGCTTCAGGTCATTGTCGTGCTAAAAAGTGACCATCACCCCAGTCTGGATTAAATTCTTAAATTCTGTGTGTATGCCTTTTTTAAGTCACCATTAGTGTAGCCATTGCCTAAATATTGGGCGAAACTGTGAAGGGCAAACGCATCCAGTGAGGTGTTTGTCTTGAATGTCCAGCCTGTGTTTCCAGCCTGACCGCTAAGTTCACCAGATACTGTTTTTTTATGGACAGCCACCCATCCAGGCAATCACACGACTCTTCCACAAAAATATGGTAATATTAGCATACAGATATTACGTAACCTAATTTGGCGAGCCTAAAGGATATAGCAGGCAGCTCTTTCGCCAACTTGGACAGTGGACAAGGTTTTTGATTTTGATGAAGAAATACAATCTTACAGTTTTTAACCAAAGGCTCTCCGTCTGTTAGCTTCGGCTGCCTCGTCCCCCGCTGTCTGTCTCTCTCTCAGCTGTCTGTCTCTCGCTCCGCTGTCTGTCTCTCTCTCAGCTGTCTGTCTCTCTCTCAGCTGTCTGTCTCTCTCTCCGCTGTCTGTCTCTCTCTCAGCTGTCTGTCTCTCGCTCCGCTGTCTGTCTCTATCTGTCTCTCTCTCCGCTGTCTGTCTGGTGGTGGTTCCAAACATCTTCCATTTCACAATTATTGAGGCCACTGTGCTCCTGGGAACACTCAAAACTTTAAAAATGTATGCCCTTGCTCTGATCTGTGCTTTGCCACAACTCAGAGAGTTCCTTGGACGTCATGGCTTGGTTTTTGTCCTGACATGCAGTGTGAATTGTGGGACCTTATATGTGCCTTTCTAACCTATATCCAATCAATTCAGTTTGCCACAAGTGGACTCCAATCCAGTTCTAGACATCTCAAGGATAATTAAACAGGATGCACCTGACCACAATTTGGAGTGTCACAGCAAAGGGTCTGAATACTTATGTGAAGGAGAGATTTCAGTTTTGGGTTTTTAATAAATTAGCAATAACTTCTAGAAACAAGTTTCCGCTTCGTCATTATAAGTTATTGAGTGTAGACTGATGGGGGGAGGGGGTCATTGTATGCATTTTATGCAAATCTACTGTATGTATTGGAACAATAAATAAAATCAATAGTGTATTAAGTAATTCCTCCACACCGTGGTAGTTTTTGACCACTATCCAACTAGATGAATAAAGCTTGCTGTAGCATTTTTTCTATCGATCTATCTATCTATCTATCTATCTATCTATCTATCTATCCATCCATTTATCCACTACTGTCAGTCTGTCTCGGTTAATCTGGTGAGAATGAGTTGAAGTGATTTAACGTTACGTCACTGTACCGCCGGATTTGGCGCAGGTGCAGATGGGGACTGGCGCGAGTATCAAACAAAGCTTTCGTTCTCAAATCTACTCATCGTAAAAAGGTCAACTTCGTATGGAAATGCTCAGAATAATTTCAGCTTATCGGACATATAAAGAAAAATAGGATTTTGTTGTCAAAAGATATAGCTAATTTAGGTAAAATATATTCCCGCAATGTTGTACTTGTACATGTACTTCAAAGTGCTTCAGAGTACCCAGATTCGCCGGTCTGGACTTTGGGTGCATACACAGCCACCTAGTGGGTGGACAAAAACCTAATTACCTATTTATATTTTTACCAAATTGTTTTTCTTAACCATATGTTTTAACAGCCATAAAATGTAGGCTATATAAACTCGAAGAATCTCATAGATTGCCCATCAAACTAATTGAGACATATCTACTTGTAGTAGTTGTAGTAATGTAGTAGTTAAATTGATATTGCTATTTAGGGCTTGCACAATCCACAGCAGTGGTTCACAACGGTCACCATTTTTCTAACCTCACATAGTTAAATACATTACATAGATAATGTTAACATTAGTTACATAGCTAGCTAAGTAAAATGCTGTAAAGTTAGCACCTAGCATTAGCTAGCTGCAACAGACAACGCTAACTATACCCTAGGTTAGCCTCAGTCTGTCTTTGAAAAGTAACGTTAATTAACTTAGCCTCTCACAATTGACACTTACTTTATATACTTACACTGTCTTATATATGTTTTTTAAACGTAGCTTGTCAGTGTAACGAAGCACCTACTTCAATCATCACCGTTGTCAAGATCACAATATCATATCAATATCGTAGCCATTGCTGCATTCCAAACTCGGCAGTCTAGTTTTTTCCGATCTCCTACTAGGAAAATAGAACGTCACTCAGTCACAATTCCTACATGTGAACTCGGGGCAAATCCATCTACACAGACTTCAGGAGAAGCAGTTGTCTGACATCACACACCAATGGCAGCACCCATGGAGGCACACATCGTAAATAGTAAACCATCAACATTGATGTTGCCAATGTCATTAGCTGGTTAGGGCAAAGTTATCTTCTCTGCACAAAGGTGCAAAAAATACAAAAGAACATGTGAAACCATTTGGAAATCAATTTACTGACTTTTGCAGATTAGCTACTAATGTAGCTGGACCGGAGCACAGTTACAGTTGAGGCCAAAATTATTAGCCCCCCAGGAATTATGAACATTTTCCTAAAATTCTGCCCAATGCTTGCATTATTGCTAAAACTTGATGTAATCAAACATTCACCAGTGCTATTTTGTAACTTTTGGTACATTTTGGAATGTAAAATACATTTTTAGGCTTGCTTTATATCAAATATAGTGAAAAATGAGGTGGTCAAAAATATTAGCCCCCATGTGCATTTTTGCTTTCAAAACACATACAATCAACCAATTAGCTTTCAAACCACACCTGTGCAGTCAATTAGCTTCCCAACAACACCTGAGCATTCAATCAACATTGAGCTTTACTTAAGGGACTCCAAAGAACGGGGCACTTGAACACATTGAGAGGGACTACTCTTACTCTTACTACTCTTAGTGGAGGCTCATAATAAGGGGGAAGGCTATACTGCCATTTCCAAGTGTTTTACAGTGTCTAGAACAGCTGTATGTTGCATCATTGCTAAGTATAAGGTGACAAATTCTTTGAGGAACAAACCTGGGCGTGGTTGAAAGCGCAAGATTTTAAGAACTCTGGAGAGGAAAATAGTCAGAGATGTCAACAAGAAGCCCCGGACATCTGGCAAGATGATTGTTGCTGACCTGGCCTCTTCTGGAGTTAATGTTTCTAGGAACACAGTTATGAGGGCTCTTCATCGTGGTGGGCTTCAGGGCCATCGTCCCAGAAGACCCCCTTTACTCAAAGAGCGGCACATCAGAGCCAGACTGAGGTTTGCCCGTGAACATTTGAAAGGTAAAGATGAGTTTTGGAAGTCTGTCCTTTGGTCTGATGAGACTAAACTGGAACTGTTTGGGCACATGGATGTTGCTTATGTTTGGCGAAGAAAGGGCGAGGCCTTCAACCCTCAGAACACAGTTCCCACAGTTAAACATGCTGTACAGCCTCAGGCACAGGGAGCCTTGTTCGGGTGCATGGCATCATGAAAAAAGAAAATTATATTGACGTTTTGAGAGATAATATGAAGAAATCTTCTCTTAATCTAGACTTAGGTCATCGCTGGGTCTTCCAACAAGACAATGATCCAAAGCATACCTCAAAATTGGTCCAACAGTTGGAGTGGCCCGCACAGAGCCCAGATCTCAATCCTATTGAGAATCTGTGGCGGGTGCTCAAAGTGAATGTCCATGCTCGGAAACCACGCTTTGTTGTTGTCAGTTGTGGCCCAGAAAGGGTACACTATTGACTATTAATGGCCAGGGGGCTAATCATTTTGGCTGTGTCATTTCTGCCTTTTCTTGTTTCAATTCAGTGCATCAATAAAATATTCTAATCAACCTTAGTGGGCATTTTGTCTTTGATATTTTGGAAACAAACAAACTATAAACACTTGTTGTTAATGGTCATTTCCATGGAGAAATCAAAGGTTTTGTCTGATTTCACAAGGGGGGCGAATAATTTTGGCCTCAACTGTATATAGGTATAATTTCTGTCATTGGGTCAGTGCAGAATGCGGGTCATAAACACCACCAGTTTTTCATGATCAGCCATGTTTTTTGTTTACGTTTGGCGTCGTACACCTGGAACGCCTGGAGGTTGGAAGTTGGAAATTTAAACTTGGAAATTCTGACCTCCGATGGTAAATGGAACGCAGCATAACATCTGGAGTTGAGTCTGCTTGAATAATTAAACCGTTCCGTTGCTTTAATTGTGGAGAAACCGGGAGAAACGTTATAAGGCTCAGACAGTCCGCCCACGGTTACACTTTCATTGGCTGTCCGAAATGTCAATCATAGTGTGGACGAAATTGGTGCTTATGTTTGTATCAGTCAGTCGGGAAGTTCTGACTGCTCTGCACGCAGCGAGAACACTCCAAGGTTCAGGGATGAAGCCCTGGAAGCCCAATGCTGGTGACGCCACAGAGAGATGTACAAGCACAGAGATCCAGCCCCTATCAGGAGCCAGGAGTAGGTCACTGAGTACTTTGACCAGGTCTGCTTCAGTGCTGTGGAAGGGCCTAAAACCAGATTGAAAAACGTCCAATATATGTGCAAAAATGAACAAAATTGTTTTGAAATGGCCCTTTCTAGTATTTTAGAAAGGAACAGGAGGTTCAAGAGGCTTGTAGTTAGACATGTTATTCAAATTTTACGGTGCTAATATCTTCCCCACAGTATACAATTGAGCCAGGGAGCTCATTAATAAAAGCATTTGCAGTCCTGGAGGAAAACTTAGGGCTAAAGTAGAAAGTAAGATCTGGTTACACATGACTTGTGAAAGTTGGAAAGTAATTAAATAATGGTCTGACATCACAGGATTTTTAGGCATGACTGCTATACTTGCTATTTCTGTATCATAAGTTAAGACCAGATCAAGAGTATGGTTATTGGAATGTGTAGATTTATATTATATGCTGATCAAAACCAATAGATTTAATGATATACAAGAATGCTGATCTTCACAATCCATATGAATATTACTACTACTTTATCTGAGTTTACAATGAGGCTGGAAAGGAAATCGGCAAACTCAAGTAAGAAACCACTGTATGGCCCTGGTGGCCTGTATACAATTACAAGGACAAAACTGACTGCTTTTTCGTCCTGATGTTTAAAACTGAGAACAAGCACTTCAAAAAAGTTACATTTTGAAGCCGAATTTCAAAGAAGCATCAAGATGAATTGTATATAGCAGCAACACCACCTCCACAACCCATTAGAGAGGGAACGTGAGTATGACTGTAACCAGGAGGGGTGATTTCATTTAGGGCAATATATTAATCAGTTTTAAACCTAGTTAAGTTTACCCCTTGTGGGCGGATGCAACCTGCACATTACATCTCCCTTAACAGACGGATAAGGGATCATATGACCTATTCATATTCAAGTCACATGACTGTTGAAATGCTTTCTATGAGTTTTATATAGGGCGCCTTAGTCCATAATAGGCATGTGAATGGTTAAATGGTTAACCGAAACGGATTTGTAAACGGTTACAAAAAATTGATAACCAATAACCTGATTTCTGAAGGTGAAATGGTAAGCTCAATTTAAAATAAATGCACATTCATCACTAGGCATATTATTGTGGTTCTAAACTATTCTAGACTGGCAATCAACAAGCTTCAGTAGTTTGGGCAAACAATCTGGCAATTTTAAAATGCAAACACCACAGGGAATTGAATGCTACAGTATTAGAGTTATCAAATAATTTCTGTTGCTGTTGGTTGACTTATGGTTTATTGTAATGTTATGTTGTTTCTTAAGATTCACAGAAGATCCGTGTTTATTCATTGACACGCAAATTCAAACTATCGGCAAACTGAACATAGCTTTCCAATATGCTGTGTCTACAAATAAACAAAGCAATATATCGCTGGACAAATGTTGCACTAAATATTACAATACGCTGTCCACAAACAATCGGCGGCCATTTCAGAGGGTTAAGAATGCAAACACCGCATGGAATTGAATGCTACAGTAGGCTAATTGAATGCTACAGTTGTCAAATATTTTTGTGTGTTTTGAATCTCTTGATGTTAGTTTACTTATTCTATGGCGTTTCTTCATCCGTGTTTATTTGATGACAAGCAAATTCAAACTAACGGCAAACTGAACTTCGCTTTCCACTATGCGGTATCTACACATGCTGTGTTTTTTCAGTGGTGTGCTGGTGTAAATTATGCTATGTTTTTTCAGTGATGTGCAGGTGCAAATGGTGTGTTGTTTCAGTGGTGCACCTCTGTAAATGTTGTTAAGTTTCTTCATTGCTGTTTTTTCAGTGGTGCGCTGGTGGGATGGCGTCTAAGCTCTTGGACAGACTGCGTCGTACCCTGTTCAAGGAAGGGGCCACCTTGCCAGGGCTTGGGGGGGCGGAGGAGTTCCCCGAAAGCTCGGAGCTGGAGGACGACACGGAGTGCGTCTCAGCGCGCCTCAGTGGCACGCTCAGCTTTGAGGGCGAGAGGACGCTGGACCTCGAGGACACCGGGGAGGCCTCTGGCCCCGACAGCGACTCGGACTACCTGGCAGAGTCCATGGAGAATGGGTCCTGCAGCACAGGTAACTTTTACTTCAGCAGCTTAAAGTTGAGTGCGTGTGATGGTGAACCTCTTTTTCAAAATTTACCTTTTCCAAAATATTTTCATTGAATATGTAATTTACTTCAGATCAAACCCCTGAAAACTTTTCATGTTTGTCACACTTAATGTTTCAGATCGTCAAACAAATTTTAGTATTAGTCAAAGACAACACAAGTAAACACAAAATGCAGTTTTTAAATGAAGGTTTTTATTATTAAGGGAGAAAAAAAATCCAAACCTACATGGCCCTGTGTGAAAAAGTGATTGCCCCCTAAACCTAATAACTGGTTGGGCCACCTTTAGCAGCAACAACTGCAATCAAGCGTTTGCGATAACTTGCAATGAGTCTCTTACAGCGCTGTGGAGGAATTTTGGCCCACTCATCTTTGCAGAATTGTTGTAATTCAGCCACATTGGAGGGTTTTCGAGCATGAACCGCCTTTTTAAGGTCATGCCACAGCATCTCAATAGGATTCAGGTCAGGACTTTGACTAGGCCACTCCAAAGTCTTCATTTTGTTTTTCTTCAGCCATTCAGAGGTGGACTTGCTGATGTGTTTTGGATCATTGTCCTGCTGCAGAACCCAAGTTCGTTTCAGCTTGAGGTCACGAACAGATGGCCGGACATTCTCTTTCAGGATTTTTTGGTAGACAGCAGAATTCATGGTTCCATTTATCACAGCAAGTCTTCTAGGTCCTGAAGCAGCAAAACAGCCCCAGACCATCACACTACCACCACCATATTTTACTGTTGGTATGATGTTCTTTTTCTGAAATGCGGTGTTACTTTAACGCCAGATGTAATGGGACACACACCTTCCAAAAAGTTCAACTTTTGTCTCGTAAGACCACAGAGTATTTTCCCAAAAGTCTTGGGGATCATCAAGATGTTTTCTGGCAAAATTGAGACGAGCCTTCATGTTCTTTTTGCTCAGCAGTTGTTTTCGTCTTGGAACTCTGCCATACAGGCCATTTTTGCCCAGTCTCTTTCTTATGGTGGAGTCATGAACACTGACCTTAACTGAGGCAAGTGAGGCCTGCAGTTCTTTGGATGTTGTTGTGGGGTCTTTTGTGACCTCTTGGATGAGTCGTCGCTGCGCTCTTGGGGTAATTTTGGTCGGCCGGCCACTCCTGGGAAGGTTCACCACTGTTCCATGTTTTTCGCCATTTGTAATGGTAAATGGTAAATGGCAGGCATTTATATAGCGCCTTTATCCAAAGCGCTGTACAATTGATACTTCTCCATTCACCCATTCATACACCGACGGCAATTGGCTGCCATGCAAGGCCCCAACCAGTTCATCAGGAGCATTTGGGGGTTAGGTGTCTTGCTCAGGGACACTTCGACACAGCCCGGGCGGGGGATCGAACCGGCAACCCTCCGACTGCCAGACGACGGCTCTTACTGCCCAAGCCATGTCGCCCCCGTGGATAATGGCTCTCACTGTGGTTCGCTGGAGTCCCAAGGCTTTAGAAATGGCTTTATAACCGTTTACAGACTGATAGATCTCAATTACTTTCTTTCTCATTTGTTTCTGAATTTCTTTAGATCTCGGCATGATGTCTAGCTTTTGAGGATCATTTGGTGTACTTCACTTTGTCAGGCAGGTCCTATTTAAGTGATTTCTTGATTGAGAACAGGTGTGGCAGTAATCAGGCCTGGGTGTGGCTAGAGAAATTGAACTCAGGTTTGATAAACCACAGTTAAGTTATGTTTTAACAGGGGGGTTTTTAATAATAAAAACCTTCATTTAAAAACTGCATTTTGTGTTTACTTGTGTTGTCTTTGACTAATATTTAAATTTGTTTGATGATCTGAAACATTTAAGTGTGACAAACATGCAAAAAAATAAGAAATCAGGAAGGGGGCAAACACTTTTTCACACCACTGTATACCATTCAGCTTTTAGGTAAACTAAGCATGGGCGGCATGGATGGTGCAGTGGGTAGCACTGCCGCCTCACAGAAAGGAGGTCCTGGGTTCGAATCTCGGTCGGCCGGGGCGTCTCTGTGTGGAGTTTGCATGTTCTCCCCGTGTTTGAGTGGGTTTCCTCCGGGTACTCCGGTTTCCTCCCACAGTGATTGGAGAGTCTAAATTGCCCATGGGTAGGTGTGTGAATAAATGGTGTGTGTGCCCTGCGATGGACAGGCGACTTGTTGATTCCTGCCTTTCGCCCAATGTATGCTGGGATAGGCTCCAGCCCCCCGGCGCCCCTTTCAGGATAAGCGGATGGATTTTAGGTAAACTAACCACTTTGGTCTGAAAAGGCCAGCATAGCTGGGCTGAATGCCTGTTCTCATATTATGTCATGTTATGTTAAAATGCTAGGGGGCCACAGTGTGTTGGTTTCTGGTGCATTCCAGGCCCAGCATCCTCATTTCCAAGGTTTGGGTTTGATACTCAATCAGGAAAACCTGCAGTCACTGTGGCCCTCCAGAACTGGACTTAAACCTGCAGACACTGTGGCCCTCCAGAACTGGAGTTAAACCTGCAGACACTGTGGCCCTCCAGAACTGGAGTTAAACCTGCAGACACTGTGGCCCTCCAGAACTGGAGTTAAACCTGCAGTCACTGTGGCCCTCCAGAACTGGAGTTAAACCTGCAGTCACTGTGGCCCTCCAGGACTGGAGTTAAACCTGCAGACACTGCGGCCCTCCAGAACTGGAGTTAAACCTGCAGACACTGTGGCCCTCCAGAACTGGAGTTATACCTGCAGTCACCGTGGCCCTCCAGAACTGGAGTTAAACCTGCAGACACTGTGGCCCTCCAGAACTGGAGTTAAACCTGCAGTCACTGTGGCCCTCCAGAACTGGAGTTAAACCTGCAGTCACTGTGGCCCTGCTCTGATGGTAGCAATGGATCCATGTAACCATCTTAAATGTATTCACCATATTAATGCTACAGAATTGACTGCTATCAACACAATCGGCATCTAGGACACACAAACTAGGATAATGTTATGCTTGATCCAATATCTAGCCTAAATTATTGACACCAGTTTTACCAGCACGTGACCTATCCACAGGTATCATTATAGCTACCTGGCAATAGCTCCTTCTTCTATTTCTCGCTGATATCACCTTCACTGCTACATTAAACCAATTGAATTTATGCCTAGTAGCCCTACAATTAATAATAAACCATGTCGGAGTGAACTGGTGCAAAATAAAATGATGATATGATTTTGTTAAGTTGCTAAGTTGGTGATGGAATCAGTTTCTCTTGCTGTATTCATGTGACTTGTAGTTTTACTGACGGGCTGGAGACATCAGAGCCATCAGAAAATTCCAATATTTCCTACTCTACTACTTGAAATTACAACTCGGAGGTTTCATTTCAGTAATTCTGATGCAACGTTAACATAGCATTAGAACCTGACTACAAAATTCCTTGTTGGAAGACCATGACAGCCCAGCTAGAGAAACTGTAATGATCTTTCTGCTGAACGTGAGCTCGCCAAAGCCAAATTTGTAAGGGACAATACCCTGAATGAGTCGGCTATGAGGAAATAACTGCCCAACAGGGTCGCGCTACAGCGGAGGGCCGTTGTTTCCTCATAAGTGACTCATTCATAGGGTATTATCACGCCTATACCATGGCTAACTTAGCAATGTAATGTAGCTATGGACAATTGATTTTTAGTTTAGAAAGAAATGTATTAATTCAAACACAATGGGAACAGGAGAAAAAATAATCCCTGTTGCTGAGATAAAAATGCTTTGCGCAGCCTAAAAGTGCCTGCTGCAACTAAGCCAACTTGAATCATCGCCGAAGAAAAGTTCACTAGCTCACCATTGCCAAAAGGAAATATAACATTCGGCTATTAAATAATGTTTGCTCACAAAATACTGGCAAGCAATGTATAGAAATTTGATGCTGTATTCCAGACTTCAGTCCATGCAACTGAACGTAGAGTATAGCTGGCCCTTCCCATTTTGAACTGAAGCATAAAACCTCAGTATCTCGATGAGTTTTACAGCACTGTAACTGTCGATGTCATGTCCCATTCTTGCAGACCGTCCCACAAAACGGCAATGGTCCATGTCGTTTTTTTTTCATGTCTGTCATTTTCTGTTTGGTTGACCGTTCAGGTGTTCCTGGCCCTTTCCGCCTTGTTTTCTTTTTGTTTTCGCACTGTCAATTGCCATAATTTCTGAAAATATTAAAATGATTATGGACTTCACAATATATAGTTTATAAAGAATATCAGTGTACTGAATATATTTTAGCCTCTCTGGGTGTTCCGTGTCTAAGAATAGGCTCTTCTGCGCTCTGCATTTGCTGTTGTTTTTTGGAGTGATCACAGCCAGTAGCCAAAAATTTGATCATTCTCTCCTCACTCACTCATGTGAGTTATGTTATCATTACTGCCTGAGTTAAAACGCTCAGTTGCCTTATGTCTGAAACCTCTCCCAGGTTATCTTTTCCACCAATGCAAAGTGTCACTCAAATTATGTAGCCTATAGTGACATAGCCTGTTTTTGTCACAGGCTATGATGACTGGACTACTTGCATGAATTAGAAGTTTATGTTGCATGCAATTATATTTGGTGGATATGTCTGCCAAATGCCAATAATATAATGTAATGTAATGTAATATGTGAATGCCTTTTGTCAGGGGCCACGGGGTGAGATCTTGCGTGGAGCCCCAGATCGAGGGAGATTATCAGTGGTCTTGTATGTCTTCCATTTTCTAATAATTACTCCCACAGTTGATTTCTTCACACCAAGCTGCTTACCTATTGCAGATTCAGGCTTCCCAGCCTGGTGCAGGTCTACAATTTTGTTTCTGGTGTCCTTTGACAGCTCTTTGGTCTTGGCCATAGTGGAGTTTGGAGTGTGACTGTTTGAGGTTGTGGACAGGTGTCTTTTATACTGATAACGAGTTCAAACAGGTGCCATTAATACAGGTAACGAGTGGAGGACAGAGGAGCCTCTTCAAGAAGAAGTTACAGGTCTGTGAGAGCCAGAAATCTTGCTTGTTTGTAGGTGACCAAATACTTATTTTACCGAGGAATTTACCAATTAATTCATTAAAAATCCTCCCCATTCTGTCTCTCATAGTTGAAGTGTACCTATGATGAAAATTACAGGCCTCTCTCATCTTTTTAAGTGGGAGAACTTGCACAATTGGTGGCTGACTAAATACTTTTTTGCCCCACTGTATATATATATATATATATATATATCATATAACCTTGCTAATGAGAACAGGTAGAACAGGTACATAGAGTTTACATTTTTTTATATATATACAGTCATGGACAAAAGTATTGGCAATTCTGCAATCTGTCCACAAGACGTTCTCTCAAAAGGTTTTGGCAAACTCCATTGTGGACAGATGAGACTAAAGTAGAGCTTTTTGGTAAAAAAACATTTCTAATTGCAACAATTTTCTGGGAGAAACTGAGCATTATCTGACAGAATTGCTGGGGTGCCAATACTTTTGTCCATGACTATATATCAATGGGCGCAACATCATACACAATGGATTTGTAATTCATACAAGTAGTCCGGTTGTAGCCGACCTGGTGATAATAATGTGTTACTGTTGGCTACACTTCACATTGTCGGAGAGATAACCATGTTTCAGACATACTGTAACTGAGCGTTTTAACTTCTGCAGTAGGCAGTAATAAATAACTTGCACCACAAAAGTGAGTGAGGAGAGAATGATTCCGTAAAAAAACAGACAGTAGGAAGCGTAGAGGAATATACTTTGACACGGAACGCCCCAAAACATATTCAGTTCAGTATTCTTTAAACTATGTATAGTGTGAAGTCCAAAATAATGTCATATGTTGTTTTGCGGGAGTGACTGCAGGAACGAGACATGCCAGCTGATTTTGACAGCCATGCTGAACAACTCAACTAAATACTTTCTATAGTTCACTTCATCCCCATAGTGACATTTACAGTGTCCATGTGCATTTCCATAGCGATGTTTACAGTGTCCATTCAGTTTCACTCGCAGTGTCGAAGCAGTCATTCACAGTTTCACTTGCAGTGTCGAAGCAGTCATTCACAGTTTCACTTGCAGTGTCGAAGCAGTCATTCACAGTTTCACTTCTATGTTGTGTTCCTGCAGAGGGTGGTCCCCTGGCCCCTCCTCCTCCTCCTGCCCGTGTGACCCTGCTCACCTCACAGATGCGGGAGAGCTGGCGCAGCTCACAGTCCCATAGCGTCCCGGAAAAGCTGCTCTTTGAGGTCACTGACGCAGCCGTGGTCCTGGAAGGCTCCTCCAAATATGTGGTGGGTATGAGCAGCCTGTGTGGAATCTCACTGGGTGAATGAGCTTGCATTTGAGCCTACCCACTCCCCTGCTGCTTATAAATGCATTTGAACCCTTCCCCGGCTGTATCTACCGTTGACCTGTCTTATATCCTGCAGCTCTACACCATCCATTTGATCCAGTCGGGGAGGTTTGACCGGGACCCCGCCCTCATCACGCGCCGCTACACTGATTTCGAGCGTCTCCACGCCCGGCTGCGCCGTCACCACGGGGACGAAATGGCGGGCGTGTGCTTTCCCCGCAAGAAGCTGCGGAGGAACTTTGTGGCGGAGACCATCGCCAAGCGCAGCCGGGCTTTCGAGCAGTACCTGTCCCACCTGCACTCCCTGGCCGAACTCCGCCATGCACCCATCTTCCTGGAGTTCTTCTACCTGGGCGACCTGCGGGCGGGGCAGGTGCTGCTGCGGGGGGGGCGCTGCCAGGAGGCGCTGGACTTCTTCCTAAACGCCCTTCGGCTCCAGGAGAAACTGGGCTGCCAGTCCCAGCACCAGCAACGGCCTCACTGGCTCTTCACCCTGCTGGCCCTGGTGGTCTGCTTCCAGGACCTGGAGCAGCTGGAGCAGGCCCAGGAGCACTGCGACCTCGCCCTGCAGGACCTGGACCCTTCCCAACATGCCCTGCAGCAGAGGAACCTCCACCCGCTCCTCATCCCCCTCCTGCAGGCCAATGTCCACCTGTCCTGGAAGATCTCCAAGGACAAGCGGCGGTGGGAGGCTCTGCTGCTGGAGATCCAGGACGCAGGGGTGGAAACAGGCAACCTGCCCAGCCTGAAGGAGTACCTGGTGAAGGAGATCCTGGAGGACAGTGAGGGGGTCAAAGGTGACAGCACATAAAACCACCATCTGGATAAGCAGTTGTCGCAGACTCGGGATGGCCATGAGAGAATTGTTTATTTGTTGTTCTTCATTTTGTACAGGGCTTGTAGACACACTGCTGTCTTCAATTGTGCACCGCAACAACAAAGTTAAATGCACCTTGTTGTATGAATCAGACCTGGGTCAAATACGAAATTGTTTTGGATTCAAATAGTTTTCTGTGTACGATTGATCTTTTCTGGTGCAGTTGAGCCAACCAAGCTCAATAAATGATAGAAAAGTATTTTAATCCAAAAAATGTACATACTTGACCCAGGTCTAATATGAATTGATGAAGGCAGAAAATCTGCTTCTTAATAAATAGGAAATATGGGCTCTTTAGTCCTACACTCTGTCCATCTTACAGACTCTGCTCATGTAGGGTGCAAAGGTATTCTTGGGGCTTGAATAATTGATTTTATCTTTTGTATGAAAAGGCAACAAAAAGAGTTGAGGTTGCATTTTAAAATATTTTAAATTTCCATACCCCAGAGTCATGCAAAGGGAGCTGCAGCAAGAGGACTGTTCATTACAGTAAACGAGGGAAACGTAAGAATAAAGGGAAAACTGACTCCTCAGTGCTCAGGTAGACCAGGTAAACAAGGGTGTTATGGGATTGTTTTAATCCTACCGGAGGAAAAGCAATGCTGTGAGCCCTAACTTCATGTTAAGAGCCCTTTGCCTAGTGAAATTCAAGAGTTGGTGCAATCTTGGGATAACCCAAGAGTGGCTTTTTGCAATTACGACCAATTAAGGAGATGGTCAAGTTTGAGAGGTTGTAAAACCAGGACCAAACTGCAGTGCGGTTTTATTCTTTAAATGCAGACTTTCTTTAGCTACAGGGTGGTATACCCAGCTAAGGCTCAATTTTTACTGCAATAATTCACACAATCTTTCAGACTAATACCTGGCCGCACATATACATTAGTCTCACAAGCAATTTGGGCTTGGACTGGCGTGGGCTATTCTATAAGAAAGGAGATCTAAAATGTATTTTGTAGATCCAAAGTTGACAATATGGTTTCTAACTACAGGAAGTGAGGTGAGCACAGTGTTGGTTCTGTTTTTACAGCATAATCACATAATCATAATCACTGTGATACCAACTGCCTTAATCAATCAATAAAGTGCTGAGTAACAACAGCACCTCCTACCCTTCCCTTGGGTCAAGGCTGGGTAGTTCTAGCTCTTCATTCTTGGTGTTTTTTGTTGAGATCACATGTTTTTTGGTAGATAACACAATCTTTTGCAGTTAGACTTTATTTCACACAGTGCGCTACATATTCTCTATCGCTCAGTGTTCTCCGTATTTGTTGGTTTTTTTGTATAATGTCTGTATACAAAACATGTTTTACCAAGTGCTTGTATTTCTCACAGAGATGAGTTTAGTGCAATTACCTGCTCAAACATAGTACTTATGCTGCTTAGGCTGCTGCTGGATTTATGAAATATTTTGTTTTAATAAGTTTTCCCTTTTATATATCGTTACAAACATACTAAACAGAGATGAAACAGAGTTGGATTTTGATGTATTGAAATAACTTCTGTATTCCGACTGTCTGAAACAGGATTGAGTCTTGGAATTACAAAGATGTATATTTTGTCAATAAAAATGCACAGGAGATTAAGAGAATGGAGTCTTTTATCAGTGCTTTTGGTCTTCTTGGGTTTGTACATGAATCTTTTCTGTCCTGGAGACCAATTTATTTATTCAGTTTAAAGTGTCTGTAAAGTGAAATAACCATAAATTGCCGCTACACATTCACCAAATACAGTGCCCTCTATAATGTTTGGGACAAAGACCCATCATTTCTTTATTTGCCTCTACTTTATTTGCAATTTGAGATTTGTAATAAAACATTTAATCACATGTGACAATGTCCACTTTAACCACATTTTAACCCACATTTAAAGGGCATTTTATGGACAGGAGTGTTTATACCTAGTCTGGAACACAGCAATGTTATGTAAATGAAAGTAGTCCTGTTTAGTATTTTGTTGCATATCCTTTGACTGCTTAAAGTCTGCAATTCATGGACATAACCAGTTGCTGGGTGTCTTCTCTGGTGATGCTCTGCCAGGCCTGTATTGCAGCCATCTTTAGCTCATACTTGTCTCAGGGACTAGTTCCCTTATGTTTACTCTTCAGCATATGAAAGGCATGCTCAGTTGAGTTCAGATCAGGTGATTGACTTGGCCACTCAAGACCATTTTGGCCACTGAAACATTTTCAGCTTTGAAAAACTCGCTAAATTCCAACTGTTGCTTTAGCAGTATGTCTCATATGTCCACCTTTTTCCAGAACTGTGGTTATTTAAGTACTTATTGTCAAACTATAACCTGGCCATCCTGTTTTTGCAGCTAAGCAGTGGTTTGCTTCTTGCAGCGTAGCGTCTGTATTTCTGATTGGTTGGACAGGTGATGGGGATTTTTCTTCATTATGGAGAGAATTCTTCCGTCATCAGCTGTGGAGGTCTTGGCCTGCCAGTCCTTTTCTGATTAGTAAGCTCACCAGTTCTCTCGTCCTAATTTTGGTAAGCCTAAGGTTCAGCTGAGTTTCTTAACCGTTTTATTCTTGTTTCTCAGTCTCATAATGGCTCCTTCGACTTTCATTGGCTCAACATTGTCAGGATTGTATGGGTGTGGTCTCCCACCTCAACTCCTCCCAAAATGGAGGGAGACTGGGAGAGGGATAGGGTTGGTTGAGGGATTCAAACATCACATACGAAGGCACCCCAGTTGGGATTTGAGCCCAGGACAAAATAAATTGTAATAAATTGATTAAACCCATTCAATCCCCCCATAGGAATAGATGGAAATGACTGATATAATGATAACTTTTGTTTATAGCACAAAGTACTTTCCAGCAGTGAAAAATAAATACTATAAACACAGACACAATGTCATGAGAGACAACACATTACTTAAGGTCAAATAAAAATGTGTAATCAATAAATTTATGAAACAAATACAATAAAAATAATTTTAAAATACAGCAAATACAGAAAAAACCATAGTATAAATAAATAAAAAATAAAAATATAATTGAATTTCATAAAGACACCACCCCACATAAGAATAGAGGGGAAAAGTAAATACTAGCCCTAAAGTAAAGTAAACACTAGCCCTTCATTGATTAAGTTGATATATGGTAATGCATTTGATTTCTATTATTTTGTTGAATGTAGTTTGCAGATTTATCTTTACAATCACTTTAAATTTGTTTGCATGGAACTCTTGATTCGAAAGTGGTGATTGGTCAGTTATTGGCCTGCCGTAGACTCTGTCCCTGTGCCCCCTTGTCTCCCTGTGTTTCCTGCGGTTGGGTTCATGATGCCAGGCCCCTGTGTCCCTGCAGGGAGGAAAGATCTAAGGATATAACTTCTTTGAAAGGGAAATTGAGATCCTGTGGATTTGTATTTGATGGGCTTTGATGGGCCTTGGCCTAAGAGATTAATATACCGTTATCCATATTCATATATTAAACTATAATTGCATTTGTGTAATTTCATTATTTTTATTATTATTATGTTTTTAATTGTCCAATTTGTGAAGCGTGCACAACAATGCTCATGAGCCGCACCACAGCCGCAGGGCACACACAGACCGGTGGTGGAGGAGACCCACTCATATGTGTAGAGAGTAAACCACAGGTGCCTGGACAGCCAGCAGGAGTTGCTGGAGCAACGAACAATGCTATATCCCTGCTGGTGGTTTCCGTCCCATATCCCTGAGTGATGCAAAGCCGCGTATGTGGCCCTCCGTGGGTCTGGCAGGCCTGTCAGCACTGTTTGACCCTGCTGCTCGAGTGGCACTTTTACTGAGTGAGCTTTCCTGTAGTCCTACATTGGTGTCATTTTTACTTGACAGGATGATAATTGTTGTGTTTACAAGGATCATGTTTGTTGTGAATGTTTTGTGAATATTACCAACCAATAATGGGTTGTTCTGCTTTCCAAGAAGAATTGTGCCCACGGTAGATAAGAATTGAGCTTTGCTCAGCTTACTTACTGTCAGTCACAAGAGACAAGGAACCCATGGGAATCAGTGTCAGCTTGTTATTGGTGAATGCTGTTTCTTACTAGGAAATGTATATTTTGCAAAAAGAAACCAAATGAAGGACATGTTCATGTGAACAAACAGTTGATAAATGAGGCCCTCTGCTGGGCATCTTCAGTCCTACAGATTTTCTTTATAAGCCTTGGCATTTCAAAGGAATTGTAGCAACAAACACCCTCAAACCACAACAATATCCCTCCCCCTTCTCTGTGAACATTGACACCCCACACACCATTGGCTGTGGTAATTAGAACCAATTTTCAACCAATTAGCTTGAATTATTGAACAGCTGTACAATGTTTTGGAGTGTCAGTCCGTCAACTGCATATTTTGAAACCTGAATTTAAGGACTATGAACACAGGCAGAGGGTGAGTCAACATGTCAGTGAGCCTTTTTCAATGATAGGAAGGGATTTACAATAATCTTACCTTTTGTACGTCTAGCCCTCTAGAAAATTGCATGCACCTTTTGTGTTGGCAGGTCAAATTTGTCCCATGTTTTAACTCAAAAAGACAAAAGACAATAATCCAAAATTGGGGTTTTTTTACCTCATACTGTAACTAACTTATTATCCATCCATAACCATACAATCATCATACAACCATATATTACCGACTGTATTAGAGCACACATTCCTCATTCCTTATTGCACTGAAAATAACACATTCAAGTGGAAAATGAGTCTCTCAAATAAAAAAAGTCTCTCAAGTCTCTCAAATGATATGGAGTCAAAGCAGTCCACCTTAAGTAAACACAGGTACCACCATGAGTATAGGGATGACATTGGCTCGACTGGCAGTCGGAGGGTTGCCGGCTCGATCCCGCCCTGGGTGTGCTGAAGTGTCCCTGAGCAAGACACCTAACCCCTAAATGCTCCTGATGAGCTGGTTGGTGCCTTGCATGGCAGCCAGTCACCGTTGGTGTGTGAGTGTGTGTATGAATGGGTGAATGAGAAGCATCGATTGTACAGTGCTTTGGATAAAGGCGCTATAAATGCTAACCATTTATCCATTTGTAATGCAAAAAATGTCTGTTATTTGTCTGAATAATAATCCTCAAAGCTCAATTGAAGTATTTGATAACATCTCTTTGCCAAAGGTTGCACAAGGTTTGATTTAATGTGTCTATTTCTCCTTGTGTGTGTGCGCATACGTGTGCTCTCTCGCCTCCATATCATTGTCATGATAATCAATAACCTCATAGACAGTGAATGTGTTGAATACTTGAATGAAATTGACAAGAACTCAAATAAGCCTTATTGAAAGATCCCAATGTTGCGAGACTTTGTGTGATGTTATTCATGCCACGCCCCCTTAAGATGATGCTGAGCTATAGTGGCTAAGGTGGCTAAGGTCACGTGGCTAAGGTGACCTTCAGGGTTGGTGGTCCAAGCACCGGTGTAGCCACAATAACATCAGTGCAGCTGCTGGGCCCATAACTCTCACATTGCTCCAACTGTCGCTTGGGATACAAAGCATCAGCTAAGTAATTGTAATGTGCTTGCCTGCCAGAAAAAGGTTCCTGTGATGCTGTATGTGGGCATAATATTATGAAGAGGAGCAATGTGTGTGGGATAGCTAGACAGACAGCCAGACAGACAGATAAATAGACAGAGAGAGAAAGAGAAAGGGTATGTATGTTCAAGTTTGTTTGTTTTCTTTCTCTATTTCTCTCTTTCTCTATCTATTTATCTGTGTGTGTGTGTGTGTCCATATTCTGCAAGAGAAATGTAGTTCCAATTGGGAGTACAAGTACATACTGCAAGAAAGTAATTGTTCCTGGGGCAGAATTGGATTGGTGGGGTGTCTAGACCCAAAGATTAACTTTGTTTGAGTCAAATTTGATCCACAGAACTACCAATAACCTTTCAATTCTTTATGTCATACTATCATTCATCCATCCATTATCCTAACCGGCTTATCCTGAACAGGGTCGCAGGGGGGCTCCATCCATTATCTTAACCCGCTTATCCTGAACCGGGTCGCAGGGGGGCTCCATCCATTATCCTAACCCGCTTATCCTGAACAAGGGGCCTGGAGCCTATCCCAGCATACATTGGGCGAAAGGCAGGAATACACCCTGGACAGATCGCCAGTCCATCGCAGGGCACACACAACATTCACTCACACACTCATACCTATGGGCAATTTAGACTCTCCAATCAGCCTAACCTGCATGTCTTTGGACTGTGGGAGGAAACCCACGCAGACATGGGGAGAACATGCAAACTCCGCACAGAGAGGCCCCGGCCGATGGGGATTCGAACCCAAGACCTCCTTGCTGTGAGGCAACAGTGCTACCCACTGCACCATCCGTGCCATGGAGAAGAGCATACCTCTTGTGAACATGAATGGGATGTTGATTTTAAGATAACCTCAATGTTATCTGACTTATACAGATAAGCATTGAAACCCAGTGTACAGGACCTGAATTAGTACATTATGTCTTAAGTAAAATTCTGAATTAATCTGAAATATTTTCTATGGTAAAACATGCATAAACTTGATCCCAATTTTGCCATTTTAACACACATTACTCAAAATCGACCCCTGAATGTCCATCTGTGGTAATTTATGGAGATTTCAGAAAAGAGTTTCTGCAGCTTGAGGGATGCAAATGCTCACAGACGTGACCATAGACGTGTTGAAAGGACATGACCATAGACGTGCTGCAGGGACATGACCATAGATGTGTTGAAAGGACATGACCATAGACGTGCTGCAGGGACGTGACCATAGACGTGTTGAAAGGACATGACCATCAACGTGCTGCAGGGGTGTGACCATAGACGTGCTGCAGGGATGTTGTATGTCAGTAGGGCAGGTCAGGAACAGGTGAAGCAGCAAATCACGGCCTTCACAGACAGAACGTCCCATGCTGGAGCTGTCCAGTGCTGAACCAGCAAATGCCGCTTCTTTCCCAGAAGTCTCTTTAGACCCTAATGAGGAGTCACACCCATCAACTTGCTTGTCTTTGGACTGTGGGAGGAAATCGGAGTACCCGGAGGAAACCCACATTAACACGGGGAGAACATGCAAGAGAGGTCCCGGCCAACGGGGATTCAAACCCAGGACCTCCTTGCTGTGAGGCAGCAGTGCTGTCCACTGCACCATCCGTGCCACCCTGGTAAAAACTAACAACTAAAATGCTACAATACAACAATTACAAGAACAATGCAATGGGAAGCCCACTGAAGAACATTGAACTCATCGAGGGCATGAGCAAGGGAATGAGCATGGTGCAAATCAGGCTGGAAAAATGCAGTGGCAATAGGCTGCAAGTCCTGTTCTGGTGAGTCAGTTCTGTTGCTCCAATTGGAGAACAATAGGCCTATCAGAGACTGCTATAATTTCTGCTGAAGTCAAGCTGCAGTATTTACAGTGATGAAATCAATTATTGGTGAATATACATTTATTTTCTTTGTGTGGCATCATTCACCCCACTATGAAGTCAAGCTGAATACAAGCTCAGGCCACAAAGTATAAGGATAGACACTCATTGAGCACTTTTTTAGGAACACTATCCTAATACTGGGTAGGGCATCACTTTGCTCTCAAAACAGCGTCAATTCTTCATCGCATGGATTCCATAAGATGTTGAAAACATTCCTTTGAGATTCTGTTCCATGTTGACATGATTGCCTCCACAATTTCTGCAGATTTGTCAGCTGCACATTCCTGCAGCGAATCTCCCGTTCTACCACAACCCAAAGGTGTTCAATTGGATTCCGACCTGGTGACTGGGAAGGCCACCGAAGAACGTTGAACTCATTGTCATGTTCATGAAACCAGTTTCAGATGACTTTGTTCTGGAACATGGTGCATCATCATGCTGGAAGTAGCCATTAGAAGATGGGTACATTGTGGTCATGAAGGGATGCACAACAATACTCAAATAGGCTGTGGCATTCAAGTGATGATTGATTGGTATTAACGGGCCCAAAGTATGCCAAGAAAACATTTCCCACACCATTACACCACCCCCACCAGCCTGGACTGTTGGCATAAGGCAGGTTGGGTCCATGGATTCATGCTGTTGCCGCCAAATTCTGACCCTACCATCTGTATGCCTCAGCAGAAATCAACATTCATCAGGCCAGGCTACATTTTTCCAGTTTTCAACTGTCCAATTTTGTTGAGCCTGTGCCCACTGCAGCCTCGGCTTTCTGTTCTTGGCTGACAGAAGTGGAACCCAATGTGGTCTTCTGCTATTGTAGCCAATCCACCTCATGGTATGACATGTACCATAAAAAATCTAAAATTTCCCTCGGGATGAATAAAGTATCTATCTATCTATCTATCTATCTATGTGCATTCTGAGATGCTTTTCTGCTCACCACAATTGTACATACAGTGGTGTGTAAAAGTGTTTGCCCCCTTCCTGATTTCTTATTTTTTTGCATGTTTGTCACACTTAAATGTTTCAGATCATCAAACAAATTTAAAAATCAGTCAAAGACAACACAAGTAAACACAAAATGCAGTTTTTAAATGAAGGTTTTTATTATTAAGGGAGAAAAAAAATCCAAACCTACATGGCCCTGTGTGAAAAAGTGATTGCCCCCTAAACCTAATAACTGGTTGGGCCACCCTTAGCAGCAACAACTGCAATCAAGCATTTGCGATAACTTGCAATGAGTCTCTTACAGCGCTGTGGAGGAATTTTGGCCCACTCATCTTCGCAGAATTGTTGTAATTCAGCCACATTGGAGGGTTTCGAGCATGAACCGCCTTTTTAAGGTCATGCCACAGCATCTCAATAGGATTCAGGTCAGGACTTTGACTAGGCCACTCCAAAGTCTTCATTTTGTTTTTCTTCAGCCATTCAGAGGTGGACTTGTTGATGTGTTTTGGATCATTGTCCTGCTGCAGAACCCAAGTTCGTTTCAGCTTGAGGTCACGAACAGATGGCCGGACATTCTCCTTCAGGATTTTTTGGTAGACAGCAGAATTCATGGTTCCATTTATCACAGCAAGTCTTCCAGGTCCTGAAGCAGCAAAACAGCCCCAGACCATCACACTACCACCACCATATTTTACTGTTGGTATGATGTTCTTTTTCTGAAATGCGGTGTTGTGTGACCACAGAGTATTTTCCCAAAAGTCTTGGGGATCATCAAGATGTTTTCTGGCAAAATTGAGACGAGCCTTAATGTTCTTTTTGCTCAGCAGTGGTTTTCGTCTTGGAACTCTGCCATGCAGGCCATTTTTGCCCAGTCTCTTTCTTATGGTGGAGTCATGAACACTGACCTTAACTGAGGCAAGTGAGGCCTGCAGTTCTTTGGATGTTGTTGTGGGGTCTTTTGTGACCTCTTGGATGAGTCGTCGCTGCGCTCTTGGGGTAATTTTGGTCGGCCGGCCACTCCTGGGAAGGTTCACCACTTTTCCATGTTTTCGCCCTTTGTGGATAATGGCTCTCACTGTGTTTCGCTGGAGTCCCAAAGCTTTAGAAATGGCTTTATAACTTTTTCCAGACTGATAGATCTCAATGACTTTCTTTCTCATTTGTTTCTGAATTTCTTTAGATCTCGGCATGATGTCTAGCTTTTGAGGATCATTTTGTCTACTTCACTTTGTCAGGCAGGTCCTATTTCAGTGATTTCTTGATTGAGAACAGGTGTGGGCAATCACTTTTTCACACAGGGCCACGTAGGTTTGGATTTTTTTTCTCCCTTAATAATAAAAACCTTCATTTAAAAACTGCATTTTGTGTTTAGGCGGCACGGATGGTGCAGTGGGTAGCACTGCCGCCTCACAGCAAGGAGGTCCTGGGTTCGAATCCCCGTCGGCCGGGGCCTCTCTGTGCGGAGTTTGCATGTTCTCCCCGTGTCTGCGTGGGTTTCCTCCCACAGTCCAAAGACATGCATGTTAGGCTGATTGGAGAGTCTAAATTGCCCGTAGGTATGAGTGTGTGAGTGAATGGTGTGTGTGTGCCCTGAGATAGACTGGTGACCTGTCCAGGGTGTATTCCTGCCTTTCGCCCAATGTATGCTGGGATAGGCTTCAGCCCCCCTGTGACCCTGATCAGGATAAGCGGGTCCAGATAATGGATGGATGGATGGATTTTGTGTTTACTTGTGTTGTCTTTGACTAATATTTAAATTTGTTTGATGATCTGAAACATTTAAGTGTGACAAACATGCAAAAAAATAAGAAATCAGGAAGGGGGCAAACACTTTTTCACACCACTGTATATATATATATCTGAGTTACCGTAGCCTTTCTGTCAGCTCAAACTAGTCTGCCCATTCTCTGTTGACCTTTCTCATAAACAAAATGTTTCCATCTGTAGAACACTGATGTTTTGTTTAGTTTTTTTCACAATTCTGAGTAAACTCTAGAGACTATTGTCTGTGAAAAACCCAGGAGATCAGCGGTTACAGAAATACTTAAACCAGCCCATCTGGCACCAACAATCATGCCACGGTCAGAATCACTGAGAATTTTTCCCCATTCTGATGGTTGATGTTAACATTGACTGAAGCACCTGATCCATATCTGTCTTTTCCTACCTCTAAGTGTACCTACTGCATAGTTTGCCTAAAAGGTAAATAGTATCTAACACCGTATGAAGCCTGGTCTTGAAAACCCCTAGTGTTTCTGACTCCACTATTATAGTGCAGTCCCCAGAAGTACACACAGTACTCCATAGTGCAGTCCCCAGAAGTCACGTCACACAGTACTCCACGGTGTAGTCCCCAGAAGTACACACAGTACTCCATAGTGTAGTCCCCAGAAGTACACACAGTACTCCATAGTGTAGTCCCCAGAAGTACACACAGTACTCCATAGTGTAGTCCCCAGAAGTCACAAAGTACTCCATAGTGTAGTCCCCAGAAGGCACACAGTACTCCATAGTGTAGTCCCCAGAAGTCACACAGTACTCCATAGTGTAGTCCCCAGAAGTACACACAGTACTCCATAGTGTAGTCCCCAGAAGTACACACAGTACTCCATAGTGTAGTCCCCAGAAGTACACACAGTACTCCATAGTGTAGTCCCCAGAAGTCACACAGTACTCCATAGTGTAGTCCCCAGAAGTGCACACAGTACTCCATAGTGTAGTCCCCAGAAGTACACACAGTACTCCATAGTGTAGTCCCCAGAAGTACACACAGTATTCCACAGTGTAGTCCCCAGAAGTGCACACAGTACTCCATAGTGTGGTCTAACGAGAGTATTGTATACTACTTCCTTGGAGTAGTTATACTCACCTTTTTTTTCTTCTTTTTTTACTGCTCCACACATTGACTACAACCTCAATGGCTTTGGTCAACAATTACCCCCAAGTATTTTTCAGCTTGAGCCCTAGTAATCTTATCTTATATTTTTATTTCCCACGTGTCGAACATTACATTTACTTGTAGTGAATTTCATTTGCCAGGTTTCCACTCATTGGATTCTCTTTAAGTCTTCCTAGATTACTTTAGTAGATTCCATACTGTTAGCTAAACCTCCTAGTTTTGTATCATCTGCAAATTTACTGAAATTACTTTCAATGCCCATGTCTAGGTCATTCATGTAAATGAGGAAGAGCAGTGGCCCCAGCACCGATCCCTGTGGGACTCCACTTCCCACAATACCCTGCTCGGATAAGGCCCCTCTTACTACTACTCTTTGTGTTCTATCCTGTATCCAATTCCGGACCCACTTCGAAATGACTCCTATAATTCCTACCGTCCTCATTTTTATAATGAGTTTGTCATGTGGTACCTTATCAAATGCTTTTTGGAAATCTAGATATACAATATCAAAGAGCCCTGCTATCATCAAAACACTTGGTAGCTTACTCAAAGAATACCAAACGTTTTGTCATGCATGACCCTTTCGAAAAGCATGCAGGCTATCCCAATGACTGAATCAGATACGAATGTAGACGTGTTTTTTTGCCGGCCGTTTAACGCCATGTAATTGGGATATTTGCAAATAATATATATTTGACATTTACACAAATTATTACTGAATGATTTATGGTGGTTACCAAGGCAAACGATTCGTTGCAATTCGGTGGGCGCGCGGACCCAGGCGGCTCCAGTCCTCTGCACTCTCTCCTCCCTCCCGCTAGATTGTTTTCCACTCAACTTTAAAACTTTCCTGTTGGCGAACAGTACTGCAGTCAAACCACGGTACGAAAAGAGATGAAGACGCCGGGGTTTTATGTTTCGGCTATCATTTTTTTAGTCTTGATGGACTGGACAAGCGCAGTTCCAGGCAACTCCACAGGTGAGTAGATCATGATGAATAATGAAACCATTCAACAGTAATCGAGATTTCCGAACGTTCAGTCTAATACTTGGACTTGCCAAATTAGCAGCATGCAGCATCGTAGTGTAGTTATTGTTTATGTCCACCGCGTTAACAGTCTATGTACGTATGTAGGTAGGCAATGTAAGTCAAGCTAAAATTGCAATAAAAAATGCATTGTAAACTTGAAAAACAAAGAAATACGAAATGCAAAATAGTTGTGGGAACTCGTGACGTGATCATGAAATTTGGTTACACGCGATACATTGTTTTAAAACCTAATTAATTATGTTTTGTCAACCTTACAAAGCATACGTAATGTCTATGAATGTGTAGCAACATGTCGATACACGTAGTGTTAGTATTTTTGAGTAGTTTGTGCTTAGTATCGAGTTGTAAATAACATGAAGAAATTATATGTCGATCGCAAAAGCCAATGCAAACACGAGAAAGGTGAAGTCATCACCTTTTAGTCGACACTGTTGTACACACATTTTACTTTTGACGACGTTTAGCCCATTTGTTTGTCTGGCTGAATTAGTTGTCTTTAATTATACATTGAGAAAATGTGTCTCTCAGTACTCCACACTTGTGATGCATGTGTTGGAATTATTCTATTTGAGATTAATTGATTGCACTTGAGAACAAAAAAGCGCTATATGAACGCACTGGAAAGCAGGCATTTGAGTGCGGTAATTAAGATGATTTCAGTGTGCTTCAGTCACCCCAGTGACAGCGCTACCCGCTGTCCTCATTTACAGTGCCGAAGAAGGGACACTGCCCGCGGCGCTTGAACGTGGTTCCGTCAAAACGGGCCTGCGTCTGTGACGAGGACTGTCCCGGGACCGACAAATGCTGCGTCTTCGACTGTGGGGCAGTTTGCGTGCCACCCGCTTTTAGTAAGTGCTTTCTCGTGTCTCAGCAGAACTTTGATGATTTTAGATTCCCTGCCCCACCTCCTTAGACAAATCTGCCTCAAATTAAATTTCTAGGCTATAGTCTTCCCACCCGACCTCCGAGGACAAAGTTGCCTCAAATTACATTTCTAGTAGTTAAGGTGGTATCTCAAATTCCCTAGAATACTTGGGCAGTAGGAGCCGCATGTATTTAAGGCACTTACTATTTGCATTCATTGGCATCTGAAATAAATGTATTGTTGATTGTATTCGGAATGCTCCTGATGTAATAGACTTGCTTTAGCGTTTCATGGTGTGTTTGCGTTTCCCAGCGAAACCAGGCGTGTGTCCTCGGAGACGCAGAGGGGCAGGGATGTGTGCAGAGTTCTGTGCCAATGACAGCGACTGCCCCAATGAGGAGAAGTGCTGTCACAACGGGTGCGGCCACTCCTGCATCACACCTTATACAGGTGAGATCAGCCAACCTGCACTGCTCACTCTCTCTCTCTCACACACACACACACACACACACACCATATACAGGTGAGATCAGGCAAACTGCACTGCTCACTCACAGGCACACCTTATACAGGTGAGATCAGCCAAACTGCACTGCTCACACACTCACTCACACACTCACACACTCATTCACACACACGCACACACACCATACACAGGTGAGATCAGCCAAACTGCACTACTCACTCTTTCACACACACACACACACACACACACACACACACACCACACACAGGTGAGATCAGCCAAACTGCACTACTCACTCTTTCTCACACACACACACACACACACACACACACACACACACACACACACAGGTGAGATCAGACAGACTGCACTGCTCTCTCTCACACATACAGAGGTGAGATCAGCCAAACTGCACAGCTAACATGGTAAAGCTATGGTGAGAATCTTTAGTAAATTATTTGTGAGTTCCACTGTCCACAGTTTTTTGAAGGTAGCTGGCAAGAATTAAGTTAATTTTAAAATGATCTAAAAGGGGGGCACAGGCAACGAGCCAAATTAGGCTAAAGTAACAAAGCTAGCTGACAATATGCTGCAAGCTAGCTACTCAGTAGCCAAATCAATTATAGCCCGCAAGCATTTTCAGTGTCACCTTTTTGGGGGTTTTCGCCCTCTTTTACAGCAAACAAACAGTTGAAATAAAACAGTGCAACTATTTTTTAATAGCTTTTAGTTCAATATTTCAAATGTTGTTGAAACATTATATATTCAGTTCCAAATCAAAGCATTAACAAAGTCTGCGTTATTCCTTTACAGGAAGCAAAGAAAAGGAATATTAATCTGTTAAAAAAAATGGCAGTGTCAACATTTCTCTCTTCAAACTCAAACATTACTGCATAAACTGAAGAAATTTTTCAAGATTTAACTTCACTTTAAATTACTGAACTAATATTTAGTTGCATAACCATGTTTTTGATAATGCTGCGCATCTGTGTCGCATCGAGTCAACCAACTTCTGGCACCTAAAAACAGGTATTTCAGCCCAGGATGAGGCAACATTTTTGGGTTTTGCTTCAGAAACTGCATTTTTAATGTCACCCCACAAGTTTTCAATGGGGTTGAGGTTGGGGGATTGAGCTGGCCACTCCATTACCTCAATCATTTTTGTCTGGGACCAAGATGTTGCTGCCTTACTCGTGTGTTTGGGGTCGTTGTCTTTTTGAAACACCCATTTCAGGGGCATTTCCTCTTCGGCATATGGCAACATAATCTCTTCAAGTATTTTGATGTATTCAAACTGATCCATGATCCCTGGTATACAACCCCAACACTGTTGAAATGAAAAACATCCCCATACCATGATTTTTGCGCCACCATGTTTCACTGTCTTCACCGTGTACTGTGGCTTGAATTCAGTACCCGGGCTCGTCTGACGTTCTGTCGATGACCACCTAGACCCAAAAGAAACGCTATTTCGCTTTGGGCCAATCGATGTGTTCCTTGGAAAATTTTAACCGATTCTGCACATGCGCTTTTTTAAACAATTGTGCTTCATGGGGGCTTCTTGCTGATAGCTTAGCTTCGATCAAACGTCTTCTGACTGTAACAGTACTTACAGGTAATTGTAGATCATCTTGGATCTTTCTGGAGCTGATGAATGGCTGAATCTTTGCCATTCTGACTATTCTTCAATCCATTTTAACAGTAGTTGCTTGTTTTCTTCTGCGTGTTTCTGGTTTTTGTTGCCATTTTAAAGCATTTGAGATCATTTTAGCTGAGCATCCTATCATTTGCTGCACTTCTTTATACATTTTCCCCTCCCCAATCAACCTTTTAATCAAATGACGTTGTTCCTCCAAACAATGTTTGGAATGGCCCATTTTAGCAATTCAGAAGGAAATATATTTTATAATATGTGAAACATTTGCTTCCCTTCTTCCTCAATTAATGACACCTGTTTTTTCACAGAATTAATGAATTCTCTAATTAAATTCCACACTGCTATTATTTTGAACATGCCCTTTCAATTAATTTGTCAATTACTCAGAACAAGCAGCGTGCATGGCATGACAGTTGGGTCTGTTGTTTTTCTATTACACTACTACATCTACAAGTAAAGTATTTGCCATGTAGAAATATCACTACTACTAATAACTGGCTCATCAGGTTACTGATGTTGTACTGCTATTTTTTTTTAACACAACTGTATATTATACATTTTTACCATAAGTAGTTGACAAATGAACACACTGAAATAGTCATCATATTCAATATTTTGTTGTAACTGGTATCTTGCACTGCCTGCAGTGCAGCCCTCTTCAGCTCCTGCTTGTTTCAGGAGCTCTGTGCCTTCAGTCTGGTCTTCAGCAAGTGAAATGCATGCTCATTTGGATTGAGGTCAGGTGATTGATTCAGCCAGTCAAGAGCATTCAACACATTCCACTTCCTTGGTTGCTTTGGCAGTATGTTTTGAATCAATGAATTCCCAGATTTTTTGTGCAATAAAGGAAGCAAATGCCTAAGACCAGCTAAGTTGGGTGTTAGTCCAAGATTTGCTGATGAGTGAACAGTGCAACAACAGCTAACTGGGTATAATTAGCAGCTTCGCCCCTGGATTCAAAATGAATAGTGGTGGGCCAGCTGGGCCCCACTCTGCGCCTGCTTCAGCCACGGCCCAGCTGGGCCTGGGTAAATCTTATTTTCAGTACTTTTTCCACTCTGACCTCTCTGATTCCGGAGCCTTTTTCATGACATTCATAGCGCTAACATTTTACTTTGCATATGGAAGTGATTGTGTTGGCTAGCTAGCTACCAAGCTGCAATTTTAAATGAATCAACTCAACTCAAACATTGAAGATTTTATGTGTTACATGCATAATATATTTAGTTTTTTTAATAGTTTTGAAATGCTGGTCAATCAAAGTGGTGGTAATGTGGAGAATTCATAGTGCTGTGATCCTGTGCTGTCTCTGCAGTGAAGCTGCTCCACTGCAACCCCTAGTGCTGTGACCCTGTGCTGTCTCTGCAGTGAAACTGCTCCACTGCGCCCCCTAGTGCTGTGACCCTGTGCTGTCTCTGCAATGAAACTGCTCCACTGCGCCCCCTAGTGCTGTGACCCTGTGCTGTCTCTGCAGTGAAGCTGCTCCACTGCACCCCCTAGTGCTGTGACCCTGTGCTGTCTCTGCAATGAAACTGCTCCACTGCGCCCCCTAGTGCTGTGACCCTGTGCTGTCTCTGCAGTGAAGCCGGGGCGTTGCTCTCATCCCAAGGGGACCCCGATGTGTGCGGAGTTCTGTTACCATGACGGCCAGTGTCCGGGGGAGCAGAAGTGCTGCCGGACTACCTGTGGCCACGCCTGCAGCGAGCCATGCTGATTGGTCAGGAAGACTGGAGGGCAGGGAGTAGGAACAGCGTAATACAGATAGTCTCCTCACTCATACTTGAATCCCTCAGTTTTGAATCCCCATTTCATATGGTTTATGGGTGTTTTACTCTATATTTTATATTTGTTTGTCACAACCATTAAAAATGACCTGGTTTGTTCATACATATTATGTTTCCAATGGTTCGTTTTCATAAATACATATTCACAAGACGTAAGGTATTTAATGGCTCTGTGGAGCACACCTGGTGAACTCTGGTGTATTGGAACTTGAGAAATACTCTCAAAGTGCAAACCCCACCTTCTGGTCCTCTTGGTAAGTTCAATTGCACCAGGCACAGAAAAGTATTTAAATCCAAAACAATTACGCTTTTGACCCAGGTCTGCTGTGCAGTGCCGGCTGTTGGGAGTTGGGGATCAATTGGGAGTTGGGTGTCTTGCTCAGGGACACACCCAGAAAACCCTCGACTGCCAGACGACTGCCCTTACCTCTTGGGCCAGTGTCGCCCCCCAATGTCCAGGGTAAATACATAATGGTTTTAGACTGAAATACGTTTCTGCACTTTACTGAGCTTGTTATACAATCTCAAAAAGTGGTTGCACCAGGAAAGGCGAACAGAAGAGCATTTAAATTCAAAACAATTATGTAGCTCACCCAGTCTGGATGTGTTATGTGTAGCATTCTGCCACTCTGTAAACCCAGTCGAGAAGTCCTCCCACTGTTCCACCCCGTTACCCCTCCCCTCTCCCCCACACAATGGCGTAATGTTCCCCAGGAGAGGACCTCAGCTCCAGCCTTCCCAAAACAAGCGCAGACAGGCCTGTGGTCAGCGCCTTGGAATGCAGAACTTATTTCCCGCATCGGAACAAAAAAACCTGTCCGTTAAGAATGAAAGGGACCTCTGTCTCCAGACTCCTGGAACTTGGCACCAGTGTTAGAAACAGAAAGTGGGTAACATTCGAGAAAATGTAATAATCTTCTGCAAAGCACAGAATCCAAAAACAAAGGTTGATCTGGAAAGAGAGCGAGCAGTGTGGAGCAGGACGTGCACAGAATTGGAAGCAGATTAATTCAGGATGTGGCAAGAGATCCTGCAAGTGCAAGCAGATGTCCACTCCAGCAGCGTCCAGACCTTACTGTGATGCTACACTGCCATGATGTCACACTGTGGTGATTTTACACAAGAGAAGCTACACGACTGATTTAACACGGGGGGTACCATGAATTGCTAGATGGTGCCAAATCCCCCCCCCCCCCCCCCCCCGTGTTAAATCAGTCGTGTAGCTTCTCTTGTGTAAAATCACCACAGTGTGACATCATAATATCAAAATATCTACAGATATTTTATAAACACACTCACACTCTCTCTCTCTCTCTGACACACACACAGCTTGGGGATACACACTCACGTGCAGACAGCTTGTTGGGTACACCAGATGTGGAGACAGCTTTGGGGCTGTCTCACACACACACACACTCACACACTCACACAGGCAGACATCTTGGGCATACACACCCACACACAGCGGCCTACACAGTTCTGACAGAGCTATTCACCCCCCATCTATTTTTTGTACACTTACATTTCCACCCAATATTATTGCACAACTAGCCAAAGTGCAAGAGAGAAAAGGGCATAAGCAGCAGGAAAGTGCAGGGTTTAGGGTGCGGGAAAGACATTCGGCCCTCATATCAAGACGTGAAGGGGGGAAACTATCCTACAGACTGATGGGTTCAGGATTGCTCTGTATGCATCGTTAAACATGTATGTAATCATGTTGACAAAACCTGTCATCCTATCAGAAGTAGATGTCCCACAGATAAGATGGACATGTGTAAAGGCCAAGGGTATTTAAGGCAGGCCAGACAACCTCGCGGTACAGCAAACAACCAGTGTGTTGAAGGTCGCGGTACAGCAAACAAACACCAGTGTGTTGAACCTCGCGGTACAGCGAACTTGCTTTGTTTTAGTGATCTTCCAGCTGGGCCGGCATGACAAAAGTAAACTTTCCTCTAGTAAGTATTTGTTGAGTTGGGTGAGTTTATGCATTGTCCTGACTTTGATTCCACTGAGAGGAGCTGGGTCCTAACAGACAGACAGACAGGCAGTCCTGATGTCTCGCCCAGTTTATTGAAAGCAGACAAATAAATACCCATTTTGTACAAACCCAAAACATAATTGTGACATGGAAATCATAGCCAGTGCAGAAAAGAAAAAAAAAAGAAAAAAAACAACAACAACACACACCAATGCAAAATGGGAACCATCTACAAGGAAACATGCAGTCCTTCCTGTGAGGCTCCTGAGGGTCTGGGTGAGGAAGTCTGACCCATGATGTGGTTCCCACTGACTGACTGTACAATGTTCACATATTAACTTTGGCTCAGACAGACGTGTAGATTTAAGGGGCCGAAGGGAAGCGTATGAGGGAAAGGAGTGATGCATTATCAAAATGATCAATGTACACTTTGAGGCAACATATATGGAGTATGTTTAACGAATGTTAAAGGTTAAAGACTCACTTGAGCTGGTTACACAGCTGGGTTTGGTTAGTCACATGGGGCTCCACCCAAAAAAAACAAGTTTCAATTTCTGCTAAAATACACAGTGATGTGAAAGAATGAGAGACAAAAATTATAAATAAAATTTGAGAAATGTCTGAGACATGAGATGGTTCCCTCCCCAAAAGCAGGGAACACAGAGGACTGAGGCTGCAGGAAGACCTTGTTCCTTCCAAGCCACAGGAATTTGCTTTGTTTCTACATTGGGCAAATTTAGCAGCCTTTTCATAATCTCCATCCTCAGACAGTCTCCACAGTTATGCTGTAATTTCCATAATGGCAGTTTAATCTTCCAGCAAGCGGACAAAGGCCGTTCAAAGACATGTGTCCAGCCTCAACAGCAGGCTTCAACACCAGCTCCCTGTTCCCCTCCCATCATCAGACCCAGCTTTAATATATACAATATTATACTATTATAATATGTACAGCTCACCATCATGTTCAAATTTCCTGGAATAATCCCCCGCACTGCAGAGTAAAACCTGGAACAGCTTTTTATCTCAGTCCATGTGCCAGATTTGGGAGGGTCACAGGTTTTATTCAGTTACGGAGCTACCTCAGAAATGCTGCTTTGTGAAACGCTCCCCTGGTTGGGCCTGAGCGGGCTCAGAGCAGCGGGACGCCCCTGATTCTGCGGATAACATTGGCCAGTCGCTTGGCCAGGCTGGGGCTGGGCTCCTCCACCTGGAAGGTGCGGGTCAGCAAGTTGTACAGGGAGCCGTAACCCACGGCGACCACGGTGCAGGTCAGGCAGATCACGTTGTAGGGCATGCTGAAGTCAGGGGTGGGTAGGGTCACCAGCAGGGGTTCCGTGTACACCCGCACAAAATAGGTGGACTCCTCTTTACAGGGGAAGCTATGAAAGGGAGATGTGCACACACACACACACACACACAATTACATCTTCATTTATGTCCACATTTTACAAACGCGTTATAAGAGGAATGACATTTCTTAGATGCATCATGTTATATGTCACTATAGCAAAAGACACAAAATTCTGCTATCATACAAAGCAAGGGAACAGAGAGAGATGGCACAATATATTACACTTCATACAAATATTTTTATATACATGCAGGTACACACTGGAATTCTGGATGACCAGTAAACTCACAAGCTGCTGAACAGAGGTCCTTCCTGTGTGCTGTTGGTACCCATGGCAACAATGCTTGGCACTAGGCCACTAATGACAGAGGAGCTGCAGAACAGAGAACATGCAGTGAGAGCACTGCCCAGCAGTCACAAGTCATGAGAACATGCAGTGAGAGCACTGCCCTATCATCTAGACTCTGCATAAACAGAATTAGAAAGGCACAGATATACAGTCAAAATTATTGTAAATAATAAAATGATCTTCAGACATCTCATACTGGACACTGAGGAAAGGTCAACCAGTTCTGGGTTGCTTTCAGGTCACATTGCAAATACACCCAATGTACATGTACGATGTACAAAAGTCTCACGAGAACTTTCCTATATCTCAAAATGGCTGCTGAATAAATAATTTCCTCTCAACAAGAAAAGCAGAAAACGGTAATATTCATCAAAGCATAAATGCATGTTTAAACAGAGATCTTGGCTTGATCCAGGTGGATGGTGTCTGTCTCTCACCCGACGTAAAAGCCGTGGTTTGGGTCGGGGGTGTACTCGGTCCACTTGAGCAGTGCTCGCTCAAACTGCACGGTCACCTCGGTGACGGAGTTGGGGGGCAGCTGAATGAGCATCTCCAGCAGGTGGGGGCGCAGCCGGTCCTTAGAGGGCTGGTAGTGAATGTAACCTAGGGACGGAGACCAGGACCATCTTTATCAGCATCAAGCCCTCACTTCACTGAATCAACTGCAACAAACCAAAAACCTACTCAATCATCTGTCGGAGAACAAGTCTATATACACTCACTGAGCACTTTATTAGGTATATCGCTCTTGTTGGTTCAAACTCCAACTGTATTTGCCAATAGGCATGGAATTGGCTTTCTCCATATTAAGTTTACCAAACTGGATCTATTGAAAACATGGTTTATGAAAGCCATTCCAGACACTGTTGTGATATCAGAAACTTGGCTAAAACTCTGTCCCCAATAATGCTGTTGATGTGGGCGCATATAATGTGTTTAGAACTGATGGTAAAGGACAGGCGGGTGGGGGTGTTTGCAGTCTGTCTAAGGGCAGGCGGGTGGGGGTGTTTGCAGTCTAAGGGCAGGCGGGTGGGGGTGTTTGCAGTCTGTCTAAGGGCAGGCGGGTGGGGGTGTTTGCAGTCTGTCTAAGGGCAGGCGGGAGGGGGTGTTTGCAGTCTGTCTAAGGGCAGGCGGGAGGGGGTGTTTGCAGTCTGTCTAAGGGCAGGCGGGAGGGGGTGTTTGCAGTCCAAGGGCAGGCGGGTGGGGGGTGGTTGCAGTCTGTCTAAGGGCAGGCGGGTGGGGGTGTTTGCGGTCTGTCTAAGGGCAGGCGGATGGGGGTGTTTGCAGTCTGTCTAAGGGCAGGTGGGTGGGGGTGTTTGCAGTCTGTCTAAGGGCAGGCGGGTGGGGTTGTTTGCAGTCTGTCTAAGGGCAGGCGGGTGGGGGTGTTTGCAGTCTGTCTAAGGGCAGGCGGGTGGGGGTGTTTGCAGTCTGTCTAAGGGCAGGCGGATGGGGGTGTTTGCAGTCTGTCTAAGGGCAGGTGGGTGGGGGTGTTTGCAGTCTGTCTAAGGGCAGGCGGGTGGGGTTGTTTGCAGTCTAAGGGCAGGCGGGTGGGGGTGTTTGCAGTCTGTCTAAGGGCAGGCGGGTGGGGGTGTTTACAGTCTGTCCAAGGGCAGGCGGGTGGGGGGTGTTTGCAGTCTAAGGGCAGGCAGGAGGGGGTGATTGCAGTCTAACGGCAGGCGGGTGGGGTGTTTGCAGGCTGTCTAAGGGCAGGCGGGTGGGGGTGTTTGTCCATAGACAGTTTGAACTATTGGCTTTACAAATCAAGGCCGCGAATGCTCCAATCACAGTGTTATCGGCCTCCCTCTGCAATTAATGACACTGTGTCTAATTTAACTGATCTACTCTCTAATATGAATAACTCTGAAATTTAACTGATCTACTCTCTAATATGAATAACATTGGAGACTTAAATTTGGATTGGCTTAATGACAAATCAAAAAATTTTAAGCATGCCTGCAGCTCTTTAAACCTAATTCAATGTATTGATAACTGTGACAACCATGTCTGGTCTTCCCCAGCTGAGGTTGTAGCTGTCGTCCAGCAGGTGGCAGTGCTGCGTGCTGTCCCTCTCTTCCCCTGGAATGGTCTAATTGTTGATTGGATAATTACTTGACCAGTTACCAATTTTCCTGGGTGTTTGCACCTGAGAGAACCCTGATAAGTGGCTTCACTCCGTGCTGAGCCTTTGATAGCGGTTGTTGGTTGACTTGGTCTTCCTTTGTTATTTTGGATTTCCACACTCCACTTGCACTCACACTCAAACACCCCTAAACTGATTCACTCTGACACGCATTCAGACAGAAACACAATTATTGAAAAAACTCTTAAAATCTATTTTCCTGGTCTGGGCTCCATGTTTTGTTTGACTGCTTGAATGCGGGTTGTAACAATAACCCTACCAGAATTAACTCTGAACACTTTGACATGCTTTCTAATACAGCTCACAAGTATACAGCAAATGGCATTCTTGCAAATGATATGAGCGATCATTGTGCAATTGCCTGTGTGAGAAGTGCTGTTTTAAACATTTCACTGAACAGGCGTTAGCAACATGATTTTAGCAAGACAAAACTGGGATTGCATCACATCAATTCCTACAGTTGATGATGCGGTTGCTTTTTTTCAACCACAGTTTTTACTGATGCAAATAAACATGCCCCTTCAAATTCAGAATCAATAATAGAGATAATCCTTGGTTTTCCAATGAACTTGCCCAGCTTATTCATATTAGAAATAAACAGTGGTATCAAGCAAGAAAGACCAAAAGTAAAGAAGATTGGCATCATTTTAGAACTCTGAGAAATCAGTGCACTTTTTCAATTCGGAAAGCTAAATCAGATCTAACTTTAACACAGTACAATTTTTATAATTATTGGTAGGGTCATAATTACAGATAAATCTGATATGTTAAATGCTTTTAATAGTCATTTTGAGAAGGCAGGTGGTATTTTTATCAGCAGGCTCCCTCACTCCCAGGTGAATCCTTAGCATATTCTGTGGGTAGGTTCTCATCCACTGCCCTATCCTTGCACTTTGAACACTTTCAAGTCTGTGACGTCTTGCATTAATTAAAATCGACCCTAAAAAGGCTGCGGAGGCCTTAAACAAAAGATTTACTTGTGCTGCTTTGTTTATAGACCTTAAAAGGCGAATGTTAATGAGTAACAGATGGTCCACAGTATCAATCTGCTGGTATCGGAAGCAAAGCAACAAAGTGGTTCCACAGATAAATTCATCATTCTTGGTTTATTAAACATGCCAATGTCATGTCCAATCCAGTCTTTTGAACAAAGGGTGTCCCACAAGGATCGGTTCTAGGGCCGTTGCTTTTCCTAATTTATATTAACAACATAAGCGACCAGTTTTTTTTTGTTTGTTTTTTTTTTCCCAATTTGGTCGCCAATTGTACCTCGTCTGATTCAATTGGAGGTAGTCGTATTAGATGTACCGCCCGTACCCCGTCCCTCGGCGGCCTGAATGAGAGCGACACGCCTTCTTCAAGCCGTCTCGTCTCGTGCCCGTTGCCGTGATTCCAAGGCGCCCGAGGTGCTTATTGTGCGGCGATCTAATAACCCTGCCAAGTCCCTCCCTCTGGAGCAGCGAGCCAATTATTGCTGCCCCACGTGAGCCGGCCAAACTTGGCTTTTGGCAGGACCGAGAATCCAGTTTAAGTCCTGCAAGTACCATCTGTATGCAGATGATACAATTATGCATCCCTGTGCCCCCACTGCAGAGATGGCCATTTCAATTCTGCAGACAGATTTCAACACCTTGCACCACGCCTTACTCGATCTGTAACTCCTTTTAAATTCAACAAAAACTAAATCCAAGATCTTCCTTCCTGGGCAAGGCCCCAACCTCCTCCATTAGTGCTATTGATGGTGTCTCCATTCAGAAGGGAATCAGTACTCGGTGGGCTCATTGAAGGAAATCAGTACTCACAGGACTCGTTAGAGGGAATCAGTACAGACAGGACTCGTTAGAGGGAATCAGTACTCATTGGACTCGTTAGAGGGAATCAGTACTCACTGGGTTTGTTTTCGCGGTTCTTGCTGGTGACGGCCAGTGTGTGGACATACAGACGCAGGTACCAGGGGACGCTGTCCAGCAGCAGGATGGGAAAGGCACGGTATGGGTGGTTGTTGTAGATGAGGGTGTGGATTTCTCCAGTCTGTAGGCCATACCCAGCCACGTAGCGCTCGCCGTGCAAGAGAGGCCGCAGGCCTGCAGCTGTGGAGAGACCGGACACTTTAAAGCTGTGCAAGAGAGGCCTGCAGCTGTGGAGAGACCGGACACTTTAAAGCTGTGCAAGAGAGGCCTGCAGCTGTGGAGAGACCGGACACTTTAAAGCTGTGCAAGAGAGGCCGCAGGCCTGCAGGTGTAAATTATAGCACTTTCTTTACTTCAGGGATCAGCAAATCACGGTCCACGACAGCCGAGAACTGCTGGTTTTCCACCCACCATTACCAAATGAAATGAAGGACCTGGTGCACTGCAACCCAGCTTGTCTGGGGTATTGGAGGGTTTTTCCTCATCGTACATTTTTTGGCGGACACCAAAGGAAAATGACGATTAATTGAGAAATTGGCAAATAACTGAATGAACTGCAGTCAAATTGGGTGCAATGTGGTCTTTTGGCCAGCAGATAGCAGTACGTAATTGAGAAATTGGCAAATATCTGAATGAACTGCAGTCAAATTGGGTGCAATGTGGTCTTTTGGCCAGCAGATAGCAGTACGTTGTACTCGTTGCCACCAACATGTTGGTAATAGGAGCAGAAGAAGCACAGACCTGCAGCTCAGATGAGTAGGAGAATGCGGGAGGGAGGAAGAGAAAGAGTTCCAGTTTTGAACGCCCTTTGAAGCCCTGACTTCTAAAAAGGCAAAAGCTTCATGTAATGTTTCAACAGAAGGTAGGCCTAGTATTGATGGCAGATTTAGTATTTGTTTTAAAGTGTTGTTTATATATTTTTCCATTTCTCTGCTATTAAAATAAATCGTACAATATTCAAAAAGCTTTAAGGACCTTTGATTTCTCAACTTCAACCTGTAAACACAACCCTGCCGGTACTTTACCAAAGCCTACATGGCTCTTTTTACTCCGAAAACTATTTACAGTAAAACTGAACTGAAAACTGAAACAAAGTATTCGACCCGGTTCTGCTGCAAAAACAATACCATGCAGGCCTCTCACCAGCGTCCGATGTTTTCCAGCGCAGTTGAATGTTGAGGGATCGCGGTGTTCCGAAGGTGTCGGGGGTCAGGAGGTCATACACAGAGTAGGTCCTGCGGTCTCCCAGCACCACTGCCTGACTGAGGATCGGGGAGGCTGGGCTCTGCTCAAACAGCTCCCCCTATAGGCAGCAAGACAAATACACAACCCTGCTGTAATCACAGCACTGACCATAATTATTACACATCACACTGTATCTGAAAACAATAACAATGAGGATTCAAATAATCATAATTACAGTCCCCTCCAAAATAATTGGAACAGCAAGGTCAATTCCTTTGTTTTTGCTATACACTGAAGACAATTAAGTTTGAGGTCAAAAGAGGTACCTGAGATGACCGATCCGAATTTAATCTCTTTTCCTGGTATTTTTATCTAGATTTATGTTAGTAGAGAATATATCTTCTTTTGTATCAGCCCACCCAATTTATTGGCGAGCAAAAGTATTGGAACATTCACTGAGTTTCTTGTTGCCAAGATGTGTCCTGTTAGATTGACTGGTTAACAATAAATAGTTCTGAATGCCTACTTTTGGTTTTAGCCTTGGGTTTTGCCTGTGAAGACTGCATTTGTGTTAGAAAAGATAAACCAACATGAAGATCATGCTTGCTTTAGTCCCAAAGACAACCATTTTGAAGCTAAGAAAAGAGGGAAAACCGACCAGAGCCATTGGACAAGCATTGGGGATAGCTTGTACAACAAATGGTAAAAGGTAAATGGAATGTCTTTGGAATGTCCTGAAAAAGAAAGAAACTGCTGGCATACTGAGCAACAGACATCAAATGGGTCGACCAAGGAAAACAGCAGCAGTTGATGACATTGTGAAGAAAAACCCCAAAACACCAGTCAGTGACATCACCACAGGGCAGGGGTGAAGGTATCTCGAAGTTTGAAGAAGGCTTAGAGAGCAGCAATACAGAGGCTATACAAGACGCGAACCACTCATCAGTAGTAAGTATCAGAAGGCAAGATTACAATTTGCAAAGAAGCACATTGATAAGCCACAGTTTTATGGACTGATGAGACCAAGATTAACCTCTATCAAAGTGTGGAAAATCTAATTCCTGCTGGTTCCCGGATCCCTGTCCTTTTGTTTATGTCTTTCCCCAGTTCACCTTGTGTCGTGTATTGTATTTAATTTACTTGTTTAAATTTTTCCACGTTGCAGGTTGGGTGCGGATCGTGTGTTTCTTCCGGTCCTGGTTTTCCATCACACAGTCACTCCACTCGCCTAGTTACCCCGCCTCACTTCCTGATCTCTTTCACCTGCTTAGTCATCACCTCATTACTCCATTAGCACTGATTTCAGTTGCCCCATAGTTCTCAGCACATTCCTCACTCCCCATCAATCATTCAGTTAGCACTGGCACATGTAGAGCATTCACTTCCACGTAGTTAGGTAATTAGTCAGATTCCCTACACCTGTCCTTTTCACTATTTAGTCCCAGCTCACACTCCCTTCCCTGCCAGACCAGGGAAGTTTCAAGCGCCTTTTCATGTCTTTGTTAGTTCTTGTGAGAAATTCAGTTTGTCTCCGTGTGTCCTGCCATCTTCACTGATTCCTGCCACCCTTGCCTGCCTGGTTACCGGGCTGATCTCCTCAGGTTACCGCGCTGATCTCCTGCCCGGTCACCACGCTGATCTCCTCGTACAAGCCTCCAGTGTGGAGTGCTTAACCTGACTGTGGTCTGCATCTGCCTATGCTCATCTGTGAAGCACGATGGAGGAAGTGTCATGGCTTGGGCTTGCATGGCTGCTTCTGCAGTGGGTTCACTAATCTTTATTGATAATGTAACTTGTGATGGTATCAGCAGGATGAATTCAGAAGTCAACAAAAACATTCTGTCCGCCAACTTACGGAGAAATGCGTCCAAACGAATTAGGAGGAACTTCATCATGCAGCAAGACAATGACCCAAAACATACTGCCAACACAACAAATGACTTCACTAGGGAGAAAAAGTGGAAGGTTTTAGACTGGCCAAGTCAATCACCAGACCAATTGAGCATGCATTTCACCCCCTGAAGAGGAGATTGTTTTGGGTTTTCCCTTCAAACAACTGCAGTTGCAGTAAAAGCCTGGAAAAGCATCACAAAAAAAGAATGCAACAGTTTGGTGGTGTCAATGGGGTTGCAGGCTTGATGCAGTTATAGCAAGCAAGGGATATGCTACCAAATATTAAGTGTTATTTACTTTCATTTACTTAAATACTCTCTGTTCCAATACTTCTGCTCATCTAAAAATTGGGTGGTCTGATACCAAAGGTGCTATTGTAGTGTGGTTGGCTCGGTTAGTTCGCTAGTAAGCACGGATGGTGAAAGCGAAGTGAAAGCAAAGGCTGGTAGCAGGTTATCGCGACAACACTCCCCGATGACGTAACCCTCAAATTCAAAAGAACGTTGTTGCCCTTGGCTAGAGGCGAGTTCGTCTTTAGCTGACTGGTAACGCGTTCGTTCAACAAATAATTTGGACAAGTGAGAGGCCGGGGTTCAAATCTCACCTCGGACTCAGGCAAATTCTACACCTGTTACAATATGTTCGAAGTAATTTAATACATCTAGGTGTAAATACCGGGAAATAAAAGCTGACATTTTGAATATATGAACAAATCTTGTCTCGTGTTCATCTATTTGTCTATTTGTCTTAACCCCAAATGTATTCAGTGCATTGCAAAAACAAAGGAATTGGCCTTGCTGTTCCAATACTTTTTGAGGGGAATGTATGTGCACAAGAGGAGTTAACACGTGTTCATTGTGCTAAAACCCAGTTTCATGAACAAAAGACCATAAAATGTCTGCAACCTAGCAAGAGGGGAAGCCCACCTGGCTGTTGTCCGTGACGTCCACGTAGATCTTACTGGAGGAGGCCAGGGGACAGGCCTCCGTCAGCGTGCGAGAGAACATCTTGAACAGGGACCACTCTGTGGAGCAGTGAAGATATCAGCTGTGCCCATGGTAACTCAGCCATTAATCTAAACACAACCACACCTTTGCAGCTGCTCGAAACAGCCCCTCACCCCTTCGGCTCTGTCCGGAGGTGTAGAGGTCGAAGACCACACTCAGAGTCTGCCGAAGTTCCCACGCTGTGGACGTGCACTGCCAATCCTGGCACAGAAACAGAGCACCAGTGGTAAGCATGAGTCCAGTCAAATTCCATTACATTACATTACATTATTGGCATTTGGCAGACACTCTTATCCAGAGCGAAGTACAGTTGATTAGACAAAGCAGGAGACAATCCTCCCCTGGAGTAATGCAGGGTTAAGGGCCTGATCTTGTGCCGGATCTTATTGTGGCTACACTGGGATTAGAACCACCGACCTTGCGTTCATTTACCTGAACCGCTACGCTACAGGCCGCCCTAAATGTAAATTCAAGAAACTAACTGAAATGTAGAAATCAAGTAACTTCAGTTTGGTCAGTTCTGGAAATTAATTACATTTGATTAACTGAATTGACATTTGCGACTCAAATGCAGTTTGGGATTGCACCACTGGAGACTAGTAATGTATAGCTCTTTTAGTAAATTTACAATATGGTCCGAGTGCAGAGTCAGTGAATGAACCATGGTGTTTGGTATAGTGCAGTATTAGTGCTGAGGGTCTGTGAATGAACCATGGTGTTTGTTATAGTGCAGTATTAGTGCTGAGGGTCTGTGAATGAACCATGGTGTTTGTTATAGTGCAGTATTAGTGCTGAGGGTCTGTGAATGAACCATGGTGTTTGTTATAGTGCAGTATTAGTGCTGAGGGTCAGTGAATGAACCATGTTTGGTATAGTGCAGTATTAGTGCTGTGAATAGGGTCTGTGAATGAACCATGTCAGTGAACGTTGTTGGGAGGAGTGTTTGTCTCACCTGGCACACAGGCCGGATGTGCACAGCCTGAGAGTGGAAACTGCTGTGGAAAAGCTTCTCTGACTTCAGCAGAACCGCCAGACCAGCCTGGGCGTGAGGGAGTGGGGTTTGGCAGGAGATGCATAGGAGTAAACCAGGCCCAGTAACATGGATCGCACAAAGAGGGAGAACACAAAATCCAAGCACCTCATGCTTAAAAGAAATCACTGGAACATTCCAAAGAACTTCCGCCTAAACTGTAAAATATATCACTCATGTAAAGACTGAAGCACGTGCCGTATTTCATGGGATCCAATCAAGTGGCCAAAACCACTTGATTACTTTTTGATGCTCATCTCCTGGTCATGCTGACAGACTGTGAGAGACAGCACTAGCGCCACTGTGGCTGGCTCCAGTATAGGTCACTCAGACCCATTTTCAATGTAAAGTGATTTCTCTATAGTCTATTGTTCCAATACATCAGACAAGTTCACTGTGTAGAAACATATTTGAATCCAAAACAATTACATGTTTGACCCAGCTCTGACTGGAACCTATAAAACATTATCAAAAAGTCCAACACCATGCTCCAGTCCTCTTAGTTGGCTCAACTGCACCAGGCAAGATCAATCAAGCACAGAAAAGTATTTGAATCCAGAACAATTACAGTCCCCTCCAAAAGTATTGGAACATTGTACACTGCAGACAATTGAGTTTGACGTCAAAAGATGTACAAGAGATGACATCCGAATTTCATCTTTTATTTCCTAGTATTTTTATCTAGATTTTATCAACTTGGGACATATCACTTTTCGTATCAGCCCACCCAATTTTTAGGTGAGCAAAAGTATTGGAACATGTGACTGACAGGTGTTTCTTGTTTCCCAGATGTGTCCTGTTAGATTGACTGGTTATATAGTATAATAAATAGTTCTGAATGTCTTCGCTTGGTTTTAGCCTTGGGTTTTGCCTGTATTTGTGTTAGAAAAGATAAAACATCATGAAGACCAGATACAGTTGTTCAAATAAATAGCAGCACGTTAAAAAAAGTGAATAAAGTGCAACTATTTTTTTTAATCGCTTTTAGTTCAATATTTCAAATGTAGTGGAAACATTACACATTCAATTCCAGATCAAAGTATTAACAAATTTGATCAAGTCTGTGTTATTCTGTTACTGGAAGCACAGAAAAGTATTAATCTGTAAAAAAACACTTGCTGTATAAACTGAAGAAATCTTTCAAGATTTAACTTCACTTTAAATGACTGAAGTAATATTTAGTTGTATAACCATTGTTTTTAACTGCTGCGCATCTGCGTTGCATTGAGTCAACCAACTTCCGGCACCTAAAAACAGGTATTTCAGCCCAGGATGAACAAACTACATTCCACAGTTCCAGTGAATTTTTGGGTTTTGCTTCAGAAACTGAATTTCTTTATGTCACCCCACAAGTTTTCAATGAGGTCAGGGGATTGAGCTGGCCACTCCATTACCTCAATACTTTTTGTCTGGAACCAAGATATTGCTCACTTACTTGTGTGTTTGGGGTCGTTGAAACACCCAGGTTCTGTACAGGGGCTTCTTGCTGATAGCTTAGCTTCGATCAAACATCTTCTGACTGCAACAGCACTTACAGGTAATTGTAGAGCTGATGAATGGCTGAATCTTTGCCATTCTTCAATCCGTTTTAACAGTATCTCAATCAACTGTTCGATAAAGAGCAGCAACATAGAGGCTGTACCACAAGATGCAAACCACTCATCAGTAGTAAGAATCAGAAGGCGAGATTATAATTTGCAGAGATGAGCCACAAAAGTTCTGAACAAAGTTTTATGGACTGATGAGAGCAAGATTAACCACTACCAAAGTGATAGAAAGGCCAAAGTGTGGAGAAAGAAGGGATCTGCTCATGATCCAAAACATACAAGCTCATCTGTGAAGCAAGTGTCATGGCTTGGGCTTGCATGGCTGCTTCTGGAGTGGGCTCACTGACCTTTACTGATGATGTAACTTATTACGGAGAAATGTGTCAAAACAAAAAGGAACTTTGTCATGCAGCAAGACAATGACCCAAAACATTATATTACATTACATTAATGGCATTTGGCAGACGCTCTTATCCAGAGCGACGTACAACAAAGTGCATACCCATAACCAGGGATAAGTGCGCTGAAAGACCCTAGAGGGAAAACACATTGCCAACACAACAAAGTACTTCATTAGGGAGAAAAAGTGCAAGGTTTTAGACTGGCCAAGTCAATCACCAGACCTTAATCAAATTGAGCATGCATTTCACCTCCTGAAGAGGAGATTGAAACAAACAACTGAAAGAGGCTGCAGTAAAAGCCTGGAAAAGGATCAGAAAAGAAGAATGCAGCAGTTTGGTGATGCCAAAGGATCGCAGGCTTGGGGCGGTTACTGCAAGCAAGTGATATGCTTCCAAATATTAAATATTTACTTTCATTTACTTAAATACTCTCTGTTCCAATATTTATGCTCACCTAAAAATTGGGTGGCCCAATACCCAGAGGTGCTATGTTCTTAAACTAGTAATTAAACTCTTGTGTTCATCTTTTTATCTCAACCCCATATGTATTCAGCGTATGGCAAAAACAATGGTATTGGCCTTGCTGATCCAATACTTCTGTAGGGGACTGTCTGCGTTTGATCCAGCCCTGGTAGGTGCACACTGGCCATGGGGCCCTGCACTGTAACTGACTTCTTTCACAAAATAAAATGCCTCTCTATCCGGACACACTTTCTCAAATTAAATCTGTGAGAAACACCTAAATCCGACAACAGGATCTTGGCTCCCTTGAAGTCCTGAATCTATTTATTTATTTATTTTTATTTTTTAAAGAAGACAGACAAAAAATTACATTGAAATCTTTTGAAAAAGTTGATCTTTAAACAAAATAACCTATTTAAATACAATACAAATCAACACAACCTAATCCACACTGGTAAACAATAAAGTGCCCTGTCTTAATGCCAGCGTACCTTAGAGCCACAGGGCAGAAGCTTCTTCCATGGCGTCAGGTTTTCAGTGCACACGATCTCCCGTGGCAACACAGCATATCTTAGGAACTTATGGTTGGTCACTGCATACAGAAGCAAAAAATGGTCTGAAAATCCACAATCGACCAAACACTGACAACCACTCCCAACATTCAGCACAAATGCAAACCTGATGAAATACACCAACCAGTTACACTATGTCAGCGAGGAGCTCACCATTTCCCACTCCCAGAGGTTTGAAGGAGGCACTGGGCTGCACAGTGTTGGTAGAATCGATGAAATTCAGAGATGCACAGAAGATTCCGGACAGAACATTTGTGAGCTCCTTCCAGGCCCCATCCACACTGAAATACAGCACAGCAGCAAATTGAAGCAAAAAGACACACTGCTTGCGGTTACTTCGTACATGGTACTTCCTACAACATACAGTACAAGTACACATAAATATTCTCATTAAACGTCTGTGTTTACTAAAATACTCTAGTTCTCTGAAATGAAAAGGGGTCTTTCTGTGTGAGAGTTCACCATTCCATTTTAATTTAATCTTTATATTATTTTTATATTTTTGACATTTATTTTATGTCAATGTGAAAATGCTTTAATGAAATACAGAAATGCGAAATGTTTTCTTTATTGGTTTATACCAAAGACTATCATTTAGCCGCATTTTTGATATATGTAAATGTTCCTGTAAATTGACATTCAGTTTGAAAATACTTCAAAGTATGTTTTATTGTGAATTAAGCTTCTGATCAAAACATGCCAAGACATACTCCATCTTTTGTACATAAGGAGGCTTATTATACCCTTTGAACTACATAAAGTTGAATTTTGATAGGAAACTTTCCACCTAACCATCTACTTGGTGTGTTTGGTTGTTTGTTGTATGACCTTCACATGCACCGTTTTATACTCCACTTTGGATAAAAGCATCTGCTAAATAAATTGTAATGTAATGTATAGTAATTTTCGGGCCAAGCCCACTGTATATTTCTTTCATTAATGATCTATTTGACTTCATTTTCTTGTGGCTGTTCTTAACCAAAATAAATAGTCATACACCAAGTGCTGCTGTTGTAGTAAGCCATCAAATATAGAAAAAAAGAAAAGCCAAGTAAACGGTAAATGTCTGAATTTAAATAGCACCTTTATCCAGAGCACTGTAAATGATGCTTCTGATTCACCCATTCTCACACACACTTGAATTGGTTGGTTGACATTGGCTGACTGAATTGGTTGAAATTGACGGCTCCAGGATTGATTATTCACTCCATGCAGCGACTGCTTGACTGCATTATGAGAGAGAGAGTGGTGTTCTTTATAAATAAAACACTGCAGGAACACTTAAAAATACTGCATTTATCATGACTGGTGAGAGCCATATATAGTATTTTCACCAAATAAGTGCAAGAACACAGTGTGTGGTAGCTTATCAGACCTGGCAATACGCCTTCTTTGGTATGTCATGTTTTATTTACATCGTATTAATATTTTTGTCATGGTGCCTTAAATGACTTTGCAATGAGGGTTGATCTGCCAGAAGAGCCATCACATTACTGGTGTAATTCACTATTTTCTTTAATTGGCTGACATTTTCAATAAAAGAGCACCAACATGAAAACAACATGAGCTATGGAGGAAAAAAAGAAGTGGTCCCACAGCTTCACAGCAAACGAAATAAGAGATATTGTTAAAGGAGGAGGCGCTGAATAAAGAAACATTATTTTCCAGTTTTAGGACTGGTGTCCAACAAAACCAAGAAAGAACTCTGGTTAAGCACAAAGAGAACTGTGGTTAAACATGGCTCTAGCACAAAGAGAACTGTGGTTAAACATCGCTCTAGCACAAAGAGAACTGTGGTTAAACATCGCACTAGCACAAAGAGAACTATGGTTAAACATCGCTCTAGCACAAAGAGAACTGTGGTTAAACATCACTCTAGCACAAAGAGAACTGTGGTTAAACATCGCTCTAGCACAAAGAGAACTATGGTTAAACATCGCTCTAGCACAAAGAGAACTATGGTTAAACATCGCTCTAGCACAAAGAGAACTCTGGTTAAACATCGCTCTAGCACAAAGAGAACTGTGGTTAAACATTGCTCTAGCACAAAGAGAACTATGGTTAAACATCGCCAAGCGTCACGATTTGGCTAAATAGCTCTGTGGACAGCACCATCTTTGATTGAGCACAACTATAGTGTACGTTGAATCGCTGCCATAGTTTGGCCTTACTCATCACCATAATAACTCCTATATATTGATTCCTACCTATTTAGCCCCTTATTGTTTGTCAGCTGATATCATTTTGGGAAATATAATTTAAAAGACAATTAGGATATGTGTTCAATAAAGTACAAAATGCATCACTGATGTATATTTTTTATTAATATTTATTAACACTCCCATTAATGTGGTATTTTAGTAACATCAACATCATTAGCAAACTACAACTGTAGAATTATTAGTGTACCTATTGCTTCAGGAAACGGAGCCCAGATAAGCTGCTTTCAAATGCTATATGCTGTTACCATAGTGAATCACAGCGTAAAAAGTATTCGTCTTCGTCTAAAATTACACACAGGCTTGATACTTCTCATTTAACCTGGGGAGCCAAATGTCCTAACCTGTTACAAAGTGCATCCCTTTTGGCTTTGGGGCCAACTAGAAGTATTTGTCTTATCTTCATTTAACTTCAAAAAAATGTTGCTCATCCATTGATTAATTGTAGACAGACAGGTAGTCGGGGAACATAATACATTCGGATCATTTGGCTCAACTGCAATGTATAGCCATGTGTCATCATCATAGCTGTGGAAATTAACATTGTGTTCTCTGCTGATATGACCTATGAAGGGAAGCATATATAATGAGAAAAGAGCAGCTCCCTTGTGCAACACCAAAAGATATGCCATATTTTTCTGACATATGATTTCAAAGATTAATAAAAAAAATTCTCACTATATAATGTTTGGAACCAGTTAAGAGTACATCCGAAGGGACCAACCCTGTTTTCAAGGCGACTGATTAGAATATTGTGGCCAATTGTCTCAAAAGCTGCACTCAAATCCTAAAGAATAAGAACTGAAACCTTGTTAGCATCAGCACTAAGTTAAAGATCATAAACTAGAGCGGTCTCTGTACTGTGATTAGATCTAAAACCTGACTGGAACTCTCGTTGGTAAAAACTACCTTCCTCGTCAAACACAGGCCAAAGACCCATCTCTTAAGACTGCATCTGGGCTCCCCTCCCATCCCCACCTCATAACACTCCGATCTTGTACCAACTTCATTATGGTATTTTGGAGGTTTTAGGTTGTTATCCTAAGAGCTTTCTTTGGTAATGTTACATACTCGCTGGGCTGGGAATGGTATAACATAGTCCCTTAGTCCCTCTGCATGATTTAATGCTGGATTGTTGTTAATAGCAAACATTGACGGGGAAGCTGCACTCACTCTGGGACAGTGTCTTGAAACCAGACCCAGAGCTCCGCACCTGGGGGAGCCGACAGAAAGGGCTGCCCCCACTGCATGGTCCGCCAGAAGCCTTGGGTGAATGAGATGTGCAGCTCGCGAACCGAAAACTTTGTGATGACCTGACCCAGAGACTTGGGGAACAGCCGGTAATCTGTCACTGAAATGAAAATGAAAGAAAACGTATAGCGAGTATGGTTATAGTGACTATGAATACAACAAAAAATGTCAACAGCGAGGACAACAGCAACCATTCATAACTTCAGAAAATCTAAGTTACTTCATTAGGAAACAACGGCAATACGTGGCTTTCTATCGTTTCATTATAAGTGCACGAGCGTCTGTTACCTTTTTTCCCTTTCTGAAAGAAGTCCGTGTCCCAGCGGGTGCGGAACTGAAAGCTTGAATAGATGTCTCCAGAATGAAGGGGTCTGATAACCAGCTCTTCTTCAAATTGGTCGTTATACAGTTGATGTGCAGAATCATACATTTCTGCCGCCTCATCTCGGAGGTTTTCTGCCGCTTTCTCACCATTGTAAGAAACTGTGTTGAGATCCACCTCTGTTGCCTCCCACCGGCTGGCCGCGTCCAGGGCTTCAGAACTGGGGCTAATGCCGTCCTGTCTCGACGATTCCCTTGTGTCAGCGCTTTCAGCCGGCACACTGTCTGGTCCATCTACGGATTTCGGTTTCTCTGTAATACCATCCAAATTATTCGGGGTTGAAGCACATGCAAAATGTGATGCCAACGCTACAAAACCCAGTAACAATACAAAACTATATCTGTAGGCTGCCATTTTCCTGACCACATTACTTCCTCAATTCTTCTTCAAGGTGGGTGGATTTCGACAGATTAACAATTACTTTGAGCTATATACTGCCATCTGCTGTATCGGCGTGTGGAAGTAATCGTGTAGCAAAACCAGGGGACCAGGGATTGACATGCCCTGCAGTGGTTACGGGAGGTACTGCATTTAGTTAAGCCTCAGGTGCCAACAGCGCAGTCTGGAGGCAGTGGTGGAGAGGAGGATGAGGGACAAAATGAAGCCCACACTGGACAGTCCCTCCCATCCCCTCTGATGAGCTGTGGCAGATAGGGAGCACCTTCAGGCCCATCCCTCCCAGGGGCAAAATGGAGCGGTGTAGGTGCAGCAGCCCCACCCCAGGAAAAGCTCCACACTTGATTTTGGCTAAATATATTTTTTATTAAATGTTTGATTTTGGTTGGTTCCACTGAACCATTAATAAAGTACAGTATTTTCCATGTTGCCATTTTCAGTTTCTCAATAATTATATTTATTTTTTCAATGAATATTTGGTGCATTACCAGTGAGGGGTGACAGAGCCAACAGCTGAAACCAAAACATAAAGGAAAATGTGACAGAACAAAACACATTTATTTGAAAAATCAAGACAAAAACGGCAAATGCACAATATAGATGTGATTTTCATGGATTAGAAAGATAAATATCCTTTTTTTTTGTCATGCAAACCTACAAAACAGTTCAATCAATACATAGCAGGTGAACTAGGAAGCAATATGATCAGCTTTATTTAAGCTGGAGCAACGTAACGTTCAAAGTCTTGACCTCTTTCACAGATAACAAAATAGCCTGGTCTATGTGGATCCTGTTAAATCACAGCTGATGACATCACAATGTAAATTTAGTTCATTTAATTTATTCAGTTACCAACTTCAGTTTCAGAACACTGAAAAATCAAACTAGAGTATTTGTTCTAATTCAGCACCATTAAATTAACACTACTCTTAAACAGAGCACATATATTTAAATAAAGTAATATATGTGGTTTCTAGTGATAAAACAATGAATCACACTTTGTTAAATTCTGTATTAACTGAATTTACAGATTAAGAGTTTTTTTTTTTTTTACGAAATACAAACAGCACGGAAAAAATGCAGTTCCCTGTGTAACTGTGTGGGTGTTACTCAGAGATGTTATAAAACTGTGGATATAGCTCAGAGATGTTATAACACTGTGGATATGGCTCAAGAGATGTTATAACACTGTGGATATGGCTCAGATATGTTATAACACTGTGGATATGGCTCAAGAGATGTTATAACACTGTGGATATAACTCAGAGATGTTATAACACTGTGGATATGGCTCAGAGATGATTTAACTCTGTGGTGTACAAAGGTGTAATATTTGTCCTCCATGATCAGAATCCACATCCCTCTGGCAGGAACAGTGCCTGCAGGCCTCTACGGACACTCAGCATTTCCTCCTCCTGCTGTAGAAACAGAATGAAGAGCAGCCATTAATTTACCAACACACACACACTGCCCATTAATGTACACACACACACACACACACACACTGCCCATTAATGTAACAACACATACAGTGCATCCGGAAAGTATTCACAGCGCTTCACTTTTCCACATTTTGTTATGTTACAGCCTTATTCCAAAATGGAATAAATTCATTTTTTTCCTCTGAATTCTACACACAACATCCCATAATGACAACATGAAAGAAGTTTTTTTGAAATTTTTGCAAATTTATTAAAAATAAAAAACTGAGAAATCACATGTACATAAGTATTCACAGCCTTTGCCATGAAGCTCAAAATTGAGCTCAGGTGCATCCTGTTTCCACCGATCAACCTTGAGATGTTTCTACAGCTTAATTGGAGTCCACCTGTGGTAAATTCAGTTGATTGGACATGATTTGGAAAGGCACACACCTGTCTATTTAAGGTCCCACAGTTGACAGTGCATGTCAGAGCACAAACCAAGCATGAAGGAATTGTCTGTAGACCTCCAAGACAGGATTGTCTCGAGGCACAAATCTGGGGAAGGGTACAGAAAAATTTCTGCTGCTTTGAAGGTCCCAATGAGCACAGTGGCCTCCATCATCCGTAAATGGAAGAAGTTCGGAACCATCAGGACTCTTCCTAGAGCTGGCCGCCCGTCTAAACTGAGCAATCGGGGGAGAAGGGCCTTAGTCAGGGAGGTGACCAAGAATGTGGTCACTCTGTCAGAGCTCTAGCGTTCCTCTGTGGAGAGAGGAGAACCTTCCAGAAAGACAACCATCTCTGCAGCAATCCACCAATCAGGCCTGTATGGTAGAGTGGCCAGACGGAAGCCACTCCTTAGTAAAAGGCACATGGCAGCCCGCCTGGAGTTTGCCAAAAGGCACCTGAAGGACTCTCAGACCATGAGAAACAAAATTCGCTGGTCTGATGAGACAAAGATTGAACTCTTTGGCGTGAATGCCAGGCGTCATGTTTGGAGAAAACCGCTCATCACCTGGCCAATACCATCCTTACAGTGAAGCATGGTGGTGGCAGCATCATGCTTTGGGGATGTTTTTCAGCGGCAGGAACTGGGAGACTAGTCAGGATTGAGGGAAAGATGAATGCAGCAATGTACAGAGACATCCTGGATGAAAACCTGCTCCAGAGCGCTCTTGACCTCAGACTGGGGTGACGGTTCAACTGCCCAAAGATGTGCCAAGCTTGTGGCATCATATTCAAAAAGACTTGAGGCTGTAATTGCTGCCAAAGGTGCATCAACAAAGTATTGAGCAAAGGCTGTGAATACTTATGTACATGTGATTCCTCAGTTTTTTATTTTTAATAAATTTGCAAAAATTTCAAAAAAACTTCTTTCATGTTGTCATTATTATGGGGTGTTGTGTATAGAATTTTGAGGAAAAAAATGAATTTATTCCATTTTAGAATAAGGCTGTAACATAACAAAATGTGGGAAAAGTGAAGTGGTGTGAATACTTTCCCGATGCACTGTACACTCTCCCTCACACTGCCCATTAATGGACCTATCAGGCTCACGGGGAATCCAAAAGCGAGACCACGACTTAAGTTCTTTGGTTAACAAAGTCTTTATTTTCTCGATACAGGTATAACAAGCGAAGGTCCGAAGCTGGCAAACAGATACAGCAGGAATAAGGCAGTTTGTAATGGATAGTCCAGGCAATGGGTCAGATTCCCAGCAAACAGATATATCAATGGTAATCCAAAGAGTGGTAGCGGTCACAAGCGAGGGGTTGAAAACAAACGGGTTAATCGGACAAAAACACAATCCAGAAAAAAAAGTCGAAAAACAGAAACGGGTCGAGAAACTATGGGTCAGAATCAGATAGACGGAATAAGCTAAACTCGGAGGTCTGGGACGAAACAGGTTGTAACAGGTATCAATCAGAAAACGCTGGAGAGTATGGCATAAACACGTAACAATCTGATGACAGCCAGACCTTCTGGCCGACCATGTAGCGTGGAGCATGGCGGCGATCCTCCTCATTTCTGTGATGCTCTTGAGGAGCGCCATGAGGGCCCTTTTCCAGGTAAGACGGGCCCGCTGAATGAGGAGTTGAGCTGCCGGCACCTCCACCTCCTTGTCCATCTCCGGGAAAACAGGAGGCCTCGGTAGCCCAGGCAGCATGCCAATGGAGACATCCCAGTGGAGGAGACAGGCAGTGAATTACATGCGTATTCAATCCATGGAAGGCTATCCAACCGGGAGGATGGAGACAGAGACCTGGATCACACCTGACAACACTGCCACTCCTGCTGCCCTCTCATCCTCCTTCTCCTTCTCTCACACTCCCATGGTTTGTTAATTTCCCCCTCTCTGAACTTTCCATATCCACTTTTGAACACCATTCGGTTGCAGTATCCTACCCTACTAACCTTTTTTATTGCAGTTGTCTATCGTCCTCCAGGGCCCCTGGGAAGTTTCCTTGATGAGCTAGACACCCTTCTCAGCTCCTTCCCTGAGGATGGCACCCCACTGATTCACCTCTGAGATTTCAACATCCACCTTGAAGCCTCCCAGGCTGCTGCCTTCCTACCACTACTCCACTCCTTCAACCTCTCCCTGCAACACTCTCCTCCAACCCACAAGGCAGGCAATGTCCTAGACCTTGTCTTCGTAAGGAACTGCTCATGCTCCAACTTCACGGTTACCCCTCTGCATACATCTGATCATTCTCCCTCCCTCTTTCTCCCCATCCTCCTCCCCCTTGGAGAGGGACAGGTTCTTCCTATACAACATACGGAGAGAATCCGCCCCTTTCTCACACCCTACTCGACCCAGCTCCTGGTCCAAGCAATGGTTCTGTCCCGCCTGGAGTACTGCAATTCCCTCTTGGCTGGCCTCCCAGCATCTGCCATCAGACCCCTCCAACTTATCCAGAATGCAGCAGCTCGTCTGGTCTTCAACCTTCCCATACACTCGCATGTCACCCCCCTGCTTACTTCCCTCCACTGGCTGCCTGTCATGGCTCGCATCAAATTCAAAACATTGGTGCTTGCCTTCCAAGCAGTTAAGGGGTCAGCTTCAGCTTACCTCCAAAAAATCATCAGACCCTACACCCCTGCCAGACCTCTTTGTTTGGCCACCACAGGCCGCTTGGCGCCTCCCCCTCTCTGAACTTCCACCTCCCGTTCACGACTACTTCCTGTTCTGGCTCCACGGTGGTGGAACAAACTCCCCGTTGAGGTCAGAACAGCAGAATCTCTTGCCATCTTCAAGCGCAGACTGAAGACGCACCTCTTCAAGCTGCACCTTTTCCTGTCCCTCCCTATAAACCTTAATTGTTGTCTTTGCCTGTGATATTTACTTCTGTATTAGGATGTTTTGGCTAGGTAAGCATTGTTTGGCTAGGCAAGCGGTTCATACATTGTTCATGCATTTGCGTGTTGCGGTACTATGATAAAATTCAGATCCAATGGTCCTTATCTTCGTTGTGCAGGTAGCAGTTGAAATTGTACTTCCCTCTCGGGTCTTTCAGCGCACTTATCCCTGGTATGGATACGCACTGTTGTATGTTGCTCTGGATAAGAGCGTCTGCAAAATGCCATTAATGTAATGTAATGAGACATCTCCACCAGGTAATGGAGTGTCTATTCTAGTTCTTGATTGAGACTGTTCTTGGTTGATTGAGAGTTCTTGATTGAGATTCTTGGTTGATTGAGAGTTCTTGGGTCTGCCTGTTGGTCTGTGGGTGGAAGCCGGAGGAAAGTTGGGGTTTGGCGTTGATGAGAGCGCAGAAGGCTCTCCAGAACTGGCTGGCGAACTGGGGACCTCAGTCCGAAGTGACTTCCAGTGGGAGGCCGTGCAGGTGGAAGACATGGAGGACCAAAAGTTTAGGCATCTCCTTGGATGACGGGAGTTTGGCGATGTGCCCGTATTTGGAAAACCGGTCCACCACTGTCATGATGACGGTCATCCCCTTGGACATGGGCAGACCGGTTATAAAGTCCACTGCCACGTGGGACTATAGCCGACTTGTGGGCAGACAGATTTGGGAACAAACAGGTGGTTGGCAGGTGTGTTGTCTAGAACGGGACAGCCCCTAAGGGCTTCTTCCACCTTACTCACTATGGTGAGCTGAGTGGCGGCAACCAAGGTACTGGCAGGCAGGATGGCGGCAGGTTCTTTGTCATTCAGAGTAGGTGAGTATATTCGGGACCAGGCGTCAGGTTTGATATTCTTGGAGCCAGGCCGGTGGTCAGTGAGAAATTAAAACGGTTGAAGAACAGTGACCAGCTGTTCTTAAATACGATAGGTTGCGGTGATCTGTCCAGACTATGAATGGGGCGGTAGCCCCCTCCAGCAGGTGGCGCCACTCCTCGAAGGCCAACTTAACGGCCAAAAGTTCTCGGTTGTCAATGCTGTAGTTTCTTTCGGTGAAAGAGAGACGGCGAGAGAAGAACGCACATGGGTTGACCTTGTTGTCATTGGCCCGATGGGACCACCCCAACTCCAGTGTCCGAAGTGTCCACCTCCAGGGTTAACTGTTTCTCAGGGTCGGGCATGCTCAGAACAGGGGCGGAGGAGAAACGTCTCTTAAGCTCCCTGAAGGTGGAGCCCTGGCAGCAGGTGTCTAGCTGATATTTCTTTGGTTTTTGCTGTTTTGGATTTTCTGTTCACGATCTCTGCCTGGCTTTGGACTCTGCAATAATTTGGACTCTCTGGCCCCTTGTTAATAAAGCCTGCCCTTTTCACATTATCCTTGAGTCTACTCTAGGTTCCTGACAGTTTTGGTGGGACTAAGTCACCATGGTAATAACAGTCGGCTGTTATCGCCGACTGTCAACATGAGGCCCAGAGTTGTGCCAATGTCACTCAAGGAAGCCATTATGAGGCTGAGGTTCAATAGTTTTTAACAAAACATAATAATGCGGTGGTCTGTATATTTCTGCGGACTGTGGACTTTTTGTCCACTAAAATAAGTTTCTGAAAACATTGGAGTGGAGAAATAAGCAATGCAGTTGCTGAATCTTGATTCATATTTGAACGGCAACACCTAGTTTGAAAGTTTGATCAGAGTTCTGGGTGCCAACACCTTCTTCTCACCCCTCAGTGACCCCTGGCCTTCTTCCCACCCCTCAGTGACCCCTGACCTTATTCCCACCCCTCAGTGACCCCTAGCGTTTTTTCCCACCCCTCAGTGACCCCTGACCTTATTCCCACCCCTCAGTGACCCCTAGCGTTTTTTCCCACCCCTCAGTGACCCCTGGCCTTCTTCTCACTCCTCAGTGACCCCTGGCCTTTTTTGGCCTGGTTCAGAGCCTGAGAGCTAACCTGCAAGCACTTCCCAGTTTTCAGTTCTCCTATTTTCCTTATTACAGAGCCAGGATAGATGAACCGAGCCACACCGTAAAGACAAATACTCACAATTTCCTTAAACAGTTTGTCCTGAACAGACTTCAAGTCTTTCCTCATCAGACACATCTGAAAGAAATAGATTTGTATTAAAAGATGTCGTGGTGACAAAAACGTATTTCAGAATGCATGTAACAGAAACTTGTGTGTGTGTTTTTGTGTGTGAGCTCAGATTCAGCTACAGGTATGGTGCTCTGTAATGCACCATGCTATGTTTTGGCGACACATTAAAAGTCAGGAATTAAAGATGGAAAGGAGCTTTTGGCTCAGCCTGGCACTCTTACACAGATGTATCTGGCGGAAATGTGCATAAAAACAAATCCGAAGATAAGCGCATGTGTCTGTCCAAAAAAGTATGAAGATAGTCACCTCGGATGTGAAGATCTGTTCCTCAAACTCAAGGCTGTGACAAACATTCTTCTGGAAGGTGCCCCTCAGGTTCTGTAGTCTGTGGGAGGAATGGACACACACATTGTGCGGTTTAACCTGAAGTAACAGCCCTTTAGGACACCTTCAAGAGCACCTAACTGTCCAACCAAGTACCAAGTACTGTCCCACCAATTGGCATCAAGTACTTTGCATCATGTGCCATGTTTTCAATTACGTGCCTGATGTGCCATGTTTTAAATAACCATTTTTAAAAACCTGCTTACAACCTTCTGTAACTATTTGAACTGAATTGTTGTTTTATTTGATGTGTATTATCCTTATTATGTTTTCAATATTTTTAAAATTAAATATACAGTACTGTGCAAAGGTTTTAGGTGTGAAAAAATGCTGTAAAGTAAGAATGCTTTCAAAAATAGAAATGTTAATAGTTTATTTTTATCAATTAACGAAAGTGAGTGCAAAGTGAGTGAACAGAAGAAAAAATCTAATCTATATTTGGTGTGAACACCCTTTGCCTTCAAACCAAATCAATTCTTCTAGGTACACTTGTACAAAGTCAGGGATTTTGTAGGCATATAGTCAGGTGAGCGATGAACCAATTATACCAAACAGGAGCTAATGATCATCAATTTAATATGTAGGTTGAAACACAAGCATTAACTGAAACAGAAACAGCTCTGTAGGAGGGTTAAAACTGGGTGAGGAACAGCCAAACTCTGCTTCCAAGGTCAGGTTGCTGAAGTTTAATGTCAGAAGTCATACACCATGGCAAGACTGAGCACAGCAACATGACACAAGGTAGTTATACTGCATCAGCAAGGTCTCTCCCAGGCAGAAATTTCAAGGCAGACAGGCACATTTCCAGCTCTGTTGAAGAAGCACAAAGAAATGAACAATTTTGAGGACCGTAGACGCAGTGGTAACATCATGCTTACTCCCATTCGCAATCGGAAGATGTCCAGCAGTGCCATCAGTCCAGAATTGGCAGAAACCAGTGGGACCCAGGTACACCATCTACTGTGCGGAGAAGTCTGGTCAGAAGTGGTCTTCATGGAAGAATTGCGGCCAAAAAGCCATACCTCCGACGTGGAGAAAAGGCCAAATGACTCAACTACGCATGAAAACACAGGAACTGGGGTGCAGAGAAATGGCAGCAGCTTCTCTGGACTGATGAGTCAAAATTATATTTAAAATATTTGGTTGTAGCAGAAGGCAGTTTGTTCGCAGAAGTGCTGGAGAGCGGTACAAGTATGAGTGTCTGCACGCAACACTGAAGCATGGTGGAGGTTCCTTGCAAGTTTGGGGCTGCATTTCTGCAAATGGAGTTGGGAATTTGGGCAGAATTAATGGTCTCCTCAATGCCAAGAAGTACAGGCAGATACTTATCCATCATGCAATATCATCAGGGAGGCATCTGATTGGCCCCAAATTTATTCTGTAGCAGGAAAACGACCCCAAACATACAGCCAATGTCATTAAGAACTATCTTCAGCGTAAAGGAGAATAAGGAGGCCTGGATGTGATCTAAACATCGAGTCTGTCTGGGATTACATGAAGAGACAGAAGCATTTGAGGCTGCTTAAATCCACAGAAGAACTGTGGCTAGTTCAACCTACCTGCCGAGTTCTTTCAAAAACTGTGTGCAAGTATACCTAGAAGAATTTACGCTGTTTTGAAGGCAAAGGGTGGTCACAGCAAATATTGATTTCATTTAGATTTTTCTTCTGTTCATTCACTTCTTCTGTAAATGCACATTTTGTTAATTGATAAAAATAAACTATTCACATTTAGATTTTGGGCGGCACGGATGGTGCAGTGGGTAGCACTGCCGCCTCACAGCAAGGAGGTCCTGGGTTCGAATCCCCGTCGGCCGGGGCCTCTCTGTGCGGAGTTTGCATGTTCTCCCCGTGTCTGCGTGGGTTTCCTCTGGGTACTCCGGTTTCCTCCCACAGTCCAAAGACATGCACGTTAGGCTGATTGGAGAGTCTAAATTGCCCGTAGGTATGAGTGTGTGAGTGAATGGTGTGTGTGCCCTGCGATAGACTGGCGACCTGTCCAGGGTGTATTCCTGCCTCTCGCCCAATGTATGCTGGGATAGGCTCCAGCCCCCCAGCCCCCTGCGACCCTGATCAGGATAAGCGGGTTCAAATAATGGATGGATGGATGGATTTAGATTTTTGAAAGCATTCTTACTTTACAGCATTTTTTCACACCTGCCTAAAACCTTTGCACAGTACTGTATATTAAAAAATATTTAAATTATAAAATTGTGGATGTATTTAAGCACTTAATGAGCGCAGGATCTCTCCATGCAAGAGATGTACTGATGCATTCTTACCTCCTGTTCTCCCTGTCCTGGTAAGAGTGGAAGCCCTGGCTCTGCTTCCTCCAGTAAGTCTGAAAAAGACACAGGTTTCCCATTAACTTCACGCTGCTCCAGGGGTCATCTAATTTGGACCTAAAAATAAAAAAAAATAAAAAATCTGGACCTCCGATCCAAATTCATCCTTTACATGGGCCCTGGTTTTCTTTTCTCCCTTGTAATTAATGGAACAATTATAATGTAATTAGTGATTACTGATTGGCCAGACTATCTTCACCCCTGACTCGCATGTAAAGGAAGGATGGAGAGGCGGCAGTTCTGGGCTCTGGAGGACCATGATTTGATGACCCCTGCTATACACACATCAGTGTGTAAAGGGGTGCTTTAGTGTTAGACCTTTCTCCAGCGCTAAGGGCCGAGGGAATATCTGGGAGGGCCCATCTTTATACAAATACTCTAAAATAGTAATCCTTAAAGACAAAGCATGCAAATTACATTAATGGCATTTGGCAGACGCTCTTATCCAGAGCGATGTACAGTTGATTAGACTAAGCAGGAGACAATCGCCCCCTGGAGCAATGCAGGGTTTAGGGCAGGGCTGCCCAATCCAGTTCCTCGAGGTCTACCATCCTCTATGTTTTCACTACAACCGTAATGTGACACACCTGATTCTACTAATTAGGAGCTCAACAAGCTGGTGAATATGATGTGCTTTATTAGGGTTGGAATGGGAATGGGGTTCGGCAGCCCTGCTGTAAACAATAAGACCCGCTGTCCAACCTTTTACGGGAATTTCCTTACCCAGTAAATATTCAGCAGTCATAATATTCAAATATTCATTATCATTATTATTATTCTTGTCATAATCCTAATCCTCATTGTTATAATTATCTGTGTGAATTGTCCAAACATTAGGATTAAAATGTCCAATCACAGTCCCTGCTAAAATATAAATATGAATCAGTAATCGTAATCTTACTTATTTTGACAGTCAATCATTTATATCAGGGCTGCCCAACCCCATTTCTGGAGATCTACCGTCCTGTAGGTTTTCATATGGGAAGGCATTTGTAGACAGAGTTGATTATGCTCGACAAGTGAACTTGAAGTGAATATTCCAACAGAACAGACACACCCTGTTTGAACTCAGGCTAGAACATTAGAATGGACATCATTTACACCAGTGGTTCTCAAACTTGGTCCTGGTCCTGGTTGTTCCAACCACAGTTGCAATCCCAGGATTTGAACAAGCTGTGAATTTTCCTTAATTGGATGCTATTCATGCCTCAAGGGATTATTTACCCTCTTTTGCCACATTAAAAAAAAACTACCCATGTTCACATTGCCCTTATTGTGTTATTTTGCAAACACTGCATAAAAAACTGGTATAAAATGTGTGGACACTTGGCCATGAAAACTAACAATTTGGTGGATAACAAAGAACTCAAAAATAAATCCAATGATAACGAGTCAAACCTGCATTGTGTTAGTAAGTTGAAAGAAAAAAATACTAAAGAACCTAAACAGCCATAAATGAGCAAGAAATTGGCTGTAACAAAAGTCAGCATACACAGGGCTCCCCCAGGATCCAGTTTGAGAACCACTTTACACAATGTACTTTTCTGAATATATATTTTGGAGAAGCTCAGAAAATATATTTGTTTCGCCTTAATAAATACCTGAAATGCATACAATAATAAGTGTTAAAAAAGGGGGCACCGTAAGTTCCTTCTCCATCTCCTTCAGGCTCGAGTTGTCCTGCTCCAAGCTGTGAATCTCTTCTCGCAGCACACCTCTGATCTTCTCCAGCGTCTGAGATCTGTACAGACAGGAACTCACTAAATACTGCCGAGATCCGCACACACTCACGTTTCAGGTCTGACTTGCCTTGTTTTATGTTCTATCATTTGTCTTAGTCACGTATTGTCTTATCATGTATTATGTTAGTCTAGGTTCGTCATGTTGTTTAGTTTGTTTCTTGCTACGATTTATTTTCTTGTCATGTCTAGTTATGTTTCGTTACGATTATTTTACCTTGTTATGTTGAATGGTTATCGTCTTAGTTCGTTTAGTGTTATGTTTTGATTTATTTTTATTGTTACGCAGACTGGTCGTTGTTTAAACATACACTTTTACATGTCTTTCCGCAAAACTTGCGTTCCGGCTTTCTCTCTCTCTTTCTGTCACTCACACCCTAATTGTTTCTATTTGTCTATTTACTAAAACTACTAACGCTAGATCAGGATTGGGGAGAACTAACAGACTAATCATGTGTTCATGTTACCTTACGTTTCTCGTGCATGTCATTTACTAATTGACTAAGTAAGGGCAGGATAGGTTTATTACTAACGATTACTAATTACCTTGTTAAACTTGTCATCCATCGCACCTGTTTTCCATTCCCTTGCTGCTCTCTAACTAATTGTCTACACCTGTCTACACCTGCATTTATAGCCCAGTCGCACTTCTGTTCTTTGCGAAATTGTCTGCCTCTTGTCCGTCAAAGCAACGCTTGAGCATTATTATCATTGATTCCACGTTAAGATCCAAGCCTGTTTACCGACCATTGTTTATTGATTTCCGTTTCGTTGACCTTCGCTTGTTTTTGACCACATCCTTGCCTACTCTTTTTGTACCTTTGCCTCGCTGTTTGTTTTATGGTTTCGACTTCCGCATCGCCCTCGACTACGACCCTGCCTGCCGTCCGCCTGTACTTCTGCCCCGCTGACAGCTCTCCTGCTACCAGACCTCCCTGCACGTCTACCGACTACGAGTTTGCCTCTTCCCTCGGCACCATGCTTTTTGATTGTTTATTGTTTGTTTGGCTGGATCTACGTGTATGGACTTTGCTTGTTTTGACTACGCTCCTGGGATTCGTCCCGAATAAAGCCCTGACGGGACATTATCCAACTATTGTTTCTGAGTCGTGCATTTTGGGTCCAACCCCCACGCACCCGTCTCACACACAGGAACTCACTAAATACTGCCGAGATCTGCACAGACAGGAACTCACTAAATTCAGCTGAGATCTGCACAGAGATGGATTTTATAAATACTGCTGAGATCTGAACAGACAGGAACTCACTAAATACTGCTGAGATCTGCACAGACAGCAACTCACTAAATACTGCTGAGATCTGCACAGACAGGAACTCACTAAATACAGATCATAGAGTGTATAAGAACTGGAGAGGCGGGCGGAGCCAGAAGTTGCAGAAATCAATTTGGCGTCCAGTCCACCGTAACTCTCAATTTTCCATAGGTGATAATGCAAAAATCATGCATTTTTCTACCAAACTAAGGGGGCGAGAGTCACAGTTTTAACCCAGTTACACTCAATAAGGTATACGAATAACAATGAAGATGTGATTTTACTTGACATGATTCGAGAACTAATTTATAAGGCCGCTGTTGTATTCGTCGCGAGTCAACACTAGACTCTCGTAACATTGATGAAGAGCCTACAAAGTGAATGACCGTAAAGTAGTTTGAACTCCCATGGTTATTGAACTAGCGTTTGTCAGTCAGTGCGGCAGAACTATGCTTAACCAAGGTACTATGCTTTTATCCCTCAGCGAAGACTGGAATTCAGCGGCTTTTTGGAATAGACAGATTAGCAAACTAGCTATCTTATTAATGTAGGCACAGATTTGATAAAAACAAAATAGCTAGCAAACATTAACTGTTAGCTAATTAGATCATTATATAGTTTGAATGGTATCAACTCCAAGGAATCGCCACCTTAACGTGGTGGAGGGATTTGTGTGTCCCGGTGATCCTGGGAGCTATGTTGTCATAGCATTAGCCCCCAGTAGGGTCTCCCAAGGCAAATTGGTCCCGGGGGAGGGGCCAGACTAAGAGCGATTCAAAGACTCCATGACATGGCCTCACAGATACCCAACTACCTCGCCCGGAAAAGGGAAACGTGGGGTCGCCACCCTGTGGGCTCACCACCTGCAGGGTGTCGGAGTCAGGTGCTTTGCCCAACGGGCAGTAGGCAAAGGCGGAGATCCGGGCATGCTGATCCTCGGCGTCACAGACTGGTTCTGGGGATGTGGAACGTCACCTCTCTGGTGGGGAAGGAACCGGAGCTAGTGCGGGAGGTGGAGCGGTACCAACTAGATATAGTTGGGCTCACCTCCACGCACAGCACTGGTTCCGGAACCAAACTCCTGGAGAGGGGCTGGACTCTGTTCTTTTCTGGAGTTGCTCAGGGTGAGAGGCGCTGGGCGGGTGTGGGGATACTCACAAGTCACCGGCTGAGTGCCACTGTGTTGGAGTTTCACCCAGGGTCGCCTCTCTGCGACTACGTGTCGCTGGGGGGAAAGCTCTGACCCCTTATGCACCAAACGGCAGTTCAGAGTATCCAGCCTTCTTGGAGTCACTGGGCAGCATCCTGTTTTCAGCAGGGGAGGAGAACTGCTGACCCGGACTGGGGATGTTGTTGGGTGGTGGAAAGAGCACTTTGAGGAGCTCCTGAACCTGAACAACACGTCAACAAAATCTGCACCTACATCCCTGGCGGAAGTTGCTGAGGTAGTCAAAAAGCTCCTCAGTGGCAAGTCGCTGGGTGTGGATGAGATTCGCCCTGAGATGCTGAAGGCTCTGGACATTGTTGGGCTGTCTTGGCTGACACGCCTCTTCAGTGTCGCGTGGAGGTCAAGGACAAGACCCGCAGAGTGGCAGACCGGGGTGGTGGTCCCCATTTTCAAGAAGGGGGACCGGAGGGTGTGCTCCAATTATCGGGGTAGCACACTCCTCAGCCTCCCCGGGAAAGTTTACTCGAGGGTGCTGGAAAGGAGGCTCCGACCGACGGTCGAACCTTGGATTCAGGAGGAGCAATGTGGCTTCCGTCCTGGTCGTGGAACAGTGGACCAGCTCTTTACCTTGGCGGGGTTGCTGGCGGGGTCATGGGAGTTTGCCCATTCAGTCCACATGTGCTTTGTGGACTTGGAGAAGGCTTTTGACCGTGTCCCCCGGGGAACCCTGTGGGGGGTACTACGGGAGTATAGAGTACCGGGGCCGTTGTTATAAGCCATCCGGTCCCTGTATAACCAAAGTGACAGCTGTGTCTGCATCCTCGGCACAAAGTCAAGCACGTTTCCAGTGGGTGGGGGACTCCGCCAAGGTTGCCCCTTGTCACCGGTCCTGTTTGTGATATTCATGGACAGGATCTCAAGGCGAGGTGAAGAGAGTGTCCGGTTTGGTGACCTCAGAATCGCGTCTCTGCTTTTTGCGGACAACCTAGTTCTGCTGGCTTCATTGGACCATGACCTACAGCACACACTGGAGCGGTATGCAGCCGAGTGTGAAGCAGCCGGGATGAGAGTCAGCACCTCCAAGTCCGAGGCCATGGTTCTCTGCTGGAAAACGGTGGATTGCTCCCTCCGGGTTGGGAATGAGTTATGGCCCCAAGTGAAGGAGTCTGAGTATCTCGGGGTCTTGTTCACGAGTGAGGGTAGAAGGGAGCGTGAGATCGACAGGCGGATCGGTGCAGCGTCAGCAGTAATGCGGGCGTTGCACCGGACTGTCATGGTGAAGATTTACCGGTCGATCTACGTCCCAACCCTCACCTATGGTCACAAGCTTTGGGTAGTGACCGAAAGAACGAGATCGTATACAAGCGGCCGAAATTAGCTTTCTCCGTAGGGTGGCTGGGCTCAGCCTTAGAGATAGGGTGAGGAGCTCAGACATCCGGAGGGAGCTCGGAGTAAAGCCACTGCTCCTTCGCGTCAAAAGGAGCCAATTGAGGTGGTTCGGGCATCTGATCAGGATGCCTCCTGGGCTCCTCCCTTTGGAGGTGTTCCGGACTCGTCCAACTGGGCGGAGACCCCGAGGTAGACGCCTCGGGATCCCCCAGGAGGAGCTGGAATGTGTTGCTGGGGAGAGGGACGCCTGGAATACCCAGCCTACTGCCACCACGACCCGACTCCGGATAAGCAGATGAAGATGGATGGATGGATGGTATCAAGCTACTTTTTTTGCAAAACTATATAGCGAACCCAATTGCAGAATAGCTAGCTAGATTTTGCTGACTTTGGTTTTGCTTGCTAGCTAGCTGGCCAGTTTACCACTGTCTGATGGCATTAGCTACTTAATCGAATGTTAAATTGTATGTTAAATATTGGACAATGTCGATATATGCAGTTACACCATGTCATTTCTGAGTTGAATTTTCATATTCTTGCAGCTAAGTTAGCTACCCTGTCATGCGAATTCGGGACTTGACTTGAGTAAAACTGAAATAAATCGTGTTTTCGCGAATAACTGGTAATTTATTCATCTTCGAGTTTCCATCAGAAAGTAATTAGCCCAGACTAGGCTAAGATACCAGCTAGTTATTGTGTGTTCACGATGGTACTGTATTCAGTTCAAGTCAGCTAGTCGGCATCGTATAACATCCACAGTTGTAAATTGCTTATTGTCAGATATATCAGGAGTTAAGTCCTCTATTGGCATTGTGTTGGCAATATTCCTGAAGTCATGTACTCTAATTGAGAGATGCTCTCACCTTTTAATTTGTGGTTCCTGAGAAATAAATTACCTGTGTGACTACACTGTGGAAAATTGTATAATCTGATATAATTTTATTATTATTATTGTTAACCTTTATTTAAAATGGGGAACAATCCCAATTGGATTCATAATCTCTCTGGAGTTCTGGCCAAACATGCTAAATATTACTGCTAATAGGCTGAGAATATAATGTATGTTACCCTCAGACAATCTAAACTACAATCCCTTACAGACTCTGATGTTTCTCAACTCCTGCTCTCCCACTGCCTTACAACCTGTGCCCTTGACCCTATCCCCTCTTCTCTCCTCCAGACTACCACACCTGCCATTCGCCCATTTGTCACCTCCCTTGTCAACTCCTCCCTGCCGTCTGGCTGTTTTCCATCATCCTCCAAGAGGGCTCACATCACCACGCTGCTAAAAAAGCCTACCCTGAATCCCTCCATCATCCAGAACTACCGCCCGGTATCTCTTCTTCCTTTTCTATCTAAAACAATAGAAAGAGCTGCTTCTAGTCAACTTCTTCCTTTTTCAAGAACAACCTGCTAGACCCCCATCAGTCTATCTTCAGACCTGGCCACTCAATGGAGACCGCACTCCTCCCCGTCAGTGAATCACTCTATGTCGCACGAGCAGCCTCCCTCTCCTCTGTCCTCATTCTTCTAGATCTCTGTGCTGCCTTTGACACTGTGGATCACTCCATCCTCCTGTCCTCCCTGTCAGCAACAGGGATCTGTAGCACAGCCCTGAACTGGATTGAGTCCTACCTCTCTGGTCGCTCCTTCCAGGTTTCCTGGGCTGGTACGGTATTGAAACCTCGGGCCCTTGCCATATGAGTTCCCCAGGGTTCAGTCCTAGGGACGCTTCTTTTCTCTCTTTACACTTGTTCCCTTGGCCCTGTTATCACGGCTCTTGGTCTATCCTACCACTGCTACGCTGATGATACCCAACTCTTCATCTCATTCCCACCATTTGACGCACAGGTTTCAGCCCGTATCTCTGCTTGCCTGAGTGACATCCAGAGCTGGATGGATAACCACCATCTAAAGCTCAACCCAGGCAAGACTGAAATGATCTTCCTTCCTGCTCTTACCACTCCCCATCTGGATCTCTCCATTTCCCTAGGGGATACCTCACTGACACCATCATCCAGTGCAAGGAACCTCGGCGTGGTAATGGACAGCAGTTTACAGCAATTTACTCTTCGAGAACATTGCGGTGGTGACCCGGTCATGCAGGTTCTTCCTATACAACATCCACAGAATCCGCCCTTTTCTCACCCCCTTCTCGACCCAGCTCCTGGTCCAAGCAATGGTTTTGTCCCGCCTGGACTACTGCAATTCCCTCTTGGCTGGCCTCCCAGCATCCGCCATCAGACCAATATGATTAAACCTACTATAACTTTAACTTGAAATATAATTATTAAAATATTTCAAGAATCTTGTTAATTTTGTATTATTGTGTGAGTATTTAATATATCATGCTTGAAACATCTTTTCATTGGATTGAGTTCTGGGGACAATTGGTGAACCTAATAAAGTGGCCGGTGTGTAAGTAGCTCTATTTAAGTTACTTCTGTGTCTCTATTTCAGCACTCTGCCGCTAATAATGAGTTTGTCGAACTGTCAGATGCGATTTCATTACAAATGAATGGTAATTTTCTTAAATCAATTAATTTACTCAGACCAGGCATCATAGCTAGCTATGCTGTTGTACTATCGGGACCACAAAACTGTACAAATACATTGAGATGTATCATCAAGACTATCATCAAGACAAGACTAACATTAGACTATATCAAGCCATGTAAGGTCGATTTTTTTACCGAACAAAAACTAGCTAGCCACATATTACTGGTGGTAAACTAGCTAAGTTAAGCCTGCTGTGCATCAAATCGTTAAATTACAGACTGATAATAACATCATTGAAAAAAACGTTACCTGTGAAAGGACAAGCCTTGTAGATTAAAACTTTTATGATGGCGTCTATTTTCTAAACTAAATTTATGGGGGAAGGGCATTATCTTTCCACCAGTATTTATTAATCAAGCTAATGTTAGCTAACTAGCAGAAGGAGTTGGATCGATTGTTGAAAACCCATAGACAAGTATAGGAAATCCATACATCCATCCATCCATCATCACCCGCTTATCCGGAGTCGGGTCGCGGGGGCAGTAGGCAAAGCCGGGTATTCCAGGCGTCCCTCTCCCCAGCAACGCATTCTAGCTCCTCCTGGGGGATCCCGAGGCGTTCCCTGGCCAGGAGAGATATATAATCTCTCCAGCGGGCTCTGGGTCTCCCTCGGGGTCTCCGCCCAGTTGGACGAGCCCGGAAAACCTCCAAAGGGAGGCGCCCGGGAGGCATCCTGATCAGATGCCCGAACCACCTCAATTGGCTCCTTTCGACGCGAAGGAGCAGCGGCTCTACTCCGAGCTCCCTCCGGATGTCCGAGCTCCTCACCCTATCTCTAAGGCTGAGCCCGGCCACCCTACGGAGGAAGCTAATTTCGGCCGCTTGTATACGCGATCTCGTTCTTTCGGTCACTACCCAAAGCTCGTGACCATAGGTGAGGGTTGGGACGTAAATCGACCAGTAAATCGAGAGCTTCGCCTTCCGGCTCAGCTCCTTCTTCACCACAACGGTCCGGTGCAACGCCCGCATTACTGCTGACGCTGCACCGATCCGCCTGTCGATCTCACGCTCCCTTCTACCCTCACTCGTGAACAAGACCCCGAGATACTTGAACTCCTTCACTTGGGGCAAAGACTCGTTCCCAACCCGGAGGGAGCAATCCACCGTTTTCCGGCAGAGAACCATGGCCTCGGACTTGGAGGTGCTGACTCTCATCCCGGCCGCTTCACACTCGGCTGCAAACCGCTCCAGTGCGTGCTGAAGGTCACGGTCCGATGAAGCCAGCAGAACCACATCATCCGCAAAAAGCAGAGATGCGATTCTGAGGTCACCAAACCGGACACTCTCCTCACCTCGGCTGCGCCTTGAGATCCTGTCCATGAATACCACAAACAGGACCGGTGACAAGGGGCAACCTTGGCGGAGTCCAACACCCACCGGAAACGTGCTTGACTTTGTGCCGAGAATGCGGACACAGCTCTCACTTTGGTTATACAGAGACCTGATGGCTCGTAACAACGGCCCCGGTACCCCATACTCCCGCAGTACACCCCACAGGGTTCCCCGGGGGACACGGTCGAAAGCCTTCTCCAAGTCCACAAAGCACATGTGGACTGGATGGGCAAACTCCCATGACCCCGCCAGCAACCCCGCCAAGGTAAAGAGCTGGTCCACTGTTCCACGGCCAGGACGGAAGCCACATTGCTCCTCCTGAATCCGAGGTTCGACCGTCGGTCGGAGCCTCCTTTCCAGTACCCTAGAGTAAGCTTTCCCAGGGAGGCTGAGGAGTGTGATACCCCGGTAATTGGAGCACACCCTCCGGTCCCCCTTCTTGAAAATGGGGACCACCACCCCGGTCTGCCACTCTACAGGCACTGTCCCCGATCTCCACGCGACACTGAAGAGGCGTGTCAGCCAAGACAGCCCAGGGCGAATCTCATCTACACCCAGCGACTTGCCACTGAGGAGCTTTTTGACTACCTCAGCAACTTCCACCAGGGATATAGGTGCAGATTCCCCCGAGTCTTCAGGCTCTGCCTCTTCCACAGAGGACGTGTTGTTCGGGTTCAGGAGCTCCTCGTATAGGAAATCCACATTGTAAATTATATTTCAAATGATACAATGCATCGAAATTGATATTTAGAACCTTTATTTCAGCAGCCTCAAAAAATCTGAAAGGATTAGATCTTCAGACACAATCAAGGATTTCACCAACTACTTTACGTAGTGTCGCAGTTACATTCAGTTCAACCCACAGAACCGTTTCATGATGGTCTTTGTAGGCCATCATTCATCAGCGAATGAATAGTCGCATGTTAAATTCGACCAACTGAAGAGTCAAGTGTTAAGTCGCGACAAATAAAACAACGGCCTTGTAAATTAGTTCTCAAGTCGTGTCAAGTAATATCACATCTTGATTGTTATTCGGTATACCTTATTGAGTATAACTGGGTTAAAAATGTGACTGTAGCCCCCTTAGTTTGGTCGAAAAAGGATTTTTCACTCAACACTGCTGGGATCTGCACAGAGAGGGAATTTCTAAACACTGCTGTGATCTGCACAGACAGGAACTCACTAAATATAGCTGAGATCTGCACAGACAGGAACTCACTAAACACTGCTGAGATCTGCACAGACAGGAACTTACTAAATACTGCTGAGATCTGCACAGACAGGAACTCACTAAATACAGCTGAGATCAGCACAGAGAGGAACTCTCTACTGAAGGAAACACTTTAGTTGCCCTTCTTTAAACAGAGCTTCTCTATTTCATTGTACATGGTAAATGGCAAATGGTTGGCATTTATATAGCGCCTTTATCCAAAGCGCTGTACAATTGATGCTACTCACCCATTCATACACACACTCACACACCGAAGGCGATTGGCTGCCATGCAAGGCGCCGACCAGCACGTCAGGAGCATTTGGGGGTTAGGTGTCTTGCTCAGGGACACTTCGACACAGCCCGGGCGGGGGATCGAACCGGCAACCCTCCGACTGCCAGACGACTGCCATGTCGCCCCATGTCCAGACACATCTGCACACACGAACACTCACATGGGCACACGCACACACACACACACATGCAAACAGAAGCTCACCTGTACTGATGAATTTGCATGCTAACAGAAGACACATGCTGCTGAACAGTGTTCAGAGACTGCTTGGCAAAGTAATCCATCCTTCTGGAACGATTCTGGAGAGATACACAAACAAGTACAAAGCATGCCACAACCATCAGGAAATTCACTCATTAAATACAGTCACACCAATGCTGTCACTCAACCACTTCATCAAATGAATCATGCCTGCTACTGTTTCACAAGAAGAGCAAATGTGAAAAGTAGGTTTGAAGTAGCTGTTGAAGGAGAAAACAGAAGAAGTGAAAAGGTAACAAAATAAGAGGTGGAACGGGGAGGAGAAATGGAGCTGCTCTCTTTGGGAAGGGAGATGAAAATGCATCAAGAGGTAACAGTGCTGAAGCACAGTGATTATCAGGTGTGTGGACTGCTGAAGCAGTGTATAGCAGGTGTGTACAGTGCTGAAGCACAGTGTATAGCAGGTGTGTATAGTGCTGAAGCACAGTGAATAGCAGGTGTGTATAGCACTGAAGCACAGTGTATAGCAGGTGTGTATAGTGCTGAAGCATAGTGTATAGCAGGTGTGTATAGTGCTGAAACACAGTGGATTGCAGGTGTGTATAGTGCTGAAGCACAGTGTATAGCAGGTGTGTGTAGTGCTGAAGCACAGTTTATAGCAGGTGTGTACAGTGCTGAAGCACAGTGTATAGCAGGTGTGTATAGTGCTGAAGCACAGATTATAGCAGGTGTGTACAGTGCTGAAGCACAGTGTATAGCAGGTGTGTATAGTGCTGAAGCACAGTGTAGAGCAGGTGTGTATAGTGCTGAAGCACAGTGTATAGCAGGCGTGTGCTAAAGCACAGTGAATATCAGGTGTGTATAGTGCTGAAGCACAGTTTATAGCAGGTGTGTACAGTGCTGAAGCACAGTGTATAGCAGGCGTGTATAGTGCTGAAGCACAGTTTATAGCAGATGTGTACAGTGCTGAAGCACAGTGAATAGCAGGTGTGTACAGTGCTGAAGCACAGTGTATAGCAGGTGTGTACAGTGCTGAAGCACAGTGTATAGCAGGTGTGTACAGTGCTGAAGCATAGTGTATAGCAGGTGTGTACAGTGCTGAAGCATAGTGTATAGCAGGTGTGTACAGTGCTGAAGCACAGTGTATAGCAGGTGTGTACAGTGCTGAAGCACAGTGTATAGCAGGTGTGTACAGTGCTGAAGCACAGTGTATAGCAGGTGTGTACAGTGCTGAAGCACAGTGTATAGCAGGTATATATAGTGCTGAAGCACAGTGTATCGCAGGTGTATACAGTGCTGAAGCACAGTGTATAGCAGGTGTATACAGTGCTGAAGCACAGTGAATATAGGTGGGGGTGACAAGCCCAGCACAGGTGTCCTGTACCTGTATTTTCCTCTGGAGTTCATTGTTGAACTGATGGCACACAGAGCTCATGTACTGTGAGGCACTGAAGTCTGGAGCTTCGCCATCCCCATCACCCTCCATGGCCTCCCAGACACTCGACATCACACGGGATGACATTACTGAGCACACCTCCACATCTCTCACTGAAAAAGAAAAAAAGAAATATCCCTTACTATCATACACAAAACAATTCCTGGTTAGACCCAGACTTGGGTCAAATATGTAAATGTTTTGGATTACTTTTCTACGCTTTATAGAGAATATCTGGTGTACTGGAACCTATGAAAAACTCAGAAGGTACAATCTGAGTGTGCAGCCTGCATCAGCAGCCCTTTCTGCCACAGGGGCAGCCCCTCTCTCCTGCCTGACTTTATCATCAAACACACCCCACCCTGAAACACACCCCACCCTGAAACACACCCCACCCTGAAACACACCCCACCCGAATACACCCCACCCTGAAACACACCCCACCCTGAAACACACCCCACCCGAATACATCCCACCCGAATACACCCCACCCTGAAACACACCCCACCCGAATACATCCCACCCTGAAACACACCCCACCCTGAAACAGACCCCACCCGAATACATCCCACCCTGAAACACACCCCACCCGAATACATCCCACCCTGAAACACACCCCACCCGAATACATCCCACCCTGAAACACACCCCACCTGAATACATCCCACCCTGAAACACACCCCACCCGAATACATCCCTTGCACATCTCAACCCGACACTCACCTTCCACCTCCTCCTCCTCTTCCCTGGCCTTGAACAGCTTCCTGGGTCGCATGCAGATCCTCAGCTCTGTCCCCGTGCCTGTTCCCTCCTCTTCGTCCTCCTCATCTTCAGAGCTGTGGTGGGAGGGCCGTCGTTTCAGGCCCAAGCCAGGGCCTGAGGGCCAAAAAAACAGCAAACAGCTAGCTCACTCTCTAAGGCAGCTCACAAACAGCTAGCTCACTCTCTAAGGCAGCTCACAAACAGCTAGCTCGGGCTCTCAAGTCAGCTCCTAAACAGCTGGCTCAGTCTCTGAAATCAGCTAACACAGCTTATTCACTCTTTGAAATCAGCTAACAAACAGCTAGCTCACCCTCTGGAATCAGCCAAAAAACAGCTAAATCACTTCCTCAAATCAGCTACAAAAGCTAGCTCACTCTCTCAAATCAGCTAACACATAGCTAGCTTACTTTCTCAAATCAGCTAACACAAAGCTAGCTCGCTCTCAAATCAGCTAACACATAGCTAGCTTACTTTCTAAAATCAGCTAACACAAAGTTAGCTCGCTCTCAAATCAGCTAACAAACAGCTCGATCACTCTCTCAAATTAGGTAACAAACAGCCAATTTGCTCTCTCAAAACAGCTAACACATAGCTAGCTCACTCCCTCAATTAGCTAGCAGTGAATTCATTCTCAGCTAACACATAGCTAGCTCATTCTGAAATCAGCAAACACATAGCTAGCTCACTCGCTAGAATCAGCTAACAAACAGCAAATTCACTCTCAAATCAGACAATAAACAGCTAGCTCACCGTCTCAAAATCAGCTAACAAATCATCTAACTCTCACTCTGTAATCACCTAATGGATAACTCACTCAGAAATCTGTCATTAAACAGACAGTTACTTCTATCAGTTACAGACAGACTTCAAAATTAGCTGACATACTGCTAACTGGCTCCCTCAAATCAGCTAAGCAAGAGGTAATTCCATCTCAAATCAGCTGGCACATAGCTAACTCTGTGAAATCAGGTGGGAAATGGCGAACTCCAAATAAACCGATAAGAAGGGCGGCCTGTAGCGTAGTGGTTAAGGTAAATGACTGGGACAAGGTTGGTGGTTCTAATCCCGGTGTAGCCACAAGATCCGCACAGCCGTTGGGCCCTTGAGCAAGGCCCTTAACCCTGCATTGCTCCAGGGGAGGATTGTCTCCTGCTTTGTCTAGAATTAACTGTAAGTCGCTCTGGATAAGAGCGTCTGCCAAATGCCAATAATGTAATGTAAAAAGAAAGGATAAGCCAAACTGTGATTTACCTGAAATAAGGTCCTTAGGCTGTGCAACCTCTCTCTGCTCCTGGGAAGATGAACCACATTAAAACCACTTAAGCACTTTAAAACATATATTCAACTCCAGAATTATTGGTACCCTTCATAAATATGCACAAAGAATACTGCAAATAGTTTTGTTATTTGCAATCGAGGAACCCCGCTCTTAACACCAGTGTTCGGAGTTACTGGGGCATGACACTAAGCTTCGTACTGGCAGTGTGATGGATCTCGGGGAGGAACTGCTGTTGAAGGACTCCAGACAGGCTGGCAGGCCCAGGCTCTCTGCGAGCAGGCCCAGCGAGTCCTCCAGGAGGGGCGAGTTTGGGACAGAGGGCTCCAGGGCCGTGGAGGTCAGGAGAGGAGGTGAGACGTTCTGTTGGTGCTGACTCAGGATGGGCTGAGGCGTAAAAGAGACACAGGCATCAGTTATGGAGCTGCCGGGCAGCATTCCTCCAGCGTTTCACAGAAATGTAGTCCACTAGCAGCAGAAACTGAATGTTCAACCTTCTCATTTTGGCTACCTTCCTCCACTGGGTACTTGCGAGCCGCTGTAGGGTGAGGTAGAGGTGATGGGAGGAATGCACAGTTCTGTGTGTAATGCAGTTACAGGTGTAATGCACAGTTCTGTGTGTAATGCAGTTACAGGTGTAATGCACAGCTCTGTGTGTAATGCAGTTACAGGTGTAATGCACAGTTCTGTGTGTAATGCAGTTACAGGTGTAATGCACACTTCTGTGTGTAATGCAGTTACAGGTGCAATGCACAGTTCTGGTTGTAATGGCACAGTTCTAGGTGTAATGAAAAGTTTTGGGTGTAATGGCAGAGTTCTGAATGTAATGCACAGTTCTGGGTATAATGGCATAGTTCTGGGTGTAATGCACAGTTCTGGGTCTGATGGTGTAATGGCATGGTCCTCCAACATTGGGGATGATAGCAGACATAAAGACACCCACTGTTGGGACAGCCTGGGCCCGGTGGGCCACAGAAGGGGCAGAGAGAGTCTTCCCCTTGCTGCTGCCTCTCTCTGATCTGTAGAAGGCAGAAGCCTGGATCCCTGTGAAGGGCGGGGCCACCTCCAGCGGGAGGGGTGGAGTATCAGGAGAGCAGAAACAGGAGATTGGTGATGCTGACAGGGCCTCAAATTCCCCTGCAGCTGCAGGACACACAACCATGACATCATGAAGACCACCTTACAAATCTCACAAAACATCCCCTACCCCGACTCCCACTGCTTTAACCTCATATTATAGACTCCCACTGCTCTTTAACCTCACATTATAGACTCCCACTGCTCTTTAGCCTCACATTATACACTCCCACTGATCTTTAGCCTCATATTATAGACTCCCACTGATCTTTAGCCTCATATTATAGACTCCCACTGATCTTTAGCCTCATATTATAGACTCCCACTGCTCTTTAACCTCACATTATAGACTCCCACTGCTCTTTAGCCTCACATTATACACTCCCACTGATCTTTAGCCTCATATTATAGACTCCCACTGATCTTTAGCCTCATATTATAGACTCCCACTGCTCTTTAACCTCATATTAGACTCCCACTGCTCTTTAACCTCATATTATAGACTCCCACTGATCTTTAGCCTCATATTATAGACTCCCACTGCTCTTTAGCCTCACATTATACACTCCCACTGATCTTTAGCCTCATATTATAGACTCCCACTGCTTTAAATATAAATATATCGATAAATAAGATCAGAAAAGGAAACAATATTACCTCGATAAGCACACAAGATCTCACGATATATACATTACAAATACACTCAAATAGACCCCAGGTTTTCAGACAGTTTCAAAACTTCCCCTCCACACACTGCAAGTCACTTAGATCACATTTCTTCCCCATTCTGATATTTGGTCTGAAAAATAAATGTGCATGCTTTTATGCATTGACTTGTTACCACATGACTGGCTGATTAAAAATTTGTATCAACAAGCTGATGTTCAGGTATAAGTAATAAAGTTGTCACTGAATGTATATGCATCTAAAAAGTAATTTTTTTCCGTAATTTAATTAAAAAAACAAAACCTTCATATATTCTAGATTCATTACACATAAAGTGAAATATTTCAAGTCTTTTTTTGTTTTAATCTTAATTATTACAGTTTACAGCTCATGAAAATCCAGTATCTTAAAATATTAGAATATTACATAAGACTGATCGAGAAAAGGATTTATAATACAGAAATGTCCTCTTTTCACATTAAAGTACATTTTGCATTTCATTTGGAAATCAAGGTCCCAGAGTCTGGAGGAAGAATGGAGAGGCACAAAATCCAAGTTGCTTCAAGTCCAGTGTGAAGTTTCCAGTCAGTGATGATTTGGGGTGCCATGTCATTTGTTGGTGTTGGTCCACTGTGTCCAGAGTCAACGCAGCCATCTACCAGGAGATTTTAGAGTACTTCATGCTTCTGTCTACTGACAAGCTTTATGGAGATGCTAATTTCCTTTTCCAGCAGGACTTGGCACCTGCCCACAGTGCCAAAACTACTAGTAAATGGTTTGCTGACCATGGTATTGATTGGCCAGCCAACTCGCCTGACCTGAACCCCACAGAATCTATGGGGTATTGTCAAGAGGAAGATGAGACACCAGACCCAGCATTACAGACGAGCTGAAGGCCGCAATCAAAGCAATCTGGTCTTCTATCACACCTCAGCAGTGCCACAGGCTGATTGCCTCCATGCCACGCTGCATTGATGCAGTAATTCATGCAAGCCCTGACCAAGTATTGAGTGTATAAATACTTTTCAGAAGGTTGACATTTCTGTATTATAAATCCTTTTTCTGATTGGTCTTATGTAATATTCTAATATTTTGAGAGACTGGATTTTAGATTTTCATGAGCTGTAAGCAGTAATCATCAAGATTAAAACTAAAAAAAGGCTTGAAATATTTCACTTTATGTCTAATAAATCTGGAATATATGTAAGTTTCTGAATTAAATAATGGACAATTTTTTTTACTTTTCCACGATATTCAAATTCTTTGAGATGCACCTGTACACACATATTACCAAATGTGGTGCCAGGATGGGATAGTAAGTTGCTGTCCACCAGGTGGCAGCACCGGCCCTACTGATGTTTTTTTAAGATGTTTTGCTTTGTTGGCTTTTCATAACTGTCTGTGTGAGGCCCCTCCCACTTTCACCAGCTCTACTCCCTGCCCCGTGAATCAGTGTGCTGTAACTACCTGCCCTGTGAATCAGTGTGCTGTAACTCCCTGCCCTGTGAATCAGTGTGCTGTAACTCCCTGCCCTGTGAATCAGTGTGCTGTAACTACCTGCCCTGTGAATCAGTGTGCTGTAACTCCCTGCCCTGTGAATCAGTGTGCTGTCACTACCTGCCCTGTGAATCAGTGTGCTGTAACTCCCTGCCCCGTGAATCAGTGTGCTGTAACTCCCTGCCCTGTGAATCAGTGTGCTGTAACTCCCTGCTCTGTGATTCAGTGTGCTGTAACTCCCTGCCCTGTGAATCAGTGTGCTGTAACTCCCTGCTCTGTGAATCAGTGTGCTGTAACTCCCTGCTCTGTGATTCAGTGTGCTGTAACTCCCTGCCCTGTGAATCAGTGTGCTGTCACTACCTGCCCTGTGAATCAGTGTGCTGTAACTCCCTGCCCCGTGAATCAGTGTGCTGTAACTCCCTGCCCTGTGAATCAGTGTGCTGTAACTCCCTGCCCTGTGAATCAGTGTGCTGTAACTCCCTGCCCTGTGAATTAGTGTGCTATAATTCCCTGCCGTGAATCAGTGTGCTGTAACTCCCTGCTCTATGAATCAGTGTGCTGTAACTCCCTGCCCTGTGAATCAGTGTGCTATAACTCCCTGCCCTGTGAATCAGTGTGCTGTAACTCCCTGCCCTGTGAATCAGTGTGCTGTAGGCCTTACATCTCATCCTCTCTATAGGTGGCGGAGACGGAGGGAAATCAGTCAATCTGGCAGACCACGACTCTTTCTGCCCTCCAGCCTGATCCTCTACAAGGACCAACTTTTTGTCCTGTTCATTGGCAGTGACTGGTTTTTTTCCCTGTTTGTTTGCAACAACAGGCTTTTCCATCTGTTTGTTAGCAGTCACAGGTTTTTTCCCCTGTTTGTTTGTGACGGCAGGCTTTTCCATCTGTCTGTTGGCAGTCACTGGCTTTTCTCCCTGTTGGTTTGTCTTGACTGGCTTTTCCACTTTTTCTTCTGCAAGGACTGGATTTATTCTTTTTGGATCCAACAGCTGATCCATCACACTCCATTTTGTGCTCCGGTTTGTTCGGTTTTGCTTGGGCTGAAATTAAAGAAAAAGGCTTAAAATGGCAGCTGTTTCTGCTATTCTGCTACAATAATGATTTTACTGTGAAAATACCATACGTTAGATTAGCCTTTAGAGATCTGCATTTTCTAAACACAGGTCATGTCTGATTTCACCTGGTAGTACCTGGCAAAAGGTACAGTAGCATTTCACCGGCTGTGTTATTAATGAATGACTGTAAAGGAGACCCCTGGCATGACTCACCTTCTGATGCGTTAGCTCCTCACAATCTGATTGGCTGCTGCTGCCAGAGTCCTCTCTGTAGTTCTTGGACACGGTGGTGGTCCTCTGGGGTCTCGCAGAAAGCTTGCCCACTGCAGAGGTGAGCTTTGCCCTCTCCTGTTCTGTGTTTTTCCCCTGTTTCTGATGCACATAATAAGGCACATGAAAGTGAGAAAGGACTAGTGGATGAGCTTCTGCAGGTGGGACACTGCTTTCATACATTTTAATGTACATTAATTATATCCAGGTAAAACCTGGGTAAGTGGCTGTGAACCAATACTAATACAAATTGTATAGTCAAGGAAGCAAAAGGAATGCTTTTAATCATACATTTTTAAATGAGTATTTCATAGGCTTTAAAACAAGCATTTCATGGGCTTTAAAATGACATTTTCACACACTTTCAGCACATCATACCCTTTAAATGTATCATGCCCCATACTCTACTCAAGCCATAGGCTTCCTCCTGAGTCATCATCACATCGCATCAGTCTCACCTTCGCCTGTTTTCCCAGGGGCTTGGATGAAGGAGTTGGTAAATCTGACTCATCTACAACAGATAATCAAACAAAAGAACACTGATGTGCAACCTATAGGTTAATCTTTGTGCATGTCAAACCATCCAAAACATGCAGGCATAGTACAGTAGAACCTCAGAGAACCGAACACGTAGGAAATGTAGGTCATTCAGAACACATTCTCATTTTCAGAACTGTGAAAGTGATGTTGAAATGCACTAATTTTATGAAATGAGATGTTTATTTCAGTTCCGTTTATTTTGAGTTATAAATAAACCGATAACCTCAATGGCATTCACCAAAACAATAACTGTCAACAGGTAAAACATGAAGGCTAATCTTGTAAAATTCACTAATCTGCAACAAATCTGTACAGTGACATTGGCAAAGCTTGCACTCTTGTGGCTGAAATAATGATAAGTGAAAGTCAATGGGATCTTAGTCCCTTATCTAATTTAATATATACAGTCCCCTCCAAAAGTATTGGAACAACAAGGCCAATTCCTTTGTTTTTGCAATACAGAATACATTTGGGGTTGAGATGAAAAGATAAACAAGAGACTAGAGTTCAGAATTTCTATCTACTTCCGATTCCATACCAGAATTTTTGTTTTTCTGTATCTGTACATTTTTTATAGTTTAGTGATATATTTGGGGCCCTTAACCCTGCATTGCACCAGGGGAGGATTGTCTCCTGATTAGTCAAATCAACTGTACATTGCTCTGGATAAGAGCGTCTGCCAAATGCCATTAATGTAATGTAATGTAAAATACTGTACAGGTGGGGTCAGTAGGTGGAGGTGGTTTAGTGAGTGAATATTGAACAGGTGGGGTCGGTAAGTGGAGGGGTTTAGTGAGAGTGAATATTGTACAGGTGGGGTTGGTAAGTGGAGGGGTTTAGTGAGAGTGAATATTGTACAGGTGGGGTTGGTAAGTGGAGGGGTTTAGTGAGAGTGAATATTGTACAGGTGGGGTTGGTAAGTGGAGGGGTTTAGTGAGAGTGAATATTGTACAGGTGGGGTTGGTAAGTGGAGGGGTTTAGTGAGAGTGAATATTGTACAGGTGGGGTCGGTAAGTGGAGGGGTTTAGTGAGAGTGAGTACTGTACAGGTGGGGTTGGTTAGTGGAGGGGTTTAGTGAGAGTGAATACTGTACAGGTGGGGTCGGTAAGTGGAGGGGTTTAGTGAAAGAGAATACTGTACAGGTGGGGTCGGTAAGAGGAGGGGTTTAGGGAGAGTGAATACTGTACAGGTGGGGTCGGTAAGAGGAGGGGTTTAGTGAGAGTGAATACTGTACAGGTGGGGTCGGTAAGAGGAGGCGTTTCGTGAGAGTGAATATTGTACAGGTGGGGTCGGTAAGAGGAGGGGTTTAGTGAGAGTGAGTACTGTACAGGTGGGGTCGGTAAGTAGAGGGGTTTAGTGAGAGTGAGTACTGTACAGGTGGGGTCGGTAAGTGGAGAGGTTTAGTGAGAGTGAATACTGTACAGGTGGGGTCGGTAAGTGGAGGGGTTTAGTGAGAGTGAATATTGTACAGGTGGGGTCGGTAAGTGGAGGGGTTTAGTGAGAGTGAGTACTGTACAGGTGGGGTCAGTAAGTGGAGGGGTTTAGTGAGAGTGAATACTGTACAGGTAGGGTCGGTAAGTGGAAGGGTTTCGTGAGAGTGAGTACTCTACAGGTGGGGTCGGTAAGTGGAGGGGTTTAGTGAGAGTGAGTACTGTACAGGTGGGGTCGGTAAGTGGAGGGGTTTAGTGAGAGTGAATACTGTACAGGTGGGGTCGGTAAGTGGAGGGGTTTAGTGAGAGTGAATACTGTACAGGTGGGGTCGGTAAGTGGAGGGGTTTAGTGAGAGTGAGTACTGTACAGGTGGGGTCGGTAAGTGGAGGGGTTTAGTGAGAGTGAATACTGTACAGGTAGGGTCGGTAAGTGGAGGGGTTTAGTGAGAGTGAGTACTGTACAGGTGGGTCGGTAAGTGGAGGGGTTTAGTGAGAGTGAGTACTGTACAGGTGGGGTCGGTAAGTGGAGGGGTTTAGTGAGAGTGAATACTGTACAGGTGGGGTCGGTAAGTGGAGGGGTTTAGTGAGAGTGAATACTGTACAGGTGGGGTCGGTAAGTGGAGGGGTTTAGTGAGAGTGAGTACTGTACAGGTGGGGTCGGTAAGTGGAGGGGTTTAGTGAGAGTGAGTACTGTACAGGTGGGGTTGGTAAGAGGAGGGGTTTAGTGAGAGTGAGTACTGTACAGGTGGGGGTGAGAGTGAGTACTGTACAGGTGGGGTCGGTAAGTGGAGGGGTTTAGTGAAAGAGAATACTGTACAGGTGGGGTCGGTAAGTGGAGGAGTTTAGTGAGAGTGAATACTGTACAGGTGGGGTCGGTAAGTGGAGGGGTTTAGTGAGAGTGAATACTGTACAGGTGGGGTTGGTAAGAGGAGGGGTTTAGTGAGAGTGAGTACTGTACAGGTGGGGGTGAGAGTGAGTACTGTACAGGTGGGGTCGGTAAGTGGAGGGGTTTAGTGAAAGAGAATACTGTACAGGTGGGGTCGGTAAGTGGAGGAGTTTAGTGAGAGTGAATACTGTACAGGTGGGGTCGGTAAGAGGAGGGGTTTAGTGAGAGTGAGTACTGTACAGGTGGGGTCGGTAAGTGGAGAGGTTTAGTGAGAGTGAATACTGTACAGGTGGGGTCGGTAAGAGGAGGTGGCTTTGTGGTGCGCTGCCTGCTGTAGTCCACCACTTTGGGCTTGGCTTTCCTGCCGGACTCCTTCAGCCAGCTTATTTCGGTCTTTTCTGTTTCCGTGTCGCTGAATAAGTGCTTCCTGGCACAGCTTCCACGGGGCTAGGGGCACATATAACAGAACACATTTCATGAAGTATAAAACACTCCCGAGAATTGCAGAGAAGTTCTTGCAGAGTTGATCACCGGATCAGAGGGTTTTTTGCATTCATTACTTTTTTCAGTGCCATTTTCAATCGCTATGGTAACAGGATATACCGTTTGAACAAGTTAAAACTCAAGGTTCAATTAGTATAACCTATTTTAAGATGCCATTGCATTAGCAACAACAGTTTCTTATTTTGTAACGTGGGTGGTAAAACAAGCTCTGCATTTTGGAAATCGACATACTACAAGAAATAAGGTAATGCCAAAGTCTGTTTCATGACAAGGGTCCAGCAAACCAAATGCATAATAGTTCCAGTAACCAGTATTGGTATTGCAGTATGCAACTACATGGGTAAAGAAATTCTGTATAACTTCAGCTCATCAAAGAACCGACTACGGGCACGTTATTGAAGTGACAACTAAAAAGCATTTTAGCAAATTACATTACGTTTCCAACCGTGTATAGTCTGTTAGGCTTGCATAAAATAACACAGCATTTTTTAGCCTACGCGAGGAAACCGTAGCATGAGTTTGTTGCAGTTCTTCACATTTTATGGCAAAAATGTATTTATAGCAAAAAAGTATTTTGTGATGCCTATTATGGAATGTGTTTGAATTGTTGATGGGGGGTGACAACAATTTCAATCGATGGACCTCAATGAATATATTAGTATACAAGATAGTATTATTATGATTATGGTACATATTTTCCATGATCTTCTCAACATGTTACTGTCTCAGGAGAGCTGCAGGGAGGTTCAAACAGAGGCAGGGGGAGGGTGACAGGCGAGGGGAAGTGCAAACACATTTTTCAGGATAAAAAGTGTTGTATAGTCCATCGTTTCTCAATCTATGGGCCGTGGACCGGTGCCGGTCCGTGGAGAGGTCGCTGCCGGTCCCCTGAATCCTGCCCTTCCTCCACTCAAAAAAGTGTATTTTACTGTCTATGATCGCGACTCCGCTCGGCACGCCCCCGTCCCTACGTCGCCCGCCCAACAGTCTCTAACGTGAAGCTTTCCCGCCCGCGAGAGGTTACGTACTCTGTTCTCTCTCTGTCACTGTCACTCTGAACGTTCAATCGCAGGCATGCACACACTACGTCTACGAGCTCAATATGGCATGCTCAAAGCAAGCTAGCATCAAGGGTTTCCTTAAAAGGCAACCTGATACACCTGATGTTCCCAATGAACGACTTGCAAAAAAACATTGCCCATTTCCTCGAAATTATGACCAAAATCAAATTCGGCTTTCTGTCCAACAATTCTTCTCCCCAACACCCCATCTGTGTTATTTGCCAGGCAATGCTAAGCAACGAGGCAATGAAGCCATCATAATTGCTCCGGCATTTAGAAACTCAACATCCCCACTTAAAAGACAAACCAGAAGATTTTTTTTAAAGAAAGAGATGAATTGGCCAACCAAGCAACTGTGCTTAAAACAAATTTCACTGCAAATGAAAAGTTAGCAAAAGCGTCTTACTTACTTTCACACCACATCTCAAAATGTCAGGCACCGTTTACGATGGGGGAGAAGCTAGTTATGCCATCCTTAGTCAGTGCTTGTGCTGAGGTCTTAGGTCCAGCTGCTGCAGCCAAAGTCAAAGATCCCCCTCTCAAATGACACTGTCTCGCGGAGAATTGGTGACATGGCAGAGGACCTTGAAGCCCAGATTGTCGAGAGGGGTAGATTGTCGGACTGCAGTTAGACGAGAGCACCAACATCTCCAATCTGGCTATGCTTCTGGTGAGAGTTACCATTAAAAACAACTGCTGGGGAGATCTTCCGTGTGTTGGATGAGTATATCAGAGGCCATGGGTTGCTGTGGGATCGTTGTGTCGGGGTATGCACTGACGGGGCTGCAGCTATGACAGGGAGGCACAACGGCGTTGTTACTCGGGTGAAAGCAGTAGCACCTTCGGTCCAGGCAGCGCACTGCATAATAAACCGAGAGGTGCTTGCCTCAAAGCGTCTATCCCCAGAGCTGCATGAGGTCTTGGATCAAGTGGTCCGATGCATGAACTACATTTGAGCCCATGCATCTAACTCCAGTATGTTCACATCTCTATGTGAAGAGATGGGCGCCGAACACACGCATCTCCTCCTGTACGCCGAGGTCCGCTGGCTGTCTCGGGGTAAGGTGGTAAGCCGAGTGTTCGAGTTGAGGCATGAGATCGGGGCATTCTTGGATAGTAAAAAATCTAGTCTGGCTGAGCATCTGCGTAATGAGTCCTGGGTAGTTAAGTTAGCTTACCTCTCTGACATTTTGCAGCATTTAAATGCCCTCAACTTGTCTATCCAAGGGAAATCATGCAATGCCTTCCAAGCGAATGATAAAATCATGGCCTTTAAAAAAAAAATGTCAGTCTGGAGCGACAGGGTCAACCGAGAGTGCCTTTTCTCACATGACTACCACCAAGGCAAAGTATAGAAATAGGCTTCAGTCAGAAAACACTCTTCTGGTGGCTTTGTCATATTGTCTACCTCAATTTGATCAATTAGTGGCGAGAAAGCAGGCACACCCATCGTATTAGTGCCTTCAAATCAATTCAAAGCCTTCAATTAAGGTTAAGCATCTGTGTTTAGCCAAACATTTAACCAAAATAAAGCATTAAAAAGACAAAAAAAAATACAAAAAGAAATTAAATAACAATAATAAAAACATTGTTAAGGGTTTTATGCTCATTCAAAATACAGTAAAAATAAATAAATAAATATATAATAATAATAATAATAATAAAAAAAACACTAAAAAAGATGCAGGGGGTGGGGTGGTGGGTGGGTGGTGGAGTTGGCGGTGTGGGGGGGGGGGGGGGGGGTCACCTACTGGGCCTTGAAACGCCAAAGTCAAATATGACTGGGCCCCAGCACAAAAAAGTCTATTAAGCAAAAAGCAGTATTTTACCCATCATTAGACCCATTATATAATTTAGTGGTTGGCAATTCAAAGTGCATTTGTCTAAAGCGCTCTACAGTTGATGCTTCTCATTCACCCATTTATACACACACTCACACACCAGGCACAACAGGAGCATTTGGGGGTTAGATGTCTTGCTCAGGGGCATTTCGACACACCCAGGACGGGATTGAACTGGCAATCCTCCGACTGCTCTTACTGCCAGAGCCAATGTTGCCCCAGAGCAACATAAAAGAGCCGTACATACAAAGACTAACTTAAAACCCAATACCACAATATAGCTCAGGGTTTGCCAGGATATAGCTAGCTACGTCTGAGCCAACTAGTAAAGCTTTACTTTACAACCAAATGTAGCTGGGCAATTCTTTAATTTGTGTTGCAAACCATGTCCAAGCTATTTCACATTACATAAACATTTTTAAAACATACTTACTGTCAGTATATTGATGGATTTGCTTTTATTAATATCTTTTAAGATTAGGACATGAAAAAATTTGCTGTGTTCCAAACATTATGGTGCCCTGAAATGGGGGGATTATGTATAAACACTGCTGTAATTTCTCCACTCACAAGCACTTTATTAGGCTTTTATTAGATTCCACTGCTGTAGCCGATCCACTTAGAGTTATGATGCGTGTTCAGAGATACTCTTCTGCATACCACTGTTGTAATGTGTGGTTATTTGTGTTACTGTCACCTTCTTTTCAGCTTTGACCAGTCTAGCCCTTCTCCTCTGATGTCTCTCATTAACAAGGCATTTCTGTCTGCAGAACTGCTGCTCACTGGATTTTTTATTTCTTTTTGTTCTTTGCAAACTCTAGAGACTAGTGTGCATGAAAATCCCAGATCAGCAGTTTCTAAGATAGGCAAACCACACTGTCTGCCACCAACAGTCATTCAAGTCACTTAGATCACATTTGTACCCATTCTGATGGTTGATCTAAACTTTAACTAAAGCGCCTGACCCGTATCTACATGATTGTATGCAATGCACTGCTGCCACACAATTGGCTGATTAGATAATCGGATGAATAAGAAGGTGTAATTAAGTAAATTCCTCATAAAGTGCTTGGTGAGTGTATATAATACAGCTTTTTGTGTCACCACATCTTGAAAAACAGTGTGTCCGAAGCCTTACTTTAGCAATATGATGAGAACTTAACCAAATGAACTTAAAATGTAAAGTTTTAAAATTAAAACTATTTTCTGGTCAAAATTGTTGTTTTTTTTAAACACTGAAAATAATGTTTACTGATTGCTGAAATTTTTTTTAAAATTGTCAGAAGATTTGTGGTGTTACCCAACAGATCCGGAAGTCTATAAAATGCTTATGAACCATATATTGAAGCCTATTGGGTCCAGGTCCGTTATGACATCAAGAAGGACCTGACCTAATGGCCAATAAATGTTTTAGTCTCATTGCATATCTCCTCCCACAGTTTAAAGAGATTTGCATATAGATTTTTTTAAAGAGGGATTTGTAGCTGGAGCTCTCAAGTCACGTAACTACTAGGAGAGTCGTCTTTCATGGCTTTTATTTCATGTTTAATAACTTATGTAGTTAATTGAACAGGGACAATGCACACTGATCAAACTTTCAGCTCTCACATTCACGAAACGTGGCAGTTAACCTCAGAGTTAATTTCCATCTGGAGGTTAAAACACAGACACAATCATCTGTTACACAAGTTAGAAGACATTGTTTCGATTTAACTCAATGAAATAAAAGAGCTCTTCTTAATATTTTATATTGTTGGTTGGTTTAATACTGTTGCCAATGAAAAGTCGTTGTCCTACACCATGGGTCTCCAACACGTTGCTCTCAAGCTACCAATCGCTTGCCGCCCGCTTCTAAGTAGCTTGCCAAAGGCTGAAGCAGTATACATGTAAACACAATTGTTGCCGCAAGGCATTCCAGCCTACGAATTTAATTAAAAGTAAATCAGGCAAAATTAAAAATTAACTCAATTTAGGCTACTTGGCTACGCAATAAGGTTTCCATGTATTTACAACACAGCGCACGTTCAATGAATGAATGAAAGCGGCTTCCTTGGCTCGCAATAAACAGACGGGTGGAAATCCCGACACTCTTTCAACTACATAAAACTTAACAGTGAACCAACAAAAATACCCCCCGGATTTCAGTGCCCACCAGTCCCAACATTTAGCAATAGAATGAAACAGTCCAAAAGTAAATTAAATCCCAAACCAAAGCGAAAATCTTTTGATAGCCTACCGGTATGCTGCTCCAAACGAAATGCATGTCTCACAATAGAACGCACTTTAGGAAAAAAAGATCCTTAACTTGCTGTTATCTACGCTAATTTGTTATTGTTCATGAAGGCGTGTCTGGCAAGTTGTTATTCTATGGATTCTGGACTTGTATATGATTTATTGTGTTTGAGAATATTTGCAATAAACTAAGTCTGTTAAGACTGACACTATGACTTACTAAACGGTGTTTCCTGATTAGCCTACACTAATTGATTTCTGAATGGTTATAGGAAGTGTTGAACAGTGTTGGCCCATTTTAAGTGTAGCCTTTTACTTTATTTCTAAGAATAAAATTCTACAACAGAAGCCTAATAATAAGTAAAGGCCTGCCTCGAATACAAGCCTGCCCCAAATAAAGGCCTGTGCTTTGTGCAACCTAAGTAAATAAAAGACCCCGGACACAATTTGAGGATTTACGGCAGACCTTTATCCGATCTATGTAAGTTAGTGAAACATATAAATTACCAATTTCCCTACAGTTTAAGATAGCGATAGAGATAACTAGTGCTCATGTCTTAGTGGACTAATATCAGTATCGCTAGCTAGCTAGCGAAACGGACAGCAAACCATTCGGCAATAAATATATGTAGAGAAGTAGATAAGCATGACATAGGTAGATATAATTAAGTTAGCTCCCTAGCTAGCAAAATAAGAAATATCTAGCTAGCGAGACAGCCAGACGGATAGATCGCTTGCTAGCTAGGAAGATAAGCAAGCCATAGCTGTTTTTTATTCCAAGCTAGCTAGGGAGCTTTCTATCTAGCTAGCTAGATGTAGCCTATATCGTGATTCAATGTATATAAATAATCGAGATATTACATATGAAGCACTACATATTCACAAAAGCATCGCTAGCTTGCCGATACAGAGCCTATTACACACAGCAGTAAACAAATATGATTGACGTCATTGCAGAGACGGAACCGGAAACGTGACCCCGGAGGGGATAAGTTTTGTAAGGGATAGAATTTCTTGTGACAGCAACCGCTACATCAGCTTACCACTAGAAACTGCAGCAGCAAACTCCACCCGGAAACAGGACCAGCGGACATCTTTTCAGCCACCGAACGGACCAAAAGACAACAAGGGACATACAAGAACACCCCAGCTTTGCGCACCTCTCCTGGACATCGATTCATAGCACCATCGCCGCTTCTATAAGGACAGCACGTCTTTTGGTTGGCATTTATATAGCGCCTTTATCCAAAGCGCTGTACATTGATGCTTCTCATTCACCCATTCATACACACACTCACACACCGACGGCGATTGGCTGCCATGCAAGGCACCGACCAGCTCGTCAGGAGCATTTGGGGGTTAGGTGTCTTGCTCAGGGACACTTTGACACAGCCCAGGCGGGGATCGAACCGGCAACCCTCCGACTGCCAGACGACTGCTCTTACTGCCTGAGCCATGTCGCCCCTGTCGCCCCTTTTGGATCCAGCAATGCGTATGGGCTCAGTAAGACTAAACAAACATTCCAGGCATAGCCAGTGTTTACATCAGGTTTAACTGATATTGTGAATCTGTGCTTTTATATTGTTTTTGTGTTACCGTTGAATGCATTGTTAGCCGTATATAGTGCTTTACGGGGGCTTCTTGCTGATAGCTTAGCTTCGATCAAACGTCTTCTGACTGTAACAGCACTTACAGGTAATTATAGATCATCTTTGATCTTTCTGGAGCTGATGAATGGCTGAATCTTTCCCATTCTGACTATTCTTCGATCCATTTTAACAGTAGTTGCTTGTTTTCTTCCGCGTGGGTTTTGCCATTTTAAAGCATTTGAGATCATTTTAGCTGAGCATCCTATAATTTGCTGCACTTCTTTATACGTTTTTCCCTCCCCAATCAACTTTTTAATCAAATTACGTTGTTTCCAATGTTTGGAACGGCGCATGTTACTTTGCAATTCAGAAGGATATATTTTATAACAATGTGTGAAACATTTGCTTCCCTTCTTCCTTAATAAAGGACAATTAATGACACCTGTTTTTTCACAGAATGAATGAATTCTCTAATTAAACTCCACACTGCTATTATTTTGAACATGCCCCTTTCAATGAATGAGTCAATTACTCAGAACAAGCAGTGTGCATGTCATGACAGTTGGGTCTGTTGTTTTTCTATTACACTACTACATCTACAAGTAAATTATTTGCCATGCAGAAATATCACTATTACTAATAACAGTGGTTCATCAGGTTACTGATGTTGTAGTGCTATCCTGGTTACTGATGTTGTACATCATTACAAGAACCAGATCTGTGTTTTGGATTAAAATACTTTTCTGTGCTCCATGATCTTGTCTGAAGCAACTGAACCAACCAAGAGGACCAGAAGGTGGGGTTTGCACTTTTTGAGAGTAGTAAATCGGTTTGAATACATCACTCAGGAAAAGGGTATATAAGCGTATAAAAATCAAAACAATTCCGTATTTGAACAGGAGATGCCAATGGCTGCTGTTCTTGTGAATAGGACTGAACGCATTCTCCACTTTTGTACCTTCACGGCTGTGCTGGTCCCTCTGGAGGGAGACACTCTCCTGCTGACCTGCTGGACACTGCAAAGTAAGGCCTTCATCAGCATGGAAGGTCCAGGTCCCAGTACCACACAACAGCTTCTCACAAATTCCCAAACACACACTACCAACATAAACAAACACATTGCCCTATGCTGACCACCGATACAGTCCCCTCAAAAAGTATTGGAACAGCAAGGTCAATTCCTTTGTTTTTGCTATATACTGAAGACAATGGAGTTTGAGGTCAAAAGATGTATATTAGATTAATTTTCATCAAGATTTGTTAAACAACTTAGAACATATCAATTTTGTATCAGAATACACCCAATTCTTCGGTGAGCAAAAGTATTGGAACATGTGACTGAAAGGAGTTTCTAGTTACCCAGAAGTGTCCTGTTAGATTGATTGGTTGGACAATAAATAGTTCTGAATATCTACTCTTGGTTTTAGTCTTTGGTTTTGCCTGCAAAGACTGCATTTGTGTTAGAAAAGATAAACCAACATGAAGAACGGATGGCTGTCTTTGGGAGGGAAAAAAAGCCATTTTGAAGCTTTGAAAAGAGGGGAAATCGATCAGAGCCATTGCACAAGAATTGGGGATAGATTGTACAACAACTTGGAATGTCCTTGTTCAACAGACATTGAACTGGTTGACCAAGGAAAACAACAGTAGCAGAGGACAGAAACATTGTGAGAGCTGTGAAGAAAAAAAACACAAAACATCAGTCAGTGACATCACAAACAATTTCCACAGGGGTGAAGGCATCTCAATCAGCCATTCGAAGAAGACCTAGATGGCAGTAACATAGTCATCAGAACACTGAATCCAAGAGCAAGACCACAGAAGGTAATTCAAGTCGTTATTAAGTTCAGAACAGATCAGACAGGCAGGGGTCGATATCTAGCAAACATCAGTGACAGAGATCAGGCAGTTTGAAAACAAGAGTCCAGGCAAACGGTCGGCACACAAGCAAACAGGTTCAGCAGGGGTAATCCAGTATGTGGTCTATGTCACAAGCAAAGGGCTGATAACACACAGGCAGTCCAAACAAAAGGAGAATCTAAAATCAAAAACCGAATAGCCAAACACAACAGGTCAAATCAGAACAAAAGGGTAAATCCAGAGACAGGGGTCTAAAACAAAACATGTCGAAACAGAAGTCAATTAGAAAATAACGCTGGAGAGAATGGGCGGGACATATCTCGGGATAACAATCTGGCAGTCTGTTTTAGACAAATAGAGGGGTTTAAATACACAGATAACAAGAGGGAAATGACAATCATGTGTGGGGAAACAATCAGAAAGTGAAACACATGTGAAACGAATGAATGACTGAACTGAGAGATAAAACTAATCCTGGTGTAGGCACAATAAGATCCGCACAGCCGTCGGGCCCTTGAGCAAGGCCCTTAACTCTGCACCGCTCCAGGATTGTCCCCTGCTTAGTTTAATCAACTGTATGTCGCTCTGGATAAGAGCGTCTGCCAAATGCCAGTAATGTAATGTAATGCAAGCAAGGGATATCCTACCAAAAGTATTATTTACTTAAATACTCTCTGTTCCAATACTTTTGTTCATCTTTTCTCAACCCCAAATGTATTCAGTGTCTTGCAAAAAAAAAGAAAAAAGAAAAAGAGAATTGGTCCCCTGGACTGTACACACAAATAAAGCACACAATACTATAGACGTACACGGTAACTACAGCAACTGTAAAAAAACATCACACAGACAAACACACATATTACTGAGCCACAATAGCTGTATACCGGCAACATGCATGCCATATTCACAAAGATCTACTTACTGACTGATATGAATTTTCTTTTCCAAAAACAGAGGACTACCCCCAAAGTTTAGTGAGCTCTCAGGTAGAAAAGTGATATTCGGTCAAAATGATCTCTGGGAGACGGACCACCCCCCTACACATTACGTGACTGGGGGGGGGGTCTCCGTTCACGACTCTATCAATTTGTGACAGGATAATGCACATTCCTAAACTTCACTTCCATCTGTGGTGCAGATTGCTGATTTGAGGGAGATTTCTACGGGTATGAGGAAGCGCATATTCCACTCAAAATCTGGAGAGGCCTTTTGAGAAAAACAGAAAATGATAAATACAAAAGATTTACCTTTTCTCTGCAATGGATTTCCCAAGAGATTGCACATTCTTTTGCTGAAAAATAACACAGGGAAAAATGCAGACATGAGTTTGATGCTGAAGCGGAGCACTTAAAACAATATCCTCAAACGCATTTGCTGCTTTGGGCATTACACCCCCCAGAACCTACGACTTCATGCATGTGCCAACTCTCAATGGTCTGGCAGCAAAGAAGCGTGCTATGTTGGACTTCATAAATGAATGTGTTTTTGGGGAACTTGTCCAGAAAAACCGACACATTTTCCTGAAAGTCTGAAGAGGGGATGTGTTATTTTTATTCCATTCCCCAAGCCAAAGACAAACCGGGAAACGTGTCTGTTGTGGATGAGGCACAATCACAGTTTAACATCAAACCGTGAAAATTAAACGGACACACATTTGCTCAAATGTACAACATAGGCTATTCAGCCTATTAATAACAACAGATGACATGCCTAGTCTATTTGCGGCTGTGGCTTGGTTTGCAGGAAGGAGCCAGGGCAATCCGAGGAAGTAGATGCACACCTGGGCTACATGATGAATTAGTCCAGGCTGTTAAATGTGTGCTCTTCCCTGCAGTAGGCGTGTGAGACCGGGGACGGATGAGAGAGCTACGGACTACGGACGAGAGAGCTGTTGTGAGAGAGAGCCACGATGCAGGTGGGGCGGACCCATCTCTCCCTACAAGAGAGAAATAAGCGAATGTCAGAGTGCCTGTGCCTCTACAGCGCGGGACCTGGTCATCATGTCAACGCCTGTCCTTTAAAAGACAACACCCATCAACTGAAAGAGGGGGTCCTGATGGGCGCCACTATGGATCCAACCCCCTCAACCTCCCGTTCCACTCTGCTCGCCTTCCTCTCCTGGGAAGGGGTTCACCACCAGGTGCGAGTCCTGATCGACTCCAGGGCCGACGCCAACCTTATCTGCCCTACCCTAGTTCCCACTTCCTCACTCTCCCAGGCCCTGCGCACCAACGCGCTCACTGGCACCCCCCTGACCGCAGTCAACACGGTCACATCTCCTGTCAGACTGCAGGCCACCACCAGGAGGAGATGGCGTACATAATGAAGTCTCCCCCTTCGTTCCTGTGGTTTCGGGCAGACCCTGGCTTCTCCAGCACAACCCCCAAGTGGACTGGGTCCGGGGAACCATCACGGGCTAGAGCCCCAACTGTCACCAGTCCCGTCTCCTGTCTGCTTCCAGTCAGCCCGCCTCCTCTCCTGTCGTTCCTGAGACCCCTCCTGACCTGTCTTCTGTTCCACCCGTCCACCACGACATTGGCCAAGTGTTTAGCTAGCTCCACTCCCCCTAGGGGGCATCTGTTCTCCCTGTCCCTAGCTGCTGGTCGGATCAGTCCCTCCTCCTCTCCAGCTGGGGCAGGCTTCTTCTTCATGGAAAAAAAGGACAAATCTCGATGTCCCTGTATTGACTACCGCGGGCTGAACAACATCATGGTGAAGAACCGCTATCCCATTCCGCTCATCTCCTCGGCATTCTCCTCCCTGCAAAATTGCCAATTCTTTACCAAGCTCGACCACCGCAATGCCTACCACCTGGTCCATATCTATGAGAGGAAGCGAGTGGAAAATGGCCTTTAACACCCCCAGTGGCCACTATGAATATCTCGTCATGCCTTTCGGGCTCACTAATGCTCCCGCCGTCTTCCAGAACCTCATCATCGATGTACTCAGGGATATGATATCCAAGACTGTTTTCGTTTACCTGGATGACATCCTCATCTTCTCCGCCCCACTGGAGGAACACGTCCGTCATGTCCGCCAAGTCCTCCGAAGTTTCCTGGAGAACCAACTATTGGTCAAAGCTGATAAGTGCGAATTCCACTGCTCCACTGTCCAGTTCCTCGGCTTTGTCATCTCCAGGGGACAAGTTGAGATGGATCCTGAAAAGACCACTGCCGGGCTGCCCCCTATCAGCCGTAAGGAACTTCAACATTTTACCAGAGGTTCATAAGGAACTACAGTTCTGTTGCTGCCCCCCTGAGCTCCAGCAAGGTTACCGTTGGCTGGACCCCTGAGATCAACTACGCTTTCCCTAAACTTCAGAAGCGCTTTTCCTCTGCCCCTGTCCTGACCATGCCAGATCCCGAGAAACAGTTCACCCTAGAGGTGGACGCCTCTGACACAGGAGTCAGAGCGGTACTTTACCAAAGATCCCTGGACAATAAGGTCCACCCAAGCTCAACATCGTCAGCAAAGTGGAGGAAACCCTGAGGGGCTGTCCTATCCTGGACGACACTCCTGCCAACCGGCTGTACGTCCCTTAAGCAGTCCGTCCGCAAGTACTAGAGTGGGCTCACTCCTCTCATCTTACCTGTCACCCTGGAGTCAGTTGTAAACTGGCGCTCCTGGGCCACCGATTCTTGTGGCTATCTGCCAAGCCTGATATAACCAAATTTGTGGCCACCTGTCCCGAGTGCTCCCAGGGGAAGTCCTACAATCAGCAGCCCCAGGGACTCTTCCAACCCCTGCCTGTTCCCCATCAACCCTAGTGCCTTGTTGCTCTGGACTGCGTTACCTGTTGCAAGAGGAATGTCTGTGGTTCTGAATGTGGTAGACCGGTTCTTCAAGTTTGTCCACATCGTCACCCTGCTCAAGCTTCCCTCGTCTAAAGAAACTGCTGAACTCTTGTTCCTGCATGTCTTCCGTCTGCATGGCCTACCCCTGGAGGTGACCAAGACCGTTTCCAGTCAATTCTGGAGAGCCGTTTGCACACTCATCGGCGCCAAGGCTCAACTCTTGTCGAGGTTCCACGCCCAGACCACGATGCTCCACTGCATGGTAGACAAGTCACCTGCCTCCTGGGTGGATTCCCTCCTGTGGATTGAGTATACCCACAACTCGCTACCCTTCTCTTCCACTGGCCTGTCTCCATTTGCCGGCCACCTGGGCTATCAACCACCCCTGTTCCTGGAGGGGAGAGACGTGAAGGTACCCGCTGCCCAACTTCTTGTTCATTGTGCCCATCGGGCCTGAACCACTCTGCTGCGCAATGTTACTGAGATGAAGATATTCACAGACCATCGCCGTCGCCCTGCTCCTTGTTACACTGTCAGCCAGAAAGTCTGGCTGTCCTCCAAGGACATTCCCCTCTGCTCCAACTGCCACAAACTCGCCCCCAGATTCATTGGCCCCTTCACCATCACCCATGTCCTGACCCCATCTGCTGTCAGACTTATGCTGGCATGGTCATCTCTTGATGGTTGTCTTTGACACATCTACACCTTAATCCTGTAGAGTGTTCTTGATCTGGTCAACAGTTACAAAGGATTCTTCTGTCATCCACTACAGTGGTTTTCTGTGGTCAGCCAGGTCTGTGGTCAACCGTTTGCCATTGCTTATTTATAATGTATGTGTTGATTTTGACATACCAGGACAAGTTTTTGATTTATTCAGATTCTTCAGCCTAATGATGGCCTGCTTTACTGACATTGACACTTTTTTGGTCCTCATGACTCCAAATCCAGATGGCACACCAAGAAACAACTAACCCTTTGCTAGCTCTTTTATGCATGGGCTGACAATGAAATTTAACACGCCTGCCAAGAAACATTTCAGCAGCCAACTGTCCAATAGCTTTTGGTCCCCTAAAATTGGGGGGGACTATGTATAAAATGGGATGTAATTCCTACACAATCCCCTGCTGTGGATGTAAATACCCTCAAATGAAACGTGACAGTCTGCATTTTACCCTTATTTTCATTGTTACATTTCAAGAACAGAAATTCTACCACTGTCAAAACACCTATGGACTGCACTGTCACTATATACAAGGGGCAATGAGCATGTAAAAATAAATTGTGTATGATGATATATACTTTCTATGATTCTTTTTCATTTCATTTCAACTTTTGCATAAGGAATATTATACAGTATGTTCCCCTAAAGTGCTGATAATGTGTGTGTGAGTGTGTTCATACCTGGCAGCTCTTAGGTGATTCTGATTTAAAGCTGAAAACATCGCACCTGCACATAACAACCAGTGGAAGGCATTAGCATAACACACAGGCACCTACGATCTATAAGAGTAACTGTGGAAGCAGACTCAGTATGAAATAGTGTATAAACAGCTTTAACAGGGACTAGCAGAGAGAAGAGGCCAATACGCTTGTAGGTCCGCAGGCTTATCGGAGTCACTGGCCGTTTTCAGAAATCCAGAGATTTTGGCAGCTCCCTTCTCCTACAACAAGCACAGCAACTTCAGTAAATACCTTGAAATATTCAAATGAGATGAGATTAGGCAAATAGCTCCCAGCCAAACACTAAATTGTGAAGCCTATAAAACATGAAATATTTATCAAAAAGTTTCAACAACACAGAAGATATAAAAAGCCTTGACAGCCTACTGCTTCATCTGATCTGTTCTGATTTCCTAAAGGACCCTGCAACTCTCACCATCGAAGTAAAGGTCCAGCTTTTCCCAGAATTCAACCTGAAAAAATGAAGTTAACAAATTAACAATAAAAAGGGTGTCTGTGAGTATGCATGCTTGTGCATGTGTGTGTGTGTGTGCGTGCATTTGTGTGTGTGTGTGCGTGTATTTGTGTGTGTGTGTGCGTGTATTTGTGTGGGCATGGACGGACCGTCCATTAGGCACTCTAAGCAACCGCCTAAGGCAGCAAAAGACGTGGGGTGGCAAATTGGTGACGCTAGTACTAGACAGGCATGGTCAGGACAATGATAGAAGTTCATGGTTCTAGGAGCTAGTTAAAACCAGTCGCAAGTTAATGCTGGGTATACACAGGCTTCTTTACCATTAATACATACCAAATGGTGCGATGTAGCTATGACAACATCCTGTCATTTCATTGTTGTCACACTGCGCAATAAGATCCAAGGATTCTATAACAATTCCAGTGGCTGTCATCTGGCAATGAGCATTTTCTATTTCTAACAATGTTCTGTTAACCCTATCCACGTTGCCCCCTTGTGGTTGAGTCGTTGACACCTCAAATTAATTTTTCGTTCATATTTATATCATACAAAAAATTGTGATGTAATAAAACCACAAAACGGCGATGCCAGATTGTCACAAAGACTCTCCACTAGAACAGCAGTTTAGATGATAATTAGCCTCTTATTTGCAAAGCAGGGCAATATAACTCCACTGTTTACAACCCACAGACACAGACAATAAACAGCATATTCTAAAAATCCTAGAAAAATAAGCTTTTCTGATTATTCATGTGTCTGGACAAAAAGATACCAGATGTTTGGTATTTGGAGAAATTTTGAGACACTTCAGGACATCCGGGTGCAGTTTTGGTCAAACTGATGTGGAATTTAAATGCCTGTCGATATATTTACCATATTTTGTACACAACTTTGACAGCATGTTTGTGCGCAAATATAACTATATAGTTCTGGGTTGGTCCTTGACATATAAATTAAGATATTCAGTGGTAAACTATAAAAACATAATATAACATAACATAATGTAATCTAATGACGAACAGGCCATTGCTCGCCTTTTCCTACCCCTAAGTGTACCTGGAGATGGCAGAGAAAAGATGAAAAAACTTTGCTTTAAAATACAGTGAATATGAAGTATGCGGACCCCGACAACACAGATTTCACTGATTGTTTACATTTATGGAGCTCGAAAATGGTCACGCAACAATAGCTTTTACTGGTTTACTTCACGCGCTCATACATGGCAGTTAGTGGCAGTTCTAACTCTCAGAATGGCGACTGTAGCCAGGTCAATATTTTTGCTGGACACTCGGTATGTCCCGCTTATAAGTCCAAAGACCCCGGGTACTTTTGAATAGTTTCAATGGATTTTTACAATAGACGTGTTAACTCATGTCAACACTTTCGAGCGTGCGCCTTAGGTAGCAAATAACCGTGTTGTATCCTTCTAACGTAATTTACATAGCAACTGAACTCAGATCACGCGGAATCACCGATAGCGGCCAAGAGAAATTAATGACGTGTATACGATGTATAACTTTTAAAGATTTAAATCGATCCTATGGTGGGACTTTGGCCATTTATGGACGGTGCGATAGAAATTGTCGGTGCCGTAGACCGTAATCGAATGCTTTCATTTACATCGTTCGAATGACCAAGTGCCGTTAAAAAGCTAATCGAATGGGTTTGTGCTATTTGCTTATGCTAGCTACATCATACTAACCTCGTACATGGACCAGTAAAGGCTTAGAACACGCTAGCACTTAGTTCTTGCAAATTTGATCACCACTACTGTGAAGTAAAAAAGTGGACAAATTACGTTTTTCCACTTTGCCCTCCCTACTCTAAATCTAAATAAAATATTAATTAATGGAAGAATAAAATAACAAAACATGCTTTACAACCCTGCACTTTCATTTCCGCGCACAATATGAACAGCTGAGACTCGTGAAGTTCGTTCGGCTCCTACGAAAAAACTGACATCCGAAAACTTTGATAAATCCCACATTATTTGTGCAAATGCATTTCCGATGGATATATGGTGAATTTCGTTTGGCTCACATTTGATAAATGAGGCCCTCTGTGTGAAAAAATACGACCTAATATCTGTACGGAATTTCTCCTTTGCCAATTTCCATTTGTGCCCTCTCATTCTGCTAACTGATCTCGCCCTGAAGAATTACCTATAGTTCACTTTGTCAATCCCTTTAATGAATTTAAAAGGCTCGATCAAATCCTCCATAAGTCTCCTTCTATTAAGCCATAAGATATGTCGTTTTGTATTTTTTTTTTGTATGTTAATGTATTTTGTGTACACAGTATGTACATGCACTGACATATATTTGTTCTGAATGGTACAAGCCTCTTCTTTAATTTAAGTCTGCAACCATGTGTGTGCGGGAAATAGTTTTTGAGAAATTTACACTTTTACAGGACTAGTACAAAATAGGGGGAATTGCCCTCTGGGGGGGGGGGGGGGGGGGGGGCAATGTGGAAAGGGTTAAACTAAAGGCAAAAATGCATGGTATGTGTAAAGTTTGTATGTATGTGCGTATAAGTGTGTGTGCATGGGTATTTGTGTGTACAAGCGTGTGTGTGTATATGCGTAAAGTGTGTGTTTGTATGTGTAAAGTGTGTGCGTTTGTATGTGTAAAGTGTGTGCGTGTGTATGTGTAAAGTGTGTATGTATTACCTGTGCACTGAAGTAGGCGTGGGCCCTGTCTCAGACTGCAGTTTAGTGGAAGCAGTGGGTGTTTTGTACTGGCTTGAGATGAATCTCATCATACAACTGGTCACCTCCACTGCTCCCGATTTCTGAACAGAAAGGAGAACACAAGTTCTTCACACGGCTGGGGTCCTCACACGGCTGGGCACACAGCTATAAAATGTACAGGCCACTGTCCCGCACTTCCCGTAATGAAATGTCCACAAGGGGTGCAAGAGGGCACAAAGGCAAAGCATAACACTTTAGCTTTATACATAAATCACTGATGGAAAGTAACAAAACAGAAAGCAGGGTTTAAGACTTATTCACTTTAGTCAAATGGCAGAGGATACAGTAGTCATATCATCACCTTCATGTGGAATGAAGTTGCTAGTCGATGGTGTAAAATCCAGCTTGACCATCTTGAAATGACCAGCTACCAGCTATTTCAAAATCCAGCTTTTTGAAAAATCAGACCAAAGGGGAAGGTGCCGCCCAAACTTCTCATCGAAAGGAACATGAATACAAACTCATTACAAAGCACAGGGGAATGCGAGAGAGAAAACCGCAAGCCTGCCTTCAACTGCCACTGCGCTGCACAGAGTTATAAAGAGGATTCAAAGTGTACCTTCTGTGAAAAGAACGGCCACAAATCTAAAGACTGTGCAGAATTAACAGTGGAAGCAAGAAGAGACATTGAAAACACAAGGCAGATGTTTTGTTTGCTTAAGAACCAGACACACTGCCAGATCATGCAGAGTCCAAGGAGTGTCATGCAATAACTGCAGGAGAAGACACCACAAAACTGCCTGCAATCAAGAAAAGGAGCGTAGTGTACATGAACCATTGTCTGTAACATCATTATCACCAGTAAATTTAGGAAAAGATAGATTTCTCTTTCAGACAGCAACAGAGATTATTGCGAAATTGTCTCTCGAAAAATCAATATTTAACAGAGCTCTTGCTGCACCTGAAAGTGTATTTGGTTGGTTTGTATAGGGCACAGTCTGAATGTGCTCTGAACGTGATGACAGGCCCCACGAAATAGGAATGATGCTTTTAAGCATTAGAAAGGTGAGATCCATCTCAGACCAACTGCGGAGATTCTGGGAAATTGAGTCCTTGGGAATTCAAAAGCGGAAGTACGAGCAGAGTAAGAGGAAGAGTCATCGCTATCAAGATGCACTCAGATTTCTTTGGACCACTGACACCCCTAAAAGAAATGAAGTCAGTATGTGCACTTTGAGGATGACAAGGGTCCCGTTCGGAGCAACCTCAAGCCTCATTGCTATGGATGGCAACCATTCAACATCACATTAAAAAATATGAAGATGTATATCCTGACTCGGTCCAGGTGCTGAAAGAATGCCTGTATGATGACCTCATCAATGGAGCAGAGCCAAGAAGCCATCCATGAAGGTAAAACAAATAATGATGACAGCAGCTGTGGAAAACCAATGCACTCGAACTGCAGGGAAAATGGAAGAAAACCAAACGGAAATTGAAACCAATTGTCTCTCAAAGTTCTAGGCTTAACATGGAGAAAGGAAACCAACAATTTCAACTTCAAAATGTGTCTTACAGTCCGCAGCCAGGATAATCCATCCCATCAAATTTCTATCCCCTTTTATCATCAGAGTGTCAAATGTCTATTTCAAGAGACATGGGCTTGTGGACTTGAATGTGACAAAGAACTTCCAGCAGAGTAATCCAACCGATGGCCACACTGGTGCGCTGAGTTAAATGGTATGATGGCCACACTGGTGCGCTGAGTTAAACGGTATGATGGCCACACTGGAGCGCTGAGTTAAACGGTATGATGGCCACACTGGTGCGCTGAGTTAAACGGTATGATGGCCACACTGGTGCGCTGAGTTAAACGGTATGATGGCCACACTGGTGCGCTGAGTTAAACGGTATGATGGCCACACTGGAGCGCTGAGTTAAACGGTATGATGGCCACACTGGAGCGCTGAGTTAAACGGTATGATGGCCACACTGGAGCGCTGAGTTAAACGGTATGATGGCCACACTGGAGCGCTGAGTTAAACGGTATGATGGCAACACTGGTGCACTGAGTTAAACGGTATGATGGCCACTCTGGTGCGCTGAGTTAAACGGTATGATGGCCACACTGGTGCGCTGAGTTAAACGGTATGATGGCCACACTGGTGTGCTGAGTTAAACGGTATGATGGCCACACTGGAGCGCTGAGTTAAACAGTATGATGGCCACACTGGTGCGCTGAGTTAAACAGTATGATGGCCACACTGGAGCGCTGAGTTAAACGGTATGATGGCCACACTGGTGCGCTGAGTTAAACGGTATGATGGCCACACTGGAGCGCTGAGTTAAACGGTATGATGGCCACACTGGAGCGCTGAGTTAAAGGGTATGATGGCCACACTGGTGCGCTGAGTTAAACGGTATGATGGCCACACTGGAGCGCTGAGTTAAACAGTATGATGGCCACACTGGAGCGCTGAGTTAAACGGTATGATGGCCACACTGGAGCGCTGAGTTAAACGGTATGATGGCCACACTGGTGCGCTGAGTTAAACGGTATGATGGCCACACTGGTGCGCTGAGTTAAACGGTATGATGGCCACACTGGAGCGCTGAGTTAAACAGTATGATGGCCACACTGGAGCGCTGAGTTAAAGGGTATGATGGCCACACTGGAGCGCTGAGTTAAACGGTATGATGGCCACACTGGAGCGCTGAGTTAAAGGGTATGATGGCCACACTGGTGCGCTGAGTTAAAGGGTATGATGGCCACACTGGTGCGCTGAGTTAAACAGTATGATGGCCACACTGGAGCGCTGAGTTAAACGGTATGATGGCCACACTGGTGCGCTGAGTTAAACGGTATGATGGCCACACTGGAGCGCTGAGTTAAAGGGTATGATGGCCACACTGGTGTGCTGAGTTAAACGGTATGATGGCCACACTGGTGCGCTGAGTTAAACGGTATGATGGCCACACTGGAGCGCTGAGTTAAACAGTATGATGGCCACACTGGTGCGCTGAGTTAAACGGTATGATGGCCACACTGGAGCGCTGAGTTAAACGGTATGATGGCCACACTGGAGTGCTGAGTTAAACGGTATGATGGCCACACTGGAGCGCTGAGTTAAACGGTATGATGGCCACACTGGTGCGCTGAGTTAAACAGTATGATGGCCACACTGGTGCGCTGAGTTAAACGGTATGATGGCCACACTGGTGCGCTGAGTTAAACGATTATGCCAAATGTACAACCAGCCTGATTGTGTTGAAAAAGATTACATTACCGACGCTGGAGCTATTGGGCACTCTAATCGGTGTGCGACAAGGAAATGACATTAAAAATCATCTGAAGAACTCGCAATGACATCTGTTCTTCAACTGACAACGTATCACAAACTGAACACAGTGTTGCGTGTAACAGCATGGGCCAAGAGACCTGTACACAACGCACGACAAAAGACACTGGAAAACTGGTCCACTGTGCTCCGATGAAATTCATTACGCTGAAAACAGCATTGGATTCATATAACCCAGAACACTCACTTCACATCTGAAATGGTAAGCCTGAAAATGTCATTAGAAATAAATCAACAGTCCGCAGCAAACTTATACAGCTCAAGCCATTCTTGGATGAACACAGATTAATGCGACTTGGGGGAAGACTACAAATGTTTCACCTGACCTACGAACAGAAACACCTGTTGATTCTCCCCGCAAATGATCCATTCTCTGATCTGCTGAGTCAAGACTGTCATGAAAAGTTAAGGCATTCAGGACTGCAACATACACAAACACGAGTGAGAGAACAATACTGGGAAATCAAGGGAAGCTTTGTATGGATGCCTCGTGTCGAAGATTGAAGGTGAAAGCCGGGCAGCAAGATTCAGCACCACTCCGGAGTGACAGGGTGAGTGAAGCAAATCCGTTTGAAGTCACCGGAGTGGATTTTGCTGGTCCAGTGTATGTAACCACACAAAAGGGCAAACACCACACTATATGTGCTGTGACACACGCAGTTCATTTAGAACTAGTGCTTGGGAAGGTGTTACTGGGCTTCAAATTCTGATCACAGAGGTAGAGGCAGTTCCAGACCACTGACTTCAGACAGACAGTGAAGAGCCTTCACCTTTATCGCCAAGGCACGTGCGCTGCAAACCAAACTCAAACAGCGTTAAACAAACAATGGAATTACGGGCAGAGTCTGCTTAACACGTTCCAGAGCAGACGTATCCCAACAAATGCATCTAAAGATCGGAGATTTGGTGCTTGTGCATGAAGATACACTTCTAAACGCTGATGGAAAATGAGATGTATTGAATAGGGACGGAAAGGTTCAATCATGTTCCATTTGGACCACAGTGCTGCTCCAAACACGACACACAAACAACTCAAAAGAAGACAGAACAAGCTGTGGGAGTGGGGTCGTTCTCGCACCTTGAGCAATTGTTTGGACGTTCAGTATTTTCACATGCTCTTTAGGTTGTAAAGTAAACAGGCAATAAATGCAACAAAATATTTTTAATGTTCCCCTGTTTTGTTTTCTCAAATCTACACAACAGCCCCAAATCTCTGGTTTCCTGAGCCAGGTCTCTCTCTCACACACACACACAGATACACACACACTGCATTAGTATGACGGCCTCACAGACACACACACACACACTGCATTAGTATGTCAGCCTCATACACACACACACACACACACACACTGCATTAGTATGACGGCCTCACAGACACACACACACACACACACACACACTGCATTAGTATGTCAGCCTCACACACACACACTGCATTAGTATGTCAGCCTCTCACACACACACACACACACACACACTGCATTAGTATGTCAGCCTCTCACACACACACACACACACACACACACACACACACACACACACGCAGTGGCGTGTAGCTGTAGCTGAGAGAGAGTGAGCATAACCAGGAGGTAATTGATCAAGCCAGACCAGACCAGGACCAAGTGGTAAAACGAGCAACGGTTAATTTGTTTCCCCACGCCTTTCGAGCGTAAGCACCAGAGGAAATCGCATATTCAACAAAAAGTCGGCCTTTCTTTTGCCATCTTCGTCTTCGGGGTTTTAGAAAAACAAAAAATACTTTATTTTTGGTTGCGGGGTTCCACGGACGTGCTGGCTTCCCGTCCTTTCCCTGGTCGAGGAGCTGTCTGTCCACCGGCTGGGTCCTTTGTAGGGCGAGCCGGCTCCTCTTCAAATGCGGCTCAGGTGTGTGCACCCTTATTAGCCGTGTGCGGGGGTGCATTCTGCACACGGCTCATCTTTCAGATGTGTGTTGTATCTGGCTGGTCAGTACTTGTGATGGCATGTCATTGTCCGAGCTTCTCTGCTCGTCTCAGGGCTGTATTTCCTCCAGGTGAGAGAAGCCCGAGAGGCAGGATGAGTGGCAGGTGGCTACAGGCATGCCAATCACCTGGCCAATCACCTGACCTAGCCAGCAGAGCTGTCTGTGTGCCAGAATCACCTCTATGCTGGATAATCACCTCCATGCTGGATAATCACCTCTATGCTGGACAATCACCTCTATGCTGGATAAGTTGGTACATTCATATATCTCAGCGTAGGGGATGTGATGCTCCCATGTAATGCCCAGCATCCTTTGCAGACAGTGAATGTGAAAAGCCTCCAGGGATGCGCCGTCTGCATGGTATCCAGGCTTCAGAGCCAAACAGCAGTGTGGACACACATACTGCTTGGTACACTGCTGCTTTGGTTGTCACTTTTAGGTTTTCATTCATAAAAACCCTTGATCGTAGGCGACCAAACGCGGTAGAGGCAAGGCTGATGTGGGTTTGGATGTCTTCATCGATGTTGCAGCTGTCTGAGAGGACTCTGCCGAGGTACTTGAAATGTGACACAATTTCCACGGGGGTGTCGTCAATGTGGAAGACGTGTGATGATCTAGGAAGAGCTTTGTTGGTTTATTATTTGTCTTTTTTATGTTGACCTGGAGGCTGACAGCACTGTAAGTGGCAGTTACCATGCTGAGGGCATGCTGGAGGGATTCAGGGGAGTGGGTGATCAGCGTGCAGTCATCAGCATACTGAAGGGCAGTAGTCTTGGTGGATGTGAGGTACCGTTCAGAGGACCCAAACGCAGACCAGGGAGTATGCAAAAACATTGTCTTTATTGAGTCCAATATCCAGCCAGGTAATCAGAGATCAGACAATGCCAGAAATGAGATGCAAAAGAATAATCAAAAAACAAAGCAGGGGCTAGGCAAAAACAAAGTCGACCAAGTTAGAAGAAAAATGTCAAAAACGAAAGAATCTCAAATAATCAGGCTCACTAGTTATCAGCAACTGAAGATTGATCAACGTTCTGACAAAGAATCAAGCAGAGACGGGTTTAAATACATGAGGGGAAGTGACATACTAGGCGGGGCACAGGAGTGAGGAGGGCTAAACAAATAGACAACAGGTGAGGAACATGAATGGGTAATACAATAACAAGGGGGAAATAAAAACGCGGACTGGATGCACATAGACCCAAATGTAAGACATACGGCTCCGGATTAGGGAGTGGGCAAGAATCAAAACTGGAGATAACATTAGTAAGTTAGTTACGTGATTAAATCTAAATGACCAAAAACTAGTGACTGTTAGTTAATTAGTTAGACAGTGCGTTAATATAATTAGTACTGTACAATATCTATGTTAGTGCTGTACAACATGAACTAGCGAAAAGTCAGGAAATAAGAAAATGCGAGGCTGAGAAGGAATCGTTGAAACCCGGAAATTTCTGAAACCACCCGACTAGTGAACCACGCAGACGGGACTGACTCGGGCTCAGAAACACCCAGACACAGACATCACAGGGAAGAAGAATGCAATGAACAGTAAAGGATAATAAACAGAAAACCAGATATGAAACAAATGAACTAACAGACAAATACTCAGAACATAACAGTGGATGCCTGAAGGTGCTGGATGTTGAAAAGGTTTCCATCCAGACGGAATTGAATGCCGACTCCATCTGTACTTATAGGAGTTTGTGGGAGATGAGGGTGACTGCTGTGAGGAAGATGTTGAAGATAATGCGGGCTAAGACACATCCTTGCTTCTCGCATATTTTGACGTAAAACAGGTCAGACTGTTGTCTTATTTGAACATGGGCTCGCATACCATCATGAAATTGAATGAAACACACACAAACACACAGACACAGACACACACACACAGACACACACACACACACACATACAGACACACATAGACACACACAAACACACACAGATATGCACACACACACACACACACACACAGACACACAGACACAGACACAGACACACATACACACAGACACACACAGACGCTCACACACTGCATTAGACTCAGACACGCATGCCGCTGGAGCCGGGCAGCCTCACCCTGGGCCTCTTGGTGTGGGATCCGGCCCCAGGGCCGCTGCCCTGCAGAGGTCTCGCTCCACCTGGGGGCTTGGCTGGCTTTGGCCGGACAGGTTTCTGGACAGCGTCTCTCTGTTCGCCTGCCAGCGCTCTCCCCTGAGTCTGCTCTCCGGAGCCTCCAGTCCCCTGCTCCCTGAGGAACCCCTCCAACCGCTGGGTCAGCTGTGTGTGGAGCTGGGAGCCCAGAGGGGTGGGACAGGGCTGCTGGAGCCCCGTGGGGAATGGCTGTGTGCACTGGTCTGCAGAGATGGGAAAGGGAGGGAGGGAGAGAGAGAGAGAGAGAGAGGGGAAGAAAGGGAGAGAGAGGGGGAGGGAGAGGGAGATAGGGAGGGAGGGATAGGGAGAGAAAGAGAGGAGGAGAGGGAGAGAGAGAAGGAGAGATAGGGTGAGAGGGAGGGAGAAGAGAGAATTTAAAATGTTTGAAATTAGATGAATAAGACCACTGCGATTTCTTAATCTTTACTCATTAATATGCGAGTTTTGCTCTGTGCGAATTCGGCCCATTTCATTCAAATTGAAACTAGGCGATGATTATTTACTGGCAGGGGAGGGGCGATGCCATGTGCGAGAACGCCAACTGTAAACGAGAAAATGACATACAAAAGCATACGCTATTCGCTTCTTTTGAGGTAAACATTTTTCATCACGGAACATGTTTAATTACGGAAAATGGCATGGATGACTGGACGTCATGAGTAAGCGCATTTCTTCCGTGTTTACTGCAACTTTGTTTAAATATTCAGCAATATGCACGCTTGTAAATCCCCACACTCTAACCATTGCATCTCAAAATAATACATACGTGATGTGTAGTGGTGTAGCCAGGATTCTAAAACTGGGTGTCCTCGCACAATCAATATTAGCATACTGTATCTACGTTCCAGGAAAAAGCTGAAATAACTTAGCTAAACAGACCAACTCCAAGAGCAAGTGTATTTCTTACGATCATATTGGTAAATTATCATTATATGTAGTTTGTGTGGTGATTTCAATAAATTCCTGAATCAAATTTTTGTGTCTGTCTTCTAAATCGCTGTAGGATCCACATTTCCCACAATCCCACAGGACAATTCCGCGACGTCCACCCCGCATGACGTCTAGCTTGGTTCAGCCAATCCCGTAATGGCGGGAGCAATAAACTTTCCCTGTATAGGAGCAAGACATGCTCTGGGGAAAAACCTCTTCTTCCCACTTCTCTCCGACGCACGGTCTTTGGCCATTCGCTTCAGCTCATCTGCTCTGAGACTCGGACAGAGGCTGAATGCTGCACAGCGCACTACCAGGCCTACGGTCACACCCAGTTACCTCGCGGTAACTTAGTGGCCCATAGCGAGTGGAAGCTGGTGTATGCGGAACGCTACATCAGTTTACCACTGCAAACCACAGCAACAAACTTTTACACACGGAAAAAGAACCAGCGGACCAGACGACACACAGCCCACAGGAACATCCCAGCTCTGCGCATGTGCCTAGGACAACAGTTCACACTACCATCGCCGCTCCTACAAGGACAGCACGTCTCATTACCATCGCCGCTCCTACAAGGACAGCACATCTCATTACCATCGCCGCTCCTACAGGGACAGCACGTCTTATTACCATCGCCGCTCCTACAAGGACAGCACGTCTCATTACCATCGCCGCTCCTACAGGGACAGCACGTCTCATTACCATCGCCGCTCCTACAAGGACAGCACGTCTCATTACCATCGCCGTTCCTACAGAAACAGCACGTCTCATTACCATCGCCGCTCCTACAAGGACAGCACGTCTCATTACCATCGCCGCTCCTACAAGGACAGCACGTCTCATTACCATCGCCGCTCCTACAAGGACAGCACGTCTCATTACCATCGCCGCTCCTACACGGACAGCACGTCACATTACCATCACCGCTCCTACAAGGACAGCACGTCTCATTACCATCGCCGCTCCTACAAGGACAGCACGTCTCATTACCATCGCCGCTCCTACAGAAACGGCACGTCTCATTACCATCGCCGCTCCTACAAGGACAGCACGTCTCATTACCATCGCCGCTCCTACAAGGACAGCACGTCTCATTACCATCGCCGCTCCTACAAGGACAGCACGTCTCATTACCATCGCCGCTCCTACAGGGACAGCACATCTCATTACCATCACCGCTCCTACAGGGACAGCACGTCTCATTACCATCGCCGCTCCTACAAGGACAGCACGTCTCATTACCATCGCCGCTCCTACAGGGACAGCACGTCTCATTACCATCACCGCTCCTACAGGGACAGCACGTCTCATTACCATCGGCGCCCCTACAAGGACAGCACGTCTCATTACCATCGCCGCTCCTACAGGGACAACATGTCTCATTACCATCGCCGCTCCTACAGGGACAGCACGTCTCATTACCATCGCCGCTCCTACAGGGACAGCACAGCTCATTACCATCACCGCTCCTACAAGGACAGCACGTCTCATTACCATCACCGCACCTACAAGGACAGCACGTCTCATTACCATCGCCGCTCCTACAAGGACAGCACGTCTCATTACCATCGCCGCTCCTACAAGGACAGCACGTCTCATTACCATCGCCGCTCCTACAGGGACAGCACGTCTCATTACCATCGCCGCTCCTACAAGGACAGCACGTCTCATTACCATCGCCGTTCCTACAGAAACAGCACGTCTCATTACCATCGCCGCTCCTACAAGGACAGCACGTCTCATTACCATCGCCGCTCCTACAAGGACAGCACGTCTCATTACCATCGCCGCTCCTACAAGGACAGCACGTCTCATTACCATCGCCGCTCCTACAGGGACAACACGTCTCATTACCATCGCCGCTCCTACAAGGACAGCACGTCTCATTACCATCGCCGCTCCTACAAGGACAGCACGTCTCATTACCATCGCCGCTCCTACAGGGACAGCACGTCTCATTACCATCGGCGCCCCTACAAGGACAGCACGTCTCATTACCATCGCCGCTCCTACAGGGACAACATGTCTCATTACCATCGCCGCTCCTACAGGGACAGCACGTCTCATTACCATCGCCGCTCCTACAGGGACAGCACGGCTCATTACCATCGCCGCTCCTACAAGGACAGCACGTCTCATTACCATCACCGCACCTACAAGGACAGCACGTCTCATTACCATCGCCGCTCCTACAAGGACAGCACGGCTCATTACCATCGCCGCTCCTACAAGGACAGCACGTCTCATTACCATCACCGCACCTACAAGGACAGCACGTCTCATTACCATCGCCGCTCCTACAAGGACAGCACGTCTCATTACCATCGCCGCTCCTACAAGGACAGCACGTCTCATTACCATCGCCGCTCCTACAGGGACAGCACGTCTCATTACCATCGCCGCTCCTACAAGGACAGCACGTCTCATTACCATCGCCGCTCCTACAAGGACAGCACGTCTCATTACCATCGCCGCTCCTACAAGGACAGCACGTCTCATTACCATCGCCGCTCCTACAGGGACAGCACGTCTCATTACCATCGGCGCCCCTACAAGGACAGCACGTCTCATTACCATCGCCGCTCCTACAGGGACAACATGTCTCATTACCATCGCCGCTCCTACAGGGACAGCACGTCTCATTACCATCGCCGCTCCTACAGGGACAGCACGGCTCATTACCATCGCCGCTCCTACAAGGACAGCACGTCTCATTACCATCACCGCACCTACAAGGACAGCACGTCTCATTACCATCGCCGCTCCTACAGGGACAGCACGTCTCATTACCATCGGCGCCCCTACAAGGACAGCACGGCTCATTACCATCGCCGCTCCTACAAGGACAGCACGTCTCATTACCATCACCGCACCTACAAGGACAGCACGTCTCATTACCATCGCCGCTCCTACAAGGACAGCACGTCTCATTACCATCGCCGCTCCTACAAGGACAGCACGTCTCATTACCATCGCCGCTCCTACAGGGACAGCACGTCTCATTACCATCGCCGCTCCTACAAGGACAGCACGTCTCATTACCATCGCCGCTCCTACAAGGACAGCACGTCTCATTACCATCGCCGCTCCTACAAGGACAGCACGTCTTTTGGATCCAGCAATGCGTATGGACTCCGTAAGACTCAACAACAAACAGGCATAGCCAGTGTTTAGCTTAGTCTTGACTGATGTTGTGAATGTGTGTTTTTCTATTTGCTTTACTCATCATTTGAATGTATTTTGTTAGCCATATATATACCTGAATTGATTCGCCGTCTTTCGCTTATGTAATTAGAGTAAAACTACGCAAGTAGCCTCTCTTTCCCCAGCTAACACTCCCACTTTTACCTTTCTTTTGTTCAAGGGACACGCACACGCCCTACTAACTTATCCTACTAACTTCCCTGATCTGTTCTGTATTTGTTTAATAAATATATTTTATTAAACCTGGTGTCTGTTTTGGCGTCACATAGACATGAGAGCCGAGTTAAAGCAGTCTTTCAAATAACTTCCAACCTTCAGGTTATCGGTATGTTTAATAATTGATAATGGTTATTTTAATAATTAATAAAAAAACTAAATTTGTGGTTAGATATTTCTGATAACTAATTTTATGATTGATTACTTTTTGCAGTTATACAGCTACATAACATTAATTGGCGTAGAAAGTAAAATCCCTACGTTATTTGGTGGCCCGCGCGAGGACCCTACACTCACTCACTGAGTATTACTTTATCTTAGAGGTAGGGAGGGGTCAGGCCAGGTGTGAAAAGCATACTTACCTGGCAGGACCGCATATCACATAAATATTAATTGAAGAAAGACCATTAGCTCTCCCATTGTCAACTGGTGCTGAAATATAGTAGTGACAACACTAAATTTTTTATAATTTATTTATTTTATAACTGGATTTGCTACAATATTTTGTCATCTTTTGATACCTGAGACCTAGATTAACAAATTTCAGTGATCCAAAAATTTTGTTACAATTATTTAGTATGCGTTTTTACAGAATTCATGTACGTTTTCAAAACTATTTACAATTAGTGTGATTCTAGAGGAATTTTTTGATTCAGGAATTTATTGAAATCACCATGCAAACTACATCCAATGAAGATGCCATTCACAAACGGTTTCGTGTGCCATTTTTAAAACAGTTCCTGTTTAGCTGCAAGCACAGGAGGGTAATCTGTTTTTTTACAAACGCGCATTGCTGAATATTCAGACAAACACCGAGAGAAGTTGCAATACAGCCCACGTATTTACCAATATGATCGTAAGAAATACACTTGCTCTTGGAGTTGGTCTGTTCAGCTAAGTTATTTCAGCTTTTTCCTCGAACATAGATGCATGCTAATACCGATTGTTCAAGGATACCCAATTTTATAATTCTGGCTACGCCACAACACATCACGTATGTATTATTTTGAGATGCAATGGTTAGAGTGTGGGGATTTACAAACGCGCATATTGCTGAATATTTAAACGAAGCTGGAGAAGTTGCAGTGGACACGGAAGAAATGCACTCCGGAATTCTCCGGAAACTCGCATATTAATGAGTAAAGATTAAGACATCGCAGTGGTCTTATTCATCTCATTTTAAAACTATCAATATTATGTGTCAACAGGAGCATTGCGAAGTCAAGATTCTAAGGTTTCTGTCAATATGTTCGTTGCATCTGTATGTTCAAATCTCACAAAGTCAATTATCCAAATAAAAAGGAAAGTTGATCTTAATCTTGTCGTTGCCGACCCCAGAGGGTTAAACTTTAAAATTCAGAGTTTTTAGAAAGTGCATAGTCTTTTTGCTTCACATCCGTAACGCAAGGTATTTGTCAACCGTTTCTGACAGAATAATTCAATATTTGGCCGTTCCCCTCAGCCAAGTGGGTGCTATGATAATACGCATAACATTTAATGTAAGAAGAGTAATTTAATGCTGGAATTGCCCACATCTGATATGCATAAACAATTTTTGGAGGATAGTAACTCCAACTGAGCTGAGAAAATGCCCTACCCTGACGCTTTTCTTCATCCAGTTCTGTCTGCACCATCTCTGCCACTGTATCTACAGGGATAGTCTACAGGGAGTGTTAGAAACACACTGCCATTATAAAGGGAAAGGGTGCGAGTGTTAGAAACACACTGCCATTATAAAGGGAAAGGGTATGAATATCAGCGATACTTAGAATGCTCTGTATGCAAAACAGGTTCACAAACACAGAAAGAAAGACAGAGTGAGTATTGGAACAGCAAGGCCAATTCCTTTGTTTTTGCAATATACTGAATACATTTGGGCTTGAGCTAAAAAGATGAACATGAGGTGATTGACTAGTGATTGCCAGTCTAAAGCCTTCCTCTTTTTCTCCCGAATGAAGTCCTTTGTTGTGTTGGCAGTGTGTTTTGGGCCATTGTCTTGCTGCATGATGAAGTTCCTCCCAATAAGTTTGGACACATTTCTCCGTAAGTTGGTAGACAGAATGTTTTTGTAGACTTCTGAATTCATCCTGAGTGAGCCACTCCAGAAGCAGCCATGCAAGCCCAAGCCGTGACACTTCCTCCAGCGTGCTTCAACAATAAGTGTGTTTCGGATCATGAGCAGATCCCGCCTTTCTCTTTCTCCACACTTTGGCCTTTCTATCACTTTGGTAGAAGTTAATCTTGGTCTCATTGCCCATAAAACTTTGTTCCAGAACTTTTATGGCTCATCTCTGAACTTCTTTGTCAATTGTAATCCCGCCTTCAAATTCTTACTACTGATGAGTGGTTTGCATCTTGTGGTAAAGGCTCTACTTACTGCTTTCAAACTCTTCCGAGAGAGATAGAGAGAGAGAGAGAGAGAGAGAGAGAGGTGAGAGAGAGAGAGCTGAGAGAGAGATTAGCTGGTACCCGGCTGAAGTGGTCGGCAGGAGGAGGTCGACAGATCTGCCTGGTGCCTCTGCCTCCCTCTGAGCCAATGGCATCACTCTGAGAATCAGCACTGTTAGACTCCCACACAGAAACATACCCCCCCCCGTTCACACTACAGCCCTGTTCATACCGAACTCTCTTCCCCTGTTCAGACTATAGCCCTGCTCATACTGAACTCTCTCCCCCTGTTCAGACTATAGCCCTGCTCATACTGAACTCTCTCCCCCTGTTCAGACTATAGCCCTGCTCATACTGAACTCTCTCCCCCTGTTCAGACTATAGCCCTGCTCATACTGAACTCTCTCCCCCTGTTCAGACTATAGTCCTGCTCATACTGAACTCTCTCCCCCTGTTCAGACTATAGCCCTGCTCATACTGAACTCTCTCCCCCTGTTCAGACTATAGCCCTGCTCATACTGAACTCTCCCCCCTTTTCAGACTATAGCCCTGCTCGCTATAGTTCCATTCACACTGCAATGTTTTTATATATGTGTGCGTGTTCTTGTGTTTGTGTGTGTGTTGTAGTGTTTGTGTGTGATGTGGTTTGTGTGTGTGTTGTAGTGTTTGTGTGTGTGTTGTTTTGTTTGTGTGTGTGTGTTGTTTTGTTTGTGTGTGAGTGTTGTTGTGTTTGTGTGTATGTTGTTGTTGTGTTTGTGTGTGTTGTAGTGTTTGTGTGTGATGTGGTTTCTGTGTGTGTTGTAGTGTTTGTGTGTGTTGTTTTTGTGTGCGTGTGTTGTGTTTGTGTGTGTTTTGTTTGTGTGTTAGTGTTGTTGTGTTTGTGTGTCTGTGTGTTGTTCTGTTTGTGTGTGTATGTGTTGTTCTGTTTGTGTGTGTGAGTGTTGTTGTGTGTACTTGCCTTCTTTCTCCTGCTACTGCAGTACATACTCTCAGGGGTTTGGGCCATCATTAATTCTCGAATTTCAAATTCAATCTTCTTCCCTGAGGAGCTGACCATATCCAGTGCCGGTTTGACCTTTGCTCTCAAGGTTGGGGTTGCTGGGAAAAATTAGCGCTGATGATCATGTAAATCTTAAATCACTTAAATAATCAAGATTATTAAGAGCATCTAAAGAGTAGATGGTGTGAGTGAAAGGATGAGGCTGGGCAGGGTACAAACAGTGAGGGTGAAAGGGTGAGGCTGGGCTGGGTAGAGGCAGTGAGGATGAGAGGGTGAGGCTGGGCATTGAGAGTGAGGATGAGAGGGTGAGGCTGGGCATTGAGAGTGAGGATGAGAGGGTGAGGCTGGGCATTGAGAGTGAGGATGAGAGGGTGAGGCTGGGCATTGAGAGTGAGGATGAGAGGGTGAGGCTGGGCATTGAGAGTGAGGATGAGAGGGTGAGGCTGGGCATTGAGAGTGAGGATGAGAGGGTGAGGCTGGGCACTGAGAATGAGGATGAGAGGGTGAGGCTGGGCATTGAGAGTGAGGATGAGAGGGTGAGGCTGGGCATTGAGAGTGAGGATGCGAGGGTGAGGCTGGGCATTGAGAGTGAGGATGAGGGTGAGGCTGGGCATTGAGAGCGAGGATGAGGGTGAGGCTGGGCATTGAGAGTGAGGATGAGAGGGTGAGGCAGGGCATTGAGAGTGAGGATGAGAGGGTGAGGCTGGGCATTGAGAGTGAGGATGAGAGGGTGAGGCTGGGCACTGAGAATGAGGATGAGAGGGTGAGGCTGGGCATTGAGAGTGAGGATGAGAGGGTGAGGCTGGGCATTGAGAGCGAGGATGAGAGGGTGAGGCTGGGCATTGAGAGTGAGGATGAGAGGGTGAGGCTGGGCATTGAGAGTGAGGATGCGAGGGTGAGGCTGGGCATTGAGAGTGAGGATGTGAGGGTGAGGCTGGGCATTGAGAGTGAGGATGAGAGGGTGAGGCTGGGCATTGAGAGTGAGGATGAGAGGGTGAGGCTGGGCATTGAGAGCGAGGATGAGAGGGTGAGGCTGGGCATTGAGAGTGAGGATGAGAGGGTGAGGCTGGGCATTGAGAGTGAGGATGCGAGGGTGAGGCTGGGCATTGAGAGTGAGGATGTGAGGGTGAGGCTGGGCATTGAGAGTGAGGATGAGAGGGTGAGGCTGGGCATTGAGAGTGAGGATGAGAGGGTGAGGCTGGGCATTGAGAGTGAGGATGAGAGGGTGAGGCTGGGCATTGAGAGTGAGGATGAGAGGGTGAGGCTGGGCATTGAGAGTGAGGATGAGGCTGGGCATTGAGAGTGAGGATGAGAGGGTGAGGCTGGGCATTGAGAGTGAGGATGAGAGGGTGAGGCAGGGCATTGAGAGTGAGGATGAGAGGGTGAGGCTGGGCATTGAGAGTGAGGATGAGAGGGTGAGGCTGGGCACTGAGAATGAGGATGAGAGGGTGAGGCTGGGCATTGAGAGTGAGGATGAGAGGGTGAGGCTGGGCATTGAGAGTGAGGATGAGAGGGTGAGGCTGGGCATTGAGAGTGAGGATGAGAGGGTGAGGCTGGGCATTGAGAGTGAGGATGCGAGGGTGAGACTGGGCATTGAGAGTGAGGATGAGAGGGTGAGGCTGGGCATTGAGAGTGAGGATGTGAGGGTGAGGCTGGGCATTGAGAGTGAGGATGAGAGGGTGAGGCTGGGCATTGAGAGTGAGGATGAGAGGGTGAGGCTGGGCATTGAGAGTGAGAATGCGAGGGTGAGGCTGGGCATTGAGAGTGAGGATGTGAGGGTGAGGCTGGGCATTGAGAGTGAGGATGAGAGGGTGAGGCTGGGCATTGAGAGTGAGGATGAGAGGGTGAGGCTGGGCATTGAGAGTGAGGATGAGAGGGTGAGGCTGGGCATTGAGAGTGAGGATGAGAGGGTGAGGCTGGGCATTGAGAGTGAGGATGAGGCTGGGCATTGAGAGTGAGGATGAGAGGGTGAGGCTGGGCATTGAGAGTGAGGATGAGAGGGTGAGGCTGGGCATTGAGAGTGAGGATGAGAGGGTGAGGCTGGGCATTGAGAGTGAGGATGAGAGGGTGAGGCTGGGCACTGAGAATGAGGATGAGAGGGTGAGGCTGGGCATTGAGAGTGAGGATGAGAGGGTGAGGCTGGGCATTGAGAGTGAGGATGCGAGGGTGAGGCTGGGAATTGAGAGTGAGGATGAGAGGGTGAGACTGGGCATTGAGAGTGAGGATGAGAGGGTGAGGCTGGGCATTGAGAGTGAGGATGAGAGGGTGAGGCTGGGCATTGAGAGTGAGGATGCGAGGGTGAGGCTGGGAATTGAGAGTGAGGATGAGAGGGTGAGACTGGGCATTGAGAGTGAGGATGAGAGGGTGAGGCTGGGCATTGAGAGTGAGGATGAGAGGGTGAGGCTGGGCATTGAGAGTGAGGATGCGAGGGTGAGGCTGGGCATTGAGAGTGAGGATGAGAGGGTGAGGCTGGGCATTGAGAGTGAGGATGAGAGGGTGAGGCTGGGCATTGAGAGTGAGGATGAGAGGGTGAGGCTGGGCATTGAGAGTGAGGATGAGAGGGTGAGGCGAGGTCTACACACCTGTTTGAAGCACACTTACAGAGGGGCTCATTCCCGTACTGCGTAGAGCGCTGGAGACAAAGGTGCTGGACTCTGACACCTTTCTCCTTGCAGGTGTCCCAAACTATAACACAACAAACCATCAATATTACAACACTCAGACCTGGCCAACGACCAGCACCTTAGACCTGGGCAAGAGCTGACCTGCAGGGGCGGCGGGTTGGCCGGGGGCGGGAGGGCTCTTGTCGCTGTCTCCTCTTGAGCCAATGGAAGGTGGGGGATCATGATCTTCTCCACCCCACACAGGTGGGGGTCTACGCGCTCCTGGGACATCTGGCTCTCAGGAACGAGAACCTGTTTCATATTTCACCAAACAGGGTCAGTCACAACAGTGCATGCAATGAGAGGGAGAAAGTTGAGTTTTTTTACTGTTTACTAGTTTCTCTAACCATTTTAGTGGTGGGCAATATGACCAGTTTTTCTAATGTTTTTGGAAAGGAGTGGGGTCGGAGGACCAAACGTGACCGAGTTGGGTTCTAAAAGCTAGTTTGATCTGGAACCAGCGAGGAAATAATAAATGGTATGTCAACTCAACCTCTTGTCCTACTGATTACGGCGGACGTAAGACAAGACGAGTATGAGATACAGTAGTGTCAGTAGGTAGTTTACGCAAACCGCACCAGGGAGGAAAACTACAGTCTCCCAACTGTGCTCTAGCCTACCTAGGACTGGGAATGGTACAGTGAGCATGGAAGACAAACAAGACATCCCATCTCCTATTCCCCTGACAAAGCAAGAAGACTGGCAGACTGTCCTTACAGGAAGTATTAACGCAGCCCACAGGAAGTATTAACATAGCCCACAAGAAGAAGTAACACAGCCCACAGAAACTACTAACACAACCCACAGGAAGTGCTAACGCAGCCGCACCACACAGGAAGTACTAACGCAACCTACATGAAGTACTAACGCAGCCCACAGGAAGTACTAACACAACCCACAGGAAGTACTAACGCAGCCAACAGGAAGTACCAACGCAGCCCACAGGAAGTACTAATGCAGCCCACAGGAAGTACCAACGCAGCCCACAGGAAGTACTAATGCAGCCCACAGGAAGTACTAACACAACCCACAGGAAGTACTAACACAACCCACAGTAATAACTACCAACAAGAAGTAATAAGGCTGTGTCCAAGATGTTCCGGGGTAGAACAGAAATAAAAACCAAACTGCTTAGATAGCTCAGCGTTTAGGTAACAACGATATTCAATATAAATATATCTTAACAGTACTGTGCAAAAGTTTTAGGCAGGCGTGGAAAAAATGCTGTAAAGTAAGAATGCTTTAAAAAATAGAAACGTTAAGTTTATTTTGATCAATTAACAAAACGAATGAACAGAAGAAGTGAATGAACAGAAGAAAAATCTAAATCAAATCAATATTAGGTGTGACCACCCTTTGCCTTCAAAACAGCATCAATTCTTCTAGGTACACTTGCACACAGTTTTTGAAGGAAGTCGGCAGGTAGGTTGGAGTTGCAGAAATGCAGCCCCAAACTAGGTTCTGCCTGGGAGATACCTTGCTGATGCAGTATAACTACCTTATGTCTAGCTGCCTGGGAGAGACCTTGTGATGCAGTATAATTACCTTATGTCTAGCTGCCTGGGAGAGACCTTGCTGATGCAGTATAACTACCTTATGTCTAGCTGCCTGGGAGAGACCTTGCTGATGCAGTATAACTACCTTATGTCTAGCTGCCCGGGAGAGACCTTGTGATGCAGTATAATTACCTTATGTCTAGCTGCCTGGGAGAGACCTTGCTGATGCAGTATAACTACCTTATGTCTAGCTGCCTGGGAGAGACCTTGCTGATGCAGTATAACTACCTTATGTCTAGTTGCTGTGCTCAGTGACATTAAACTGCCTTCAGCAACCGGAAGAGTTTGGCGGTTCCTCACCCAATTTTAATCAAAAATTGATGATCATTAGCTCCTGTTCAGTATAATTGGTTAATCACACACCTGACTATATGCCTACAAAATCCATGACTTTGTGCAAGAGTACCTAGAAGAATTGATGCTGGTTTGAAGGCAAAGGGTGGTCATACCAAATTTAGATTTTTCTTCAGTTCATTCACTTTGCATTTTGTTAATTGAATTCTTACTTTACAGCATTTTTTTACACCTGCCTAAAACCTTTGTACAGTACTGTATATCACAAAACTTTTGTCTTTCATATGACAATCAATCTATGAAAATAATCTTAAACAGTTAAATGGTCAATAATTAAGTTATGTGCTGCATTTAGCTCCAACATCATATTTAGCTCCGACATCACAGTGCGATTTTGATGACATTGCATCCTATTCATTTTGTTGGAACCTTGCCCTCTTCTCCTTCTACACTCTTTGGTACTAACAGCCAAAGGAAGTCTCACCTGAGAGTGGCTCTCATCCAGAATGATCTGCACCGTGGTCTTCACCACTGAGCTGCGGGTCTTCCCCACAAACTTCTAACACAACATAAATGACACCTTTCAGTAGGGGAAAAGGGGGACATTTTGCAATACATCACAACGGTAAATGCTAAATAGCTGGCATTCATATAGTGCCTTTATACAAAGGCATTAAATTACACCATAACTTAATGTAAACCAGTAGCACAAACTGATTTAGTTTCCGTGTAGAGTTAAGATGCAACTTAAATTTTACTCCCTTCTAGGTGTCATTCGTAAAACAGCTGTTGACAGCGCAACAATTTGAAAGTCAAGTGGTGTACATGGTCGTTGGAGTATCGCCCCTCTCAGATGAGGGCTTTGCGAACTCACCGATAAGCTTGGGATCCGTGACTGAGACCCCCGTCCCTGTTTGTGTATCTCTGTAGTATTCCTGCTGCGTCAGTTCAATTAGGTTAATGTGTTTCATGGATTCCCATCTCTTTTTCAAGTATTCCTGCTTCGTCAGTGGAATTAGAGACAGGATGTCCAACGTAGGCGTCGTCCTCGGACTGCCCCACTTCATGTGCATTACTGACTCCACTCCCTCCCAAGAGAGGAAATCGGCACAAGCATTTGCAGACCCCAGCCGATGGACTACCCGGGAAGGCCAGATACCACTGGGTAATCCTGGCATTGATGTCTCTCATCTGGTGGAGCCACTGGAGCGGGGTTTGATCGGAATAGAGGACAAAGCGTTTCCCCAGGAGGTAGTGCCGGGTGGGCTGCTCATATGCTTCTTAGACGGGTGTGTTAAGTTTAGGTTTCCTAGCAAAAGGTCTAGAGTTTCTCGGAATGTCATCAGCATTTGTCCTTTTAATGGCGAAGAACAATCCCTTCATAACTGTTCAAGAACAGCTCAAGAACACTCTCCAGAATGTAGGTGTAGATGTGTCAAAGACAACCATCAAGAGAAGACTGCAGCAGCACAACCCCAGAGGGTTCATCACAAGATGCAAACCCAGGCAAGCCTCAAGAATAGAATGGCCAGTTACAGTAAAATTAAAATTAAAGTTAAAGTAAAAATGGAACAGCTCATGATCCAAACCATACCATCTCATCTGAGAAACATGGTGGTTGGGGTTTTGGGCCATTGTCTTGTTGCATGATGAAGTGCTGTCCAATATGTTTAGAGGCATTTGGTTTTAGATAGATAACATATTTCTGTCGACTTGAGAATTCATTTTTCTGCACACACTATGTCTACAGTCACATCATCGATGAAGACAAGTGAGCCCGTTCTACTGGCAGCCATACAGGCCCAAGCCATAACAGCCCCCCCACCATGTTTCACAGACAAGGTGGTATTCTTTGGATCATGATTGCATTAAAATTACAACTCATTACCAAGATATTCAGCAATAGGCTACTCAAACAAATCAAACCGCCAGCAATTAGATTATCATAATCGAGAACAATTTATTTTATTGTAAGCAAACATCCAGCTTTGGTGACTCACACTGTGTAATTCCAACTGTTTGATTCCAAACATTGCTTGATGATTGTTTGATTCTGTAAATGGTTGAATAATGTAAATGGTTTGACTCTGTAAATGGTTGAATAATGTAAATGGTTGAATAATGTAAATGGTTTGACTCTGTAAATGGTTTAATCATGCAAACTGTTTGATTCTGTAAATGGTTGAATCATGTTAATGGTTTGATTCTGTAAATGGTTGAATCATGTTAATGGTTTGATTCTGTAAATGGTTGAATAATGTAAATGGTTGAATAATGTAAATGGTTTGACTCTGTAAATGGTTTAATCATGCAAACTGTTTGATTCTGTAAATGGTTGAATCATGTTAATGGTTTGATTCTGTAAATGGTTGAATCATGTTAATGGTTTGATTCTGTAAATGGTTGAATAATGTAAATTGTTTGATCCTGTAAATGGTTTCATAATGTACATCGTTTGATTCTGTAAATGGTTTCATAATGTACATTGTTGATTCTGTAAATGGTTGAATAATGTAAATGGTTTGATTCTGTAAATGGTTGAATAATGTAAATGGATTGATTCTGTAAATGGTTGAATAATGTAAATGGTTTGATTCTGTAAATGGTTTGACTATGTCAATCCTTTGGTTCTGATATACCCCATTGTTACGTAGCACCTACTTGCTTTCTGCCGCTCCCATACACGTTAGAGGCAGCCTGGAGGATGTCCAGAGACTGGCTGAAGTGGATGTGAACTTCAGAGCCCTCAACCCAGCCCACACTCAAAGGCTCTGTCAGCACCAGCTTCAGGACCTTTCTGCCTCTCGCCTCTGCCCAAATCACACAGTCACGTGCAGGCACAAACCAAGAGGACTCCCAGCTAGCAATCAAGCTACGGCCCCCCTAGCGACCACTGTGCCTCTCTGCATTTGAAAAATTGTCACTAACTCGATCCACTAGCGCATTGGTCTCAAACTCATTGCCAGAGGGCTGTTTTCATTCCAACCAATTAATGCTGACTTCATTGATTCCAATTACCCATATGCATTTAACTGCCTTAAAGCACAGAATACAAGCAGTTATTGAGACAACAAAAATATGACATTTCACTTCATATTACATTACGTGCAAACCTACAGCCCGAATTCAGCAAATAACTGATTATACAATCAAGATCTGAGGCTGGACTTACATACACACAGTCACTGATGGCACTGTTTTGGCATTAAAAGATTTTCTGTGCTCTGAGCGCAGAGAATATCGAAGGTTCCAATACACCAGACAAACTCAGTAAAGTGTAGACAAAGGCCATATTTGACCCAGGTGTGCAGTAAGCCAGGTGCGTGCTTGCAATGCTGGTTCTTGCCATGTCGGTCATGTAGGCCTTTCATATAAGGTGTGAGAACTGGACCAATCTCCTCCAGCAACACACAGGGGTCCATTATAATAAAGGAGAATGAAGTATGCTTACCTTCCACTGTGTAACTGTAGACCTCATTCTCTGGAATGCAGATGGTGTCCCACTGACCCTCCTGACAAGCACACAGTCCCAGAAAAACACCCATTATCTCATTACAATCCTAACAACCTCACAAACTCACAGTGAAGGACTGGCCTTAGGGCCACATGACTACAGGCCCCTTGGGCTGCTCAAAATTGATTATTACTTTGATATAAAAAGGAAAATAACATTTAAAAAATCTGAAATATATATTTTTTTAATTACCAGCATTCAAAAGAACCTAACATTTTAATAACATTATATATTGGCCCTGCTTTTCATAGTTTCTAATAAACAGCATAAATAGCACCAGCTGACTGGGATCAGAAAAGGAGCAATGCAGGGTTAAGGGCCTTGCTCAAGGGCCCAACGGCTGTGCGGATCTTATTGTGGCTACACCGGGATTCGAACCACCGACCTTGCCTGTCCCAGTCATTTACCATCACCACTAGTATTGTATTTAAATCTGTCCATTTCAGTTTCTCGTTGCTAGTTTGTCTCTCCCAGTTTTTCTACTTCTGCCCTTTTATTCCTTTACCCCGGTTCTAGCTTTGTTCTGTGACCCCGTTTTTCTGTCTGCTTTTTCTGTGTCCAGTATTTTGGATTTTCTGGTTTTTGGACTCTTTTGGATTTTTGTCTTTGTACCACTGCCTGTTTGGACTTTCTCCTGGTTTCTGAACTCTGCCTGTTTCACGACTACACTCTGCTTGCCTTGCATGTCTGCCTGGATTACGACCATTGCCTGTTTGTGGACTACGTTTTGGATCTGCCCCTTGTCAATAAAGCCTGCCATAAACTTATCCCTGAGTCTGCTCATGGTTCTTCTGTCCCAAGTACTGACAATAATAATCACTAGGATTCTCTGCAGCTTAGATCTGTGCTCCCTAGTTCTCGCGCAACCTCTTGTCCTCACAATGCCTCACATCAAGATTTATTCTGAAATATGCACGGGCATAAACCTTGTCTACCAGCAAGCAATCCTTAGATATCTCCGGTGGTTAAACCAAAGAAAATAAATGAGGCCTATGTGTCATGTGCGGAGGGGCAAATCTCGGGGCTAAACCTTTATTTGTCTAAAACTGTAAGTTAGTTGCATCATTTGTGGTAGACTATCCTATCTTAGTTATATAGCCAGCTAGTTACACAGCCAAATAACTTGCTTGCTGATAATATATTTGGTTAGCTAAAGTGAAAACCAAAAATAGAAATAGTGTGTAGCACAATAAAGTCAACATTTCATAAAGTCAGCATCAAGTCACGTGTTCGGCAAACATTTTCTTACTAGAACACTTTGAAAAGCCAGCAGGCTTTGTCGCCGTTTGTCACTGTCAGCTTTCCAAAAAGTGCATGAGAACCTGGAGCAAGCAAGGGGCTTCAATGTCAGTGTGTTCACAAAGAAAAGGGAGGGATGGTTTGAAGGTGCAATATATAATTTTTAAACTTGCTTTTAGACCAATACTGAGCAGTACAGAGGCATACCTGTGTGTCCTCTTTTGACATAGAGAAGTAGAACGATATGCTCTGGCTTTCCAGGTTGAAGTCGATCCAGAACTCCTCTAGTTTCTCATCCATGGGTATCAGCAGCTGCCAGCACACAACAACGCTTTGTGAACTGCACAGTAATACAGGCCAGAGCATCTACACAACACCTACGATATGTTACTCATACACACACAACGAAATACATATATATTTATGTACAGTACTGGCCAAAAGTTATAGGCAGGTGTGGAAAAAAATGCTGTAAAGTAAGAATGCTTTCAAAAATGGAAATGTTAATCCTTTATTTTTATCAATTAACAAAATGCAAAGTGAGTGAACAGAAGACAAATCTAAATCAAATCAATATTTGGTGTGACCACCCTTTGCCTTCAAACCAGCATCAATTCTTCTAGGTACACTTGCACAAAGTCCGGGATTTTGTAGGCATTTAGTCAGATGTGTGATTAACCAATTATACCAACAGGAGCTAATGATCATCAATTTTGGATTAAAATTGGGTGAGGAACCGCCAAACTCTTCAGGTTGCTGTGTAATGTCAGAAGTCATACACCATGGCAAGACTGAGCACAGCAACAAGACATAAGGTAGTTATACTGCATCACAAGGTCTCTCCCAGGCAGCTAGACATACGGTAGTTATACTGCATCACAAGGTCTCTCCCAGGCAGCTAGATATAAGGTAGTTATACTGCATCAGCAAGGTCTCTCCCAGGCAGCTAGACATAAGGTAGTTATACTGCATCAGCAAGGTCTCTCCCAGGCAGAACCTAGATTTGGCTGCATTACTTCCTTCAAAAACTGTGCAAGTGTACCTAGAAGAATGGATGCTGTTTTCAAGACAGGGTGGTCACACCAAATATTGATTTGATTTAGATTTTTCTTCTGTTCATTCACTTCTTCTGTACATGCATTTTGTTCATTGACAAAAATAAACTATTAACATTAATATTTTTGAAAGCATTCTTATTTTACAGCACACCTGCCCAAAACTTTTGCACAGTACTGTATATTATGTTTACCTGTACACCAGCTCATTCATATTGAATCAGTAAATCACGAGGCAGCAATTCAAAGCATAAAAGCTTTCAGACATGGTCAAGAGGTTCAGTTGTTTTTCAGGAGATTAAATGTGATCTAAGTGACTTTGAGCTTGGAGTAATTGTTGGTGCCAGACAGGGTGGTTTGAAAAACTGCTGAGCTCCAAGAATTTTTGCAGAGAATGGTGTGAAAAACAGAAAGCACTCAGTGAGTGGCAGTTCTGTAGGCAAAAACGCCTTGTTAATTAGAGAGGTCAGAGGAGAATGGGCGGATCATTAAATGTATGCAGTCAATGGTGTAAGAACCTGACCTCATGCTTTCCCAAATACACCTCCAGGCAGGGGTAGGAGTATACTCTGTAAGAGGAAACATAGGCCCATAGTGTGGCCATTTAGTACCTTTATCATCAAAGTTAGTAGAATATTCTTACTGTTCTGGAAAATATACTGTATAAATGTAATTGTATGCTTGGTTGATTAATACCTCCGTCTGTCTCCTTGCATGCCATTTACCAGGTTGAGAAACTTCCGGCAGTCCTTGGAGGAGATAAAGATAATTACACAATTCATCACTAAGCAGGCAGTCAAGCAGTTCTAATAAAGATAATGACATAATACACAACTAAGCAGGCAGCCAAGCAGTTCTAATACAGATAATGACAAAATACACAACTCTCCATGCTGCAATACTTTCATAATTCATGCTGCATTACTCTCACTCTACATGCTGCATTACTCTCACTCTCCATGCTGCATTACTCTCACTCCATGCTGCATTACTCTCACTCCATGCTGCATTACACTCACTCCATGCTGCATTACACTCACTCTCCATGCTGCATTACTCTCACTCTCCATGCTGCATTACTCTCACTCTCCATGCTGCATTACTCTCACTCCATGCTGCATTACTCTCACTCTCCATGCTGCATTACTCTCACTCTCCATGCTGCATTACTCTCACTCTCCATGCTGCATTACACTCACTCTCCATGCTGCATTACTCTCACTCCATGCTGCATTACTCTCACTCTCCATGCTGCATTACACTCACTCCATGCTGCATTACACTCACTCCATGCTGCATTACTCTCACTCTCCATGCTGCATTACTCACTCCATGCTGCATTACACTCACTCTCCATGCTGCATTACACTCACTCCATGCTGCATTACTCTCACTCTCCATGCTGCATTACACTCACTCCATGCTGCATTACTCTCACTCTCCATGCTGCATTACACTCACTCTCCATGCTGCATTACTCTCACTCTCCATGCTGCATTACACTCACTCTCCATGCTGCATTACTCTCACTCTCCTTGCTGCATTACTCTCACTCTCCATGCTGCATTACTTTCACTCTCCATGCTGCATTACTCACTCTCCATGCTGCATTACTCTCACTCTCCATGCTGCATTACTCTCACTCTCCATGCTGCATTACACTCACTCTCCATGCTGCATTACTCTCACTCTCCATGCTGCATTACTCTCACTCTCCATGCTGCATTACTCTCACTCTCCATGCTGCATTACTCTCACTCTCCATGCTGCATTACTCACTCTCCATGCTGCATTACTCTCACTCTCCATGCTGCATTACTCTCACTCTCCATGCTGCATTACTCTCACTCTCCATGCTGCATTACTCTCACTCTCCATGCTGCATTACACTCACTCCATGCTGCATTACTCTCACTCTCCATGCTGCATTACTCTCACTCTCCATGCTGCATTACTCTCACTCTCCATGCTGCATTACTCTCACTCTCCATGCTGCATTACTCTCACTCTCCATGCTGCATTACACTCACTCTCCATGCTGCATTACTCTCACTCTCCATGCTGCATTACTCTCACTCTCCATGCTGCATTACTCTCACTCTCCTTGCTGCATTACTCTCACTCTCCATGCTGCATTACTCTCACTCTCCATGCTGCATTACTCTCACTCTCCATGCTGCATTACTCACTCCATGCTGCATTACACTCACTCTCCATGCTGCATTACTCTCACTCTCCTTGCTGCATTACTCTCACTCTCCATGCTGCATTACTTTCACTCTCCATGCTGCATTACTCACTCTCCATGCTGCATTACTCTCACTCTCCATGCTGCATTACTCTCACTCTCCATGCTGCATTACTCTCACTCTCCATGCTGCATTACTCTCACTCTCCATGCTGCATTACTCTCACTCTCCATGCTGCATTACTCACACTCTGGCACTTTGGCCTGAAAACAAAAATTCCCCGGGATCAGAGAACCCCTACCGTCTCAAATTCTGAATCCTGGATCCTGCAGAAGGCGCTAGAGACAAACTCCATTGTGAACCAGCGGTCAGCAAGCTCCTGTCTTTGCGCACGGTTAGTCATTCTGCAGAGGGCCTCCATCAGGGCGATCTGCAAGTCATAATCTATGCACAAGAGAAAGTGTGTGTAGCAGTGTGCTGCTGTGTGTAGCAGTGTGTAGCTGTGTGTAGCTGTGTAAAGCCATGTGCGGCTGTGTGTAGCAGTGTGAAGCTGTGTGTAGCTGTGTACAGCCATGTGCGGCTGTGTGTAGCAGTGTGAAGCTGTGTGTAGCTGTGTACAGTCATGTGCTGCTGTGTGTAGCAGTGTGTAGCTGTGTACAGCCATGTGCGGCTGTGTGTAGCAGTGTGTAGCTGTGTACAGCCATGTGCGGCTGTGTGTAGCAGTGTGCAGCTGTGTGTAGCTGTGTGTAGCAGTATGTAGGGCTGTGTGTAGCTGTGTGTAGCTGTGTACAGCCATGTGCGGCTGTGTGTAGCAGTGTGCAGCTGTGTGTAGCAGTATGTAGGGCTGTGTGTAGCTGTGTGTAGCTGTGTACAGCCATGTGCGGCTGTGTGTAGCAGTGTGAAGCTGTGTGTAGCTGTGTACAGCCATGTGCGGCTGTGTGTAGCAGTGTGAAGCTGTGTGTAGCTGTGTACAGCCATGTGCGGCTGTGTGTAGCAGTGTGAAGCTGTGTGTAGCTGTGTGTAGCAGTATGTAGGGCTGTGTGTAGCTGTGTGTAGCAGTGTGTGGCTGTGTGTAGCAGTGTGTAGCTGTGTGTAGCAGTGTGTAGCTGTGTGTGGAAGTGTGTGGCAGTATGTAGCAGTGTGTAGCAGTGTGTAGGGCTGTGTGTAGCTATGTGTGGCAGTGTGTAGCTGTGTGTAGCAGTGTGTAGCTGTGTGTAGCAGTGTGTGGCAGTGTGTGGCTGTGTGTGGCAGTGTGTGGCTGTGTGTAGCAGTGCGTAGCTGTGTGTAGCAGTGTGTGGCAGTGTGTGGCTGTGTGTGGCAGTGTGTGGCTGTGTGTAGCAGTGTGTGGCAGTGTGTAGCTGTGTGTAGCAGTGTGTAGCAGTGTGTAGCTGTGTGTAGCAGTGTGTGGCAGTGTGTAGCTGTGTATGGCAGTGTGTAGCTGTGTGTAGCAGTGTGTGGCAGTGTGTGGCAGTGTGTGGCTGTGTGTGGCAGTGTGTGGCTGTGTGTAGCAGTGTGTGGCAGTGTGTAGCTGTGTGTAGCAGTGTGTAGCAGTGTGTAGCTGTGTGTAGCAGTGTGTGGCAGTGTGTAGCTGTGTATGGCAGTGTGTAGCTGTGTGTAGCAGTGTGTGGCAGTGTGTGGCAGTGTGTGGCTGTGTGTAGGTGTGTGTGGCAGTGTGTAGCAGTGTGTAGCAGTGTGTGGCAGTGTGTAGCTGTGTGTAGCTGTGTGTAGCAGTATGTAGGGCTGTGTGTGGCAGTGTGTAGCAGTATGTAGGGCTGTGTGTGGCAGTGTGTGGCTGTGTGTAGCAGTGTGTAGCAGTGTGTAGCAGTATGTAGGGCTGTGTGTGGCAGTGTGTAGCTGTGTGTAGCAGTGTGTAGCAGTATGTAGGGCTGTGTGTGGCAGTGTGTAGCAGTATGTAGGGCTGTGTGTAGCAGTATGTAGGGCTGTGTGTGGCTGTGTGTAGCAGTGTGTGGCAGTGTGTAGCAGTATGTAGGGCTGTGTGTGGCAGTGTGTGGCAGTGTGTGGCAGTGTGTAGCTGTGTGTAGCAGTGTGTAGCAGTGTGTGGCAGTGTGTAGCTGTGTGTAGCAGTGTGTAGCAGTGTGTGGCTGTGTGTAGCAGTGTGTGGCAGTGTGTGGCAGTGTGTAGCTGTGTGTAGCAGTGTGTAGCAGTGTGTGGCAGTGTGTAGCTGTGTGTAGCAGTGTGTAGCAGTATGTAGGGCTGTGTGTGGCAGTGTGTGGCAGTGTGTGGCAGTGTGTGGCTGTGTGTAGCAGTGTGTAGCTGTGTGTAGCAGTGTGTGGCTGTGTGTAGCAGTGTGTGGCAGTGTGTAGGGCTGTGTGTAGCTGTGTGTTGCAGCATAGGGGTTTCTACTTTAAACCTTCTGCCACACAAGAAGAAACACAGAGGCTTACCTCCACCTTGCAGAATCCTGCCAGCCAGCTTGTTCCTGCCACAATGACAGAGGAAAACAGAATGACAAAAGAAAAGACAAGAATACAAACATTTTCACTTTAGGTTTTGATTACAAATTTTAAATATTTAAACCAGTTTTCATGGCTGGAACTGAAAAAAGAACTTATAAGCATGATTGAATATATAATCCATTCTGTACAAACACAACCATCTCCGATAGACTGTACAAACAGAACCATCTCTGACAGACTGTAGAAACACAACCATCTCTGACAGACTGTACAAACACAACCATCTCTGATAGACTGTACAAATACATTTTCCTAACATACATGACAATTGAAACTTCTGGTGACAACAAGATCTTCCGTTCTTTCTTCAATTCAGGGGGGATTTTATCAAGAATGATGTTGAGCTTCCGAACTGCCTGTAGAGACAAATGCAGAAACACACATTTAGTTAAATATCTTTACTTTCCCAATGCGAAACACACATGTAAATAAAATACTTTTATTTTCACAAATATAGAAACATGCTTTTGAATAAAACATAATTTATTTGCCTAAATGCAATGCTAAACTGTCCCTTTTCATTCTTACCAGAACCCATGAATTGTGACTGAAACACAGGAGGGAAACTGTGTAAAACAAAACTTTAAAAAATCTGTTGGAAAATAGCTCCATTTAGTGAAGCAGCTGTAATCTCACAGACCTCTTTCTGGATCATGATGTGAACTCTGCAATCTGCAGCCAGCAGACCCACGGGATGCAGGAACGACTCCGTCACCTGATAGCTTCCTGAGAGAAACAGACGTTTTGTTTGAAAGAGATCCCGTGATCTACGGACAATATTCCCTGTCCCCAAGGATCCAAGCAATGAAGAATATTTAGATCAGACAAATAAAAAAACACTTACCTTCATCGTTAGCTTCATGAACAACCTACAAAACCAAAAAGATCACAGTTCAACAGAATGTCCTCAATACCTGTCTCAAGCTTGTCTGCACTGTCCCGAATAACCAACGAAGACTGCGATGAGTGTCACAAGTGTACACATTGTTTGGGCATTCCAAACAGGGGACAAAGGGGGGGGGAAGCCATCATTAAATGGTCACAATGGTTACTTACCATTAAAGCGTCAAAGAAGTCTTCTACAAGGTTGAGCAGTGTTTCATTCCTCTCTGGACCTGCTTCCACCCACAGCCCAAGTGCTTTCCCAAACCACTGCACCATGTGGAAATTACACAAAAAATTAAAACCTTTCCCCAAACCAGCGCACCAAGTGGACAAAAAATAAGCTTAGTCCTAGCCTAAATTCAATTCTGAATTGTCCATAAAGAACTAAATTTAGTCAAGGACTTCAACTTTAAAAACACTTATCTTCTTAACAAGGCTTTGAGTTCCATTCCCTGACACCAGCAGGCCTCCTGGGATGGCCAGAGACCTTCCAAACCTGTGCAGGCAGCTCAGGCACAGGGACGCATGCTTCACGTTCCCCTTATCTAACTCCTAATGGATGGCAAAAATGTACACAATAAAAATCTTCTTAAACATTTGCTGACAGTGAGAGGGGGAGACTTTGGCTCTGTACCCTGTTCATCAGTTTGTCCAGCTTGTTGACGAACTGCTTTGAGCATTTTGGAGACCCCTGCTCGCTGGCTTCATCCCGCAGCAGCTCCTCCAGAGCATGGAAGTCACTGTGTTTCAGAGCTGCGTCAATCAGCCTCTCCAGCTTCAACAGGGAGAAGAATCTAGTTAACTAGCTAGCTAGCCTATAGTTAGGGTTTTAAAAGTTGTTACACCTTGCTAGCTAGCTAGCTTGCCGACTGGCTGATATGGAATATTTTTCATCACACATGAGAGAGCATGCAATCTCACAAGCAAGATGGAAGTTAATATGCAGATACCATGTTGATGGCATACAGTTGGTGTCTCCTTAAGCTTTGACTGAAGAAATGCGTTTCAGACAGTGCAATTACCCTTGAAATGGATAAGAATGGCACTAACTAGCTATACTTTTAAATAATTTATTGTTATGCATGCTAGATAGAAAAACAAAACCTTTGGTTGACTTCAATGAACGGCAAAGACCACTTTTTGCCGGAATATGGCAATTGCATATAAGAATTTGGGAGGATGGGCTTGCAACTGGACTTGTGGACTGGTGGTGGGGGGGCAGATGGGGAAGCAGGCCTGTTTGTTAGTTTAATTAGCCTACTCTAACTAGCAGCTAGGCTACTGATAAATGTTGCAAAAAAGAGATTCAGAAGTCATGGTTTCGCTTTCAGAATAGCATGACAAATCAATTATCTTCATAGCTACCAAAATATTACACAGCTTATGCTGGTATTTTATGGAGTTACGATTATTAATTCGCTCACACCTCAATGTTGGTCCAATTTCACATCGACTGGATGACAAACTGCCCAATGTTATTCATGTCTTATGAATAGATTTTAATTTTTTAATCCAACGTTAGTTAAGGTGGTGTCGTTTTTGTTAAGGCAGCCCGCCTTGACTATAAACCACTGCAGGAAACACTACTCTAAGATTGTGAATTCTTTGAGGGGTTTGAATCTTAAACAATCTTGTTGTTTGACATACAGTGGGCATTATACATGGCTGTAGCAGTTGTCAGAGATCTGTGCTGATACTTTGACGGAGCGCAGGCTGATGTTAGCGTATGGGCTGACCAATTCTTTTTTTTTTAAAGATATTTTTTAGGTCTTTTTCAGCTTTATTGGACAGTATATGGTATAGAGAGACAGGAAGAATGGGAGCGAAAGAGAGGGGAAGACATGCGACAAATGTTGGACGGTCGGATTCGAACCGCCGACGTCGCGGTTCGCAATGAGCATGCGGTCAGTGCTCTACAGGCTGCGCCACCGAGACACCCCAGGGCTGACCAATTCAATTTCCTGCCTTTTGAGGATTTCAGCAAATGCAAACATTTTACTTAAAACATATATTTTTTGTCATTAATATTCAGTTAGCCTATAAAAACGACTTCTTTTTATGTTTGACAGAAGTTTGTATTTCTGTTCAATACGTGAAGACTGTTGGTTTTTTTAGTTGTCAGTAATAATAATGATAATAAACTTTATTTATAAAGCACTTGTCATGCAATGGAAGCAGCAGAGTGCTTTGACAATAAAAATAATAAAAAATGCAGGACGCAGTAGACAGATTACAGAGCACAAATAATAAAATAAATGATAAAGCATAAAAACAGTAGAGTTTGCGAGCACTGGGGTGGATGCTGTCTTTACTAAAATAGAACGAACGTTCCCAAAAGAGATTAAAATTGTCAATGTACGTCATGTTATGATTGCAGCATTCAGACTGTAGCCATGTGTGAAGGCCAAGGACTCGACTGAAGCGCTCTATCCCTCAGCCTAGAGGAGGAATCGGTCCAGAGATAAATATTTGAACACTTTTGAGCTGTTCAGACTGTTGATTAGCCGTGTCATTTGTACCCACATGTACTATGACATTGCGAACATGTGGGTAATCACTAAGAAGGCTGGGGATCTGCTCTAAAATGTCTGAGACTTTGGCACCAGGGAAACAGCGGGTAACAGTAGATCTGTGCTTTATGTGCCTGACGATGGAATCGCCAATGACTAAAGAAGTCAGAGGAAGAGGCGGCCACCAGGGAGTCGATGAGCTGCTCATCTGCCTTTATCTGGTAGAGGATGGATATTCTCCCCTCCAGCTCCGCAATCTTCTTCAAGCACCCGTTCAGAGAGGTGAGTGAAAACATTGTTGTATATAGTGCTGCGGTTACACTGCAGGCATGTCCGACCTCTGCCTGCGTGTTTTGGGTGTGTGTCACTGTGGATCCAGGCTATTTCTGCGTGTTTTGGGTGTGCGTGTTTTGGGTGTGTGTCTGCGTGTTTTGGGTGTGTGTCTGCGTGTTTTGGGCGTGTGTCTGCGTGTTTTGGGTGTGTTACTGTGTGTTACTCTCGTCGTCTGCTAAGGTGTGTGTCTAACCTGGTTTGAGGCATCGCAAGAGTGTGACGTGCCCGACGGCCTTCTGGTCCGGATATCAATGGTCACGGATTCAATGGATGGATTGGATTGAATTGAAAATCAAAGCTGCTAAAAGCAGCTTGGTAGAGTCCTCTGGGACTGAATGTTCCACTTCCAGGAGCTTTCCGAGAAGTTCTACCTTACATAACGGAGGCGAGAGTCGTCTACAAAACACAACTTAACTACCGGATGCCTCGTTAGGCAGTTTGCTAGAGCACGTCTGTCTGGTTTCATGGCGGAGTCACTAAAAATCAACCGGTATAGCTTTAATACTGAAATGTAAGACCTCATTTATCAATGTCTTCAAATGGATAGGTGGCAGCAAGCAATTTGTAATATCATTTTCAGAGATATGTATATAGGGGAGACAAGAAAGAGTGATTTTACATACACAGACATGTACAAACATTCAGCCCCACTTGTGTCAAGTAATAGGCAATACAAGATGAAGGATTGCTCAATTAGTTTAGTAATTTCCTCTTTGCATAATAGAATACACTCCAACAATATAACTTACAATTGTCACAATATTACCTGTTGGCCCTGGCAAGGTAACATACTCTCCTCAGGTAGTTTCCTAAAATAATCAAATATCTGTAAAAACAAAAAAAGAATTATCATTATTTTTTTGGTTTGTCACTTTACAGTGGAACTTCAAAATACAGAGAATTCAAATGAACAGAAAATGGTACTTTTCTAAGGAGGGTTAGGACTGCCAATATTAAATAAATAAATAGCCCAATAAATAATTGATTAATGACTATTAGTTCATTTAAACCAGAATTAATTAATTAATTAATTAATTAATTAAAAACAATATTAAATAATCGTATCACACTATTTCGTTAATTAATTGTCACAATCTTGTTTGCACTGTGAAATAATTGAATGTCAACATCACCCATCAAACCCAGTTGGTGGCCTGATGATTTGATTGGTTACACTGAATAGCAAGTTAACAACAGTCAATAATGAGCCTTTCAGTTTGCCTGTGAATACATGACCTGGTGTACTACGAAGCGAGATAAAGGGGTTAGCAAGGTAACCTAAGCGCTTAATAAGTTTACAAACAAATTTACAGTATTAGCAATTTTTGCCAACCCTTGTCTCTGGCATTGTTGGCAGAATCAGTGTCACTGATGTAATCTATCTCTTTCATGTTCCAACTCAGGGGTGTCAAACTCCCTCCAGGACTGGAGTTTAGGCCTTTTTTCAGCTTTATTGGACAGTATAGTAAAGAGAGACAGGAAGAATGGGAGTGAGAGAGAGAGAGGGAGGGAAAGACAGGACAAATGGGAGTGAGAGAGAGGGAAAGACATGCAACAAATGTCAGACGGTCAGATTCGAACCACCGACGTCGCGGCTCGCAATGAGCATGCGGTCAGTGCTCTACAGGCTGCGCCACCGAGACACCCAAGCTAGATAATACATTTTTAAATTTGGGACCGCCAACCCGCCCGATAATTTGGGCTGCTGTAAGGTTGCCAGACGAATTCTCGGGCGTTTGCCTTCCCATAAGAATTTTGAGATCATTGACTGAACGTCATTGAAATAATTGGGTGGTGGGGGCAATGGTAGCATTGCAAACAGGAAGTTGATTCTTGGCAAAACATTCATCTTAATTATAGTAGCTCTGCCTTGAAGAGACACTTAAAGGTTAACCCATCGTTGGACATCTGCTTTAATCTTATTCAGTGTAACATCAAAGTTATCCCGGATAATTTTTTTAATGGTTGGATGTATAGTGATGCCAAGGTAGGTGAAGAGCTTTTTCACTGGGATATGCGTGGGAAGACGAGAGGTTCTTGTGATTAAATTCATCCAATTGATCTTATAACCAGACATTTCTCCAAAATCTTTAAACACTTCTAACACACAAGGGACAGAAGTTTCAATGTTATCTAAGAATAACAAAATGTCATCAGCATATAATGATTATGGCCATAAATTGCAGTGGGGGAGATGGATTTATTCTGTCTGATTGATTGTGCCAGGGGTTCAAGGGAGAGACAGAACAGAATTGGGGATAGCAGACAGCCTTGTCTGGTCGCTCGTCCCAGTTGAAAAGGGGGGGAAATAACTTTGGCTGTTAATGACTGACACAGTTGGTGTGTTATACAGAGCTTTGATCATAGCAAGGAAATGACCCCCAAAGCCAAAGCGTTCCAAAGTGGCCCACATATAGCCCCATTCGAGCCGATCAAAAGCCTTCTCAGCATCATGTGAGCATCAAGGACTGAGGAAGCTATGGGTTAAGTTGAGGATATGGAGGAGTCTACGCATGTTGTCCGATGCAAGGCGTCCCTTTATAAACCCTGTCTGGTCCTCATTGATCAGAGCATTAGTAACGGCCTCCAGTCGTAAGGCCAGAGCCTTTGCATACAACTTTTGGTCACAAGAAATGAGTGAAATAGGCCTATAGCTTGAACATTCCAACAAATCTTTGCCCTTTTTTAATAGTAGAGAAAGCGGTCTTTCTTGTGAGCTGTTCCATTCGTTTTTTAGTTCATCTATACTGTCCTCACACACTGCTAGCTGAACGCTACCAAGAAGAAAGACTACGTGTGCATCGCCATCAAGTGGTCATGTGCTCCTCCGGCACTCATAAAGATCTTGATGCCTTCCCTTCTAGATTATCTTCTTACAAAGCTCCCTCATTCAGGAGGGACCTTGCTTACAAAAGCTGAGCTCATTTCTGCTGAGTGTGATTTCACCAAGTAGTTAAATGTTTAAATGGTTCACCGAAACACGTGTTGTACACGTTTACCAAAAATTGCTAACCGACAACTAACCGACAACTAACTGAAATGGTAAGCTCAGTTTGGTCAGGTTAGTCGTAGCAAGCAGTCTTTGACTATTTCAGGGGGTTAAGCATGCAATCACCACAGGGAATTGAATGCTGTAGTATTAAAGTTATCAAATAATTTCTGTAGCTGTTGGTTGACTTACGGCTTATTGTAACGTTATGTTGTTTCTTAAGGTTGACAGAAGATCTATGTTTATTCACTGACAGGCAAATTCAAACTAACGGGAAACTGAACGTAGCTTTCCACTAAGCTGTATTTACATTACATTTTTTTACATTTTTGTCATTTGGCAGACGCTTTTAATCCAAAGTGACTTACAAGTGCATAGGTTCTACCACAAGTCAAAGCACCACATCCAGAACTAGGAAAATACACATGGAATGCTGTTCTAAACATATAGTCATCATAAGTGCAAATTCTATTTTTTTTTTTTTTTTTTTTTTTGGGGGGGGGTTAGACAAGGATAGGGATATCAGAAAGGAGGGGCGGGGGAAATCAGGAGGGAGGAATAAGGTAGAGTTTGAAAAGGTGGGTTTTGAGTCTGCGTCGAAATAGGGGGAGGGATTCTGCTGTCCTGACAGTGGTAGGCAAGTCATTCCACCCCTGAGGAACCAGAACGGAAAACAGGCGTGAACGTGCAGCTCGACCGCCAGGTGCACGTAGAGAGGGAACCATAAGGCGACCAGAGCTGGCAGACCAGAGCGGTCTAGCTGGGGAGTAGGGAATGATCAAGGATTGGATGTAAGGTGGGGCAGTCCCCTTAGCAGCCTGAAATGCCAACACTAGGGCCTTGAAACGGATGCGTGCGGCAATAGGAAGCCAGTGGAGGCCAATGAGAAGCGGAGTGACATGAGCCGACCTGGGCTGACTAGTGATCAGGCGGGCTGCAGCATTCTGGACCAGCTGGAGGGGCTTGATGGCACACGCTGGGAGACCGGCTAGGAGGGAGTTGCAGTAATCCAGGCGGGAAATGACGAGCGCCTGGACTAGGAGCTGGGTGGCTTTCTCCATCAGGAGATGACGGATACAGCGGATATTATACAGAAAGAACCTGCAGGTTCTGGCAGTGGAGGATACTTGTGGAGCCAGGGTGAGGCAGTTGTCAAGTCACCCCAAGATTCTTTGCCGTACGGGAGGAGGAAACTACAAAGTCCTCAACAGTCAGTGAGAGGTCGATTGACAGAGAGGACTTAGCAGGGATGTAGAGAAGCTCAGTTTTGGCAAGGTTGAGCTTCAGGTGGTGGGAAGTCATCCACGCAGAGATATCAGCCAAGCAGGCAGAGATCTGTGTGGTGACTTGGGTGTCGGGGGGGAAGGAAATAAACAGTTGGGTGTCATCAGCGTAAGAATGGTAAGAAAAGCCATGGGAAGAGATAACAGAACCAAGAGACATGGTGTATAGCGAGAAGAGGAGAGGCCCAAGAACTGAGCCCTGTGGGACTCCAGTTTGGAGGGGGTGAGGGTCAGAGACTGAGCCCCTCCAAGTCACCTGGTAGGAGCGACCAGAGAGGTAGGAGGAAAATCAAGCGAGGGCAGACCCTGTGACACCCATCCCAGACAGCGATGAGAGCAGAATCTCATGGTTGATTACATAAAAATAAACAAAGAAATACGTCACTGGACAAATATTGCACGAAATATTACAATATGCTGTTCAATCCACAAGCTACAGTCGTACAAGCAAGCAATCTGCGGCTATTTCAGAGGCTTAAGAATGCAAACACCACATGGAATTGAATGCTACAGTACTATGGTTGTCAGATCATTTCTGTGTGTTTTAAATATGTAGCTGTGAGTTCACTTATGGCTTATCCTATGGAGTTTCTTCATCCGTTTTTATTCGTTGACACGCAAATTCAAACTATCAGCAAACTTCACTTTCCACTATGCGGTATCTACATAAAAATACATCAGCAAAAAATGGACACGTTAATTTCACCACCACGATTGTCCCGCGCCATATAAAATGCATTGGCATATAAAATGCAAGTTTACGGTTACATAAAAATATATCAAATTGTACATACAAGGACCTGCATTGACATGAAAATAAAATCATTAGACCAGCCGCCTATGGTAAAATAGACCCGGTGTTATATCAGGCAAATATAGCGTGACCACGGAATTTTTAGTGCATCTGTAAGAAAGTTGTTAACAGCAACATATTTACAGATTTCAGGACAATCAAGTCTATCAGGCAGAAGCCATAAGGAAGAGGGATGAAAACAATCGATTTTACAAACACTAAATTTACAGTTTAGATCCAAGGAATTAACATACACCAAGCGTAAATAAAGAGAAAAATTAAGAAATAAAAAAATAAAATAAATAAAATAAGGACATAAGACAGGGAATAGTGATCTCATTTTCCTAATTTATCCCTAAAGGCAGATACATTCAGCCTCTTTTAGTATCATATCCATCACTAATTTCTTGAAGGACTCCATCGGGGTAAGGCAATCTAACCTCAATACATCCTGACATTTATTCCACATAAAATGTGAAAATGAGCTAAAAGCAGAATTGTTCTTGTAATCCAATCTTCATATCTGATATGATTACTTGTGATTTTGAAGGACAGAAGCCTGGTCAGGTAGAGAGAAAGTTTGCCTAGCAAGGCTTTATAAATAAATAGACTGCTATGTTGCTTCCTTCTAAAATGAAGAGAATACTATCCTACTGAACTATATAAAGCACAGTGATGTGTTGGGAAACCATCTCCTGTGAGCAATGCGCAATGTCCATCCATCCATCCATTATCTGAACCCGCTTATCCTGAACAGGGTCGCAGGGGGGCTGGAGCCTATCCCAGCATACATTGGGCGAAAGGCAGGAATACACCCTGGACAGGTCGCCAGTCCATCGCAGGGCACACACACCATTCACTCACACACTCATACCTACGGGCAATTTAGACTCTCCAATCAGCCTAACCTGCATGTCTTTGGACTGTGGGAGGAAACCGGAGTACCCGGAGGAAACCCACGCAGACACGGGGAGAACATGCAAACTCCGCACAGAGAGGCCCCGGCCGACGGGGATTCGAACCCAGGACCTCCTTGCTGTGAGGCGGCAGTGCTACCCACTGCGCCATCCGTGCCGGCTGAAGCGCAATGTGCTATGGTAAATTGCGTCCAAGGGCCTTAAAGTACTGCTAGAGGCACGTCGTCAAATATAGGTATGCACAATCCTCTTCCTGTTGTCCAATGAAAAACAGGATCTATGTCTGTAAAGAAACCGTAAAGGACAAGTTGACCGCATGAGTTTTAAAAGAGAAATCATGGTCCAGCCAGATAACCAAATATTTGTAGTACTGAACTTGCTCAATTTGAGCCCCAGTCAATGAGGATATGGCAGTATTTGGCATAGTTGTATTCTGTGTAGAAAAGATAATGTACTTAGTTTTTTCAGTATTCAAAACAAGTTTAAGACCAGCTAGAGCATGCATGCTGTATAACATTAAAAGCTGATTGTAAGTAAGTAAGGGCCTGGGTGCCCGTTGGTGAGGAGTAAAGCACTGTGTCATCAGCATTAGAATGAGCCTTACAATTTGCTATCTTGCTAGCAATATCATTTATATCATATAATGTTACGTTATCACCTAACATCAACAATCTAATCAGGCCAACCGAGTTAGTGACATATATGAAATAGGGCCCTGTTGGGACTGTCTTACAAACACAAACAAAAAAGCAAAACAAACTAAAAGCATTCGACTTATATCAGCCAATCAAAACGTTAGGTCCGCCCAGTGGGTTTGATGGGTGATGTTGACAGATTTAATAATTTCACAGTGCAAACAAGAGCAGGAAAATTAATTAATTGAATAGTGTAATAAAATGAATTAATGTTGTCTTTAATGCATACCATCTACCATCGCTATTCCAAAGAAGGGAAATGTGGAGTGGCACTTTTGGACTGTTCATAAAAACTACGACACTGACTTCCCTCCGAAAAGCGAGCTGAGAAAGAGAAAGGTGAAGGAACTAAAATCACATCGTTCCGGGTGAGTCACTCCATTGTTAAGCACAAGAAGGCTTTCCAAGATGGAGAGATGATAAAAGAGGCATTCGTTGAAGCGGCTGACTCGTTGTTTCGGGATTTTAAAAACAAACCAGAAATATTATCTTCAATCAAAGCTCTCCAGCTATCAAGAAGTACAGTGACATGGCGCTGTGAAGTCATGGCCGAGGACTTGACACAGTTTCTCACTGCAATTGGACGAGTCTACAGACATAAGTGATACAGCCAAATTGTGCATTTTTATTCGGATGGTGTTTACAGATATGACTGCAAAAGAGGAGCTGTTAACAATACTGCCCATGAAACAACACAACACACGGGGAGAGGACATTTTTCAGTCTTTCAAAAACTTTATCGAGAAAACCCAGCTCCCAGTGTGCAAATTGGTGTTAATCACCACAGACGGTGCGCCGGCTACGGTTGGCCGCTCGAATGGATTTATTGCCAAGTGCAGGGAGGACGATGCTTTCCCCGACTTCAATTACCACTGCATAATACACCAACAAGAATTATGCGCAAAAATGCTAAACATGAAAGAGATAATGGATGTGGCAATGAAGATTGCCTGTTCTATTCGAGCTAGATCTCTTCAAAGACGGCAGTTCCATGTGCATCTGAAGAAGGCTCACTGCGACCACACTGTTGCTACACACTGACGTGAGATGGCTTAGTAGGGAGAAATTCCTGCAGAGAGTTTCTCCTTGTCGCTAAACACGCAGAATACAACCAACTAAATGACGATCAGTGGCTGCTAGACTTGGCATTTTTAACCGATCTGACCAACATGTTGAACGAACTTAATTTAGAGCTGCAAGGAAAAGACAAAACCAAACATCACACTCAGTTAATACTTTCAAGTGAAAAATGCAACATCTATCCTCAAAGCTGCAGCGCCATGATTTGGGGAACTTCCAAAACCTCGCGTCAGAGCTGGAGACGCAACAGAAGGCGTGTGCGCAACTTGACAGTGTGCGCTACACAGAGCAGATTGACAATTGTCTGTCAGAGTTTGACAAACGCTTTCAAGACTTTGCTTTACTCGAGCCAGTCGCTACATTTATGTGCTACCCATTTCGAGAAGATGTTGAGGTTGGAGGATGAGATTTTGACACTACAAGCTGACATTCAGCTGAAGTCCAGGGCTCATGGACAGTTCTGGAACTTACTCACAGAGGAAAAGTACCCAAACATGAGGAAATGTGCTACCTCCTTGACTGCATTATTCGGCTCCACTTATTTATGTGAGTAAGCCTTTTCCCACATGAAGATTATTAAGTCCAAATACCGTACCAGCATGACTGATGATCATTTGGAAGTCTGCTTGAGGATGGCTACCAGCAGCTACTGTCTGGACTATGCAACCCTGGCTGATTCCAAGCAGTGCAAGTCATTAGAGTAAGGTAATGACCAAAAATGTACAGAGTTGTATTGTGCCATACGGGTTCATGCAGTTATGCAAGGTACACCAACATATATTGTATATATGAAGTGTACTCAGTATATATATAAATAAATATATGTTTAGCATTTTTAATGTAGGTAGATCATTTTTACTTGGTCAAGTCCAAGGATGTCAGAATGAAGATGGTTCATTTCACCAAGATGGAGAAGGCTACAAAAAACTCAACGTTTCAAACTACCTTCACTGTCAGAAACATTATTAGAAAATGGAAGATAAATTGCCGTACATGCAAGGAGGCGGAAAAATATTTCTGAGCTAGAGGTGTTCTGCCAGGAAGAATGGGGAAAATGGAGAATGGGGATTTTTGCACACCACCGTAACTGCAAGTCATTTTGTTCTGCATTACCATTAGCCTAGTTACCAATGCAGCGTTAATGCGTCTACCACACCAACCGCGTTTCTAGCCAAATTTGAACAAATTGTTCTTTATTAAATGCACTATTAAATATATTTCTGGCAATGGACGAAACAATATTTTCAATCCTTTCTGCAACGTTACCCAAACGTATGCTGCAACTTCCACAGTGCTCCAAGCTGATAGCTAGCTACTGTTAGTAACAGTAACATTAGTTAACGTTAGTTAATAACTTAGCTAACGTTAGCTAACATAAGTTTAATTTCCTAATGTCATACCTTCAGAGTTTTATAATAATAATAATGTATTATAGCTAGCTAGCTACCCTATAACCTGCATTTAACATAGCTAGCTAGCCTGTTGCGTTGATTGGCTAGCATCTATATTAGCTGGTAGCTTGGCTAGCTGGCTAAACCTATATCAGTGTCGTTTCGGCTAGCTAAACTATAGTTACATAATTTCTCATGGAACTTAATTTGTTGGTCAACATATAAAATACAAAGCGACTGCAAGCCATGTAGCTAGCTAACCAAATTGAAAAATGACGAATGTAATCAACTGTATACAGTTGCTAGATCAGGTCAGACTTCTGACAACTCACCGTTAGCTCCGCGTGTTGTGGGTATTCAAGCGCGTCCCATCTGCTCCCACCTTTAACGATCGGGAAATAATTAAATGTACCGAACTTTTCTCTTGTTACAGAAAAACGCTACTCTGATGGGTACGGAAATTATATATTGGCAGGTTTCTTGTTCTGTTTTGTGGGACTGGGCTAAAATACCAGTGTGACTCTTCTTGAATTCGGTTGAGGGTTTCGGTTAGCTAATTCACGCGACAACAAAAGGCGCGAAACGAAGCAGAGGCCAGGCCAACGCCAATGTAATCTAATTACATATGTATTACATGTGTAGCCTACAAAGTTTCGACGCTCCCTTCTGAAATTAGTATAATATACTGTGTACACGCAAAACTTCTTTCTCCGTTCGTGTAATCTTATATTTTGTGTTGCCTATTTCGGTTCATTGACTGCATTTTCTCTAAAGGCCCTCGCATCAAATTTACCTATAGCGAGTTTAATACAGCAACAAATTGCATGCATACTTGGCAAACAAGAATTTCGTCCGATAGTAATTTCTTTCGAGTATATTTGTGGAGAACAACAAATACACAGTGAAGATATAGTGCATGGAAACTGGTAAATACTGTGCCTTGTAAGGAGATGTTGGACAGAACAACTCATCCCATACTTTTAACATAGGCATATTTAATCGTATTCAATCTGATAAGAATCGCCCCCTCATGGACGCACCCGGTATGGGGTAAGTGCCGATAGTAACAAAACCTGCTCCTGGTTATATCTAATAGGTTATATCCAACTTTTTATCTCAAATTGTCAATAATAAATAGTACAGCTAAAGTAGCCTGCGCATAGGCATAGGCTATATAATGTAAATTAAGCAAAACTTAACCTGTTTAGAGAAGCATTTAAATTGACTACATACAAATATTCACGATGAAACATGGTGTCCCCTTTTCCATTTTTATGAAAATGGATCAGGCTGATAAAGGTAGGCTAATGCTGGAACCGGCTATCTCTCTCTGGTCTGGGAATGTTGCTGGCATAAGGTGGACGAAGTCTGGAAAATAGCGTCTGCTTAATGATGCAATGATAATTGGGATGTCGTGCGGGTTCCCTTTGACGTTTTAAATAGAGCAGTAGCCCAGTGCTACTAGGATGACAGTTTGGGCATAATGAAAAATACACAAGCTTCAACAGATAGCTACTAAGTTCTACTACCGCACGTTTTCCCCATTTTGGCACAACTAGCGGTCGTCTGCAATGGAAGTGAGCAGTTTATTTCATACGCGAAACGGGAGCGTCCACTCCTCATACAAAAGCAGCAGGTTAATAAACAGTCAGTAACACAACAGTAACCCTCGGGTTCCATAGCACCGTTACTGAGTAAGAGATGCAGTTGCACGAACCAGACAAACATTTGCGTGCCTAGCCCAAGACTAAGTAGGAAAATCATTATCCCGGTTGTCATGGGGACGCGTCTACAATACACAGACCGGGGCATAGTGCCTGTAATACAGGGTGGGTAACTTTTAAGTAAGCGAATTTGCTGACTTATTATCAGCATGATCTTCCATTAAAATATCGAAGCAACAAATGGCAGTGTAATTAACGAAGTGATGTCAAAGAACAAGGTATGCTGCATGTTCTCCACATTTTACCTAGATAACGTAGCTAGATTCTTCTGTCGTGCCAACAGGTTTGTGCATGTATGACCTTACCGAATAAATAGCTATAGCCCAGGTCTATATTAGCTGCTGTTCCAAGCAAACCACATTCCAACCTAACACAACATACGGTTAGTTATTTATTTAATTCAGCCATCCATGTTACCTTATTTTAATTCAGTGTTCAGTTAGCTTCGGACGTGTTTACTGGGCAGTTCTTGTTCGGGGGACTTTTAAGAGATTGAAAGTTTGCTCTACTTAGTATTTTTTTAGGCCTATTCAGTTGTCTACTTTTCCTGAAGAAATTAGAAGCGGTAGCAAAGGGCGCAGCACTGTTACCCAAACGTCTGACCAAGCGGCTAACCAGTTACAGTATTATTTATTAACGTAAAGAATTTACTATTTCAACAGAGTACGGGCTGTAAGGGGCCTCACAGCTACCAAAAAAGAAGAGAGGGGTAAGTAAAAGGACATTTAAAGGTACAAATTTCTACATATTGACTGAAATTTGAAAGTATGATCTTGTTCATCTTAAATTAATGTATTTTTTGTCCCGTATAAATGACTTTTGTTACCAAAATATAGGAAAGAGATATAACTTCATTTTATGTGTTTATGTTAATATGATTAAAGTAATACGTTTCTGATGCTCCAACCTTCAACAACATTTCAGACTCTCCTGCAATAAACAAATGCAGTGAGGTAGCGTAGGAAAAGATTAATTCAATATTTAAGGGACTAATATTAGAATAATTTCTATACGTAAGCGTATAGGCATCTTATTGCATGGGTATCATATTTATATGTTTGTTTTTTTGTTGTTGTTTTTTTTTTTTTGCTGTCTACTATTTTGGAAAATGCTCATATATTCTACAGGAATTACCAAAACCCTGCCCAAGTTGCTAAGACCTAGAGATAAGTAGAATCCAGTGTCTTGGTGCTGGACCAAAACAAAAACCTGCACCCACATTGGCCCCTTTTCGATGAGATTGCTCACCCCTGATCTAGAGCTAATAGTGTTCCAAGGTGTATAGCCAGGTTTTTGTGTTCACAGAGAAGGAAGAAACTGTGTGCGATATAAGTGTGGACTCACCAACACCATACAAGATGTGCTTAGACAGAGACCAGGCTGGGTTGAAGTCAAAGAGTGAGTTTCTCTGATTGACTGTTTGACTGTTTCAAGCGTTTACCTTTTAATTTTAAGGAGCTCATTCAATTGTATGTGTGTTTGTACAAATGTATGTGTGTGATGTTTGTTATTTAGTGACAGCGAATGGGACTTTAACTGGTGTGATGTCAGCTGGCTGAGGGAAAATTTTGATCACTCTTACATGGAGGAACACGTGCGAATATGTCATTTCCGCAACCACTATGAGGTGAGTCCACTCAAGCCTTTCTAGAAGGTACACATATTATTACGTGTCTTATTATATTTTTTGAGAGGAACCGTACCTTAGTGGACAAGAGTCCTGGTGTTGGAACAGGGTGGATACAGCTGTATTGTTTGTCTCCTGGTCAGCTGACCCGCAAGAACTTGATGGTGAAGAACCTGAAGCGATACCGCAAGATTCTGGAGAGGGAGGCAGGCCGGTTTGAAGCATCCAAATGCGACTTCTTCCCCCGCACATTTGAGCTGCCCAGCGAGTACCACCTCTTCGTGGAGGAGTTCAAAAAAAGTGCAGGCAGCACCTGGATCATGAAGCCAGTGAGAAAAGTTCACAGCTACGGGTGACATTTGGCAGGAGAGAGATTTAGTCGGATCTTGAGAGTGAGACAGAGAGATTCAACCTATAGCTGCTAGGAGCATAAAATGAATTAAACCAACCATCCATGTGTGTGTCTGTCCCACCTCTGACCCAGGTGGCACGCTCACAAGGGAAAGGCATCTTTCTGTTCCGCAAACTCAAGGATATCACAGACTGGAAAAAGGTACCAGCAGGTCTGTCCATGCAGGCTGGGAAAGCTAGATAACCCACTAAACATTTACAGCATTTACCTGCAAGCCATTATGAGAGACGTTTACATCAGTTATTTATGTGCAGACTGTGACTGCTATACCCATCAGTTATTTATGTGCAAAATATGACTGCTATACTCATCAGTTATTTATGTGCAGACTATAACTGCAGTACCCATCAGTTATTTATGCGCAGACTGTGACCACTATACCCATCAGTTACTGTTTCCCGGGCAGGACGGCAGTCGCACCGAGGAGCAGAAGGATGAGATCCAGGTCGAGAGCTACGTGGCACAGCGCTACATCGAGAATCCGTACCTCATAGGGGGTGTGTGTCTCTCATTCCCTCCCCAGCATTTCTGCACTCAAAATGCTTTTCATTCCAAATACATTTATTGGAAAAATAGTCCCAGAATTACAGTGACATTGACCCTTTATTTGTTAATCTATTTCAGGTAGAAAATTTGACCTGAGAGTCTATGTGCTGGTGACATCGGTAAGTATTTTTTGAAAATCGGACATTTTTGAATTTGAAGGAACAAAACTGGAGAGAAAACAAGAATAATCTTATTAAAAAGTCACATGAGCCACAAAAGCAAAATTTGTACTTTACTCTGCATTTTTTGTGCCTTTGTGCGTGTGCACGGAACTCGTCTGCATGTCAAACGTTTTGTGTTTTTGTAACCTTCTCTGTGTCGCTTTACTTGCTTCCTGCTTTCTCTCCATTCATGTTACTAATGCTAATCCTGACTAACATAGAACTTGTACAGTACTAATTATATTAACACACTAATATGTTAATATGCTAATAATACCAACAAACTAACATTCACTAGTTTTGCGTATTTATAGTTTAATCATGTAACTAACATATTAACATTCTCCCTATTTCTGCACTGCTCTGTAGCTCCACCTCCCTGTTCTTTTGCCTGCCTTAATTCTGCGAAGTGTTCGTACCTGTTCTATAACTATCACTGCATTCTTTAAGGCTGTGCAATTGTCTACTCCCTAATCCAGAGCCATTTGTATTCATGTGAGTCTATGTGAATCCAGTCCGTGTCTTTGTTTCTCCCTTGTAATTGTATGATTGCCGTTTCATGCGTCTCACCTGATGTCTATTTGTTAGACCACCCTCACTCCCATGCCCCGCCTAGGTTGTCTCATTCCCCTGTGTATTTAAACCTGTCCTTTTCAGTTTCTCTTTGCTAGTTCGTCTTTCTGTGAGTCTGTTCCCTACCCCGGTTCTAGCTTCCCCACACCTCTGCCCTGTTATCTTTCTAGTTTTGCTCTGCTCCACTCTGCTCTGTTCTGTTCTGTTCTTTAAATTTTTGTTTATGACCCCTGCCTGCTCTTTGGATTACAATTTCTGTACCTCTGCCCTGTTTGGACTGACAACCCAGTTTTTGAACTTTGCCTGTTCTTTGGATTACACCGGTCTGCCCCTTCCATCTGCCTTCATTAAACCTGCCGTTTTCTCTTCACCCTGAGTCTGAGCTTGGTTCCCCTGTCCCCGAATCCTGACAATCAGATATGTTGTGTGTTAGGTGTGTGTAAAGTGTGTGTTTAACTTATTTCATATACTCTTTTCTCTCAGTATATTCCCCTGAAGGCTTGGCTGTATAGAGACGGATTTGCCAGGTTCTCCAATACCCGCTTCTCCCTTAACAGCCTGGATGATCAGTGTATCCTTCCCATAATCAATCGATAAATCAATTTTTATTTGTATAGCACTTTTAACAAAGGGGCTTTGTCACAAAGCAGCTTTGCCGAGAACTGGCCCCCAAGAGTACACCTAGGGCAACAGTGGCAAGGAAAAACTCTCTGGCTAATAGGGCGGCCTGTAGTATAGTGGTTAAAGTAAATGACTGGGACATGCAAGGTCGGTGGGTCTAATCCCGGTGTAGCCACAATAAGATCTGCACAGCCGTTGGGCCCTTGAGCAAGGCCCTTAACCCTGCATTGCTCCAGGGGAAGATTGTCTCCTGTTTATTCCAATCAACTGTCCATTCCAATCAACTCTTGATAAGAGCCATCTGCCAAATGCCAATAATGTAATGTGATGTAATGTAATGTAATGTAGAAACCTTGAGCAGAACCTGACTCAGTAGAGGAACCCATCCGCTGCTGGTTGTAAATATGAACAGATGAATTATAGTTCATAAATGTCCTAACCAAATTAATTCAGTCCAAGCAGAGAGGACACAAGGAGGGATGGCAGGGACACCAATGGGTGGCGGGGGCACAGCTGGTCTTGGGCTGGAGCTCCGGGCCAGGAGGGGGTGCGCAGGAAAAGTTGGGCTAGAGCTCCAGGCAGGTGCCCAGAGCAGGGAGAAGAGGAAAGTAACATTGTTTGGGGGTTCAGATAGTAATTGGTCAATCGCAGCAGGAGGGAGGGGTGCCTGCGTGTGACAAGGAATACCCCGGCAGAATAAGGCTATGGCAGCATAGATAAGGGAAACAGAGGCAGTAGCCAACACAGCTATGAAGGCAGGCTTGAGTCACCACCACACCATGACTAGTTCAGCGTAACACAGTCCTACCAATGCTCCAATGACAGCACTGTCCACCAGAGGTACAATAGGTAATTTCGGACTCCTAACGGTCAAGTGAGGAATTGCAACAACAGACAACCCCAAACCACAACACTGTTTATGCTTCCCACAGTCTATGAATATAACGCGTAATATAAATCGTTATTATGCAGTTCAGTGTTCTTGTGCACTGTTTTGGAAAGCTGAAAGTGATAAACGCAACAGACCCTGCCATCTTTTCGTAGTGTTCTAGTAAGAAAATGTTTGCCAAACAGGTGACATTATGAGATCTTGACTTTGGTATGCTGCACAATACAACACTGAAGTGAAAACTGTAAACACCCTCAGTGACACCCTCAGTGTCCCATAATGGTCCTGCCCCTCTGAGTGTCCCATAATGCTCCTGCCCCTCTGAGTGTCCCATAATGCTCCTGTTCCTCTGAGTGTCCCATAATGCTCCTGCCCCTCTGAGTGTCTCATAATGCTCCTGTCCCTCAGTGTCCCATAATGCTCCTGTCCCTCAGTGTCCCATAATGCTCCTGTTCCTCTGAGTGTCCCATAATGCTCCTGCCCCTCAGAGTGTCAATTACATTAGATTACATTAATGGCATTTGGCAGATGCTCTTTGGCTGACTTAGTCAGAACTGACTTTGAAACTGCCAATCTACGTATGTTGTTAGAAGCAGGACTGAGCAGTATGATATAGTCATCAAAAGATTAATGATTTTATTCTCTTTCTAACATTTCAAGTGGTACACAACACATTACATCTCTATGTACATTAACATTTCAAGTGGTACCCAAGCTCAGTTATTGTATACCTCTCAATATATAGTTTCCTTCTTCTAACAATAGAGGTGATACTCGTAGACAAATAATTCTTAAATGCAGTCAGTTGCAACCTGCACCTTCAAGAAACACGTGTTCCAAAAAGTGCTCCACAGCAGTTTGCACTCAATGCTGGAATTGCTTCTAAAAATGCAGAATTCAACCATTAGGACTCAGAAACCATTATCTGTGTATCAAACTTTGAGATTTTCAATCAATGATTTCAGTTAGAGGCATTCACTTAAAATCAAAAGGTCTTTGTTCCTTTCAGCATGTTGGGCAGTGGGGTTGGGGGGGTCGTGGTGTTTTTCTGAGTCCCAAGCTATAAAGTAATAAAGTCAGCATAGGGGAAGCAGGATGGAGGACAACCCGATAACATTCCACAAACACAGTTTTAGAGAGCCGGGCATTTAAACACATGGGCAATGAGAGTTTGCTAAAATAATAAAAATCAAGTCCGTCTTTCTACCCACTAACTGTTCTGTTGGTAGCAAGGGGTACAGGGCGTGTGTTCACTGGCTGTGCTGTAGGTAGAGAGAGGGGTACAGGGTGTGTGTCCACTAGCTGTGCTGTAGGTAGAGAGAGGGGTACAGGGCGTGTGTTCACTAGCTGTGCTGTAGGTAGAGAGAGGGGTACAGGGTGTGTGTCCACTAGCTGTGCTGTAGGTAGAGAGAGGGGTACAGGGCATGTGTTCACTAGCTGTGCTGTAGGTAGAGAGAGGGGTACAGGGCATGTGTTCACTAGCTGTGCTGTAGGTAGAGAGAGGGGTACAGGGCATGTGTTCACTAGCTGTGCTGTAGGTAGAGAGAGGGGTACAGGGCATGTGTTCACTAGCTGTGCTGTAGGTAGAGAGAGGGGTACAGGGCATGTGTTCACTAGCTATGCTGTAGGTAGAGAGAGGGGTACAGGGCATGTGTTCACTAGCTGTGCTGTAGGTAGAGAGAGGGGTACCTTTTTAACATTAAATGACCTTTTTAACATTTCACAGGTGAGCATCGTCTGTTGAAACAGATCCCAGTAAAAACAACGATAGCTATAGTTTAACTTTTGTATTTGTCAATGGGTCAGAGGCTTGATGCAGTTATTGCAAGCAAGGGATATGGTACCAAATATTAAGTGTTATTTACTTTCATTTACTTAAATACTCTCTGTTCTAATACTTTTTCTCACCTAAAAATTGGATGGTCTGATACCAAAGGTGCTATGTTCTAAGAAGTTTAACACATCTGGATGTAAATGCCAGGAAATAAAAGCTGATATTCGGAACTCGTCTTGTGTTCATCTTTTTATCTCAACCCCAAATGTATTCAGCAGATTCAAAAAACGAATTGGCCTTGCTGTTCCAATACTTTTGGAGGGGGACCGTATTTTCATATTTATATAGTTTTAAATGTTGATTTATTTGTTATGTGATGTTCTCTTCAAATCCCTGAGCAAAAATGACAGTTAGTGTAGAATGGTGCACTTTTTTGTTGGATGGGGGGTGCTAAAGGGGGGAGGGGGGGGGGTTCACCCAGGGCGCCATACAAGCTAGAAATGCCACTGGCACTGTTGCCCCACTGGCACTGTTGCCCCACAGGAAGGAGGTCCTGGGTTCCATTCCCGGGCGGTCAGATCCTCTCTGTGTGCAGGTCCCTGTGTCTGTGTGGGATTACTCCAGGTACTCAAGGACACGCATGTCAGATTACGTACAAACCTTGACCAGGGCACTGGCCTGAACTGTGGTCTCCAGGCACTGCACTGTGGCTGCCCACTGCTCTTAAGTAACTAGGATGGGTCCAATGTAGAGGACAAATTACCCCACAGGGTTCACTAAAGTCTATCTGCCTTATCTGGTCAACACTGAGTACAGTTGGAAAAAACAGCATTTGGCCCTTAACTGTAGTCCACATGAAGATGTGCATCTCACCAATGTAGCAGTGCAAAAAACTGCGCGGGATTACGACCCTGAAAAGGTAAAAGACTCTGGTAAAAGACCCTGCTCTCTCTGATACTTCCCTGCTATCTCTAAATGATAATCCCCTGCTCTCTGTGATAATCCCCTGCTCTCTAAGTGAGAATGCACTGCACTAAGTGATAATCCCATGCTCCAGCTAAGTAATAATCCTCTGCTGTCTCTGTGATAATCACCAAATCTAAGTGATAATCCCCTGCTATCTCTAAGTGATAATCGTCTGCTATCTCTGACAGTCTCCTGCTCTCTAAGTGATAATTCTCAGCTCTCTCTGATTATACCCTGCTCTCTCTAAGTGGGAATGCACTGCTTTAAGTGATCATCCCCTGCTCTCTGTGATAATCACCTGTTTTCTCAGTAATAATCCCCTGCTCCATCTAAGTGATAATTCCCTGCTCTCTTTGATATTCCCCTGCTCTGAGTGATGATCCCCTGCTCTCTCAGTGATAATCCCCTGCTCCATCTGTCTGTTTAATTATTATTCTTGTATATTTATTATTTTTCATTATTTTGCTGGGGCGGCACGGATGGTGCAGTGGGTCGCACTGCCGCCTCACAGCAAGGAGGTCCTGGGTTCGAATCCCCATCGGCCGGGGCCTCTCTGTGTGGAGTTTGCATGTTCTCCCCGTGTTTGCGTGGGTTTCCTCCGGGTACTCCGGTTTCCTCCCACAGTCCAAAGACATGCAGGTTAGGCTGATTGGAGAGTCTAAATTGCCCATAGGTATGAGTGTGTGAGTGAATGGTGTGTGTGCCCTGCAATGGACTGGCAACCTGTCCAGGGTGTATTCCTGCTTTTCGCCCAATGTATGCTGGGATAGGCTCCAGCCCCCCTGCGACCCTGTTCAGGATAAGCGGGTTAGGATAATGAATGAATGAATGAATTATTTTGCTGGTCCTCTGTTTATTTATTCATTGTTCATTGCATCCATCTTCCCCTGTGATGTCCGTGTCTTAATGTATTCTGAACCTGAGTCACTTCCCTGTGTTCGTGATTCACTATTCGGATGGTTTCGGAATTTTCCGGTTTCCCACAATTCCTTCCTAGTCTCATTTTTCGCTTACTTCCTGCTTTCCTCCATTTATGTTTGTATATAACACTAATCTACTAATAACTACGAACATAGATTTTCTACAGTATTATATTAACACTACACTAATCACCTGTCTAACTAACAGTCAATAGTTTTAGATAATTGTAATTTAATCATGTTCATTAACAAACTAACTCTACCTCTATTTCGATACTGCCCTATAACTCCGCCTCTCTGTTCTATCTCTAATTGCATGCCATGATTCAACGAAGTGTTCGCACCTGCTCTCCCCTATCACTACATTCCGTAATTCTGTGCAATTGTCTACTCCCTAGTCCGGAGCCGTTTATTACATGTATGTCTTTGTTAATCTGCGTTTTCCCTTGTCATTGTGTAATTACCCGTTCATGCTTCTCACCTGATGCTTATTTGTTAGATCATCCCCACTCCCTTGCCCCACCTAGTTTGTCTCATCCCTCTGTGTATTTAAACCCTGATCTCAGTTGTATTCTTCACGTTGATCAAGATATTCAGTGCTGATTAGGACAGCCCTTTGCCTGATTCCGAGTTTGCATTGCCCTTTTGATTTGTTTGCTATTCTGATTTTTGGTTTTTGATCTATGCTCTGTATATCTCTCTTGCTTTGCCCTTTTGTACCATTGCCTTTCTGCTCATCTGGATTTTTGACTTTGGACTGTTTACTCACAATTATTTTTCGACTCGATTTCGCATTGTGTTTATCGGGTTACCTGGCTTTGACCCTTGGACTGAAATAATGATTTCTGATTATCCCCTGTTCTATGTTTGGATCTCCTGAGCAGTACATAACAAACTGAGTGATAATCCCCTGCTCTATTTGATAATCCCTGTTCTCTCTCAGTGGTAATCACCTGCTCTCAGTGATAATGCCTTGCTCTCTCTGTGATGACCTGCTCTCTCTCTCTGCAGGGCTGTAAGTGGCAGATTCAGCAGCTGCGGCGGTACCTGACAGCCAGGCACGGCGCAGAGACTGTGGAGCAGCTGTTCTGGGACATGGATGCTATCTTCATCCGCAGCCTCCAGAGTGTGCAGAAAGTCATCATCAACGACAAGCACTGCTTTGAGCTCTACGGCTATGACATCCTGTTGGACCAAGAGTTAAAACCGTGAGATGTGCCTCTGGCTCCTCACCACACTGTGTAACTTTAGAGGTGGAAAACCTGGACTCACCTGGTTTTGCTAATTAGCACAATTCTTCAGCCAGGTGGTATTCACTTCTGAATATTACCACCATTTGCAGAAACTTGAATTCCCCAGTAGAGTCCACACACATTGTGATCATCCTTACATTGCTGAATGCACAGCTGGCAGGTTGATTAGCTCACGGCACAGGTGAATGATTGGTTTGCTTGTGGCACAGGTGAATAATTGGTTTGTGGCACAGGTGAATGATTGGTTTGCGGCACAGGTGAATGAATGGTTTGCTTGTGGCACAGGTGAATGATTGGTTTGTGGCACAGGTGAATGATTGGTTTGCGGCACAGGTGAATGATTGGTTTGCGGCACAGGTGAATGATTGGTTTGCTCCTTGCACAGGTGGCTGATTGAGGTGAACGCCTCACCGTCACTGAGCGCTAGCAGCCAGGAGGATTACAGCATGAAGTACGATCTGCTGGAGGACACCCTGCACGTCGTGGACATGGAGGGCAGGTGCGACGGTCAGAAAAACTTGAGATACTGCTGCATCTGCGGTGTGCTCTGTGCTGTATGACCGGCTGTATTCTGTGATATACAGTGGGCTCAAAAATTATTGGCACCCCTGACAGAAAATGAACAAACAATACTCAAAAAAATTCTAAACAATATATTTATAGACAAACTCGAAATACCAACATGTGATAAATACTGTGCTATATTAATGTTTCAATGGAACCAACAAAAATCATTTACTGATTTAATTAAAAATCAATTTCCTCCAAATCAATGTTTCACAATTATTGGCACCCTTAAAGATTATTGTAAATAATTAAATTAAAATTAAACCAGGTATTAAATTCCACTTATTTAAGTTTATCTATGTGTTAAGGAACTGTATTGAGTGATTACATCACTTCCTGTTTCACTAGGGTATAAAAATGAGGTAACACACATGCAATATCCCTTTGTCATCCAACACCATGAAGAAAACAAAATAATTGGCAGTTCAAAAGAGGCAGATGGTCGTAGACCTTCATAAACGTGGTAATGGCTACAAGAAAATTCACAAACGATTGAATATACCACTGAGCACTGTCAGAGCAATTATAAAAAAGTTCAAAAGATATGGAACTGTTGAAAATCTCATGGGTAGAGGACGCAACTGCATCTTGCCCCCCAGGATACTGAGGAGAATGGTGAGAGAAGCAACAAAATCCCCAAGGATCACAGTGAAAGAATTGCAGGCCTTGGTGGCATCTTGGGGTCACCAGGTTTCAAAAAGCACCATCAGACGCCACCTCCATAACCACAGCCTCATTGGAAGGGTTGCCAGAAGAAAGCCTTTTCTGACCACGAGACACAGAAGAAAGCGCTTGGAGTTTGCCAAACGTAATTTACATTATGACTGGAACAAGGTTCTCTGGTCAGATGAGACCAAAATTGAATGTTTTGGTCAGATACAGCATCAGTATGTTTGGCGTAGGAACATAGATGCATACAAGGAGAAGCACCTCAGTGAAATATGGTGGTGGGTCAGTCATGTTTTGGGGCTGTTTTAATTCCAGAGGTCCAGGGGCACTGGTTAGGATTGATGGCATAATGAATTCCAGCAAGTATCACGCAATTTTGGCTGAAAATCTGGTTCCCTCTGCCAGAAGTCTGGGACTTGGTCGTAGGTGGACTTTCCAACAAGACAATGACCCAAAACACACCTCAAGATCCACACAGAAATGGTTCCGTGACAACAAAAGCAACGTTCTGCAATGGCCATCTCAGTCACCAGACCGCAATCCAATCGAAAACCTGTGGGCTGAGTTGAAGAGGTCAGTTGATAAGCACAAACCCAAGAACGTGAAGGATCTTGAAAAGATATGCAAAGAGGAATGGTCCAAAATCCCTCCAAATGTGTTCCTTAATCTTGTCAAAAATTACAGGAAGAGACTCCATGCTGTTATCCTTGCCAGAGGTGGTTGCACTAAGTACTAGGTGAAGGGTGCCAATAATTCTGAAACCTTGATTTTGTTGAAATTTATTTTTTATTAAATGATTGTTATGATTTTGGTTGTTTCCATTGAAACATTAATAAAGTACAGTATTTGGCACATGTTGGCGTATTACCTTTCTCGATAATTATATTATTCTTTTTTTCTTAAGCCTTGTTTGTGCTGGTGAGGGGTGCCAATAATTCTTGAGCCCACTGTATACTGTGATATATGCTATGTTATACTCAGTGCTGTATTTTGTGCTATATTGCCCTCCATATGGTAACAGTAGAGTGTATTTTTTTGGTTAGTTTTTTTGCTATTACTAGGGGTGTTCAGAGAGTCACTATTTGTATTCTGTATCCATATTTGTTGAGGCGGCAAAATTATTTGTGTTCATATCTGGAAATGGACGGGTTTGAAAGAAGGTGGACTTCGCAGGGGGAAAAAGTAAAAACATGGCAGACAATGCTGACTTCAAGAAAATCGTCATTGACACTCCTGTTGCTTGGATATTAAAGCATTGAAGTCATTGTTTTACACTCACTCATAATAATGAAGAATAACAACAGATGAACATGTTATGCTAACAAATGAGCTAAACATTTTATGGCACCTAGGTAAATAAGTTATTGCTGAAAATAGCCTAGCAGGCAATGCAACTCATTGCTAATGTTCAATATAATTTATGTATCAAAAAAAAATACTAAATACTAAAAGTTCTCACTAATAGGTGGGGAACAACAATGCAACACTTACATGTTAGCTAATCTCCTCCCAGACACCCTCTGCTTAACCACACTGCTATTTCGATAAAGCCTGTTTATTAAAAACACTCTGCATGACAAAGCGCATATCAGCTGGTTAAAATTCCATCCTGTATTTTTATCTTCTTGTCAATCCACGCTTTAAAATATCACAATAATCTAATGAAAGAATAATTTGGATATTATTCAGGATATTGGATTACCTATCAAGTAATTGTGCAAGTATATTTTCATCATAAGGAAATTAATGAAAACCGATGGCTGCCTGGAAGGTAAATAAAACAAATTCAGCAATGTAAAAAGATGTTGTACAGTATGCTTTGAAACTTTTGCAGCAATGTAACATAGGCTACACATAATTTGTAGTAAATGGGCTTTATCCAAAATACCAGAATGATCCTTCAAGTTTTAGAACAGGTTAACCCCCCCAGCTGGAAAATACAATGTAACTACACTATTTAAAGACAAGCTGAAATCAAAATTAACTTTTTCCTCAATTCAGTAAATTCTTCTTAACCCTATCCATTCTGCACCCTTGTGGTTGAGTCGTTGATGTCTCAAATAATTGTTAAGTTCATATTTATGTCATACAAAAAACTGTGACTGTTATAAAACCGGAATATGGCGATGCCAGACTGTTAAAAAGAGCTAGCTAGCGACAATAGCAGTTTAGATTCTCCTCAGATTCTTATTTGCAATGCAGGGCAATAACACAGCAGGCTCCCCCATGCCACACTAAGAGTTTACAACCCTGACCTAGTCACAGAGAATAAATGGCGTATTCTAACAATCCTTGATATAATTTCTCTACATCAAAAAACATGTTCCACTATAAGAACAAACATTCAGAAGTTTCATGAATAAACACATTGTTTTCTTTTTTTCTTAGCTCACTTTTTTTTTGTTTTTTTTTTCAATTTTCTCCCTTTTTCTCCCAATTTGGTAGCCAATTGGACCCGGTCTGATTCAATTAGAGCTAGTATTAGATACACCGCCCACACCCCGTCCCTCAGCGGCCAACACGCCTTCTTCAAGCCGTCTCGCCTACCAAGTTGTAACCGTGATTCCAAGGCGCCCGAGGTGCTTGTTTTTGTGCAGCAATCTACTAACCCTGCCAAGTCCCTCCCTCTGGAGCAGCGAGCCAATTATTGCTGCTCCACATGAACCGGCCAAACTTGGCTTTTGGCAGGACTGAGAATCGAACCCCGGTCCCCAGTGTGCAACTGCAGCAAACTGCAACCGCGAGTCTGCTGCGTCTTAGCCTGTTGCGCCACCACGGCTCCCTTTCTTAGCTCACTTTTATTCCACATCCGGCCGACATATTGTTTTGAAAATTATTCGATACTGACATTTATGGAACCAAATATTCTGACTAACGTTGAAGTTTATTTCATTATCCATTCAGTTGATATCTTTACCATATTTCGTTGACCAAGTTTGTGCACAAATATAAAGTTGTTTTGAGTTGGTCCTTAACTTAAGAATTGAGCTATTGAGTGCTAAACTATAAAAACATAAGGCGTTTTGTAATTTCTTAGTATTTTAGTGTACTACTGTATGTAGTACCAATCAGGCCAAATTCATGAAGCATTGCACAGTTACATTTTATTTCTTCCTAATTTGATTAGTACTGTCTAGTTTGGGGTTAAGTAGGATATTAAAATCTCCCTCACAAATAAGAGTACCATGTGTTTCCGAGGCAATAATGTCAAACACTTTCTTATAAAACAACTTGTCACTCCCTGGAGGTGCATATTTTTTTACTTCTATTACTCAAAGCCTATCCACTTAGAGTTATGATGCGCTGTGTGTTCAGAGATACTCTTCTGCATACCACTGCTGTAATGTGTGCCACCTTCCAGTCAGCTTTGACCAGTCCGACCATTCTCCTCTCACCTCTCATTAACAAGGCATTTCTGTGTTTCGGGTTTTTTGGACCATTCTTTGCAAACTCTAGAGACTAGTATGTGTGAAAAGCCCAGTAGAGCAACAGTTTCTCAGATACTCAAACCACACTGACTGCCACCAACAATCATTCCACATTCAAAGTCACTTAGAAAAATGTATTTCCAGAAATGAACATGAATATTATGATTAAAATATCAGTTTAACCTTATATTAATGTGTTGTGGACAATAATTCTGCTTATATGGAATTTTAATGGGATAGAATTACTGTTTTTGTGGCTTTTAAGCACTCGTTTTACCAGCATTCCATCAATGTTAAATGCTGGACCCCGATGGCATCGAAAAACAGGCAGATTTCACTGAACATTCCATTGTTTACACTTATGGAGCTTGAAAATGTGACATAAGAATAGCTTTTACTGGTTACTTCACATGCTCATACATGGCAGTTGGTGGCAGTTCGAACTCTCAGAATTGTGACTGTAGCCAGGTCAATATTTTTGGTATGTCCCGCCTTATAAGTCCAAAGTCCCTGGTTACTTTTGAATAGTTTCAGATTTTGACAATAGACATGTCAGACATCAATCACGTTAACGCTTTTCAAGTTTAGGTAGCAAATAACCGTGTTGTATCCTTCTAACGTAATTTAGATAGCAACTGAACTCTCAGATCATGTGGAATCACCAATAGCAGCCAAGATAAATTAATGACGATTCACAAAATGTCTAACTTTGAAAGATTTAAAGCGATCCTATGGCCATTTATGGACGCACCGTCAGAAATTTTCAGTGCTGCTTACTGTAATCAAAGGCTTTATTTATATCGTTCGAATGACCATGTGCCATTAAAAAGCAAATTGCATGGTTTACGCTATTCGCTTATGCTAGTTACATCATACTAACCTCGTACAGGGACCAGTAAAGGCTTAGAACACACTAGCACAAATTACGTTTTCTGTGAGAAATGTATTGGCAAACTCACGTGCACACACATTCTAAAGCTCCACTTTGCCCTCCCTACTATTAAGGAGGTGGAGGAGGAGGCGGAGAAGGGAAGCTTTTGGCTGTGACTGAGGAGGAAGTGTTAGGGCAAGAGCACCCAACCCAGGGGCCAGTTGCAGGAGGAAGTGTTAGGGCAAGAGCACCCAACCCAGGGGCCAGTTGCAGGAGGAAGTGTTAGGGCAAGAGCACCCAACCCAGGGGCCAGTTGCAGAAGGAAGTGTTAGGGTAAGAGCACCCAACCCAGGGGCCAGTTGCAGGAGGAAGTGTTAGGGCAAGAGCACCCAAACCAGGAGCCAGTACCTACAGCAGCCATACATACCCAGGCCATAACACCCCCACCACCGCGTTTCATAGATCTTGGGCAGTTCCTTCTCTCCTCTTGCCATCACACTGAAATAAATTAATCTTCATCTCATCTGTCCACAAGACCTTTTTCCAGAACTGTGGTTGCTCTTTTTAAGTACTTCTTAGCAAACTGTAACCTGGCCATCCTGTTTTTGTGGCTCACCAGTGGTTTGCATCATGCAGTATTGCACCTGTACTTCTCTATTCATGAAGTCTTCTGCAGACAGTGGTCACTGACAAATCCACACCTGACTCAGAAGAGTGTTTCTGATCTGTTGGACAGGTGTTTGGGGATTTTTCTTCATTATGGAGAGAATTCTTCTGTCATCAGCTGTGGAGGTCTTCCTAGGCCTGCCAGTCCCTTTGTGATTAGTAAGCTCACCAGTGCTCTTTCCTTCTTAATTATGTTCCAAACAGTTGCTTTTGGTAAGCCTAAGGTTTGGCCGATGTCTCAAACCATTTTATTCCTGTTTCTCAGTCTCATAATGGCTTCTTTGACTTTCATTGGCACAACATGTTGATAAACAACAATAATAGTTTCCAAAGGTGTTCGAAAGACTCAAGGACTATGTACAAACATGGCTGTAATTTCTACATGGTGAAACCAAAATGTATACAAATCCGTGAATGTGCACTTGAACCACATGTTAATTGTGTGATTCCAAATCAGAGGCAAATCATAATGGGTCTTTGTCCCAAATATTATGGAGGGCACTGTATTCCAAAAATATATATACAATTGCAATACTTATGTATTTTTACACCAAAGTTTTTTCCATCCACTCCCCGCCCTTCACCCGAAAGATCAGTTTCACTTGTGTATACTTCATACAACTTCAAACTTCCCTCTGCTCTTCCCTCCTCTTACCTGGAAGTACAGAAGAATTCATGAAGAAGGATAGCACAGAAGCTGGGAGTATCAAGTACAGCATTTTGGTTATGGTGTCAGTATACATACATACATTCAGCACTGTATGCTCTGTGCCACTCTACCGTTACCATACATTCAGCACTGTATGTTCTGTGCCACTCTACCGTTACCATACATTCAGCACTGTATGTTCTGTGCCACTCTACCATTACCATACATTCAGCACTGTATGCTATGTGCCACTCTTCTGTTACCCTACATTCAGCACTGTATGTTCTGTGCCACTCTACCGTTACTCTACATTCAGCACTGTATGCTCTGTGCCACTCTTCTGTTACCATACATTCAGCACTGTATGCTCTGTGCCACTCTACCGTTACCATACATTCAGCACTGTATGCTTTGTGTCACTCTACTGTTACCATACATTCAGCACTGTATGCTATGTGCCACTCTTCTGTTACCCTACATTCAGCACTGTATGCTCTGTGCCACTCTTCCATTACCATACATTCAGCACTGTATGCTCTGTGTCACTCTACTGTTACCATACATTCAGCACTGTATGTTCTGTGCCACTCTACTGTTACCATACATTCAGCACTGTATGCTTTGTGTCACTCTACTGTTACCATACATTCAGCACTGTATGCTCTGTGCCACTCTTCCGTTACCATACATTCAGCACTGTATGCTTTGTGTCACTCTACTGTTACCATACATACAGCACTGTATGCTCTGTGTCACTCTACTGTTACCATACATTCAGCACTGTATGTTCTGTGCCACTCTACTGTTACCATACATTCAGCACTGTATGCTTTGTGTCACTCTACCGTTACTCTACATTCAGCACTGTATGCTCTGTGCCACTCTTCTGTTACCATACATTCAGCACTGTATGCTCTGTGCCACTCTACCGTTACCATACATTCAGCACTGTATGCTTTGTGTCACTCTACTGTTACCATACATTCAGCACTGTATGCTATGTGCCACTCTTCTGTTACCCTACATTCAGCACTGTATGCTCTGTGCCACTCTTCCGTTACCATACATTCAGCACTGTATGCTCTGTGTCACTCTACTGTTACCATACATTCAGCACTGTATGTTCTGTGCCACTCTACTGTTACCATACATTCAGCACTGTATGCTTTGTGTCACTCTACTGTTACCATACATTCAGCACTGTATGCTCTGTGCCACTCTACCGTTACCATACATTCAGCACTGTATGCTCTGTGCCACTCTACTGTTACCATACATTCAGCACTGTATGCTCTGTGCCACTCTACCGTTACCATACATTCAGCACTGTATGCTCTGTGCCACTCTACTGTTACCATACATTCAGCACTGTATGCTCTGTGCCACTCTACCGTGCTGTTCTCTGTCCCAGACTCAGTGGCAGGGAGAAGCGGGTGGGGGGGTTTGACCTCATGTGGAACGACGGCCCAGTTTTCCAAGAGGACATGAGCCTGGAAACACAGGACAACTCCTGCAATACAGCAAATACACACCTGGGTACCTATCCACACCCATTCACACGCTCATACACACACTCATACACACACTCACTCACACACACACACACACACACACACACACTCATGCTCAACCACACACACACTCACTCACACACTCACTCACACACACACACACACTCATGCTCAACCACACACACACACACAAAGTGTATTGTGAGATGTATTCAGAGATGCAGACTTCCCCATAAAATTGATGGTAAATCACTTCATTATCAACTTTTTGTGAACTTTGTTATAAAGGTGATACATTTCTGCATAACACGCTACCTTATTGCCAAACTTCACAAAACAGTTTGCAGAAATGTATCACTGCAACATACAACAGCTGTGAATGGGGCATCAAGGTTTTTATATCTATGCATAAAGCTGTAAAGCTTGAAATGTGTCTTTTTTCGTTGATTACAGGTTGCATCAATGATCGGAAGAAGCAACTTCGACAGGTCCTCAAGTCCCTCCCAGGACATAAGAGAATAAACCTATCACAGCCCACAGTTCATCAAGCCCCTCCCAGGACATAAGAGAATAAACCTATCACAGCCCACAGTTCATCAAGCCCCTCCCAAGACGCAAGAGAATAAACCTATCACAGCCAACAGTTCATCAAGCCCCTCCCAAGACGTAAGAGAATAAACCTATCACAGCCCACAGGTCATCAAGCCCCTCCCAAGACGTAAGAGATTAAACCTATCACAGCCCACAGGTCATCAAGCCCCTTCCAGGATGAGAGTGGGTTGGCTCCAAAACGAACTGGTTGCCCTATGTGGGCGTGGTTTCCGCTCCATTTAAATTCGGTAGATCAAACGGATACCTTCCCTTTAAATTGCCAGCACTTCATTTAGGCAAGCCAGCACACTTAAATGGAGCTGTCCCAATAAACCAATCGCAGCTCCCTATCCGTTTTCCAGGGCATAAGGGAATAATAACCAATCACAGCCTAGATTTCATGAAAATCCTGTCATGACACATTTAATGACTGCAATGACAACCTGCACAGCTCACCAGGGGGACTGCAGAGTGAGAGATGGAGGACTACAGAATCAGTGATGGCAGTACATATTATGGAGGACTGTACATGCCAAAATTAACCCCTTAAGTCTCACCGGCCAAGGTGATTTTTTGCATTAGTTCCTTTTTTCAGCCTGCAATTTTCAATCACTATGGTAACAGGAGGTACCGTGCAGTTCTCTGTATAACTTATTTTAACATGTCGTTGCTTTAGCAACAACAGTTGCTTATTTTGTAACGTGGGTGGTAAAACAAGTGTGGGGGGGACCTCACCTTCTCTGCATTTTGGAAATCCACAGACAAGAAAGCTAATGTCAGTGACCTTTCAACGACAAGTGTCCAGCGGATCAAATGCATTATAGTTTCTCATCCTAAAAATGAGCAAACTCAGAGAAACATTGATAGTGTCCATTGTTTACTTAGAATTTCTCTGGAGGAATTGTCATTGTTGTCCATTTTGCAATGTTTCGCTACGTTTTGTATATTTGTAGTAGTATAAACTAGTAGTAGTCTATAGTACTATTTGTAATTTAGTTGCAGCAAAAATGTTAACCCATCCGTGTGTAAGAAAATTAAGTACAACTTCAGCTTATCAAAGAACTGGCTATGGGAACGTTATTTAAGTGGGACTAAAAAGCATTTTAATGACATTATGTTTCCAACGTCTTATCATTTGTTAGGCTTGCATAGAACAACAGCATTTTCTTGCCTATGTAACAAAATTGTAGCATTATCAATATGCATCAATATTAATAAGTCTGTTGCAGTTCTTGATTTTATGGCAAAAAAGGTTTTACAACAAAAAAATTATTTTGTACTTATGTCTAAATAGAGGGGACTTCCTTTGGAGGAGGAACAAGGAATCTCTTGTTCGAGTGGCTATTTCTGAGGAAGACAGAGGAAACACCATTGACAACACAATAGGGCATTTTTAGTTTTAATGTATTTAGGCATATAAATACATTCTCAGAATATTTTATTATCATTCACTATCAATAATTATCAATAATGAGCCAGACTGCTTTTGAATAATAAATAGCAAATTATGAAATTATGGAATGTGTTTGACTTGTTGATGGGGGTTGGGTATTTGACAAAAACTTCAATCAATAGGCCTCCATGAATATGAATTTACAAGATGGTATTATTGTGATTATTATAATTATTTTTCATGATCTTCTCAAGCTGTTGCTGTCTGAGGATAGCTGCAAGGGGAGGGAGTTTGGGACAGAGAGGTTATAATATTCTGATCAGGAGGGGCGTAGCAATGCAGTTACTGATTGTACAAGGCAGATGCATTCTGTAGGCCTACAAGGACAAGACAATACAATTTTCAGGGTTTTTAAGCCAGTGGGATATTCAATTTTTCACTACATTGGTTAAAAAAAAACCGAGAAAGAATAATAAAAATAATAAAGCAAAAGCTGGCGAGCTTTCAATAGTTTTCTAACTAACTTCTGTCAGTGTTCAAAGAGACAGCCATGAAGACCAAGTGCTAACCTAGAACCAATAAATGATTTTAAAACATTTCTGAACTATTTTTTTATTAAAACTGAATTGAACATGCCCTATTAAGTCAAGTCAAAGCTGTTTTCACTGTCCTCGGAAGAAATCACTTGTCTGAGTGAATATTTCTAAGGCCTCCAAATGATGAGTCTAGTGTTCGGACTTAAAGTCTAAAGATGTTTTTTGCCAATGTGGAACATTATCAGGGTGTGTAAGTATGGTTTGTTTACACAGGAGGAAATAAAATATGTATACTGTAGTTCAGCATTAGTCAACTCCATGTCCAGCTGATTGTTTTACCTGCTTGGTTCAGATAATAAGCTAATGAGTGAAAGCATTTGGTGTAGCGCACAGTAGGATCAAATACCTTCAGACACTGCACTCTGCAGGACGTGGAGTTCAGTAGTAGTAGCTCGTACACAGCTGGTCGCTCTAGCTATATTGGGGGACTACTTGGCAAGTACTGGTCAGATCCTGTACAAACTACAGATAATAACATTGTACGTGCAACTAGGGCCAAGGGGAGGCCCCCCTTTTGATTTATATCCTACACAGGCACAGGGGATTTGCAATTTGCAGACATGGGGGCCCCTCCAGACAAATTGGGCCTTAGGCGAACTGAGAACTGGCTCAGTGTGCAACTGTGAAATGGGGAGCAATTCCTCCGGAGAATTGCTCAGTAAACAATGGACATTGTATAATTTTTGGGATAATGGAACTACTATGGATTTTGCAACTGGATCTTTGCAGTGATCAGGATACCGATTTTACCATGATTTGTGTTGTCTGAATTTGTTTTTCCACCCCATGTTACAAAAAAAGGAATTGTTGTCGCTAAAACAATGGCATCATAAAATAGTTTATTGGGATAGAACCATGAGTTTTAACTTTCAAATGGTATATTGTGTGACCAGATTGATTAAAAAATTTACTGTAAAAAAATGTGGCTGATTTTGCAATCCCTGACTAAATGTAGCAGTATTTTGTTTTTAACAATCCCCCCATGGAGCAGTGCGGGGTTAAGGGACAATCCCCCCCCAGAGGAATGCTGGGTTAAGGGCAGTCGGCCCCAAAAGCCCATCTTATCGTGGCTACATGGGGCTTGAACCACCAACCTTCCAGGCGTCAGTCTTAGCCACTAGGCTACAGGCTGCCCTAAATTGTGCTTTTTTTGGGGGCCAGCTACCTCAAAGGCCCGGTCACCCCTCCTAGCTCTCCTCAACATAGGGACATCCAAAAGTTGCTGATTGCATGATCTAAGTGATCTAGCTGGGGTATACATATTGAGGAGTTCAGACAAGTACGTAGGTGCTAGACCATTCATTGCCTTAAAAACAAATAATAAAATTTTAAAATTGATCCTGTAACGGACAGGAAGCCAATGTAGGGATGACAGTGCTGGTGTAATATGCTCCTGTTTATTTTTGCCAGTCAGAAGGCGGGCAGCAGTGTTCTGCACTAGCTGCAGACGGCAGAGAGAGGACTGGTCTAAGCCTATATATAGAGAATTGCAGTAGTCCAGCCGAGATGTTATAAAAGCATGGACCACTCTTTCCAAATCCTTTTGAGAAAGATAGGCCTTGACCATGGCTATTTGTCTTAACTGAAAAAGGGCAGCTTTGACAACAGCACTAATTTGCTTCTCAAGTTTAAAGGCACTGTCAAAGGTGAAACCAAGGCTTTTCGCAGCAGGAACATTTTTGGGAGCCAGGGGGCCCAAAGCACCAGCAATGTCCTCCAATTGAGCTGGATGTCCAAACATAATGACCTCGCTTGTCTTATTTTCATTTAAATGCAGGAAGTTAGCATCCATCCACTTTTTTAAGTCTTTAAGACATGCAAGTAAAAGCTGCAGTGACTTCTTGCATTGAGATTTTACAGGTAAGTAAATCTGTACATCATCAGCATAGCAATGGAAAGAAAGGTTATGCTTCCTGAAAATTGACCCCAGGGGCAGCATATATAAAGAAAATAAAATAGGACCTAGAATAGAGCCCTGGGGGACTCCACAAGTGAGTGGGGCTGTATCTGAGGAGTAATCTCCCACATGGACAGAGAAACTCCTGTCCAATAGGTACGACCAAAACCACTCCAAGGCAGCCCCCTTAATACCCACACAGTGTTCAAGGTGAGATAAAAGAATCTCATGATTCACGGTGTCAAATGCCGCTGTCAAGTCTAAGAGCACCAGGATAGCAGGCTCACCACAGTCTGTAGTTATTATCAGATCATTAAAAACTCGTAAAAGGGCAGTTTCAGTACTGTGCCGAGGTTTAAAACCAGACTGAAACTTTTCACAGATGTCATTTTTATCTGAAAATGATTGTAACTGAATAAAAACTGCTTTCTCCAATACTTTAGACAAAAAAGGTAACTTGGAGATAGGCCTAAAGTTAGAGAGAACCGAGGGGTCAAGATTTTTCTTTTTGAGCAGTGGTTGCACTACAGCATGTTTGAATGCAGCTGGGACACTGAACTGAGACAGGTATTGATTAGCAATAATACGCTAGCACCAACTGAATCAAAAACTTCTTTGAGAAGACGAGAGGGGATGCTGTCTGAGGGGCAATATGTAGGCCGCAGATGCTTAATTATATCTGAGAGCGAAGGGAGGGATATAGGCTCAAACTGGTCAAAAATGGCAGAGCACAGAGATGGAGCAGGGTCAATGGTAACACTCAATGTGTTAACACTCGTGTGGGCTAGCCTAAGAGACCTTCTCAATGAAAAGTTTAAGAAAATTTTCACAGAGTGTGGGTGAAGATATGATGGGGGATACATCACGGGGGTTAATAAGGGAATTAAAAACATTAAAAAGAACCTGAGGCTTGTGGGTGTTTTTGGAGACTAAGGTAGATATTTTACATTACATTACATTATTGGCATTTGGCAGACGCTCTTATCCAGAGCGACGTACAACAAAGTGCATACCCATAACCAGGGATAAGTTCGCTGAAAGACCCTAGAGGTAAGTACAATTTCAACTGCTACCTGTACAACAAAGATAAGGACAAGGGCCATTTTTTTTTTTTTTTTTTTTTTTTTTTTTTTTTTTTTGAACAAACAAACAGAGCAAAAGTCACCAAAGTTAACTATCCAAACACTGCTTACCTAGCCAACTAAAATACTGATACACAAGTCACAGAGACAACAATTAAGGTTCACAGGGAGGTAGGGAGGGATGGGGAGAGGTGCTGTTTGAAGAGGTGTGTCTTCAGCTTGCGCTTGAAGGTGGGGAGGGATTCTATAGTTCTGACCTCAACGGGGAGTTCGTTCCACCACCGTGGAGCCAGAACAGACAGTAGTCGTGAGCGTGAGGTGGAGGTTCTGAGAGGGGGAGGTGCCAAGCGGCCTGTGGAGGCTGAACGAAGAGGTCTGGCAGGGGTGTAGGGTCTGATGATTTTTTGCAGATAAGCTGGGGAAGACCCTTTAACTGCTTGGAAGGCTAGCACCAATGTTTTGAATTTGATGCGAGCCATGACAGGCAGCCAGTGGAGGGAAGTAAGCAGGGGGGTGACGTGTGAGTATTTGGGAAGGTTGAAGACCAGACGAGCTGCTGCATTCTGGATGAGTTGGAGGGGTCTGATGGCAGACGCTGGGAGGCCAGCCAAGAGGGAATTGCAGTAGTCCAGGCGGGACAGAACCATCGCTTGGACCAGGAGCTGGGTCGAGTAGGGGGTGAGAAAGGGGCGGATTCTCCGTATGTTGTATAGGAAGAACCTGCAAGACCGGGTCACCGCCGCAATGTTCTCGGAAAGGGACAGTCTGCTGTCCATCACCACGCCGAGGTTCCTTGCACTGGGTGACGGCGTGAGTGTGGTATCCCCGAGGGAAATGGAGAGATCCAGATGGGGAGAGGTATTAGCAGGGATGAATATCATTTCAGTTTTACCTGGGTTGAGCTTTAGATGATGGTTGTCCATCCAGCTCTGGATGTCCCTCAGGCAAGCAGAGATACGGGCTGAAACCTGCGTATCAGACGGCGGGAACGAGACGAAGAGTTGGGTATCGTCCGCATAGCAGTGGTAGGATAGCCCATGTGCAGTGATCACAGGGCCAAGGGAGCGAGTGTAGAGAGAAAAAAGAAGCGGGCCAAGGACTGAGCCCTGGGGAACTCCTGTGGCGAGGGGCCGAGGTGTCGATACCGAACCAGCCCAGGCAACCTGGAAGGAGCGACCAGAGAGGTAGGACTCAATCCAGTCCAGGGCTGTGCCACAGATGCCCGTTGCTGACAGGGCAGACAGGAGGATGGAGTGATCCACAGTGTCGAAGGCAGCAGAGAGATCTAGAAGAATGAGGACAGAGGAGAGGGAGGCTGCTCGTGCGGCATGAAGTGACTCACTGACGGAGAGGAGCGCAGTCTCTGTCGAGTGGCCCGATCTGAAGCCAGACTGATGGGGGTCTAGCAGGTTGTTGTTAGAAAAGAAAGAAGAAAGTTGAGTAGAAGCGGCTCGTTCTATAGTTTTAGAAAGGAAAGGAAGAAGAGATACCGGGCGGTAGTTCTGGATGATGGAGGGATCCAGGGTAGGCTTTTTTAGCAGCGGAGTGATGTGGGCCCTCTTGGAGGATGCCGGAAAACAGCCGGAAGACAGGGAGGAGTTGACAAGATATATACTCTGTTTTGGCAGTTTTAACAGCTCTCTGGTAGTCTGATAGGCAACTACGCAGGATTTCTAGAGAGACATGGAGTTTATCCTTTTTCCACTTTCTCTCAGCGCGCCTGAGAGAATGAGTGGAATCATTAAGCCACGGCTCTGAAAGTGCTTTGGTGCGTCTAAGCCTAAAAGGAGCAACAGAATCCAGTATTTCAGAACATGTAAAATCAAACATGGAGATAAGCTCCTCAGCACTGAGAGCACAGTTCGCATCCAGCGCCCAAATCGAGGAGACGCTGAAAATATCAGAGAACTGTGATGCGGTCGACTGGTTGATCAAGCGCAAACGGCGTGTGGAGGCACATGATTTGATTCCCGATCAAGGGATAGAAGATGTAAACAGGACAGGTAAATGGTCTGAGATACATGCTGTTGTACAGATTTCATTTACAGAAACAGATAGACCAAACGATAAGACAAGATCCAATGTGTGTCCTTTTTCATGTGTCGGGCCAGATACAGATTGGATGAGATTAAAAGAATCAATTAAGTGCAGAAATTCCCTGGTTAAAGGTCTTGATTCACAGCACACATGGACATTAAAATCACCTAAAATTAAAATATGGTCATATTTAACCATGATCCCCGACAAAAAGTCAGCAAAATCATTAATGAAGTCTGCGTTACATTTTGGCGGACGATAAGCAACAGCGCAGAGCACCGGGGAGGACAGGTTCATTTCAAAGAGCTGCAACTCAAAACTGGAGTAACTAGGTGTGGAATGACACAGTCGGCACATGAGACTAGATCTAAACACTGAGGCTATGCCTCCACCGTTACCAGTGGTGCGAGGGGAGCTGAGGAATGAACAGTCAGGGGGAAGGAGTTCAGAGAAAGGTGCATATTCGTCAGCATGGAGCCAGATTTCCGTAATAAACATAAAATCCAATCCCCGGGAGATAAAAAAGCCATTTAATAAAAATGTTTTATTTACTATTGACCTTGCATTTATTAGAGCCATGCGAAGGTTTACCTTGAGTAACAGCCGAATCGACACTGGGGGAGGGAGAATTTAAGATATGTGCAACTGGACAGAGCACTCGCATACCACGGCAAGCCTGACTATCACGACGGTAGGGGTCAGACAATCTAGGCCTATTGGTCACACGAACAGGAATAGGGATACCTGCAGTAAACACATTAGAACAGAAGGGGGGATCACATCAATAGGCTGTGTTTTGACCCTGGAAGGGAAAGGATTGTCCTGATTTGGTTGTCAGTCACGTGGGGCATAATCATTGGCACAGTGCACAGCATGTAGAATGTTTGCAGCCCGCTGTAAAAAAGGAGAACCGATTCCAAAATAGGTTAAAATTGTCGATAAAACCTATGTTATTTGTTCTGCAAGCGGACTGGAGCCAGGTATTAAGACCGAGGATTCGGCTGAAACGTTCTGCTCTCCCCCCCAGCATAGGCAAAGGACCAGATATAAAGACGGACTTTCCACAGTCATTTAAAAACATAAAATCTTTTTTCGTTAGCTCTGACTGTTGACGAGCGGTGATATTTGTCCCAACGTGTACAATAATCCGGCTAATAGATGACGGGAGCGATAGCATCAGGCCCGGTAGCTTACCCAGGATGATGGGGACCGTTGCTCCAGGAAAGCAGTGTGTAGCTGCATTCGCAACTAATCGAATCACCCACTATAAGGGTTGTTGGAGAGAAAAGGGGACGAGGTTGAGGAGGGACAGGCTCCTTCATAGGCCTGCAATGGGAAGTAGAGATCATCTCCCCGGGAGAGGGGCACTGACGAGATGAATGGGCGAGGGATCTACGCGATCGCGTCGGCGACCCTGAGGAGTGTGTCCGGGCAGGCAGAGGCAGGGCCGCAACATCAGACCTGGGAGGACTCCACATTGGACCAGGGTCAGGAGAACCACCAGAGCGGCTTTAATGGAGTGCAAGATGGAGATCCGTCCTTCCAGAACTGCAATCCTCTCATTTAAACTTTTACAACTTTCACAGTGTAAAGAGGTCAGGATTGACATTTTATTATACTGTAATACGGTAATACGTCTCTCGCCGCGGGGTAGGCCGCCTGAGCCTCGGACTGGAGTACCGAAGGCCTTTTTGGAGCAAGAAGGTTGGTGGAAAATAAACTTCTCCGATGTTGTGTTGCCCCTTACAAATTTACTTTGTAATCCTTGTGATTGTGTGAATCATAAAGTCAGGAGAAACACTGATCTGTAGCCAGGAGCTGCTGTCGATAGGTCTAGTCGCTTCCAAATGAGATCTACTTAATTAGATCTTCAATTCAATTCAACTTCAATCACCAGACCTGTATGCATCATGCTTTCGTTTCCATAACCTACTTGTATGTATTCAGTAATTGTTATTATTTACTGCCTAATGATAGAATGGCAACCTGTTCAGGGTGTATTCGTGCTTTGTAATGACCCTGCCCAGGAATAAGCAGGCTGGATAATGGATGAGCTGACGCATTATTTGCAGCCGCTGTGGGAATGCATGTGGGGAGGGGCCTGAAAAAGTAATAGCTTCAGGGCTTATAATATATATAATAATATATTATAATTTCATACATAGAGACTGATGTGTGCTGCTGGTTTTGCCCAGATTTGTGAGCAAGCAATGACCATTAATGACCCTGCCCCACTGCTGATTGACGGGAGGACTTACCATTTTGGAAAGTCTCAGAAATAGAAAAAGGCAGCTAAAGCGCTATTCAAAAACGTCATTATGAAATATTCCATTCGGAAATACGTAGAAATAAAATCATGAAAATGATTATGCCATTGTGAAAAGGACAATCATGAGGTGTGAATTATTCAAACATTACCAATTTCTTTATAAATGTATATATTAATTGTTTTTATATCAGCATTTAATGTTGCCACATTTAGTCTTCCATTTGCCTCTAGAGCAGGACTGCAAAAACCTACAGGATGGTTCTTCACCACCTACTCCAGGGCAACTCCATTAGGTCTTTAGAAGTACATAAGATGCTACACACCTACTGGAAGCTTCTGCTCTGCTGGCTCTAGGCATCTAAACCCTCCACCCGCATTTCCAGACTGCTCCTATTTGTTCTGTCCCCTGGTGGTGGAACGGGCTACCCACTGCAGTCAGAACAGCAGAAACCCTGCCCATCTCCCCACTGCAGTCAGAACAGCAGAAACCCTGCCCATCTCCCCACTGCAGTCAGAACAGCAGAAACCTTGCCCATCTTCAGACAGACTGAAGAATAAACTCTTCGAATTGTACAATTTAGCCATCAGTACAATTTTGATATCCTTTTTCTTTCTTTCTCTGGATTTCCTTTCGGATGTTACAGGTATAGCTGGTCATATTTTAATGTAGCCTATGTAATGCAAATGAAAAGACTAGTGTTGTTACACTCCAGCTCTGTGCCTTCTTGGTGTTGTTGTATGTTTGTAGTCCTGTGAGTAACACGGATGTTCTTCACTACCCTACATCACTCGTGATAAGAGCATCTGCCAAGGGACTGGAATGAAATGTAATTTGCCCAAATTGGACCGCCAAAAATTCTTCTTTTGGAAACTGATGGAATATTGGGTTTAAACATGTGGCTTCTCAATTGATACACCAGGAAAGCAGTCTCAGTATTCCAGCATTTTATTGTAAGAACAAAACCCTGCATTATATATTACAAGACTAAAAAAACTAAAATTTATTTTAAAATAATTTCGTTTTTTAAACCATCACACAAAAATAGAAACAAATTTTTGTACATGTCTTTAAAAAAGGTAACTGTACACAACAGATTATTAATTGCAACCACCCCCTGATACCTGACTCCACAGTGTGTAATCCTTTGTGTACAAAATGGAAATTTACATTTTCTATCATCATTTCACTGTCTTAGTCAGATTCTAACCTGTTAAGTAACCAGGGAATTGGAAGATATGTCACATGTGGCCAAATGGCATGAACATCCAACAGACTTTCCAGGTAAGGTTCAGGTAAGAGGAATTACTGTCAGAGTAAAAAGTTCCACTCCAAACCCACTTCCTGCCCCAGACAAAATGTCTCCATGGTGCATTTCATTGGCTATTTTACCAGTAAAGAATTCACATAGATTTCCATATGACACCAAACAAATGAAAAAACCCATATTTTTGTTGTGTCTCGAACTGATGAACAGTGAACACATTTAACACTGATAGGTACAGAGATTTCAGCAGAATCCTTTAGTAGATCATAAAAGAGGTTTTTTGTCGGCTGTATGTGAAGGTGCGATTGAGTTTCAGCAAGAGGCTTCCAGAGGTAGGCTTCACCTTGCTGAAAGGCTGATGGTCACGCTGTGTAATCGCACAGGACGCACAGTACACGCTCCAGAAATAAGCCAACTAGACACGCATCAGGATAAGTGACTGAACACCACAGCCAGTCTATAACCGTGTCCATCAAAAAGATCCCCATTCACTTACTCATGGGAGACATTTTGTGACTGGTTTCAGTTAGTGGTCAAGCCTGAGAGCTGGGGACTCATGACATTATGACAAAATAATCATAGCAGACAGTTTGCAGAGTCATGCCAGTATCATCAATAAATAAAGGGAATCAGTCTATAATTACCACCCTACTGCTATGGAAAGGCCCTACTACCTAAAAACAAATTAACTTAATCTGATAACAATATAACTGGAATAAGAACCTAGAAAAGGGGTACCCAGCCCCTTGACAAAGCTACTATTTCTACATTAACATGATACATATTCCTGAACCCCCCCAAAAAAAGTCAGCTATGTTTCATAACGCTTGACCGACGGGTCTTTGATGGTGAGAGAGGAGAGGAAGCAGAGGCTGTGGCTCACGCTAGCCATGCACACTGCCGCATCACACAGCAGCCCCTGCTCACTCCTTTCACACAGCTCCCAACACAAGAAGGGGTATCCCCAACACCCACTGGCTTTCTCTTCCCCACAGAAAGCACTCTAAAGCCAGAGCACAATCGAAATACAGCTTCTGTATTTTTGTAATGGTAATCAGGAGTGGGCTAGCGAGGCGATTTTCTGACTTTTTTTCATCAGCAGTCTCATAGTGTTCAGATTTACATGAAGGTGGTGATGGAAGTCCTTGCAGCTGAAAGTCAAAAGTATCTGACTTGTTGGATGTATCGAGGGCCGGGTGGGTCTCAGGGAAAGGGGGGGGGGGGGGTCACAGGGAGAGCAGTGAGGGTTGGGTGAAGGTCACAGGGAGAGCAGTGGGGGTTGGGTGGAGGGTCAGGGAGAGCAGTGGGGGTTGGGTGGAGGGTCAGGGAGAGCAGTGGGGGTTGGGTGGAGGGTCAGGGAGAGCAGTGGGGGTTGGGTGGAGGGTCAGGGAGAGCAGTGGGGGTTGGGTGGAGGGTCAGGGAGAGCAGTGGGGGTTGGGTGGAGGGTCAAGGAGAGCAGTGGGGGTTGGGTGGAGGGTCAGGGAGAGCAGTGGGGGTTGGGTGGAGGGTCAAGGAGAGCAGTGGGGGTTGGGTGGAGGGTCAAGGAGAGCAGTGGGGGTTGGGTGGAGGGTCAAGGAGAGCAGTGGGGGGTTGGGGGTCAGGGAGAGCAGTGGGGGTTGGGTGGAGGGTCAAGGAGAGCAGTGGGGGTTGGGTGGAGGGTCATGGAGAGCAGTGGGGGTTGGGTGGAGGGTCAAGGAGAGCAGTGGGGGGTTGGGGGTCAGGGAGAGCAGTGGGGGGGTTTGGTGAAGGTCACAGGGAGAGCAGTTGAGGGTTGGGTGGAGGGTCATGGAGAGCAGTGGGGGTTGGGTGGAGGGTCATGGTCTCAGCGAGGGCAATTGGAGGGTCATGGTCTCAGCGAGGGCAATTGGAGGGTCATGGTCTCAGCGAGGGCAATTGGAGGGTCATGGTCTCACAGCGAGGGCAATTGGAGGGTCACAGGGAGAGCAGTGGGGGGTTCACAGTGGCAGTAGCTCAGTGGTTCACAGTGGCAGTAGCTGAGTGGTGTGCAGGAGGAAGGGATTGAGGTCCTCCACATGCACTGCCCGGTGCAGAGCAGGCTCCGAGGCACTCCTCTCAATTTTTGGCAGGAGGTCCTGGACCTGCTCGATGCCCACCAGAATCTGGGGAGGAAATAAGCAAAAAAAAAAAAAGTATAGCAGTCATTTTGATTGGTTGAAATATGGCATTTAAAATTATCAGATTTGTGTACCAAACGGAACAACAAAGATGATGTTATCAATCCTCAGCAGGCCAGTTTCATGGGACCAAAACATTTGCACCCATTGAGTTTTTATCCCCCAATTGCACTTGACATAGGTTGTAGGCAGCCATCAACAGGCTACTGATATTTTTTAATTGCACGAGTCGGGATGATAAATGAAGACAGACAACACGGTCGGTGACATTGCACGGTTGACTTTTTACTAATCGAAATCCCATCATATTCAGTACATAGCAATTTATCTAAACCATGAAACGCATACTTTGAATACAGACTTCAACAGTATGTAGTTTGATTATATTTAGCTTCTGCCACTCTATTTAATAGGGAGCAGTATACTGGAAATACTGTTCCCGATACACCCATTTTACCTCCCTCTACTCTTGCCTATGTGTCCCACCAGCATGCTGTTGGCCTTTTTTACTGCTACTGCACATTCGCTAGAACATGAAAGGCTTTGATCAACTATTACCCCCAAGTCTTTCAACTTGAGCACCTTCCAATTTTGCACCACCCATAAAGTAACCCTGCCTTATGTTTTTATTTCCCACACGTACAACTTGCGATTTAGTTCTATTGCATTTCATTTGCTAGGTTTCCACCCCCTTTATATCCTGTTTAAATCTTCCTGGATAACTTTAGTAGATTCCAAACAGTTTGCTAAACCTCCACGTGTTCAGTGCATTGAATATAAATAGTGAAATATTCAAATGGCTCTGGGGGTTGAAATAATGTGATTCTGGCTGCCACATAAAAGCCTATCCAGTGCAGGACAAAATATGTAAATATTCCATTCGTGGGGGCTCTGTACCATTTCAATGAAATGGGAGATGTAACAATTATTTGTATGGCTGGGTGTGATTGTATGGCTGGGTGTTTTTCAGCCGCAGGTGATTTTCTCTTTTTTGAGTCCTATAATTCCGTTTCTTTTCCGCGATGGTTTTGGAGGATAACCAATCAAAACAACCATGCTCTTTCCGCGATGGTCAAAAGCGATTAAAAGCAGCACATCAGTGCATTTAGCCTACTTATATTTTTTACTAGCGGCAACAATGTTATGCAGTTACTGTCACTACGGTTGAGCACGTGATTTCAGTCACTTCGAACTGCTTCACATGAGATATTGGTTGAAATATCTGGGGTTGAAATAGTGTGATTCTAGTTTCTAGATTCCAGATTATTGCAGTGCATCTTCGAAGCCTAAGTCTGTGTCTCAGTCGGTTTACGCCTGCTCTTTAGAGGCAGAGAAATTTTACGCACAATTCGACTTTAGTCAATTTAAAGGAATGCACAATGAGCCACACCTATAATATATCCGCCCTTTATCTGAGTGATCCACCTTAAATGCATATGCATTAAGGACATAAGCGCATTTGAGGACTCAGATGACATGCATACTGCGGTTCCAGCCCTATGTATGATACGTACCACGCATGTTTCTAGGGCAGAATGAGTCATACACAATCCCCTCCAAAAGTATTGGAACAGCAAAGATAATTCCTTTATTTTTGCAATACACTGAATACATTCGGGGTTGAGATAAAAAGATGAACACGAGACAAGAGTTCAGAATTTCAGTTTTTATTTTGTGGTATTTAAACCTAGATATGTTAAACTACTTAGAACATAGCACCTTGGGTATCAGACCACCCACTTTTTAGGTGGTAACATTATTGGAACAGAGAATATTTAAGTAAATGTAAATAGCACTTACTATTGCTTGCAATAACTACATCAAGCATGTAACCCATTGACATCACCAAACTGTTGGATTCTTCTTTTATGATGCTTTTCCAGACTTTTCCTGTAGCCTTTCAGATGTTTCGGGGGGTTTTGCCCTTAAATCTCCTTAGGAGGTGAAATGCATGCTCAATTGGCTTTTGTGGTCTGGTGGTGATTGCCTTGGCCAGTCTAAGACCCCACACTTTTCCTAATGAAGTCATTTGTTCTGTTGGCAGTGTGTTTTAAGTCATTGTCTTGCTGCAAGTTCCTCCCAATTAGTTTGGACACAATTCTCCATAAGTTGGCAGACAGATGTTTTTGTAGACTTCTGGAATTCATCTTTCTGCTACCATCATGAGCTACACCATCTTTATACATCCACTGTGGAGACTGCTTTTTCAGCTTACTTTTCCACACCTCCGGAATGAATTCCAGTTAATATTTGAGTAACTGAAGTTGCACATGATAGTCTCACTGTTTTATATTTTTAAAGAGCACGGTAAAAGAAACTGCTGTCTGAGGCTGGCGGTGGGTGACACATTGCACATTAAGATTCTCTTACATAAACAGCCAGCCCCACCTCCCTTACTGGATCTGGCCTTCCTGCATCAAGTCGCTGAAGTTATTTTTTATACTTCTAGCATTTAAAGAAAGACATTTCTTCCACAGATTCTCTCATGTTCCCTCACTCCATGTTGTCCCAAGCCACCATTTCCTAAAATGTAGCTCTAAAAGGTTTCTAGTGAGTGCATGAATACCTTTTATTGATAGTGACATGCCAGACAAGAACCTACATGTTTTATCTTAGCCTGCTATTCAAACATTCCATATGGGATGTTGGCGGGGGTGGTGGAGCATTCACTGATTCATAAAATATTTTTCTTTTGCTGTCAAAAATGAATGGAGGCCAATGGGGAAGAACAGGTATCAGCAGAGGCCTTATTCTCAGTGCTAGGGCTGAGAACTGAAAGCTAGCCCCCTTGGTTGCAACCTATAAAATACGCTCAAAAATTGCGTATCGTACCCCACATCGTACTGCACTTAGTTGGCTCAATTGCACCAGGCTGGGCAGATGTCAGGTGTATTCACTCTTACCTGTGGAAACAGGGGCCTTTCATCACGTTTAAACTTCAGGCAGTCTACGATGAGTCTCTTCATGGCTTTAGGAGAGTTATTGTACAGCTTACTGAGGTCAGGCGACAAGTAACCTCGCCCTACCATGAAGATAATCTGTGGAAAGACAGACCCATTATTTAACTTAAGGGAAATGCAACATCCGACATTCCAGAGCAGTAATACAAAAGCGCATACAGACAACAGCAGGTCACCTGGAGAGCCTGAATAGGGCTCTCATTTGAACACCACAGAAACATTATAGGAATGCTGTACACTGTAGGAGGGCTGTTGAAACGCTGTAGAGATGCTGTAGGAATGCTGTAGGAATGCTGTAGAGATGCTGTAGAGATGCTGTAGAGATGCTGTAGAGACGCTGTAGAGACGCTGTAGAGACGCTGCAAGAACGCTGCAGGGACGCTGCTGGAAGGCTGTTGGAAGGCTGTTGGAAGGCTGTTGGAAGGCTGTTGGAAGGCTGTTGGAAGGCTGTTGGAATGCTGTTGGAATGCTGTAGAGATGCTGTAGAGATGCTGTTGGAATGCTGTTGGAATGCTGTAGGAACGCTGTAGAGGTGCTGTAGAGGTGCTGTAGAGGTGCTGTAGAGATGCTGTAGCGATGCTGTACAGACGCTGTAGGAACGCTGAAGAGATGCTGTAGAGGTGCTGTAGAGATGCTGTAGGAGTGTATTTCTAGGATAAACCATGTGAATGAGGAGCCTTTGAATGTGTTAGACATAGTTAAGTAGAGGGTGTGAACTTTTGTCAACTTGCCCAATCATTGTTATTACATGGGTTACACTATTAGTTATCACACTATGTGGGGTAAATTGTCATATGGGTTTTAAAAATTAGAAGACAACCAAGTCCTCATTTTTTCCCTTTAATTTCATTTACAATTCAAAACAAAATACTTTGCTATACACTAAAGATAATTGAGTTTGGGGTCAAAAGATGTACATGAAACGACCAATCCAAATTTCAGCTTTTATTTCCTGGTATTTTTATATAGATTTGTTAAACAACTTAATAGATTACTTTTGCACCAGACCACCCAATTTTTAGGTTAGCAAAAGTATTGGAACATGTTTCTTGTTGCCCAGGTGTGTCCTGTTAGATTGACTGGTTAAACAAGAAATAGTTCTGAATGCCAACTCTTGCCTTGAGTTTTGCCTGGGAAGCATCACAAAAGAAGAATGCCACAGTTTGGTGATGTCAATGGGTCGTAGGCTTGATGCAGTTATTGCAAGCAAAAGACATGCTACCAAATATTAAGTGTAATTTACCTTAATTTACTTAAATACTCTCTGTTCCAATACTTTTGCTCACCTAAAAATTGGGTCTGATACCAAAGGTTCTAAGTGGGTTAACACAGGTGTAAATACCAGGAAAAGAGTAACAGGTGTGACAACATGCCCTAAAGACACTGAGACAACTTTGCCCCAAAAGTACAAAAATATCATTTTGAACATTCGTACCTAAAAAGGTATCCGAGGTCGGCTTCAAATAGAATCCCGGATACAATTTGAGGATTTACTGCATTACATAAGACCAATCAAAAAAAGGATTTATAACACAGAAATGTTGACCTTCTGAAAAGTAAGTTCATTTATGAGCTGTAAGCCGTAATCATCAAGATTAAAACTAAAATGTATTTCATCACGGTTTTGCATTATGTGTAATGAATCTAGAATATGAAAGTTTCACTTCTTGAATTAAATTACGGGACACTTTTCCACGACATTAAAATTTTTTGGAACTCCCCCCATCGTACACGAGTTTGCACCCCAACCAAAATCTATGGCAGGAGGCAGGACGGCTCACCTGGTCTCGGTTGTTTATGTTTGAGTAAGGCAGCGTGCCAGACATCAGCTCGAACAGCACCACACCGTAACCATACACATCGGACTGGAAGGTGTAGGGGTTACTGTCCTGCATGCGGATCACTTCTGGAGCCTGCAGGGACACCAGCATGTCAGCGGTGATGGCATCTGTGTCAGCGGTGTGTCAGCGGTGTGTCAGCGGTGTGTCAGCGGTGTGTCAGCGGTGTGTCAGCGGTGTGTCAGCGGTGTGTCAGCGGTGTGTCAGCGGTGTGTCAGCGGTGTGTCAGCGGTGTGTCAGCGGTGTGTCAGCGGTGTGTCAGCGGTGTGTCAGCGGTGTGTCAGCGGTGTGTCAGCGGTGTGTCAGCGGTGTGTCAGCGGTGTGTCAGCGGTGATTTTACGGGTCTTACCATCCACAAAATGGAGCCGCTGGGCTGCTCTACCTGCTGGGATCCGCTCCAGCGGGACTTCACAGTGGCCAGGCCAAAGTCACCGATCTTCACCGTCCAGCCCTCATGGAGGAAGATATCTGCGTTCAACTCGGAGTTCAGGAGCAAAGCCAAGATGACAGCAGCCATTCCCAGCCGCCCCATATCACACTGCAGAAGCCACACATTCTCATACTGCTCGTACCGCTAGAACATCACACAGATTCGGTAACACTTTACAATAAGTCTACATGAACTGGCAAGAATGAATGTAGTTGTTAAAGTGACTGTAAAGTAGCTGGAAAATAGATCTTATGGGATGTATCCATTACATATGCACCAAACACTGATGGAAAGTAATGTCAATTTTGACATTAATACACATTTTAAATCGGGCATTAAATCTGAACTGAAAAAAACCCTCAGTTCAATTGGGCAAATTTGCCCGTATGTGTGTGAGCCGAAAGAGAAGCCTCAATCAGATGGAGACCAAATCAACCTTCTGCATGAAGGGAGAGAGACAAAATCCACCTTCTGCATGAAGGGAGAGACCAAATCCACCTTCTGCATGAAGGGAGAGAGACCAAATCCACCTTCTGCATGACATGCAGCGACATGGTGGGTTTCAGTGAGTAGCTAACATTACTAACATTACTCATTACTACTTGCAAGCTGGCTTTATTTTAACTGGCATTAAATCCACCCAATTCACGGCACCCCTGTCCTAAAAACATTTCAGCAGCAAATTACTTTTGGTCCTGTAAAATTGTGGGGGCTGTATATCAACAGCTCCATTTCCTACCCTGTTCACCCAGCTGCAATCTGCACTTTAACGGCTTTATTTCAACTGATTGTTTGAACAGCAAAAAAAAAAAAAAAGGGTCACTGTCCAAATACAGACTGCATTAGTTAAAGGTACACTAGGTAAGATTTTGTGTTAAAACATTGTTACAAGACCATTGTAAATCCCTTCCTATCATTGAAAAAGGCTCACTGACATGTTGACTCACCCACTGCCTGGGTTTATAGTCCTTAAATTTGGGTTTCAAAGTGTACATTTGTCAGGTAATCAAATGTATCAAAACATTATACAGCTGTACAGCAATTAAAAGTCATTGGTTGAAAATTGGTTCTAACTGCCACAGACAATTGGTGCTTTTATTGCTCATTATCAAAGTGAAGTCTACATGTCTAGTTATAAAATACCAATACAAACATAGCAATGCATAGAGCACAAGCGTTGTGCCTCAGGTGGATATTTGTAAATTTGGGAAGCTATAGCTTATAGGGAAAGTAATAGCTCATTTGCTTGTTACTAATGGCGAACTGGTGTTGTTTTCTAACTAGATGAGCAATAGTGTACAGAGTTTCAGTGATCACTTGTCTGGAGTGCAGTCTGGGCAGCTACACGTTCCTTTGATCTCTTTATGTGTTCAATCAATCGGGGGGCGACATGGCTCAGGCAGTAAGAGCAGTCGGCGGGTTGCCGGTTCGATCCCCCGCCCGGGCTGTGTCGAAGCGTCCCTGAGCAAGACACCTAACCCCTAAATGCTCCTGACGAGCTGGTCGGTGCCTTGCATGGCAGCCAATCACCGTTGGTGTGAGTGTGTGCATGAATGAGTGAATGAGAAGCATCAATTGTACAGCCCTTTGGATAAAGGCGCTATATAAATGCCAACCATTTACCATCAATCACCCGTGTTTAGCTAAACCTTTATCTCTCTCAAAAGTTACAGTTGCATCGTTTGTGGCAGACTATCATATCTTGGTTATATAGTCAGCTAGTTACATAGCCAAATAACTTGCTGTCTCATAATATCATCGGTTAGTTAAAGTGAAAAATATAAATAGTACTGTGTAGCACACCAAAGTCAAGATTTCATAAAGTCACATGTTCGGTGAACATTTTCCTAATAGAACACTATGAAAAGACAGCAGGCCCTATTGCGTTTGTCACTGTCAGCTTTTCAAAACAGTGCACGAGAACCCTGAACTGTATAATAACGCTTTATATTACGCGTCATATTCATAGACTGTGGGAATACTGTTGTGGTTTGAGGTTGTTTGTTGCTGCAATTCCTCTCTCGACCGTTAGGAGTCCGAAATTACCTATTGTACCTTTAACACCAAATCATTCCCTTATTGTGTGACCAAATATTTGATATATTATAAATCCTGTAACCTTTGCTAATACACAGTATTAGTATACCTGGTATAGGTCAGAGAAAACTTTGACATCTAACTTCAAATGGAAATTATGGGGCAGGCACTGATGTATTCTGCAGGGAACAATGCATTCAAGACGATGGCTAATGCTTGTATGTTTAGATATTCTGGTGCAAAGCCTCGCTAGTAGTCGCTCACAGAACCACCTCCGGGAGAACATGCAGTGATGAGATTGGGGTTATTTATGTCCTAATATGTAAAAGCATAGAACTGAAAGCACTGGATCTTAACTCTTATAACCTCAAATGTAAAAGATTCCTTTTTTTTTTTTTTTTTTTTTTATCAGCAAGGCTTCAGAGATGAGTGGCATCTACAATGGTGGTAAAAACAAAGGATACTGTTGGATTTTAGGTCCCTGTGTATGATGTTCTTTGCGTGAAGATAGCTGCAAACAGAAGAAAATAAATCAGTTTTAGGCGATGCATGATCCCTACAGGAAGTGGATGTGTGTGGTGTTGTATGGATGCATGATCCCTACAGGAAGTGGATGTGTGTGGTGTTGTATGGATGCATGATCCCAACAGGAAGTGAATGTTTGTGGAGCTGTATGGATGCATGATCCCTACAGGAAGTGGATGTGTGTGGAACTGTATGGATGCATGATCCCTACAGGAAGTGGATGTGTGTGGAGCTGTATGGATGCATGATCTCTACAGGAAGTGGATGTGTGTGGAGCTGAATGGACGCCGGATCTCTACAGGAAGTGGATGTGTGTGGTGTTGTATGGATGCATGATCCCTACAGGAAGTGGATGTGTGTGGAGCTGAATGGACGCCGGATCTCTACAGGAAGTGGATGTGTGTGGTGTTGTATGGATGCATGATCCCTACAGGAAGTGGATGTGTGTGGTGTTGTATGGACGCCTGATCTCTACAGGAAGTGGATGTGTGTGGTGTTGTATGGACGCCTGATCTCTACAGGAAGTGGATGTGTGTGGAGCTGTATGGATGCATGATCCCTACAGGAAGTGGATGTTTGTGGAGCTGTATGGATGCATGATCCCTACAGGAAGTGGATGTGTGTGGAACTGTATGGATGCATGATCCCTACAGGAAGTGGATGTGTGTGGAGCTGAATGGACGCCGGATCTCTACAGGAAGTGGATGTGTGTGGTGTTGTATGGATGCATGATCCCTACAGGAAGTGGATGTGTGTGGTGTTGTATGGACGCCTGATCTCTACAGGAAGTGGATGTGTGTGGAGCTGAATGGACGCCGGATCTCTACAGGAAGTGGATGTTTGTGGTGTTGTATGGATGCATGATCCCTACAGGAAGTGGATGTGTGTGGAGCTGTATGGATGCATGATCTCTACAGGAAGTGGATGTGTGTGGAGCTGTATGGATGCATGATCTCTACAGGAAGTGGATGTGTGTGGAGCTGTATGGCCGCCGGATCTCTACAGGAAGTGCATTGCTCAGCGTACTCCATGCCCTGTGCAGTTTGTCGTGCCACTTCAATGCGGCGCATGGTGTCGAACTTGGTCTCGGTGACGTGCAGGTGGCGGTACAGACTGCTGCCCTCACACCACTGAGTGATGATGGCAAAGTTGGGTTTCGTCATGAAGCCCATAAACAGCAGGATGTTGACATGACGTGTCTTCCTGCAGGGTACAAGAGGGTAGAGTTGCAATGAGCCTCACAGAGTAAAAGAGTCACAGAAAGCTACACAAAGTCAGAGTACCAGGGAACCAGAGCTACATAGAGAATTTCTATTTAGATTAGTTACATATAACTTAACTGTCCTGTTAGTTAGATTGGTGAAACAATAAACAGTTCTGAATGTTAAGTTTTAGCCTTGAGTTTTGCCTGTGGAGACTGCATTTGTGTTAGAAAAGATAAACCAACATGAAGGCCAGAGAGCTGGCTTTGGGAGAAAAGCAAGCCTTTTTGAAGATTAGAAAACAGGGAAAATTGATCAGTTTAACACATCTAGGTGTAAATACCAGGAAATAAAAGATGAAATTAGGAACTCTTGTCTCGTGTTCCTCTTTATATCACTTTATTAGGTAGACCGGTACACCAGCTTGTTAATGCAAATATTTAAACAGCCAATCATGTGGCAAAATGCATAAAAGCCAGACCAAATGTCAGAATGGGGAAGAGATGTCTGGCTAAATCCCATATGTGTTCTTTTATACTAACACACACAAAAACATATATATAATAAAGCCTAGGGTGCCTAAGACTTCTGCACAGTACTGTATATATCATGATATAATTTATAATGATTTTATTGCAGGACGCAGAGGCAACAAACGTCATTAAAATGATATCATGTCCCCTCATGGATTATCCCGTTTATACTACAGTTATGAATCCTTAAATTTGTGAAACAATTAAAGCATTCATTTCCCTTAGATGTTTCGTATTCAAAAGTAAAGATTGCAGAACAATTTTATTTTACTGAACATTATCAAAATGAGGTTGGTTTGGGACACTTATCCACGTGATAGTATTGTAAGTTACTCCCCCACTCCTGAGCTGAATCTATAATCCTGCCAGATGGGAAAAGTGCTTCACCAATAACATGTGTTATCATCATCATATGCCCCATATGTCACGAGCACAAATGGCCAAGCAGCAGTTAAGCGCACTGCATGCTGGGACTCACCGGAGGACCTGCATTTCGTTTTTGAAAGCCTGCAGCTGCTCTGGTGTAGGGTCTGTCACTTTAAGGATCTTGACGGCCACGTCTCCGTGCCACTTCCCCTTATAGACCGTCCCGAAGGAGCCGGCCCCAATCCTCTTCAGCATGGTCACCTCGTGGGACTGCACCTCCCAGTAATAGCTGGAGTCCCTGTACCCACTGCGGTGCTGAAACAGGGGAGCCCCCGAGTGAGCCAAAGCCTCGCCGCATCTCATTATGAAGACTCTCACATCTCATTATGAAAGACTCTCACATCTCATTATGAAAGACTCACATCTCATTATGAAAGACTCTCACATCTCATTATGAAAGACTCTCACATCTCATTATGAAAGACTCTCACATCTCATTATGAAAGACTCTCACATCTCATTATGAAAGACTCTCATCTCATTATGAAAGACTCTCACATCTCATTATGAAAGACTCTCTCATCTCATTATGAAAGACTCTCACATCTCATTATGAAAGATTCTCACATCTCATTATGAAAGATTCTCACATCTTTTTCTTTGGGTAAATCACTATTCAGTATTGAAAAGAGCCATTCAAATTAAGTACTTTTTTTTAATAAGGTAAAATTTTCCAATTAGGGACATGAGAAGTTACTCTGGACAGCTTTGTTAATGCATTTGTACACCATTACTTCAGGTTAACACCTACGTTAGATAATGTCAATTCATATTGGAATGTAAAAGGAAGTTAATGTATTTGCAAATGGTTAATCAATTATACACTTATTCTATGATGTATGAATAATCATGTAACTAGTACATTAATTAATAGATAAATACATGAAAATTATGTCATGCATAATTAGTGTATTAATCTTGTTTAAGTTAACAACTTCATGAGTTAATGCAAATAAATGTACCATCATCAAGTGTGATCTTTTACAATACTGCCTACGTAGTGTTGCCTTGGCAATCTAACATTGAGCCACATGTCCAACAGATACTTATGGGAGTGTGATATTGTTGTAAAATATCAACACTCATCATCTTGCATGTATTGCATGTAACTTGATTTTGACAGCCTGCTCACACTCTTGCTCCTGTTCCCGCTCACCCCCGCTCCCGCTCCTGCCCCCGCTCCTGCCCCCGCTCCTGCCCCCGCCCGCTCCCGCTCCTGCCCCCGCTCCTGCCCCCGCTCACGCTCCTGCCCCCGCTCCTGCTCCTGCCCCCGCTCACCCCCGCTCCTGGCCCCGCTCATGCCCCCACCCGCTCCCACTCACCCCCGCTCCTGGCCCCGCTCACGCTCCTGCCCCCGCTCATGCCCCCACCCGCTCCCACTCACCCCCGCTCCTGGCCCCGCTCACGCTCCTGCCCCCGCTCATGCCCCCACCCGCTCCCACTCACCCCCGCTCCTGGCCCCGCTCATGCTCCTGCCCCCGCTCATGCCCCCACCCGCTCCCACTCACCCCCGCTCCTGGCCCCGCTCACGCTCCTGCCCCCGCTCCTGCTCCCACCCGCCAGCGCTCCCGCTCCCACCCGCCAGCGCTCCCGCTCCTGCGCCCACCTGCTACTGCTCAACCCCGCTCCCGCTCCTCCCCGCTACTGCTCAACCCCGCTCCCGCTCCTCCCCGCTACTGCTCAACCCCGCTCCCGCTCCTCCCCGCTACTGCTCACCCCCGCTCCTGCTCACCCCCGCTACTGCTCACCCCCGCTCCCGCTCCGACCCGCTACTGCTCAACCCCGCTCCCGCTCCTCCCCGCTACTGCTCACCCCCGCTCCTGCTCACCCCCGCTACTGCTCAACCCCGCTCCCGCTCCTGCGCCGACCCGCTACTGCTCAACCCCGCTCCTGCTGGTGTAGGGCCCAGGCTCTGGTGTAGGGCCCAGGCTCTGGTGTAGGGCTACACGCAGCTCTGGTGTAGGGCCCAGGCTCTGGTGTAGGGCTACACGCAGCTCTGGGAAGGTGGCCTTGCCGAGGAGCCACTCACCACTTTCTTCTTGTCGTCCGATGAGGAGGGCTTGCGCTCCCGGGGCTCTGAGGGTGACTTGGGCGCCCGGCGGCCGGGAGAGCCCAGGGATGGGGGGCTGGTGGAGGGTCTGGGGGAGGAGTCCAGGCCTGGGGAAGAGAACCGGAAACTCATTACAATCAGAGTGCCATGTGCCAGAAGTGCAGACCCTGAAAATGAAAAGCATATGCCTGCTGAGCAATAAAATCAAATGATTTATATAAGTGTAATCATGGAAATTCATATCGCCATAATGATAAAAGTAAAAAAAAAAAATATATAGTAGCTCCACAATACATGATTAACGGTAGGGAGATCTACATCTAAATCACTCATAAAATATGGAAAGGTTTGACAGCTTACCCATTGTGTTGTTCATTTTTAATGCGTCCTAAAAGAGAGAAAGAATGAGATAACATGACAAACACACAACCAACCAAATAGAACAAAAACAGCCATTCAGCAAAGTCCATGCTTGCATTAGCTGTAGAGCCTTGAGAAAGATTCAGTCCCTTGAACATTTAATTAATTGAGCCAAGATAGGAGGAAACCACTAGAGGAGAGCCGTCTTCAGATCGTACCAAAGGTTTTATTGGGGATTTAGTTTAGTGGTTTTTACCTCATGTGCTTGCCATTTTGCGGGTTCAGGCCTGGTGTTTGGCCTTCTGCAAAACTGTAAAGTGTCGTTGTGACATTCTGCTATCTTCTGTAGAAAGCACTATAAAAAATGTGTGTGTGTGTTTGGTTGGGAAATTCCAGAATATGGTTTAAAACCTTTTTTTTTCTTTTGCGTCAGAGCTTTGGGTCACTGTCCTGAATGGAACAGACACACACAGGCTCTGTTCAGGGGTCTTCTACAGACACACACAGGCTCTGCTCAGGGGTCTTCTACAGACACACACAGGCTCTGCTCAGGGGTCTTCTACAGACACACACAGGCTCTGCTCAGGGGTCTTCTACAGATGCAGCTTGATTTAGGTTGTTAATACAAATGGCGAATTTCAATGAAATAAATTTCTGATTCTTGTTTTTAATTCAATTAAGGAGACATCTTGCTTGGGTGTCTCATGACTTAGGCAGTACAGCAGCATCTGCATGCTCATTGTCTGCAGTTCGGTCCAATAAAGCTGAAAAGGCCATAAAATACAAATATAAAACAAAATGATATCTCGTATGATTGAGGAGCAGAAATGTCCGGTTTAAAAATATATTTTAATTGGCTTTGAAACACAGAAAAACTGAAAAATCAATGAAGGCACTGTAACTAGGCACATTCAAACATTACATTACATTACATTATTGGCATTTGGCAGACGCTCTTATCCAGAGCGACGTACAGTTGATTAGACTAAGCAGGAGACAATCCTCCCCTGGAGCAATGCAGGGTTAAGGGCCTTGCTCAAGGGCCCAACGGCTGTGCGGATCTTATTGTGGCTACACCGGGATTAGAACCATCAACCTTGGGTGTCCCAGTCATTTACCTTAACCACTACGCTACAGGCCGCCTGTACAGATTGTTAGCAAGTTATACTCAAGTATACATCCGATAGTTACATTCCAACATACTTAGACCCAGTGAGATACCTTTGCTTGCTAGTTACCTCATAAGCTTTATTGCGGAGTTGGCTAAATTCCAGGACATTGCAGGAAGAAGAATCTCACCTCTATGATGCCGGTCCCTGCAGGCCCCACAGTGCTGACCATGTGGACGTTGGGGGTGGAGGTGGAGCGGCCCCTCTGGAGAGAGGAGCCGTCTGCCCCCGGCATAGGGAACCGGAACGCAGAGGCAGGAGACAACAGTCCCATTCTGTGGAGGAAAGAACAGCTCAGCTCATTTGCTAAACGGTTAAACCATGCATAACCATGTAACTGATGCTGCTGATGCTATACTGCTCACCAGCGACATCTGCTGGTTAAAACGTGAACACACTATAGAAAAACAGCAGGTCTGATATCAGTGTACGTGGAGTGATGTTCAACACTTGACGCTTCCAGCTATCACAAGTTAACGTTATCGACCAAGCCACCACTTCTTATTTAGTAGGCTTTAGTAACCTCGTTACAAACTGCCCTATCACCTTAACTTGTCGGTAAGTACATTATTTTTATATTAACTTGAGCAGTGTGTATGTAACGTTAAACTCGTAGCATATCAATATAACATTCAATATATTGTAACGCCACATGACTTATCAATCGCCATCGAAATAACTTCACTGAGGAGGTGGAGAGAGCAGTGCCACTTAAGTTGGTGCCACTTGCTCAAGAAATCACAACAAAGACAACTCCACAAATACAAGGTCTAACAACATCTCCATGTCAGATTCTATACAGCCATCATTGAAAGAATCCTCACCCTGTCTATCACTGTGTGGTACTAGAGGACATCAAAACATACAATAAAGAAACTGGACAGAGTCATTAAAAAAAAAAGCACAGGCTTCAACCACCAGGACCCGGTCATTAAGGGGAGAACAGATCAATTAAAGCACAGCATCTTCCCCCACCCTGAAATCTGGACATATTCCATCACTGAACTAGACATTTTCACTACAGAAATCTACTGGACTCTATTCCCATCACTGCAACATATCCATGCACTATGCACTACTGAAATGCAATTTACCTCCTGTCACTATTTCTGGTGTTGTTTTGTTCTACTTGTTGAGTTGCGTATGCTTGTCTGCCTGTGTATACGTCATATGATTGTAGTGAATGTGTAATGTCATGTCATGAATGTGTGTTCTCTAGCTGTACTGGAATAAATTCCACCAGCTGGCTGTGTGGCAATAAAAGCAATTGATTAAATGGAATACACCAAGTGCCAATTTTTCCCAAGGCCTCAAAGGGATCAGTTTGGAACTCTTGGTTTATACAAGGCTGGCTGTTATAGCACAGTAGCCAACCAGGAAATGAACACAATTTTTTTGTAGAGTGCATAAACTTTGATATTTATTTTAATTTAATTTATTTTGTTGTTGAAAATGCAGCATTCCAAGACTGTACATTGTCTGATTCTTTTTAAATGTGTGTTGAAAAAATGACATTTTCAAATGTCCAGTCAGCTTATAGCACTGACTTAATGTAGGGCCCGATAAAGCTTTAAAGCTTTCTTTAAATTATTTTTTTGTTCATTTTGACGGGGGCCGAATAGATACTTGGCACCGAGCATAACAACCTTTCTGGGGGAAACCCTAAAAACCGTGTAAACGTTTAACCGTAGTTTCAACAGCCGCCAACGTTTTTGAGTAGGTTTTTGGTAATGTTCTGTAGCCGTTGGTTGACTTATGGCTTATTGTAACGTTATGTCATTTCTTAAGGTTCACAGAAGATCCGAGTATATTCGTTGACAAACAAATTCAAACTATCCGCAAACTGAACGTAGCTTTCCAATATGCTGTATCTACAAATAAACAAAGCAATATATCACTGGACAAATGTTGCACTAAATATTACAATACGCTGTCCACAAACAATCGGCGGCCATTTCAGAGGGTTAAGAATGCAAACATCGCATGGAATTGAATGCTACAGTACTATAGTTGTCAAACATTTTTTGTGGGTTTTAAATCAGTAGATGTTAGTTCACTTATGACGTATTATATGGCAAGTGAGTGTGTCTTAATGAATGAGCGAGTCCTACTGAATGAGTGAGTTTGTGGTAATGAATGAGTGAGCGTGTGGAAATGAACGAGTGAGTATGTGGAAATGAATGAGTGAGTGTGTCGTAATGAATGAGTGTTATGTATGACTAAAACTAAAAGCAATGAGAGCAGCCTTGCTGAAGGAAACACTTACCCAGAGGGCTCTGGGGTGAAGCTCATGTCACTCTGGGATATGGAGCTATCTGGCAGCAGAATGGAAATCTGAGGGTAATCTGAATTGGGCAAACACCTGGAGAAAAAAAACAGGGGAAAAACCAGCATAAATCAGAGGAGAAGCCTTTGAAGAAGGAGATGCCAACACTAACCCCTTTGGAGATGCTGACCCTAACACTAACCCCTTTGGAGATGCTGACCCTAACACTAACCCCTTTGGAGACGCTAACCCCTAACCCTAACACACTAACCCCTTTGGAGATGCTGACCCTAACACACTAACCCCTTCGGAGATGCTGACCCTCACACACTAACCCCTTTGGAGATGCTGACCCGAACCCTAACCTCTTAGGACATGCTGACCCCAACACTAACCCCTTTGGAGATGCTGGAACGTGGAGTATAGCTACTTATCAGACCTACGGACAATTTAGTGCTAGCTAAACCACAACCCATGTACAGTCAGGTCCATAAATATTGGGACATCGACACAATTCCCATCTTTTTGGCTCTATAGACCACCACAATGGATTTGAAATGAAATGAAGATGTGAAGATGTGCTTTAACTGCAGAGTTTCAGCTTTAATTTGAGGGTATTTACATCCAAATCAGGTGAACGGTGTAGGAATTACAACAGTTTATATATGTGCCTCCCACTTTTTAAGGGACCAAAAGTAAGGGACAAACTAACAATCATAAATCAAACTTTCACTTTTTAATACTTGGTTGCAAATCCTTTGCAGTCAATTACAGCCTGAAGTCTGGAACGCATAGACATCACCAGACGCTGGGTTTCATCCCTGGTGATGCTCTGCCAGGCCTCTACTGCAACTGTCTTCAGTTCCTGCTTCTTTGGGCATTTTCCCTTCAGTTTTGTCTTCAGCAAGTGAAATGCATGTTCAATCGCATTCAGGTCAGGTGATTGACTTGGCCATTGCATAACATTCCACTTCTTTGCCTTAAAAAACTCTTTGGTTGCTTTCGCAGTATGCTTCGGGTCATTGTCCATCTGCACTGTGACGCGCCGTCCAATGAGTTCTGAAGCATTTGGCTGAATATGAGCAGATAATATAGCCCGAAACACTTCAGAATTCATCCTGCTGCTTTTGTCAACAGTCACATCAATAAATACAAGGGAACCAGTTCCATTGGCAGCCATACATGCCCACGCAATGATACTACCACCATCATGCTTCACTGATGAGGTGGTATGTTTTGGATCATGAGCAGTTCCTTTCCTTCTCCATACTCTTCTCTTCCCATCATTCTGGTACAAGTTGATCTTTGTCTCATCTGTCCATAGAATGTTGTTCCAGAACTGTAAAGGCTTTTTTAGATGTTGTTTGGCAAACACTAATCTAGTCTTCCTGTTTTTGAGGCTCACCAATGGTTTACATCTTGTGGTGAACCCTCTGTATTCACTCTGGTGAAGTCTTCTCTTGATTGTTGACTTTGACACACATACACCTACCTCCTGGAGAGTGTTCTTGATCTGGCCAACTGTTGTGAATGGGTTTTTCTTCACCAGGGAAAGAATTCTTCTGTCATCCACCACAGTTGTTTTCCGTGGTCTTCTGGGTCTTTTGGTGTTGCTGAGCTCACCGGTGCGTTTTCTTTTTAAGAATGTTCCAAACAGTTGATTTGGCCAAACCTAATGTTTTTGCCATCTCTCTGATGGGTTTGTTTTGATTTTTCAGCCTAATGACAGCTTGCTTCACTGATAGTGACAGCTCTTTGGATCTCATATTGAGAGTTGACAGCAACAGATTCCAAATGCAAATAGCACACTTGAAATAAACTCTAGACCTTTTATCTGCTCCTTGTAAATGAGATAATGAGGGAATAACACACACCTGGCCATGGAACAGCTGAGCAGCCAGTTGTCCCATTACTTTTGGTCCCTTAAAAAGTGGGAGGCACATATAGAAACTGTTGTAATTCCAACACCATTCACCTGATTTGGATGTAAATACCCTCAAATTATGAGGGTATTAATATTAGTTTTTTTACTCAGCCTGGCTTAAGTGTACATATGCTCACAGTCTGGTCACTGTAAATATACTAATAGTCTGGTCACTGTAAATATACTAATAGTTTGGTCATTGTGTGAATACTCACAGTTTGGTCATTGTGTCCATATCTACACACACAGTGGGCACTTTGCTGCTGCAGTGCTGGTGAAACTTGTAGCCGCATGTCTGGCAGCGGAAGCCATGGAAGAGAAACTTGTGGCAGAAGTCACAGTAGGCCAGCTTGAAGAAGGTCTTCCGAACCTAAGATAATAGCAAGGCAACCAAATTATTTACAACTTAGCACTAGTACTATGTCATTTTAATTAAGTTTTGTAAATCATGTTGAGCCACATGAAGACTCTAGCATGGTTTAATGCTGCATTGTAATACACTTTTTAAAAGTCTCAAGTGCTCCCAAGATTGTACCCTCATGAATGAGTGATATGGTGCTGCTTTTACCCAGGTGAACTATGGGAAGCCCTGCACACAACCTGCCATCAGGGTGACTTCTGAGAAATGCATACTTTGCCAGAAATTGTCACCTAGTTGAGTAATGCATTTGATCCATCATACCTTCTGGGTCTTTTACTGAATCTGTATTAATGAATGTACCGCATTGTCTCTTTAGTGTTCAGTGCCTAAGACGCATATGTTTAAAAAAAAAAAAGGCTAACAGTAAAAGCAGCAAAATTCAGTAACTGACTGCCACGTTATTCCCAGCAGAACCGTTTTGGCAGACTTACAAAGTTGTGCATGGTGAGTGGGACATCGTCCAGCACTTCCACCAGAAGCTCCTCCCCAACCAGCGGGGTGATGTCTGTGCACCAGTCCGTCAGCCTCTTACGCCTGGGAGACAGAGAGAGAGAACAACTCTACTGCACAACATTCTTGACCTTTCTCTGATCATTCCTTTTATTATTTTCACTAAATGACTGAACATAAAGTGGGCGATGTGAGACAGATGGAAAATTGACACTACCAGAACACACAACTAATCCCTTAGTGACTCACTGTGTCACCTCCTGTGCCTGCTTTAATGCTATAAACCATCATCTGTCCAACTTCCTGTACGGCAAGCTTTTCCACTGTGCCACTTTCTCTCCCTCCTACAACCCTCTAAACTACCCCACTGTGCCACTTCCTGTCCCGGCTGTCACGCTGTAAGCAATCCCCCTGTGCCACTTCCTGTGCTAATGATATCCCCCTGTGCCACTTCCTGTCCCAGCCATAACACTAAGCGACCCCCCTGTGCCACTTCCTGTGCTAATGATATCTCCCTGTGCCACTTCCTGTGCTAATGATATCTCCCTGTGCCACTTCCTGTGCTAATGCTATCTCCCTGTGCCACTTCCTGTGCTAATGCTATCTCCCTGTGCCACTTCCTGTGCTAATAATATCTCCCTGTGCCACCTCCTGTGCCAATGTTATCTCCCTGTGCCACTTCCTGTGCTAATGCTATCTCCCTGTGCCACTTCCTGTGCTAATGTTATCTCCCTGTGCCACTTCCTGTGCTAATGTTATCTCCCTGTGCTACTTACTGTCCTGGCTGTAACGCTGTAATAAAATGGGTTTTATGAACTGAGGGAAGTGAAATTGGCGATGAGAGCTCACCCTTCCAGAAGACGGAAAACAGCACAGCACTCCTGAGTCAGCCCCCGCACTTTGAGTGCTTTATCCAGACTGTCATGAACGGTCTGCCCTGGCCGCACGTTCACCTGCACACAGAAAACAGTACCGCATGATCTTTATCCAGGCTGTTATGAACGGTCTGCCCTGGCCGCAGGTTGACCTGCACACAGAAAACAGTACTGCATGATCTTTATCCAGGCTGTTATGAACAGTCTGCCCTGGCCGCAGGTTCACCTGCACACAGAAAACGGTACTGCATGATCTTTATCCAGGCTGTTATGAACGGTCTGCCCTGGCCGCAGGTTCACCTGCACACAGAAAACAGTACTGCATTGCCTGCATGAGATACTCAATATCACAGAAAACTCAAATGAACTATCCCAAGTCCGCTGCAGCACTGCATATAATCTGACTGAGCCACTTGAAACAAATATGACAGAATCAATACGATGCCTTAAAATGAATGGCTCAAGGAAAGCAAAATTATGGGACAAAAAATCACTTTCCGATCATTTTCGATGAGTATGTAACCTTATATAACTTGTAATGACAGCAATGCCCAAAACCAATGGAGTGCACATCGAACGAGGAAGTATATTTTCCTAGCCTACCATTTTATTAAACAATTAGCGCAGATATTAATGGAAGATAATACCCTATAGCATCACGTCCTGTATTTACCTGAAATGGTGTATCCCCAGTATGAACTTACTAATAACAAATATATCAGTTTTAATGATTTTGGACAGGGAATGAATCTGCCTTCAGTGTGAAGCCTATGCAACTGCAATGTTTATGAACAAATAAATGTAATGATGACGTGTCAAAATCTTGTTTAATTTATAAGAACATATATATTTCTTAATCTAAATGGCATATTAGCCATATGCGTTCTCGTAACTTTCAGCCAGGCGCGCTTATTTCTCAACCCTGTGCACATCATACAATATCCTACCTGGCCGTGGACGATATAACATAGGGCAATACTTTTCTCTGTGTTTTTCCTCGTGGTATGAAATAAATTTACTTCATAAAAAACCTGTCGGGCAAACCCGACATTGCACCCGAGGGCTCCTGCTAATTCTAATCAACTGTAAGTCACTTTGGATAAAAGCATCAGCCAAATAACATGTTATGTAATGTAGTGTAGTGTAGTGTAGTCGTGCCACACCCTCCGGCACCATAACTAGAAACTTGTAGGAATCGCTTTGGAAATGAAGTTAGCTGAAGCCCTCACTTTTTTGACCTAATAGAGGCAAAGTACAGCACGTCCAGAAGTTGGACCCAGGAAGTAGCTCGCCACCTATAATTTTCCCATAGACAATTTTTCAAATGTGATTTTTGTAAAATCGAGAGAACTACCAAGTGTCCTTATGTGCAATACATACCAAGAAACAAAAAAACTATGAGCCTAATGCAAGAACCACTTTTTTGAGAACCACAGATTTGATCACTCGTTACTATTCATCAATTTTCTTGCATTTCAAATTTTTTTTTAAAGGAACAATGGGTAATTTCAGACTCCTAATGGTCAAGAGAGGAATTGCAGCAACAAACACCTTCAAACCTCCCCCTCAAACCACAACACTGTTTATCCCTCCCCCCCAAACCACAACACTGTTTATCCCTCTCCCTCAAACCACAACACTGTTTATCCCTCCCCCTCAAACCACAACACGGTTTATCCCTCCCCCCAAACCACAACACTGTTTATCCCTCCCCCTCAAACCACAACACGGTTTATCCCTCCCCCTCAAACCACAACAATGTTTATCCCTCCCCCTCAAACCACAACACTGTTTATCCCTCCCCCTCAAACCACAACACGGTTTATCCCTCCCCCTCAAACCACAACACTGTTTATGCTTCCCACAGTCTATGAATATAATGTGTAATATACAGTCAGGTCCATAAATATTGGGACATCGACACAATTCTCCTCTTTTTGGCTCTATACACCACCATGGCTCAGGCAGTAAGAGCAGTCGTCTGGCAGTCGGAGGGTTGCCGGTTCGATCCCCCGCCCGGCCGGTGTCAAAGTGTCCCTGAGCAAGACACCTAACCCCCAAATGCTCCTGACGAGCTGGTCGGGGCCTTGCACGGCAGCCAATCGCCGTCGGTGTATGAATGGGTGAATGGAGAAGCATCACTTGTACAGCGCTTTGGATAAAGGCGCTATATAAATGCCTGTCATTTGCCATTTACAATGGATTTGAAATGAAACAAACAAGATATGCTTTAACTGCAGACTTTCAGCTTTAATTTCAGGGTATGTACATCCAAATCAGGTGAACGGTGTAGGACTTACAACAGTTTCTATATGCGCCTCCCACTTTTTAAGGGACCAAAAGTAATGGGACAATTGGCTGCTCAGCTGTTCCATGGCCAGGTGTGTGTTATTCCCTCATTATCTCATTTACAAGGAGCAGATAAAAGGTCTAGAGTTTATTTCAAGTGTGCTATTTGCATTTGGAATCTGTTGCTGTCAACTCTCAATATGAGATCCAAAGAGCTGTCACTATCAGTGAAGCAAGCCGTCATTAGGCTGAAAAATCAAAACAAACCCATCAGAGAGATAGCAAAAACATTAGGTGTGGCCAAATCAACTGTTTGGAACGTTCTTAAAAAGAAAGAAAGCACCGGTGAGCTCAGCAACACCAAAAGACCCAGAAGACCACGGAAAACAACTGTGGTGGATGACAGAAGAATTCTTTCCCTGGTGAAGAAAAACCCATTCACAACAGTTGGCCAGATCAAGAACACTCTCCAGGAGGTAGGTGTATGTGTGTCAAAGTCAACAATCAAGAGAAGACTTCACCAGAGTGAATACAGAGGGTTCACCACAAGATGTAAACCATTGGTGAGCCTCAAAAACAGGAAGACTAGATTAGAGTTTGCCAAACAACATCTAAAAAAGCCTTTACAGTTCTGGAACAACATCCTATGGACAGATGAGACAAAGATCAACTTGTACCAGAATGATGGGAAGAGAAGAGTATGGAGAAGGAAAGGAACTGCTCATGATCCAAAACATACCACCTCATCAGAGAAGAATGGTGGTGGTAGTATCATGGCGTGGGCATGTATGGCTGCCAATGGAACTGGTTCTGCAGTTGAAGCACATCTTGTTTGTTTCATTTCAAATCCATTGTGGTGGTGTATAGAGCCAAAAAGATCAGAATTGTGTCGATGTACCAATATTTATGGACCTGACAGTAAATCATTATTGTACAGTTCAGTGTTCTCGTGCACTGTTTTGGAAAGCTAACAGTGATAAATGCAACAGAGCCTGCCGTCTTTTCATAGTGTTTACAGGTGACTTGACATCTTGACTTTGGTGTGCTACACAACACTATTTATAGTTTTCATTTTAGCTAACCAACTATACTGTGAGCAAGCAAGTTATTTGTAACTAGTTGGCTATATAACTAAGATACGATAGTCTACCACAAAACGCAACTGCAAATTACAGTTTGAGAGAAATAAAGGTTTACAGATGATTGAACAAAAGGAACGTGTAGCTGCCCAAATTGCACTTCAGACAAGTGATCACTGAAACTGTATATATTGCTTATGTACTTACAAAACAATACCAGTTCGCTATAACAAGAAAATTAACGATTACCAATTAGCTTCCCGAATGTACAAATATCCACCTGAAGCACAGCGCTTGTGCAATCGCTACTATGCTCGTCTTGACTATATTATATCATAAGTGGATATTTGTAAATTCTTCAAGCTAAATATAGCTAATTTGCTTGTTGCGACCGATAACAAACTGGCATTGTTTCATAACTACATATGTATTCTTAGCTTGGATAATAAGCAATAATACACAGAGTTTCAGTGATTGCTTGTCTGGAGTGCAATCTGGGCAGCACACGAATTAACACGATCAGAATAAGCCCCCAGAATGCCATTGGCTGTCGCAGTTGGAACCATTTTTCAACCGATGAGCTTTAATTGCTGTACAGCTGTATAATGTTTTGATACATTTGATGACCCGACAAATGTACACTCCGAAACCCGGATTTAAGGACTATAAACACAGGCAGGGGGTGAGTCAGTGAGCCTTTTTCAATGATAGGAAGGGATTTACACGGGTCTTGTAACAATGTTTTAACAAATTTTACCTATTGAACCTTTAAGTAGGAACAAAATTTACGAGTGGTTCTGACTGTCGTCCAAGTCATGGAAACAACGCACTCCATGGAAACAAGACACTCCAACGGAGGGGCATTAAGTGCATGTCATTGCAGCTTGTCTGTCTCACAGAACCTGGATCAAACTTTCAAATTCAGCATTGCAGATCAAATAGGAATCAAGATTCAGCAACTGCATTGCTTATTTCTCAACGGTCCACCATAGTTTTATGTTTTGCCAATGGATACTGTATTCTACTGTATTTTAGCACATTTTAAATTTAGGACAGTTTTCTGAAGTTAGGAGTGTTTGTTGAAGCCAGAGTGAACAAACAAGCCCTTCATACCAAAAAAAGATACATTTATACATATTATAAGAATAGGAATTTACTTGCATGAGGCCCAATCTCCATATGACCGTCATTTTCACCATCACAAGTGTGTAGAACCATTTTTCTCATTAACAAAATCTGATCTCTTCAGTACAGTACATCTGGGGAATTTACTCCTGGTTGCCAATATACGCTGCCGTGTCAAGCTTTCCAAAATATCAATAATATAAAAATGAGTTGAAAAATACTTTTTGTACACAGATAGACTGTAGTAAATAAACATACTTTATTCTGAACAAAGCAGACTATTACAATAAGAGCACTGCTGGGGACTCTTACCACAGTGCGCTGCTTGTTGGGGAGGTAGACCCGGATCGTACCGCCTCCCCGGGGCGTGTCCTCAGGGCTGGTCTCCCCAGAAGAGGAGCAGGAAGAGGAGGACATGGTGGGAGGCAAGCAGAGGGCGGGAGGCTGTTCTGACAGAGGAGCGGCAGCACAGCTTCATTCACTTTGGGCCTCACCTGAAACCTAGAGCACAGGCAGACACATTAACACCACCACCACCACACAGACAGACACATCAACACCACCACCACCACGCAGGCAGACACATCAACACCACCACCACCACACAGACAGACACATCACCACCACACAGACAGACACATCACCACCACACAGACAGACACATCACCACCACACAGACAGACACATCACCACCACACAGACAGACACATCAAGACCACCATCACCACCACACAGACAGACACATCAACACCACCACCACACAGACACACATCAATGCCACCAACACACAGGCAGATGCCCCGTGGATCACCAATCACCACCACCAATCATTTTACAAACAGCTTGAAAGAAATTGCACTTTGACTTTGAAATTGAAAACCTCCAAGATGATATGAAGAATTCAAAAGCACAAAAACAATGTGTAAAACACATTTTAGTGCGCTTTAAGATAAAGAAAAGAAAGTTTATCAACGGTCCGCCATATTATTACGTTTTGCCAAAAACAAATGAACCACAGTCTACCCAATCAGGTATCGGTTGTCCCTCTTTTGTAGACAGAACTGCCGCTCACTGGATGTTTTTTCTTTTTTGCACCATTCTCTGCAAACTCTAGAGACTGTTATTCATGAAAATACTACAGTATCCAGGAGCCAAAGCACCTGTTACTATGCTGATCATGTGGGCCTACACAGAACTGGTCCCTGTGACTGGATTATTCCTAATGCAATGCTCTTCATAAATGTTATGTACCCTTGCCCGTTTTCAATTAACCAAAAGACTCATTGGCAATTTTTTGAGGAGATGTTTAAACAGGGAGCTATATGCCCCTCCAAGGTAGAAAGTCCTTTAAAATAACCATGCCCACACATCCCACACTATATGCGTGTGACTATTGGCTCAGGACCATAGTCTTCAGTTTAGCGCGCTACTTGTGGTGGAGAGAGCAGTCCCATCCCCGTCACACACAATCTCAAATCACTTCCTCTCTACGATACACAAATAAAAACTTTAAAAAAAAAATCCATAAAATACACGATTCCAATGAGTTGATCGAGTCAAGTGGCGAGATGCCTGGTCTTGGTAGGCCAGAGTCTGGAGTCTTCTGTTAGTACTCATTGCTTTACTGGTCAATTAAAAAGGCTGGCTGCAGTCAGATCACTACAACTGGTTTCTTCAGCCCAAACTGATTTTAAAGCGAAAACAAAAACAGGCAGGCTCTGTGGCCCAGATGTAAAGCCACGATACAGGTGTAAATTGGCTTAATATCAATACAGGCTAGCACTGGACAAAGTAAAAGTTATTCAACTTATCAACTCTTCGTACTGTTCTGTCTGCTACAAATACATTAATTTTAAACAAAACAGGGCAAAGCAGCCCGACTAGAAATGTAATATCTGGAGCTAAACAAGTGCGATGCCAAAACCATGGAGCTAAGTTACATCCGTCCATATAGCTAGCTACGTAGAGGCCGACGGGAAGTCTGGTTCAGTTGTCAATTCCTATGTACACGGGAAAAGAGCAATATATACGTTTCTATTCCGATCTAGATTCGCGAGAGAAACCAACTTTATTCGTTTTGTAAAATAGTTGCGGTGTCAATTAAGATGACGAATTGTAAAGCATCTAAAAGTTAACCAGGTGGCTACCTGTGCTACATTTCAAAACTAGCCACTACTGTGGAATAGTAGTTAGCTAGCACGACGGCTAAGTGCCGCTTTTTGTCATTCCCAAGAAGCGTTAGCTCTACCATCAAGTCAAGCAAGTGTATTCTCTGAAAATATAACAACGTTAGCTATAAAGCGTAGCGGGCGAGTTAACCACTAAACTATGTTAGTAATGGCCATTTGTAGTTCAGTACCCAGAAACCATTTCCTACTCAGCCGAGCAGGCTACCTAGTGAGTTAGCATAGCTAAATTAATGTACCAGCTAACGCTATTAAACACAATTTAATTCTAGTTTGTGTAAACTCAAGAACCCCTGGTAATCCCGACTACGCAGATGAGCGTTAACTACATTCGGCGCAAATCACACAAAAGCTCGAGCTAAAGATCAAAACACAATTTTGTCAACCATAAACATTTGTTCGACCTGCGAGCCCTACGGTGGGCTAACTTAACAGTATGATGCGCTAGCTAGTGAACGTGCTGGTAGTACAGCGGCCCTTGGATCTCAACACATCGTTAAAAAGTAACGTCAGCGATGTCCTCCAGCTAGCTAGCTAGCCAGCACATGAACGACAACTAAAGTAGCCAATTCGTTACAGTGAAATATAAACCGCGGTATGTGTCACTGCAGTTAAAATTCTGATGCATAGCATTAGCTGGCTCTTAGCAGGTAGCATGAGTACGCTATGCTAAGGTAGCTATGGTTTTCACGGAAAGGATTAGCTAACGCTAGCTCACGTTTGCGCTCTTCAGATTAGGGAGATAGTTAGGCTAGCTAGCTACCGATAACCTGCCACTGGGCCTAAAAGCAGGGCTTTGTATATACATACAACGGCAGGGAAACAAACGTCTGAATTGTTCAGCAAAAGAGCGACCGCATTAGAAATAACATAACTATGTTAAACGTCACGTTTCCACAGGAATGTTTTTCATAATGTGAGCACCTACCTGAGGAGGACATCTTGAGTTCTCAATCTGAACAGGCAGACAAGCTTCAACAGCTCTATTCCGCCTCCTCATTGGTGCAGTCGTACGGTGGGGGAGGAGTCTTCTGATTGGTACAGTCGCACAAAAGGCTCCTCCGATTGGTGCTGCCCTACAAGGGGCTCTTCTCATTGGTGTTAAAATTGTAAGAACTGGTAAAGGGGGGTGAAACAATTCTAAAAGTAACAATTTAATTGCCACATATTTCTAATTATAACCAAAAACTATGTTTTAAGTGAAATGTTTGCCATTTGGCAGACGCTCTTATCCAGAGTTGATACAGTTGATTAGACTAAGCGAGACAATCCTCCCCTGGAGCAGTGCAGGGTTAAGGGCCTTGCTCAAGGGCCCAACGGCTGTGTAGATCTTATTGTGGCTACACTGGGATTACAACCACCGACCCTGTGTGTCCCAGTCATTTACCTTAACAACTACGCTACAGAATGCCCTTTGCATTTGCATTTGCCGAAAGCCTCAAAAGACAGGGAATTAAATTGATCAGCCCTAAAGTTAACATCATCTTGCTCTCCATCAAGGTGTCAGCACAGAACTCTGTCAACTGCTACAGGCATGTATAATGCCTATTCTATGTCAAACAGCATGTGCTCGCCACTGGATAGATTGTTCAAGATTCCAATCCCTCAAATAATTCACAATCTCAGAGTAGTGCACTGCAAAGTGTATTGGCAATTTTGCATAGTACAGTTTCAGACTATATATTATTTCCAACATGACCCCTTTGGTACCAGATATCTTTGAAGTACTCCTCCTCACATTTAAGACCTTAAAATGGGCTCGCCCCTCCCTATCTTAAGGACCTCCTCTATCCCTACATTGCTCCACAAACTCTTCATTCCCAAAATGCAGGATTCCTTATCCTGCCTTTTCCTCTCGAGCCCCTTATACTTATACTTATTTACTTACTTATTTCATGCAAAAATATGATAATAAATTTATAAAATTTATATGATGTTGTTATTGTGGATTATTTTGTGATATTCTGTCTCTCAATGTTAAAATGTACCTATGATTAAAATTCTACACAGTTCCATTCTTCGTAAGTGGGCAAACCTATAAAATCAGCAAGGGATCAAATAATTATTGCTCCCACTGTATATGCTTTCCCTGGGACAAGTTATTTGCAAACATGGCACTAACTTCCACTGCTATGCTGATGACACACAGTTGTATCTATCAGTCAAACCTGAGGAAGTTGTCCAGCTGTCAAAAATGGAATGCTAAATTTGCTAAATTCAGATAAGACTGAGATAATTGTAGTGGGGCCCAAGTCGTTGGGATGTAAATATTGATGGAATTTGCCAAATATTGATGGAATTTCCATCACTTCAAGTGCTGTCATCAAAGACCTTGGTGTTACTTTTGATCCAGATCTTGCATTTGATGCACATATTAAAAACATCTCTCGGGTTGCTTTTTATCACTTGAGGAATATCTCCAAAATTTGGAAGATACTGTCCCTAAATGATGCAGAAAAGCTAGTCCATGCTTTTGTTACCTCAAGATTAGATTACTGCAATGCTCTTTTGTCTGGATGTGCAAATTCCTCTCTGAAAGGGCTCCAGCTAATTCAAAATGCAGCAGCTCGTATTCTTACAAGAACAAGGAGACTTGAGCACATCAGCCCAGTGTTAGCTTCACTTCACTGGCTGCCTGTTAAATTCCAAATAGATTACAAAACACTACTTCTGACTTTTAAAGCCTTACATGGGCTTGCCCCTCTGTATTTAAATAGTTTACTTAATCCTTATACTCCCTCACGAATACTCCGTTCGCAGGGTGCAGGTCTCCTTGTTATTCCTCGAATAACTAAAAGTTCCAGAGGTGGCAGAGCCTTTTCTTATCGTGCTCCTCTCCTCCTTGCCTGCTCATGTTCGGGGTGCAGACACTATCACCTTATTTAAAGCTAGGCTAAAAACATATCTCATTAGTCTGTCCTATAGTTGAGGGGCAGGAGTGGGTGGCTGGCATAAGCTATAGAGTCTCTGGTGGACTTGGCAGTCAGTGCTGTCAGTGGATCATTGTTGGTGCTGTGCTGTGTTAAGTATAACCAGTCATGGTCTGGTGGTGACTGTCTCAAGCCTGCCCTCATGGCTGTGTTGGATTCTCAACAATTAATATTGAGGTCCAGTCTGTTACAAGTGGTCAAGCTCTTCCAGGGATGACAATACATCTAACCATTCTGACCATCTTGAATTCAAACAATGATAACATTTTTTCATTTTGATGACATTGATGACATTCATTGAAACAATTCATTTTGAAACATGAGTTAAAGATTTTCAGTGAGGAACGTGCTTTTTGAGGTGAACCATAATGTGTTGCCGTATGCATAAAATGTTTCAGCAAATGCTCCTTTAGTTAAGACAACATAAAGAATGTTGTGGGAAATGGGCCAAAGGGATAATACATGTCACAAACTATGTGACCTTGACTGCCATGCTGGAGGACAAGGACTGCTCATAGAACTCAATGTATTTTTCCACTAAAAATATTGTTTTTTAAATCTCAGATCAACAACAAAGCATATAAATACAGTGATACCACAGATTCATTATGGTTAATATCTGGGCAGTTTATGTTTGCTCAAATTGAGCTGATCAGGAGAGAGACAAGTAGTTTTTTTGTTTGCCAAAGATTATTACCCACCAGGGAGATAAAGTTGGTTGGTTTTAAATTGGGATATTTGGATTCCAGCTTCAATAGCTCAGGAAATATACATGAAATACTGAAACAAATTCTGAAAGGAGGATACAAAAGACAACAAGCTACAACCTTAGTATTTAGTCTTGCCTGTTTCAACAAAATCGAGCAAATAGTCGATTCCCCTCCCGACACGTAAAGGCCCATCTACAAAGTTCACCCACAGAAATCTATTACTTTTAAAAATCCATAATACTTTACAAACATGAGCTTTACAGAACTAACCCCGACTCAACAAGACAATGATTCATCAGCAGCCCCTACCACAGCTTTTGTAACCATGAATGCTCTACTGCTAAATCCGGTACAGCGGTGGTGTGCATGGTCTCTAACGAAATACATAATTAAACTGTACCTTGGCTAAATGTTGGTATATTTTTAGGAGGATAAATCCAATAGTTTACTAAACATGAGTCAGAGAAGGCATCAAAACCACCTTTACAATGAATTCTCCTGAATCTCCAAAAAAAAAAAATTCAATAGATTCTCAGCTGTAAAATGGAATACCTTAACTCAAAGAAACTGTTGGCCTTTTATTAAAGACAAAACAATGGGGGGTGAAAGAAGAAAAAGAAATCAAAAGTTGCAAAAACTGCACCCTGCTGCAGTCCACAAAACCCTAACACACCCTCAAATGAAAAACGCAGGCCTCTTGTAGCCCTCACAACGAGGTAATTGGCCACAGCTACCGTGGTTGCATTGAATCCAATTCATGTGGCCATACCTGCATGAAGGGCTTGGGACCCCAATCAGGACATCTGGACACCAATGAGGAAGCAGGCCACTGCCAGGGTCAAATGATCATGGAGAGGGCCCCTCGTCCAGAGGCCAAAGTGCAGCTTCTGCCAGCTCCCTTAGATAGGGTGGTGGAGCTGAGGCCTGGCTTGGAGGGCCCACAGAGCAGGCTGGTCACCTGGAGGGCCCACAGAGCAGGCTGGTCACCTGGAGGGCCCACAGAGCAGGCTGGTCACCTGGAGGGCCCACTGCTGAGGCTGGTGGCCAGGGACAGGGTGACAGGGCAACAGACTCTGACAGCTCCTCTGGGTAGGGCACAAAATGATAGTGGTTATTTCATTTATTTACTCATATATCAATGAACTACCATGTCTGAACCAATATTTTGGCAAAGCCTTTCTTCAGCCATCTTGAAAACCTCAGGTCTGGTGTGGTAGGTACTTGATATATCAATAAATAAGATAAAATAAATAGCCATTCTATTTTTTAAGAACTCTGGGTGACTTGTGACATAATGTAAGCATTACCATGGGCTGTAATGTAAGATGATGGTCAATAACAGGAAAGAGGCCGGTTACATGAACACAGATTAATCTTAATCCTGGACTAAATGCAGTTTTGTATGGATAATCTCCTATTAAATTTAGTCTAGGACTAGGCTTCATCTGTATCTGTGACTCAAGAATCAGAATAATTACTTAATTAAGTGTTTAAATTTGAATCACATTGCAAACCATTGTTTTGGTTTATTAATATATATTAACTAATAAATATTGGGATAACTTTTAATACATTGATGAAAATCCTTTGCAGTCAATGACTGCCTGAAGTCTGGAACCCATGGACATCCCCAAATGCCAAGTTTCCTCCCGTGAGATGCTCTGCTTGGCCTTTACTGCAGCCACCTTTGGTTGCTGCTTGTTTGTATGTCTTTCTGCCATCAGTTTTGTCAGTCAGTGAAAAGCATGCTGAATTGGGTTGATGTCAGGTGACTAACTCGGCCATTGAAGAATATTCAATTTCACAGTGCATTCCTTCTTTTAAGAATGTACCAAATTGTTTATTTGGCCACTCCTGAAGTTTCTGCTATCTGTCTGATAGGTTAGTTTAGTTTTCATCCTAAAGGTGGCCTCCTTTACTTGCATCCTCTTTGGACCACATATTGAGAGTTCCCATGAACAGCTACCAAATGCCAATTCAACACTTGGAATGAACTCCGGACCATTTATCTGCTTAATTTTTCATGAAATACTGATTGTTTTGTTTCAAATCCATTGTGGTGGTGTACAGAGGCAAAAATACAAAGGTGGTGTCACTGTCCAAATACTTATGGTATATTCCTTCATGATGAAAATTGACAAGGATGTTGGCAACATTAGTGATAGTGCCATCATTAAGCCCAATCACATGTGCATTCATCAGAACAAAGAGCAGGAAGCCTGTGCCAAAAAATATACCATTGCCTCTTCCTCCCCCTTCACCTCCTGTCGCTCCTTCACATCCTTCAGGAGATCTTCAAACTGGAAGATCAGGATTTGTGGAAGCTCTACGGAGTTGGGCATGGCACGAAACACAGAGGAGGACTTTGCTGGTGCTGAATTATCTGATCTGGGACAGGTGGCCCTGCAGTGGCTGATTTGGGAGTAGATTCTCCATGTGTTTGTGCTGCTGCTTGATGAGTGATTATGGCCCCAGAGCTAAGAGAGGTTTTAGGTGTTGCAGATTGTACGGGTTTGGTTTTCACTCTTCACTTCATGTTTAAGGCTGAATATTCAATTCACATTACAAACCATTGTTTTGGTTTATTAATATATATTAACTAACAACTAATAAATATTGGGATCATTTTTAGTACATGGATGACAATCCTTTGCAGTCTGGAACCCATGGACATCACCAAATGCCAAGTTTCCTCCGTTGAGATGCTTTGCTTGGCCTTTACTTGTCTAATTGACAATTCAATTTTATTTGTATAGTGCTACAAATCACAGTAGACTGTGACAAAGACAGTTTACAGAGGGGAAAAACATGGGGAATATCTGCCCTACGTCCCCAAATAACATATGAGGTAAATGATGTAAATGACTCCTAGTAGGAGAAAGATATTTGTCTAGTGATTTGTCAACACAGCGACACATTTCCACAGTCATGAGTGTTTCATTGCAGAAGAGCTTACTACCTCCTTCAGACACAATTTCAGCAAAGCGCCCATCTCTCCGCATATACACACGCATATATACAAAGGCGGAGAACATCCTCGATTTTCATGTTTTTAAAGAAGGGTTTGCTTTTGCACAAACATAGAAAGTCGCTAATTCTAGCTAATTCTGGCAGGCTCAGGGTCAGATGTGCTCTCAAAATGTATTGTGAGTTCTTCACATTCTTCAATTAACCAGCAGGGAAAGGGGGTGGCTCCAGCTGCACTGTGAGGTGTGCCTCTCTACATCCTATCCCTTATTTTCGCTGACAAGAATTTGAGGAGAATGATGGACTTGGTGTTGAGTGCATCCATTAGGGTTCCATCCATTCTGCAAGATATACTGTATGACTTTCCATCATCTGTACAAAAGGAGAAAGTTGTAATCTCCTTTGTCCCGGGGGGGCAGGGGGTAGAATAGAATGTGTAGCTGAGGTAAGTGATGTACACTATTCAATTGATTCATCAACTCCTCAATCTAAAAGGTAAAATAGGTCCTTTTCCACTGTTAAAAATAACATTATGTAATATGGTACAAAACTCTGGGGGCTGTTGGGCATCTATTGAAGCTCTATTCTTGAGCATGCCCCATGGCCTTTTTTTAAATCCAAACTGCGGCAGTGCCGTCTGTGGCTGGCAGCCCCACAGGATGACATAATTGACCAGAGAAGGAGAGGTTAGTTGATGTAGTGGGTTGCACTGCCGCCTCACAGCAAGGGGGTCCTGGGTTCGAATCCCGGTCAGCCGGGGCCTCTGTGTGGAGTTTGCATGGTCTCCCCGTGTTTGCGTGGGTTTCTTCCAGGTACTCCGGTTTCCTCCCACAGTCCAAAGACATGCAGGTTAGGCTGATTGGAGAGTCTAAATTGCCCGTAAGTATGAGTGTGTGAGTGAATGGTGTGTGTGCCCTCCGATGGACTAGCGACCTGTCCAGGGGGTATTCCTGCCTTTCGCCCAATGTATGCTAGGATAGGCTCCAGCCCCCCTGCGACCCTGTTCAGGAAAAGCGCGTTAGGATAATGGATGGAGGAGAGGTTTGTTGACTCGTTGTGTCATTGTGTCATCATATACTGTGCATTCTTCATGCAATCTAAAACAGGTGCGTGGGGGTAGGACCCAAAACGCACAACTCAGACAACAAAGATGTGAATAAAGTTAAAATAAAATTAAGAGATTGTCCAATGAGTGTAGTCAAAAACAAGCAAAGTTCATACGCAGTAAATCCAGCCAAAACCAAAGTACAGTACCGAGGGGGAAGGCAGTCTTGAAATTGGTAAACCATGCAAAAAGTCCAGTAACCAGGAAAGCTGTCAGCGGGGCAGTAGTGCAGACGGACGGCAGGCAGGCTCAGAGTCGAAGGCGGTGCAAGAGTCAAGACCGAAGTCCGCTCTGCGGGGCAAAAGCACTAAGACAGCAGGCAAGAGTTTGTGGTACAGGCAGGCAATGGTGAACAAAACAGAAATCAATAATGATGGTCAATAAACAGGCTTGGATCTAGGGTAGACAATGGCTTGGAAACCCGCTCAAGCATGCACTGAAAGGTGTCTCGTGGCGCAGCCTGTAGAGCACTGACCGCATGCTCATTGCGAGCCGCGACGTCGACATTTGTCGCTTGTCTTCCTCTCTCTCGCTCCCATTCGTCCTGTCTCTCTATACTATATACTGTCCAATAAAGCTGAAAAAGGCCTAAAAAATATCTAAAAAAAAAAGCATGCACTGAAAAACAGGAGGCAACAATTTTGCAAAGACATGACATGAACACTGAACTTATATGCAGGCATATGTAGACAGGTGCAGACAATTAGCTTGAGAGCAGCATGTGAATGGAAATCAGTTGTGGAGGATTGACAAGTTAACAAGATAATTAGTAATCGTTCGTAATAAACCTATCCTGACTTAGCGTTCGTACATTAGTAAATGACATGCACAAGAAACGTAAGGTAAACATGAATACATGGTTAGAATGTTAGTATTACTCAATCCTGATCTAAAGTTAGTAGATTAGCAAGGAGACAAGGGAAAATGAAACAATTTTGGAAGTGTGAGCGACAGAAAGGGAGAGAGAGAAAGCATGAACGCAAGGTTTGCGGAAAGACATGAATGCTAAACAATGAATGGAACAACATAACATGAAACAAACATAAACCGTGACATAAGTTAGCAAACTTTGGCATGAATAAACTATATAACATAACATGACATGGCAAGGCTAAGAAATAAATGGTAACAACACTAAACATGAAACGTAACATGACATGAAAATGAAACGTAACAAGAAATAAAACATAAAAAGGTGGCAAGACTAGAATAACATAATACGTGACATGACAATAAAATAACTAAGACAATAACTGAACATGAAACATGACCTGACAAGCATGAAACATGAGACAATCCCTGGTAAAAATCTTTCCCAGGATCCTGTAGATGTGTCTTGCTCCTCCTAATTAGAAGCAAGATCCTCAGCAAGATCCTGGCTATCGATAGGATCTCTCTCAAAGACATTCAGGATCCTTGTAAAATCTTATCAAGAAACTGGATTGTTGTAAGATCTTGCTTAGGAATCGAATCCTGTTCAAGATCTTAAGTAAGAATTTCTGCATATGTGTAACAAGTTACAAGTTACGGATTACTAAAAATACCCTAACTAGCGAGTAGGCTATGTTTATGTGCATTCTGGTATGTGGTTTGCTGACGCACATATTAATCATTTCTGGGGGCCTATAAATAGCCTGCAACAACTAGGTACAAGAAAAATGCCTTACTTGTTGGGGTTCTTGTTCTTCCCTGCTTGTATGCAGGTTCGTGTCAGGCTTCAAGGTCACCATAGACGAAGTGGTGGAGGTTGAGGCTCTGCACGTGCATAGCCTATTGAGGAAATTGCTAGCTGCTCTTTTGCCGACATTAGTAATTCACGTTTATCGAGTAGGCTCATTAAAGAGCGAAGGAATGTGCATAGCGGGGCTCCAGTTCTGTTAATACGGCGGTAACTGGCTACGTGGAGCACTGGTGTTTTTAAACTGTGTGGTACCAACCTTTCCGTGGGGTTCTGTATTTATTTGTATTTCTAATATATCCTTACTACTGACAAACCAACTGTTGATCAAGTTGGGGCTTTGGGGCGGTTTACTGCCTTGCAGTGCGTGGTTTGGGATCTGGTTTGGGATCTGGTTTGGCCTGGAGGTCGCTACGGCACCGTCGGAAGTGGTGCTGTTCTTTTCACTGCATGTTATAGCGTAGGGGTGTCAAACTGAATTCCCAGGGGGCCGCAGTGTCTGGGGTTTTTGTGGTTGCCTTTCAATCAGCTGTCAATTAAGGCCTTGAGAACAAGGTGTGTAGATTCTTTAGCCAATTAAAGACTTCAATGAACCACAGGTGCCAGGAACAACCTGAAAACCAGCAGACACTGTGGCCCTCCAGGACTGGAGTTTGACACCTGTGTTATAGCGTGTGTGTAGAAGTAGAATATTTGATTCACCATGTCCGTATCTCACCGATTTAAAGTGCATGTGTGTGTATGTCTGCTGGCACCTTCACGGGTTTTCGTTTCTACGTTTTCTACTGTGTTACTTTGGATTGTAACAAATAAACTTTTTTATTATTGAAGTCTCTGCTTGTTCATTTAGTTAAACATACCTATGTGGGGATTGATCACCAATCCTCGATTCTTAAATTATTTCCTTGGGCGTAATTCCAAAGGTGGCATGATGGAGTGGTGCTATGCCAGGTCACACATGCATGATTGTAAGATTTAAAATGGTTAAAATCTCGAATAGGATTGTTGGGTAAACGAGGATTAATTAACTTGCATTTAAAACAGCAACCCCTGAATCCAGCAGTTTTCACCCTCATCTAAATATCCAACACTCTGAATACTGAACATGTGTGTCAACAGTTAAAACAACTCACTTAACCAACATGGGAAATATGTTTATTTGATTTAATTGGATAATTATCAAAGATATGGTAAATGGTTGGAATTTATGAAGCGCCTTTATCCAAAGCGCTGGATAATTGATGCTTCTCATTCACCCATTCATATACACCATTCACACACCAATGGTGATTGGCTGCCATGCAAGGCACCAACCAGCTGGTGATATCAATTATCAATTAAATCACCAAATTCAGTGATAGGCAGAGCAACCTGTTGGATCAACCTTTATCAAAATGCAAAACTTGCAACCAGGTGAAAATTAAGAGATTTATTTAGTTGCAAAAATGATTCACATCTGATGTTCATCTACCTTAAAGGAGTAACATGGTGGTTTGTCACACTTTCTATGTCTTTATATGCAATTTGCACAAGAGGGCATTGAAGAAACACGATGAAAGTATTAAATATGTCCGTTCTTTAGTTTTGGAGAAATTTCTAAATGTTTTTTCCCATTTTCAACCGGTTGAGAATGTTTTCCTCTGTAATGTCGGGGATAGGCGGAGAGCCAGACGCGACTAAAGAGAAAGAAAACAAAGAACCTTTAGGAAGGCATCAGCAGTGTACACACACTCGCGAACTGAACACCTTCCTTACCTTTTTCTTTTAAGTGTATCAGAAACCCAAACCAGCACATTACCTGACTCAACAATCACTGAGTCTACCTTGTGCTTACCAGCATTGTGCCAGAGTGAACAGTGGACACTAAAGCGTTGATCGACTGTCAGCACTGGCCTTAAATACTCTCAGGAGGAAGGCTCCCCTGGCACTAATGAGGACCAGGTGAAAACAATGAGCCCCTGCCCTCTGGTGGCCCCAATCGGTCACTACCTCCCACCATGACATCCTCGTAGTGCATCACACGAGGATAAGCACTCCCCTCTCCACGTAGTTTGTGCCGCTGGCCTACAGGCAAGACACCTGTATGCAAATATTTCAGTAATGATATGCTTACTTGAAATTGCCTTTTGCGGAAGTAAAGTCTTCACTTTCTCCTCGTTATATTAAATTTCAGGTGTTGGAGTTGGCTGGATGAAGATGGAGGAAATAATCTTGCAAAGTTCTGGAATACCATTTAACTGTTTATTGACCAAGGCACAGACACAGAGGCTTCAGGAATTCCCCAACAAAGGCAGACAAACATGTTTATGTTTCATATCTTCTCCTTCTCCTTACTAACGAACCAATAAACTACAGTGACACCCTTCCGCTTATGCCTTCTTATGGTCATTAGACAGTTCTGGCAAATTTAAACTCCCTACATACTCACTACCACAAATGCTAGGGAGCACTCATAGACCGTTTTTTATGAAGTTACAAGGAAGGCCATGCTGGCAGAAGACATATGCGACCAGCAGTTCCGCTATTTCCTTGGCGGAGAGTAACTTAGGAAGGGGGACAAAGCAGATTTAGGGAAGCGGCGAACTCAAATGGTTTTCTCAGCTACAGTCACCAGAAGTGTTGGGACAGCAGAGTGATCGTGTGAGTGACCCCTGGGAGGCAGGTGAGGGGGGAGGTGTGCGCCCATGAAAGGACTTGGGGCCAGACCAGGTCAGGTGATCGCTGGAGGAGTCATTGGGAGCAGGGTGCCTTCTCAAAGCCTTCTGTACCATGTAGACTTTCAGAGGCGCGGGCAGGTGAATACAGCTGGGAGAGGCTTCATTGTTCTTGGATCCAGGGCAGTAGGTGAGTGTGAAATTAAACTGTTTAAAAAACAGGGACCAGTAGGCTTGGCGGGGGTTGAGTCATTTGGCAGACCATAAGTACTCCAGGTTACAGTGGTCCATCCAAACAACAAACAGAATGGGGCAAACCTCTAGCAGGTGATGCCACTCTTCAAAGGCTAATTTGACAGCCAATAGTTCACAGTCCTCGATACTGTAATTCCTTTCTGAGGGGGACAGACAACGGGAGAAGACGATGCAGGGGTGTATTTTCTTAGCGGTGGCTCGTTGTGACAGAACAGCCCCTACCCCGGTAGCCGAAGCGTCCACCTCCAGGGTAAACTGAGGTTTGCCTGTATCCAGCATAACATGAACGGGGCAGATGCGAAGTGCTGTTTCAGGTCCTGTGACCAGCAGAAAGTCATTTTCACAAAAAAGATCCTCCTCATTCCTCATCTAAGTTGCCACACTTTGGAACATTGGAGTCCCAGAAGGCAGTCCCATCCAGCAGGGTAACCCCGTCGCAACTTTAAAGTGTTCCGTGGGGAATGTCAAGGGCTGAAGACCAGAGAACACTGTGACAGGAAAGAATGTAGGATCCCTGCTCACCCGTGTAGCTATCAGGGGGTGACAGACGAGGCTCAGGGTGTGCTTGCAAATCCTCACGGACAGCAACGTCCAGGGTTCCAGAGACTTGAGCTCCAGCGAGGGTGTCGGACATATGGAGACTTTGGTGGATGGAGCAAATCTTCGATTTGTGCTGGCACAATCACTGTCCCTGAAGTCGGAGGGCTTCCTGTTATTACGGCTTGCTGTTTCCATCTCTGGCTAGATTGTTGTTTCCATCTCTGGCTAGATTGTTGAGTCAGAATGCGGGACAGAGAAACCAAGCGCAACCTAAAAGTAGATGAAACAGGAGTTTTTCACCAGCAGACAGTTACAGCAGCGGTAAGCAATGGGGGGGTCGTGGTCGCAAGCAAAGTTCATACACAAGTAGCAATCCAGAGCGGGGAACGTACAGAATCGGAGTTCAGTAATCAGAAGTCTAAATACACAGAAATTAGTGCAGAGCAGAGATGAGAGTAAACCAAATAAACATTATAATCTAGCAGAGTAAAGATGTGGACATATGGGTACATAAATAGAAGTAGAGGCTGAAATGACAAACCGATGTGAGTGTGGGAATCAGGTAATCAATAAATGAGGTGAGGGAGCTACGGAACGGGAGTACAGACAAAATATTGACACAGATTTCGTATTTATTGGATTGCTCCTCCCGAATCCGAGGTTTAACCATTGGTCGGAGCCTCCTTTCCAGCACCCTAGAGTAAACTTTCCCAGGGAGTGTGATTGACATTTAGTTTCAGTACATACCATTCTCATTCATTCATTATCCTAACCCGCTTATCCTGAACAGGGTCGCAGGGGAGAACATGCAAACTCCGCACAGAGAGGCCCCAGACGACGGGGATTCGAACCCAGGACCTCCTTGCTGTGAGGCGGCAGTACTACCCACTGCACCATCCATGCCGCCCCATTGACAGTTCTGTACTAACCAAATGTAAAAATTATTAGTTCAAAAAGATTTTTTTTTTCAATTTGGAACGCTACTATTGAGGCCCTTTTCTCCACTAGACTCACGCGCAAAGCCAAAAATATCATGGTTGACTGCTGTCACCCTGCCCACCCTCTGTTTACTTTCCTCCTCTCTGGCAGAAGTCAGTTCATCAAGCCTGGACTGTCCGGTACCAAGAGGCCATAAGTGGCATGAACTCTTTGTAGCACTTTCTTCAACTTTTGAACTTGCTTTGCACATGGTCACTTTGTTTATGCATATACAAAGTTTTTTGGCATAAGTTGTCTATTTGTTGTGTTTTTACTGTTTTAACTCACCAAATATTCCTGGTAATTCATGTTAATGAAGCATTGAATCTTGAGTGATGGGTAGGGCAGCTGGGTGGAGCTCCAGCTGACCCTCTGTACAGGGGCGTGTCTAGAACATTTTGAATGGGGGGTCCAGGCTGGGGCACAGACCCAGAGGAAGGGGGCCAGCCATCAAGGCTTACCATATATATAGTTTGCTGCGCACAGCAGACAGACGTGTATTTATACGACCGAACCTTAGCCCTAGCTTTAACCCTAACCTAACCTTCTTTTTTTTTTATATACCTGCCCCTGATTCTAGGCAATCATATACAGTGCCTTTCAAATTTTGCTGTTTGACAGCTCAAATTAAGATATATTTAAATGGGCTTTGTTACTCATCTACACAAAGTGCTCTATAATGTCAAATCCAAAGGGTAAATGTTGCATTATACATTTCCAAACTGTATGGTTGAATATCCCCTTAAGATTGTAGCACTTGTTCAGATTTCCATTTTATTCTTCTGCTTCAATAATATTCTGTTCTATCATAACCAATACACTGAAAGATAATGCCTTTTATTTACCCTTTATTGTGTAGTGTCCCCTTACTGTGTACAGTTTTGCAGGTAGTTAAATAGTCATGCAAATCTTAGTAGTATAGATACAGAAAAGTAAGATTATAAATAAATGTGTTTGTACCCAAACAATAAAGTTAAAATAAATCTGTACAATATTATAGCTAACTGCCTGTAGCTAGACTACATAAATGGCCATTAGGCAACAACCAGTAATATTAAGAGCACCCCTAAAACAAAATAAAATAACATGAGAATAAATGGATACAGTCCAGGTCAGAATTAACATTTTAACAGTTAAATTGTTTATTCTGAATATTGAAGATACAAACATAAACATATTAACAGTATGAACATGGATAAAACATGGATAAAAGGCCGTAAAAGCAAAGTAAATAGAAAAGTGCTATGTACAATATTCCAATATTCACAGTAGTTTGTACACAGTACAATGAGGTTTTGAACCTAAAAATATATAAAATAAAATGAATACAAAAAACAAAACAAATAACCATTTAGCTCTTGACTGGTGACTTCTGTGACTGGTGGGCAAAAAAAGGTATTCGTATGGGGGGGATTGGCACCATATATGAAGATATTTTTTGCACTTTTAGAAACTTTAGCCATAAGTTCCATGCAATTATGTAGATACTGTAATCAGACAATGCCAGGTAAGCAACATTACCTACACTTGAATAAACAGTGGAGCTGACATTTGTGACAAGGCCTTCTTATTCATTCTCAAACACAAACATAATTTTATCCAGAATGGCAGCAGGATGAGTAATCCTTAAAAGGGCCATACCACTCTTTTAGACATGTGGGTCCTGTACGATCCTTTAACTGGATTAAAACAGTTTTATTCTTCTGTTTTGGTGATGGCTGGCAAAATGTTTGACAAAATCATCCAGGTTAAGTAACTTTGCTCTCCTGGCCTCAATGCTAAGTACTCCAATGTTACTAAGCCTTTCATCATTCATAGTTGTGCGCAAATGAGTTTTTATTAGCTTAAGTGCAGAGAAGCTGCGCTCACAGCCAGCACTGCTAACAGGCAAGGCTATAGCTATGCGGCACATGCGGAAAAGCTGATGGAACACTTCTTTGTATGGTTCAAGGAAGACTGTAAACTCTAGGACACTGGACAGATCAATTCCACTCTGGGCTTTTCTCTCTACAACCCTCCTTGCCCGATGCAGCTCATGCTTGAGGTCTTCAAGATCACATTCATAGATGTTGGCAAAGCTAAAAATGGTTTCCTCTTGCAAAAAGCTCTTGCTCTTAGGGTTCAGTGCTTGTATGCCCTTCATAATTTCACAGTTTGGTTTGCTGAAACGTCTCTTCATCTCCCCATTCACATGATCCAAAATTGGGTAAAATATGTATCTCCTAAACGTATCTATGTCCCCTTCCTTGCACCTACGCTGACCAATAGAGGATTCCACAATTGACCCACCCAGTCTACAGCTGACTTCTTGTGACCGTTTTTTCACCGTTTCTACTGCAACATTGCACTGTTTTGCCGTGTCCACAGCATCAGTCCACAGCTCATCAAAATATGAATCGCTTCTACATTCTTGTAGTGCGTCTTGAAGTGCCTCAACTAGGTCTACAGCCTTAGCTAAGTCAAGAGAAGGTGCCTGAAGCATGTCTGAGAGCAACTTTGCTTCCCCAAGAATTTTCTTGAAGATGACAAGAAGACCAATAAAAGTGAGGTCTATTTGTGTAAGTAAGCCCTGTGCATCTACAGATCTTTCCCCACTGTTCTCAGAATCTAGCTTGTGTAGTACACATAATACAGCAGGTAGTCTGTCCATGAGGTTTCTACAAGCCTGATACCTACATGCCCACCTAGTGTCACTGAGTCTCTGTAGTTCCCTGGGTGCACCTTGATACATGTCTTTTTGCACTGAGAGCCATTTCTGGTGCACATAGGAGCCTGACATGTACACATACAACCTCTGCAGTAGAGAGAAGAAGCATTCAGCTTCAGGGACTGATTTCACTGAGTCAACTAGGACAAGATTGAGACAATGTGCATTACAATGTATATAAAAAGCATGTTTGGCCTCTGTCTTAACCCTAGCTGCCACTCCAGAGTGTTTCCCAGACATTACAGATGCTCCATCATAAACCTTGTCCTACCAGATTAGATTTGTACTCGAGCCCATACCTTTCCAAGCACTGTATGATTTTTTCAGTGAGTCCCTCTGCATCTAATCGAGCGGCTTGTTGGAAATCTAAGAAGCTTTCGTGAACTGCACCGTTATAATAGTACCTAAGTACTAATGACAGTTGCTCTTTTTTTTAAGGTCTTTTGTTTCATCTGCAATGACTGAAAAAACTTCACTTTGTTTCACTTCACTGATAATTGTGTCACGTACCATATCTGACAGGAATTCCAGAATTTCGTTCTGTGTGGTGTTACTGATATATTTTGCATTCCCTACAGCTTTCATTTTTTTTGCAACCAATGGATTATGCTTGGCAATTAATTCCATGATGCCTAAAAAGTTTCCTTTGTTTTTGGATTTGTCTGTCTCAAGGTGTCCCCTTTGTGAAATATTTTGTGTAGCTGTAAAAAGAAGCACTTCAGCAACCGTTTTAATGTACGTACGGTTTTCCTCTACTTTTTTTTGGTATGCTGTATTTATGGCATCCAGCATGGAGGAATCTGTCAAAATAGTATTTTTATGTTCACTCCATGCATACATGGCATTGACATGGTTTTCAGATTTTTCATGTCCCTTAAACCCCGCATCTTTATACATTGCCTTTTTCCAATTAGTGTACCCCTGCTGTGATGCGAATGGAGTTTCTGAAGCACCAGGTAGGGCAAAGTGTCTGCATGGAAAACAGTAAGCAGAGTCCTGGCTTTGGGAATATTCCAGCCATTGGTGTTGCGCATACCACGTGTCGTTGAAGGTCCTCTTCCGGTCACCTTGCATTGTCCTGGGGAACAGCTTTAAGTGTGGCTGTACTGGCCCTGTTGCCCGAGACTGTGAAATATCTGCAAATAAAAAAATGATCCAAGTTCGGCACTTAGGGCCTAGTACTTCAACATATGGTCATGTGGCAATGCATTCAGCATGATAAAGACTTTTTTTACATCATTTTTTTTTACATCACTTGTCGAGGACCCGGCCCTAGGCCCTCCTGATGAGAGATTGACAGAAGATGGGTTAAGCAGGAATGCATTGTTAACCCCTCGCACACGCCAATGGGGTAGGAGTAAAAGCTCCCGTAAGAGGAAAAGTATATGGTATAAAATAAATGTACAACCGTATATGGATACTGAGGAGTCTGAAGTCAGAGGACTTAGATTCAGGGTTTTAGAGAGCAAGGCTAAAGGCCTGACTGAGGCCATGCGTAGAATGTGTTCTAGCATGACCATGGAAGGGGCTGAACACGCAGAACGGAAAATTGGGGACCCAGGGAGTTTTGCATTCAAGGAGACGATAGATGTGATAACATACTTGGTTGACACGTGTGGGCTGGCTCCTACAGGGGAGGAGCACGAGGCCTGGTTAAAAAAACAGGATGAGAAAGACAATGAAAATAATTGGGAAATCAAAGAGCAGGAGGAGATTGAAAAATGTAAAAGAGATAAGGAAAATGGCATGGACGTCAATACCGAAAGAAAATTAAGAGGCTTCACGGGCCTCTCTGAGGATAACACAAATAATTTATCGAATAGATTTAAAGGACTGACTATAGAGGAGTTGAATGATGAATTACACTCAGCTATTAGCTGGATGACCTTTGTAGACCCCTTAAGGCGCCACAAAAAGGGGCACCTAAAGAGGGTGTTGGGATGGTGGCAGGCTTTAACGTCTGGCTTACATGAAATCAAAGTTAGGAGGAAGTCAAGGAGAGATTATGAAACTGACACAGACACCAGTGATGAATAGGTTCATTAAAAACAACATAAGGGCTAGTGTTTTTCCACTCATATATTAAGATGGGGGAAATTCCCAAACCAGAGGGGCCCATGAAATAAAATATTGGGGACAGTTCTTTTGAGGTATGAGAAAATGACAATTGGAAAAACAGAAATAATTAATATGGTCATTAAAAAACAGGTTATATAAAAGATAAGTGATAAAAGAGGAGTGACGTACGCGGTGCGGACTCAGCCCAAGAGTTGTGACAGCAGGACTGATGTCGAAGAGGTGTTCACGCGCATCCCTCATCATACAGAAAAGCTGGTGAAAGAGTTAAAGGGCTTTTACAACATGCTTGGAGCCGTGAACTGCACCTGGAGGCCAACAGATGGGACGCGGGGTTCCTCCACGCTACAGAACACCTTCCTGCTGGACCCACGCAAGAACCTGAAGCCTCCCCCCCTAACCTCAGTGTCAGTGAGGAGAGGCATATGCTGCGGCTGCACTGCAAAACCCCCGACGTGTTCGAAGAAATACCAGTGCACATCCCAGACAACAGGCAGGAGAAGTACGAAGTGCAAAGTCACGTCTTTCGAAAGTCTGGGTCCTGATCCTGCCCCAGATTCCCAAACCAATGCAGCTGTTCAAAGAGCTCATCAACAGCAAGGAGGAGGGCTCAAATCCCGCAGAAAACGAGATGGCTATATTTAGGGCATGAGTGGTAATTATAATCTATATTACTTGTAGAAGTAGGAAAAGTAATACATAGAAGTAATACATTATAAGTTTCCTTTTATTTTTATATCTTTTATTTTTTAGAAAGATACTATATACGATATAAATAAGTAGTAGACTTTAGGGGTGTTCGTACCCATTGTATTAATGGAAGTTCAGTAGCTTTTATCTCCGTGAAGGGGGAGCCATAAGATAAGGTAAAGGCCAAAGAGGAGGATGGATATAGGAAGGGTGTACCTTGATTTTTAAACATCGTGGTGGAAAGGTAATTTAGAAAGAGCTAAGAGGGGTATATGTAACTTGCATGTGATTAGCAAACTGCAAAAGATGATATGTACACTGTAATCTGTACAACTCCATTCTTTTGATTGATTATAATAAAGTATATCTTACTATAATCATATGTGATAAAGATTCTTTAGAGGAATACATTGAATACAGGACATCGATTACCAGATTTGCATCACACCCTTCACTTCGAGACTGGGCTGGAAGTTCAGTAGAACTTACCAGGGCTCCAGGACGTTCGGAGTACTTGAGTTCGTCCCCGAGACAACTTATTGTGAGGTACTGCTCGTGGGAACGTGAGGTCTGAGCTCGGCAAGGGGTCTGTGGCTCACGACACACTCATCATTAAATCTGCTTCTCTCGCAGCTGCCACAGGTGCCCTGCATCTCCTCATTAGCTGTGGGGACTGGGAGAGCGGATTTCCCAAACCTAGGCAGGGTTCTAGACTGCAACCAAAATGGTCGCATATGCGACCATTTTTTGAGAGTGTGCGAGCTACAATTTCACGTGGTCGCATAAGTGCGAGTGCATGATGATCACCGGTGTTTTGGTGCCGCTCCGGCAGCGAATATCACATGGGTACTGCGTTAGCCATTGTGGTTGAAAATAGTACTTTTTCTTCTTCACTGGCTCAGTCGCTCTCTCCCTATCTGCACTCTTACTGCCTGTACCTTCATCATTAGTGCGCGTGCGCGTGTACGTAGCGGCGCTGAAGACAAAAGGCGCGAAACAAACAAACAATCAAAAAAAATGAAGCGGTCCATGACAGATTATTTTAAAAAACAAAGTGAGGAGAGAGAGAAGGAGGCTGGTGGAGAGGGAGAGCCAACAATATGTCCCGAATCAGACACGACTGATGATGAGAGTGCAGGCAGCAGGGAGAAGAGTGCAGGTGGAAGCAGGGAGCGACTGATGAAAAAAAAGTATTGCTTTCGAACACAATGGCTAACGCAGTACCCGTGGTTGCGGTACGAACGGGTGAATTTAGATTCAGATTTCCTTTATTGACATTGGAATACCACAAAATTCAGAGTTCAGTGTGGTGATGGCCTTGGGATAAAAACTGTTCATTAATCTTGTGGGTCCAAAACATTCAATGTTTGGCAGTGTTCAGTTCACGTATGAATGCTGCAGCTAATAAGTTATGCTGTTATGCTAAGCAAAGCTGTTATGCTTTGCTTTTATGTTTGTTATGTTTTGTTACGTTCAGTTATGTTCAGATTAAAATATTTTGCAGATAACAAGTCTGGGGTCACTGTCAATCTTTACATCAATGCAAAACTAGGGTATGCAACTATTCATCAAGGTCATTGATTAATACCATGCTGTACAAGAAAAAAGGTGCGACCAAATCATATGCTGGTGCAACCAACTGAGAAAGTTGGTAGCACCAGTGCTACCAGTGGAAAAGTTAGTCTGGAACCCTGCTAGGATCATGATGGCATTTTTTTTAATGGCGGCGTGCGCGATCTGCCCGCACTTACTTCTAGTCTAGAAGTTACGTTATGCGTTTACCTTTTAACTTCTATTATCTAGTCCATTACAGTACACATAAAAATAACACATTTGAACTTAAGTTTACCTACCTATATTCCACTTTTCTTCTTCAGCGGCCTGAAATGAATCTTGATCTTGTCTCAAACTCAGACAGTGGCACATGGCAGACGATGTTAAAATGTTGAGGCTGAATGCTGAAGTGAGGTGGCTAGCTCTGTCATTGGAAGATGCAACTTTGGTTCCGCCTCATTTTAGGTCCATTCCCATTGGGCTACAGAGGCTTCTTTCATTGATACTAACAAGACAATGGCCTATCATATTCCGGTTCTGGTAGGGGGGGCACCAGGGGTGGCCAATCAGATTCCAGGGGGGGCCAGTGCCACCCCTGGCCCCCTCCTGGCCCCGCCCCTGCCTCTGTACAGGGCAGCAGCCTCAGCAGCTCCAGCTGCCCCTCTGGACAGGGCAGCAGCCTCAGCAGCTCTGGAAGGCCCTCTGAGCAGGCAGCAGGGCACAGTTCCCCGTTTTCCCATACCTTTCACACATACCAGGTACCACAACAGGTGTCATAAGGTCCCGCGGGCAGTCCAGGGCATAGGCCTCAATGTCCTCTCAAGAACAGGGCCCCGTTAGGGTTAGGCTGGCTGGGAGGAGAGTGCCGACGCCACATGGGTTTTGGAAAAACAAAGAACCAAAAAATACCATGGTCCATACAAAGTCAAGTGCTCAATCACATCCTTAGTGCAGGGGTAAGAGAGTCACAACATAAATTATATTATGTGCTTTGAAGGTCTGCTGAAGAGGAAATATGACCTTTCTAACAAGCACTTCTTTTGTTATCTGCAATTCAGGACCGACCTAAGAAGTATTTTGGGAACTGAAATTATTTTATCGAAATTTACTTGCATGGAAGAGTTGCTTCATGATAGATAAGGTTCTCATAGATTTATATCCAGGATGTACTTTTAATTGTCGGAACAGTGTCCAAATCTTCATACAACAAGAGAGAGGTGGGAGTCAGACTTGGGAACAGCAATTAAATATTAAATATGGTCAAGTTAGCCTCTTACTACCCATTAGAACTTCCTCCACCTGCTTTATTTAACACCTCAAACAGTTGTGGCACCAGGACAGGAATATAGAGGTGCTGTCCGTCAGGGGCTGCACCAGCCCTACATACAGTCCAAGTATGGCCACAGGTACATAAATGGCATTTGGCAGACTCTCTTAGCCAGAGCGACATACAGTTGATTAGACTAAGCAGGAGACAATCCTCCCCTGGAGCAATTCAGGGTTATGGGCCTTGCTCAAGGGCCCAACGGCTGTGCGGATCTTATTGTGGCTACACCGGGATTAGAACCACCAACCTTGCGTGTCCCAGTCATTTACCTTAACCACTACGCTACAGGCCACAGGTGTGATTGATTGTAGCTGTGGCCCATCACCTAATCACTGGGCTACATAAAATAAGCCTGCTTTTCAGGCCTGAGGAAAAATGGCTTTTTGACTCACTGGATAGATAGAGGAGGGGGTGGTTTGTGCTGCTGCAACTTTTATTTTGCCTGCCTTTACCCCTTAAGTATTTGTCTTGCCTTTTCCTTATTTTGTTTTTACTGATTACATTTCCTTGCAGTGGCTAACCCTTATTTAGACTTTTTTACAACATGATAGCAAGGCCCTCCCCAGCCTGACACTGCGGAGTACATAAATAAAAACTAGAATGATCAGAAATGTGCTACCGTGTCATATCCCGTTTCGTAATTTGTTTCCCTGTTTCTCCATTTCTGTGTATTTCTTATATCCATGTCCCGTTCCATGTTTCTCCATTTGCCCAGAGCCTGTTTTCCAGTCACACCCCCCACACCTGTTACATGTTTCACACTCACCTGAATCCTATGTGTCTCCTTACCTGTGTATATAGTCTGTCTGTTTCCTTCTGTTCCTTGCCAGATTGTTATCTGCCCTGCTTCATGCTTGGCATATGCTCTAGTGGTTTCACTTTCCTGCTTACCTGTTTCCTGTGCTTGGTTTACCTGTCCTGTGTTCTGTTACCCGCTCCTGTGTCCCCGATTCTTTATCCCGTCCTGTATCCAGCCCTCCGCCTCAGCTTCTTGCCTGTTCCTACTCCATTGTATTCCGGTTTCGATCATCGCACGCCCTGGACCTCGTTCTGCTTGCTCTACATCGCCTGTCTCATCACCACAAACTGCTTTACCCAGTGTTATTCTGTTTGCTGGGTCTTGAGCTTGGACTGTACACCTTGCTAATAGATCTACCTGTTATTTCTGAGTCCGCGCTTGGTTTTGATTGCCTGTCCCGCGACATACCGATGTGGTGTAGAAGAAGGTAAGGTACAAGGCAACAGCTTTTGTTTGTTTTTTGTACACTCCGTTCTCTATAACAAAATGGTTGCATCCCCTTGGAAAAGATAACATTTGTTTTGAGAAATAAACAACACAGTTCTGTTAAGACTTGGCAAAGACCTTATGCTACTTAAATTTTACTGGTAACTTTTGTTGTTCAAAAATTAATGCTTACTTAACAACTATGTCTCAGTTATGATAAACTAATATGCTAGCCACCTGTCTCCCGATTGTTTCCCACACCTGGTTGTCATTTCCCTCTTGTTACCTGTGTATAAAACCCCTTGTGTAGTTTGTTGCCAGGTTGTTATGTGTCCCGAATATACTCTCCAGCATTTATTTCGGATTGATCGCTGTTACGACCTATTTTGTCTTAAACTTCTGTCTCTGGATTTATCCTTCTGTTCTGATTTGACCCATAGTTGTTCGACCCTGTTTGGCTTTTCGGTTTTGTTTCTGGATTATGTTTTTGTTAGGACTGCCCATGTGTTATCAACCCTTTGCCTGTGACATCGATTTTGTCTTGGAATGGTAATTTAAGTTTTCAACCGTGTGTGTGCAATAAATAGTTTTTGAGATGTTGACTCTTTTATAGGACTAGTACAAAATAGGTAGAAATTGCCCTCCCGGGGGCAGACAGTATGAATATGTGTTTCCACATTATGAGTGTGCCAACCAACACACACACACACACACACACACATTGGGACCCACCTCTGTGATAATGATGTTACCCAGGTAACACCTCTTCCAAATCTTCAATCAAAATGTAGCAGATTCCTGGCCTACTAACTGGAAGTAATGCATTTCTAATATCTGTCTAACAAAGTTTTGTGATACACTTAGTGTGATATTTTGAAAATCAAAATTCATTAAGAGAATTAGCTGACAAAACTGATCTGTCTCAATGTGCTACACAGAACGTTTTACTACAATTTTTGTATATTTGTGAGTTTTTCAAGATCTTCATTAGATATAGATTATATTAGAATAGCCAAATATTGGTGACAAAGAAACTTGGAAAAGTTTCAGAGAATGACTGCCATAGATTGTGCAATAGGAGCTATAGATGGGGGACATATTAAAATGCAGTGTCATGCCTGCTGGTTCCCGGATCCCTGTCCTTTTGTTTATGTGTTTCCCCAGTTCCCTGTGTATTGTATTTAATTTACTTGTTTTTATTTCTCCACGTTGCAGGTTGGGTGCGGATCGTGTGTTTCTTCCGGTCCTGGTTTTCCATCACACAGTCACTCCACTCGCCTAGTTACCCCACCTCACTTCCTGATCTCTTTCACCTGCTTAGTCATCACCTCATTACTCCATTAGCACTGATTTCAGTTGCCCCACAGTTCTCAGCACATTCCTCACTCCCCATCAATCATTCAGTTAGCACTGGCACATGTAGAGCATTCACTTCCACGTAGTTAGGTAATTAGTCAGATTCCCTACACCTGTCCTTTTCACTATTTAGTCCCAGCTCACACTCCCTTCCCTGCCAGACCAGGGAAGTTTCTTCTTCTAAATCAAGTGCCTTAGGTGACTGTTCTGATGAGCTGTACAGTTGGTCTCTGTACCCAGCCTTGTCTCCTGCCTTGCCTGCCTGCCTGCCTGCCTGCCTGCCTGCTTGCCTGTCCCGCTGGTTCCCTGCCAGCCTCGCCTGCCTGCACGGGGGTTCTGACCTCCAGCTCTACTTTTGCGTACTATTAATAAACTCTACAGTGAGGAGTGCTTTACTGAATTGTGGTCTACTGAACTGGCTTTTGGGTCCTCACCAGTCACCCGTTGTACCACAGAGACCACATGTGAGGGGAATGGACTACCATTTGTTTTACTTTAGTGTCAAATTACAATGCCTTGAAAATGGTCAATTCATGGATGGATTTTATTGGATTGGGAATATAACATTGATCCATTTATAATTACACTTAAGTGTGATAATGGGTTGCAAACAGAGGAAGACCATTTAAAGAATACACAGTTGTCTCAGGTTTGGGTTATTATTGAGCAGACTTTTGGAAGATTAAAATGTACAGTAGGTGTGCGGAATACAGGCTGGACATTATTGTCCTGTGGTCCAGCTACTTGGAGATGAGATGATCATCCTGATGGTTGTCTAAAAGGGGATGATGACAATGAGTCATTGTCTCTCACACAGACACACACAGCAAACCCCTATCGCCACAATTGGTTATGAGCTACCCTTCCCCTGATTGGCTGTGGATACCTTCATTTTGATTTGATTGGTGCAAACAATTGTGAGCTTTTTCCTGTCCTATATGGAAAAGTGGTGCCAAAATGAATTGTATTTGTAAAATGGGATTTGTAGTTTTGTGATGCATAAACGCATATAGACACGGAAAACATGTGTAAATAATATTGGCACTAAATTAACTCAATACAGAGCCAAATCAAGAGAAAATATGTCTCTGTCCCAAGATTTATGGAACTCATTGTAAGTCACAAATACTCCAAGAATCCAAATTACTAGCAAGACAAAGTTCTCCATACCCCTGACTGATCAGTGAAATCTGACAGTGAAATGAATAGCCAGTTAGATTTTCCATGCATAGATTTCCATGCATAGTTTCACTAACACTATCAATGTGTAGATATTTATTTTACTGTAAAACTTTTTACCATGCATACCTATCTCTCCACTGTATAACATTTAATATGAATAGACATCTCCTCCACTATAAAACATTTCAAGTGCTTCGTACCAGGATGACTGAACATCCTTCAAAAGTAAAAAAATAATTAATTCAGTAGCAGTTTTTCTGGTGTAATACCTGAGAACCAAAGCAGGTAATGATATAGAATTGTGTCTGTTTTGTAGGTGTTATTATTGGGGTTTTTTTCTCACACAACACGTTTTGAGAATAAACAGCATCTTATGTTTCGTTATATAAATTTAATTTACCATGAAAAACCCATTGAGATTGACATCTCTGACACATACAGTTATACAAGAAATTAAGTAAACAGGTGAATAACAAAGGGAATATACAACTTAATTAAAAGCAGATTAAGTTATAGCAGTTATAATAAGTTATAGCATTAAGAATTAAACATTTAAAATCAGAGAATGACATTAACATGGCAAGATAAAGCTTAAATTCTCAAGAAACAATTCTCTTGTCTCGTGTTCATCTTTTTATCTGAACCCCAAATGTATTCAGGTGTATTGCAAAAACAAAGGAATTGGCCTTGCTGTCCCAATACCTTTGGAGGGCACTGTATTGGTATTATATTACTTTGTTCCCAGTCATCCGGTATTTCTCCAGTTTCTGAAGACTGTCAAGAAATACTTGAGTTAAAAAAAATCTCTCACTTAACTCTTTGAGTACCCTTGGGAATATGCCATCGGGGTCTACTGCCTTTTGTCTTTAGTTTAGTTACTTCTTTATCCCCTACCTCAATGTCGGCTAAGACATTCTAAGTATCGAATATGCCTTCTAACCTATTGGTAACCTCCTCCCCGGTAAACCTCCCCCATTTAAGGCATCAGCAATATCCTTATTCTTATGAAGCAGTGCTCCTTGGTTATTCTTAATGCACTTAACCTCCTCTTTGACTTTCCTTTTGAGGGTTGTATGTGAAGTGGGCTACTGTATGTCTGCATATTACATCACTGCCACCTAGTGACTACATAAGTAAGTGCATCTGTATGTCTGTCGGCCCAGACTTGGGCCCTTACAGCTAACCAAAAAAAACTAGAATATTAATGTTCAAGAAAAGATCTCAAAACTTAACCCTAGGAAAAATACCATAGAATAAAAAACGAATTATATTATGCAGGCTTAAAAAGTAAAAAATCAGTTCCACAGGAAATTTCAGCTTGGCCATGAATGAACTGAAAGAGAAAGCGTTCTTTGCCATCAAAAATCAAAACCAAAATTCCAAATAGGATCTGGCTAAGTATTAGAATCAGTGATCAAACTAATTGCACTTTGTGCCAGTGAGACATAATAATAATAATAATAATAATAAACTTTATTTATAAAGCACATTTAAAACAACCATGGTTGACCAAAGTGCTGTACAAAACAAAACCAGGCAATAAAATTAAAGATAAAATGAAATAAAATGAAATGAGATAAAAAGAAATAAAATGAAATAAAATGAAATAAAATGAAATACAAGTACATCATCTGGATTCCCCATTTATGTCTGACATAAAGGCCTCACTAAAAAGGTGGGTTTTTAACAGGGATTTAAAAATATCTATGTTTTGGGCAGATTTAATATGTGGCGGTAGGCTGTTCCACAACTTGGGGCCAGCTACCTCAAAGGCCCGGTCACCCCTCCTAGCTCTCCTCAACATAGGGACATCCAAAAGTTGCTGATTGCATGATCTAAGTGATCTAGCTGGGGTATACATATTGAGGAGTTCAGACAAGTATGTAGGTGCTAGACCATTCATTGCCTTAAAAACAAATAATAAAATTTTAAAATTTATCCTGTAACGGACAGGAAGCCAATGTAGGGATGACAGTGCTGGTGTAATATGCTCCCGTTTTTTTTTGCCAGTCAGAAGGCGGGCAGCAGTGTTCTGCACTAGCTGCAGACGGCAGAGAGAGGACTGGTCTAAGCCTATATATAGAGAATTGCAGTAGTCCAGCCGAGATGTTATAAAAGCATGGACCACTCTTTCCAAATCTTTTTGAGAAAGATAGGCCTTGACCTTGGCTATTTGTCTTAACTGAAAAAAGGCAGCTTTGACAACAGCACTAATTTGCTTCTCAAATTTAAAGGCACTGTCAAAGGTGAAACCAAGGCTTTTCGCAGCAGGAACATTTTTGGGGGCCAGGGGGCCCAAAGCACCAGCAATGTCCTCCAATTGAGCTGGATGTCCAAACATAATGACCTCTGTCTTATTTTCATTTAAATGCAGGAAGTTAGCATCCATCCAGTTTTTTAAGTCTTTAAGACATGTAAGTAAAAGCTGCAGTGACTTCTTGCATTGAGATTTTACAGGTAAGTAAATCTGTACATCATCAGCATAACAATGGAAAGAAAGGTTATGCTTCCTGAAAATTGACCCCAGGGGCAGCATATATAAAGAAAATAAAATAGGACCCAGAATAGAGCCCTGGGGGACTCCACAAGTGAGTGGGGCTGTATCTGAGGAGTAATCTCCTACATGGACAGAGAAACTCCTGTCCAATAGGTACGACCGAAACCACTCCAAGGCAGCCCCCTTAATACCCACACAGTGTTCAAGGCGAGATAAAAGAATCTCATGATTCACGGTGTCAAATGCTGCTGTCAAGTCTAAGAGCACCAGGATAGCAGGCTCACCAGAGTCTGTAGTTATTATCAGATCATTAAAAACTCGTAAAAGGGCAGTTTCAGTACTGTGCCGAGGTTTAAAACCAGACTGAAACTTTTCACAGATGTCATTTTTATCTAAAAATGATTGTAACTGAATAAAAACTGCTTTTTCCAATACTTTAGACAAAAAAGGTAACTTGGAGATAGGCCTAAAGTTAGAGAGAACACCGGTCAAGATTTTTCTTTTTGAGCAGTGGTTGCACTACAGCATGTTTGAATGCAGCTGGGACACTGAACTGAGACAGGTATTGATTAGCAATAATACGCTAGCACCAACTGAATCAAAAACTTCTTTGAGAAGACGAGAGGGGATGCTGTCTGAGGGGCAATATGTAGGCCGCAGATGCTTAATTATATCTGAGAGCGAAGGGAGGGATATAGGCTCAAACTGGTCAAAAATGGCAGAGCACAGAGATGGAGCAGGGTCAATGGTAACACTCAATGTGCTAACACTCGTGTGGGCTAGCCTAAGAGTAGAGACCTTCTCAATGAAAAGTTTAAGAAAATTTTCACAGAGCGTGGGTGAAGATATGATGGGGGATACATCACGGGGGTTAATAAGGGAATTAAAAACATTAAAAAGAACCCGAGGCTTGTGGGTGTTTTTGGAGACTAAGGTAGATATATACTCTGTTTTGGCAGTTTTAACAGCTCTCTGGTAGTCTGATAGGCAACTACGCAGGATTTCTAGAGAGACATGGAGTTTATCCTTTTTCCACTTTCTCTCAGCGCGCCTGCAAGCGCGCCTGAGAGAATGAGTGGAATCATTAAGCCACGGCTCTGAAAGTGCTTTGGTGCGCCTAAGCCTAAAAGGAGCAACAGAATCCAGTATTTCAGAACATGTAAAATCAAACATGGAGATAAGCTCCTCAGCACTGAGAGCACAGTTCGCATCCAGCGCACAAATCGAGGAGACGCTAAAAATATCAGAGAACTGTGATGCGGTCGACTGGTTGATCGAGCGCAAACGGCGTGCGGAGGCGCGTGATTTGATTCCCGATCAAGGGATAGAAGATGTAAACAGGATAGGTAAATGGTCTGAGATACATGCTGTTGTACAGATTTCATTTACAGAAACAGATAGACCAAACGATAAGACAAGATCCAATGTGTGTCCCTTTTCATGTGTCGGGCCAGATACAGATTGGATGAGATTAAAAGTGCAGAAATTCCCTGGTTAAAGGTCTTGATTCACAGCACACATGTACATTAAAATCACCTAAAATTTAAATATGGTCATATTTAACCATAATCCCCGACAAAAAGTCAGCAAAATCATTAATGAAGTCCGTGTTACATTTTGCCGGACGATAAACAACAGCGCAGAGCACCGGGGAGGACAGGTTCATTTCAAAGAGCTGCAACTCAAAACTAGAGTAACTAGGTGTGGAATGACACAGTCGGCACATGAGATTAGATCTAAACACTGAGGCTATGCCTCCACCGTTACCAGTAGTGCGAGGGGAGCTGAGGAATGAACAGTCAGGGGGAAGGAGTTCAGAGAAAGGTGCATATTCGTCAGCATGGAGCCAGGTTTCCGTAATAAACATAAAATCCAATCCCCGGGAGATAAAAAAGTCATTTAATAAAAATGTTTTATTTACTATTGACCTTGCATTTATTAGAGCCATGCGAAGGTTTACCTGTTGAGTAACAGCCGAATCGACACTGGGGGAGGAAGAATTTAAGATATGTGCAACTGGGGTCAGACAATCTAGGCCTATTGGTCACATGAACAGGAATAGGGGTACCTGCAGTAAACACATTAGAACAGAAGGGGGGGATCACATCAATAGGCTGTGTTTTGACCCTGGAAGTGAAAGGATTGACCCGATTTGATTGTCAGTCACGTGGGGCATAATCATTGGCACAGTGCACAGCATGTAGAATGTTTGCAGCAAGCACACGTGAGCCCAGCTTGTTTGGATGGATTCCGTCCGCCGTAAAAAAGGAGAACCGGTTCCAAAATAGGTTAAAATTGTCGATAAAACCTATGTTATTTGTTCTGCAAGCGGACTGGAGCCAGGTATTAAGACCGAGGATTCGGCTGAAACGTTCTGCTCTCCCCCCCAGCATAGGCAAAGGACCAGATATAAAGACGGACTTTCCACAGTCATCTAAAAACTTAAAAAGGTCCTTGAAATCTTTTTTCATTAGCTCTGACTGTTGGCGAGCGGTGTCATTTGTCCCAACGTGTACAATAATCCGGCTAATAGATGACAGGAGCGATAGCATCAGGCCCGGTAGCTTACCCAGGATGATGGGGACCGTTGCTCCAGGAAAGCAGTGTGTAGCTGCATTCGCAAACCGAAGTTTCCGGGTAATCGAATCACCCACTATAAGGGTTGTTGGAGAGAAAAGGGGACGAGGTTGAGAAGGGACAGGCTCCCTCACAGGCCTGCAATGGGAAGTAGAGATCATCTCTCCGGGAGAGGGGCACTGACGAGACGAAGGGGCGAGGGATCCACGCGATCGTGTCGGCGACCCCGGGGAGCGTGTCCGGGCAGGCAGAGGCTGCGGCAGGGCCGCAACATCAGACCTGGGAGGACTCCGCATTGGACCAGGGTCAGGAGAACCACCAGAGCGGCTGATCACCGCCTCCCTGAGGATCCTTCGTCGGGAAGCAGAGGCCGCTGCCCGGTGTGAAGACCGCCGGTCCGGTTTCCGAGTGGAGGGGAGTGTTACTCGAGCGGAGCCAGGCTCGCTCAAACCGCGAGCAACATGTAGGTCCGAAGTATTGTTTTCTTGGGGGTCTTCCCAGGGCTGAGTGAGTCCGTCCAACACCCGGAAGGCGTTCGTCAGCCGCAACTCTTCTGGGACTGGGGGTAAGGAGGTGCGCCTTCCTTGTCGGCTGCCTGTCGGGACAGCAACCCAAGCAGCATTAGCTGTGGAAGCTGGAGTGCTGCAGTTCTTTGGCTTAGCCCCTAGCTGTGACCAATCCTTCGAAGCCGCCCCCGCCACGGGGAGCTCGGCCTCGGGGCGAAGCAGCGAATCAGCAGCATCAGTTCCACGGGGTTCCATAAATGAATCGAGGAACAGCTCGTCGTCTTTAATGGAGTGCAAGACGGAGATCCGTCCTTCCAGAACTGCAATCCTCTCATTTAGACTTTTACAACTTTCGCAGTGTAAAGAGGTCAGGATTGACATTTTATTATTCTGTAATACGGTAATACGTCTCTCGCCACGGGGATAAAACTTCACAATATGCCGGCGTGGATAACCTGGTTACTCACAACAGCGGCCGCCGGATTACTTGCGCTGGTAGTACAGCAGAAGGCGTCCGACCTGCTCGTCTGGAAGTGCGTGGGGTCCACTTACACAATTAGATTTTGTTAAATGGCACAAACATTCAATTGAGAGTGCATGCTGAACTCATGTAAAATCAGCCAGGTACAGAGGAAAAGTAAAAACAATGCATGCAGGGCAGAATTAGGCCAATATCCTCTCATAATACATATCCAAAAAAGAGAGATGAGTCACCCGCATTGGGTCAGGACGAGTCAGGGAGCCTTTTATGTTATGTAGGCCCATATTATCTGTTCAACTCTCTCTGCTCACTTCATGACGTCATGACGTAGCAACATACAATAGTGCATTAAAAAGAGCCTGGAAATTTGTTGTGTCCAGCCAGTTTGGACAAACATCCAGGGCCAATTTGTGATCCTAATCCCTGGCCCCATCTATAAGAACTTAAGAGTAACAAAAATGCGCCCGCATATTTAAAAAAAAACAAAAAAAACAAGAAACAGAAAAGGACAAACATATTTCCGACTTCAGTACTGATTCATCTTTTCTAATGCTGTTACATCGGCTGGATGCCATGAAGGAGCTGATACAGCAGGCATTATGTCTCATCCATCTTCTCTTGTTGCAGTGCTCTCTTAATTGACGCACAAATACCAGGCCGTTCACTTGTCTTTGTGATGCAGTCTTCCAGTATGGACTGCAGAGGAATGCCATACTCAATCACACTCTGGGTACCACATAGTTTGTAAGCGTACCCACCGGTGTGCATACCAACCACCTGACCATTCTCAGTAAAGACTGGAGAGCCTGACGATCCGTAGAAGAAGCAGGTATTATAGGTCATCACCTGGCTGTCCTTTAACACACTAGGGTCGTGCTTCAGTAAGTGAAATAGGTGTATATTTGCGTTAATAACTGATTCTCTTTCTGCAAATTCAATCAGGAAGCAGAGGTCCACTTTTTTCACCCCTCCCTCTGGGTGTCCAATGATGCACACCCCACCCCTTGGTACGGGCGGACAATAGTCGGACAGAATTGGTGGGGGGAGATTGGTGGTCGTGTTCACATCAAGCTCCAATAAAGCATAGTCCAGCAAGGGATCCTGGCTATGAGCCTCACAAACAACTCCTTTAACAGCCAGATGGTGTTCTGTGCTTATATCTATTTCTTCATGATGAAAATTGACATGGATGTTGGCAGCATTAGTGAAAGTGCCATCATGAAGCCCAATCACATGTGCATTCGTCATAACGAAGTGGTCAAAGAGCAGAAAGCCTGTGCCCAAAAATGTACCATCACTGATGATATGACAGACAGATTCACTCATCTTCATCAGGTGCTTCACTCTCCGCACTTCCCAGAAGAAGTTTGTCTTCTTTCCAAACTCCTCCCTCAGCAGCTCCAGCCCTCCTCTATCCTCTCCACCCTTCCCTTGCTGCTCTACTCGCTTCTCCATTTGCTTCACTAGACCATCAAACTGGGAGCGCAGAATCCCCAGAATCTCCTCAGAGTTGGGTATTTCTCTGGATGTAGAGAAGGGCTGTGCACGTGCTGATCTGACTGATCCGGGTGTAGATTCTCCTTGTGCTGGTGCGGGTCCTACTGCTGGATCAGTATTTCCAGACCCAGACTTTCTTTTTGCATTAGAGGCTTTGGCTTTCTTATGTTCAGCCTTATTTTCACATCTAGCAACTCGCTTCATGTTCAGTTCAAATTCTATTCCGTCTAGTTGTTTGCTAACCTGGCCATTCATCTCCACGCTTAAATCTTGTCCTATGTAGGCCAGCGCTTCGCCATGTGTAAACACGATTTCGGCAAAGCGCCCATCTCTCCTCAGGGCTTCCTTTACAGTCTCCCCTACACACGCATATACGCAAAGAAACCTCGTACCTGCGCTTTTCGTGTCTGTCAAGAAGGATTTACTTTTGCTATTTTTTCCCCCTGTTCTACTAACATAGAAAGTGACCAATTCTTGCTCTTCGCTAAATTCTATGGCAGGCTCAGGGTCAGAACCTGATTTTAATTTTATTTTGAGGTTTTCATCTTTTTTAATTAACCAGCAGGGAAAGTGGGTGGCTATGTCTGCATGGCAAGGTATGCCTCTCACAATTACTTTTCTCTTATTTCTGACAAGAGAGGAGAATTTTTCACTTGTGTTGAGAGCCTCCAACACGGTTCCAGCCCTTGTGCAATGTATAAGAAAGGATCCCCGTTTACCATCTTCACAGAAGGAGAAGGAGTGAGGGCACTTATGCTCTTCTCTATCCTGATGGGGGGAGGAGGAGGGGGGGGGGTTAGGAATAGAGTGTTCAGTTGAGGCATATATCCAGACAATCACTTTATTCATATGTGCAACTACTCTGTGATTACTCCAAATAAATCCCTAAAAAGAAACATTATAGGATATTTTATATTTTAATTCTAGGGACTGCTGGGTGGCCTCTGCTGGTCAGTCAGGTGCCTGCAAGTTTCCCAGTTGATTGAGTTCAAATTCCATTTGCAGGGATTTCTGACCATTTCTTCATGCAGAGCTTTTGAGAATCATTGATATCCTTGGGATACCCCCCTCTTCAGTTCAGAGCACAGGGTTTTCATGGGATTTACGTCTGGAGACTGAGGTAGGCACTGCAGAAGATGGTTGTTGTTTTTACTTAACCATTTATGTGTGTATTTTGATTTGGCTTGAAGTCATTGTCCTGCTGGACAATCTACCTACAGTTGCAATCACAAATATTCAACCCCCTCACCTCAAAAGACATTGTGGTGATGTGAATAGAATTTAATGTAAACATACACCAAAAAGAAAGAATATTTATTGAGACATATTTCAGTTATTTTGAGAACATAAGTTGACTTCATTTTGAGTTCAAATGAAAATAATTAATTCTCTTCACAAATGTCCATGTGCACTATTATTCAACCCCCAACCTCAGTACTTTGTGGAGCATCCTTTAGCCTTTATAAGCTCTAATCACCTTTTTCACTTAGTGCCGAGAAGCTTCTGATACCTCTCTCTTTTTGAATCTTTGGCCATTCTTCACATGCAAATTTATTTAATTTATATTTAATGACTTCCGTGCAGCAACAGCTGTCTTTAATTCCAACCAAAGATTGTTCATGGGATTTAAATCCGGGGACTGAGAAGGCCACTCCAGGATATTCCAGGACAGATTCCTTTACCAAGCTTTGGTTGACTTGGTGGTGTGCTTGGGACCATTGTCTTGCTGGAGAGTCCAATGATCACCAAGGTTCATTTTTCCCACATGATTTTCCCACTGATCCATGCGTCCAAACAGTTCCAGTTTAGCTTCATCACACCGTAGAACTGTCTCTCAGAACTCTACAGGCCTATCCAAATTCCTTCTGCCATTTTCTAGTCGACCTTTCATGTCCTTTTTGGTGAAGAATTTAATGATTGTTCCCAAAGGCTTAATTATGTTTTAACTCAACTTCGGGCCGTACAGACTAGCAGGAGGTTTTTAAAACAGCAATATTATATAGGGGTTGAATAATTGTGAAATGGCTCTATTCACGAAATATCCCGTCATTCAGGAATACTACATCATACATTTTCCTTGTTCATTCTATGTATCTCTCAACTGATAAAGAGGTCATTCAAAGCAAAATCAGAAAAACATCAAGTCATAAATCCTTACAATCTTTGGGGGGTTGAATATTTCTGATTGCAACTGCATGACCACGTCTCCGTTTCCTAGCACAGCCTGCCAAGATTTCCAGGTACTTTGTTGAATTAATTGTGCCATTGATCTTAAATAGTACCCTGGATCACTGGCAGCAAAACAGCCCAAAGATCAATGACACCACCTTCATATTTGGCAGTAGGTATGAGGTGCTTCTCCTTGTATGCATTCCATTTTGCCCCAAACCATAATGGGCAAACATGTATGGGCAAAACGTTACATTTTGGTCTTAACGGACCATACCACTCTCTTCCAGTTATAATTCCAATGAGGTTTGGCAAACTCAAGATGCTTGGTTTTATTTATAGTGCTCAGTAAGGGCTGTCTTTGTGCCATCCTTTCAAAGAGTTTGCTGGTAAGGAGATGCCATTTTATGTTTTAATTTTAACCCCAAGACACAACCAATCTCTGCAATTTTTAAACTGTGAACGTTGGGTTACTTATGGCCTCCCTCACCATCTTCCTTACCATGTGGGGATAATTCGCACTTCCATATATTTTACGCCTTTTCATCATTGCTCTTACAGTGCTAACTGGTATGTTTAACAGTTTATGTATGTTTTGTGCCCTACACCATACTTGGTGTACCACCTGTGTCTTCTGAATTGACAGTATTTACAGTCATTCTAATGATTTCATTATTAGGGGTGCCAATCATTTTGGCACCTGCGGTTTTCAAAATTTTTTTAATTACTAAGTAAGATCCGTTGTACACATCTACTTATCAAATATCAGCTTGTTCATTTATTCCAATATCTATTTCCCCAACAGAGAGAGGCAGGTGAAGCAGGGTTGCAGATGCTCTCGCTCTCTTCTTAATGTTCCCAAAAAAACTGACAGTTAATAATAATAATAATAATTATTATTATTATTATTATTATAATAATTATAATAATAATAATAATGTGTTATTTTAGCAGACACTTTTATCCAAAGTGACTTACAATTTATTAGACTAAACAGGGGACAATCCCCTCTGGAGCAATGTGGGGTTAAAGGCCTTACTCAAGAGCCCAACAGCTATGGATCTTATTGAGGCTAAACTGGGGCTTGAACCACCACCAGGTCCCAGTCAGGCACCTTAGCCACTAGGCTACAGGCTGCCCCAGATTTATTTAATTTATTTTGGTAAGCCGACTGTTTGGCAATCGCCAGGGTGTTTAATTACTGCTACACAGTAGTTGCAGACCAGTGTATACTGGCATTTCTCACTTGCGCAGATTGACTACTCTTTATTCTAAAAGTAGAATCTAATTTTGTATTGTAGCTCATTGCATTAAAAAATGTCATTCCCACATGTCTCTAACAATATAAAATGTAAATCTTACCTTTTCACTCTTTACCATGCCCTTCCCTCCATCTCCACCTGAGGCTTGGTCTTCATCCTGCTGATAAATGATGACAAAACATTAAACTATAACTGATGCATTTCAATCTTTAAATGTCTTAAAACAAGTGACTTTCTCCATTTCTCCATTTTAGTTATGTCAGGGACCAGAACAATAACCAAATAAAAATAGGCATTGCAGATTGTAAAACCCCACGCTAACCCAACGACAAAATTTAGCGCGGGCCAAAGGTATCTGCGTGCTTGTCCTTCTGGTGTTGCTGAAAGAATGTTAGTAGGGTAGGGTTCCGCTCTCCACTGGTCCGGGCTGACTAAGTATCTCCACAATAGGGCCAATACATTCAGCTTTGTGATCTGCCTCCATTTGAAACTAGAATTTAGAAATTATATTTTTATCATGCATGAACCTTACCTGCGCCACCATTACTCAATATATGCCCGGTATTAGCACTATTGCTGAATCTCAGTTTGTTGGAGAACACAGAGGTTGGGGGTCTAGCCAACACAATACATGCATTGATATAATATATTTTTATATTATATTTACATAGATAGTTGTGAGTCCAAAACAGGAAATCCAGGTGTCAATGAAGGCCCGCGCCACGTCCGCCGTTGGTATAGAGGCTAGAGGCACAGCTTTCGGCCACCTAGTGGTCCTGTCCACCATTGTCAGCAGGTGGGTGAAACCACGGGAAGGAGGTAAGGGGCCGACGATGTCTATGTTCACATGGTCAAAACGACGGGACCTCAAAAACCGCCAATGGCGCTTTGACGAGGCTATGTGTCTTGGCTCGCTGGTACTCCATGCACCCTGCAGCCCATTCCCGGACGTCTTTTTCAATCCGTGCCACACATACTTTGAGGAGACAAGCCTCTGTGATGCCTTTTGACCAGGGTGTGAGAGGCTGGGGACCCCTCTCGCCTCCACTGCGTGGGAACTACTGGGCATGGCTGTCCTGTCGCGTCATCGCAAAGTAGTGACATTTACTTTTTACATTTTAGTCATTTGGCAGACGCTTTTAATCCAAAGCGATTTACAAGTGCATAGGTTCTTCCACAAGTCAAAGCTTCACATCCATAACTAGGAAAATAAACATGGAATGCTGTTCTAAACATATAGTCATCATAAGTGCAATTTATTATTATTTTTTTATTTTTTATTTTTGGGTTAGACAAGGAGGATAGGGATATCAGCAAGGGGGGGGCGGGGGAAATCAGGAGGGAGGACTAAGGTAGAGTTTGAAAAGGTGTGTTTTAAGTATGCGTCGAAATAGGGGGAGGGATTCTACTGTCCTGACAGTGGTAGGCAAGTCATTCCACCACTGAGGAACCAGAACGGAAAACAGGTGTGAATGTGCAGCTCGACCGCCAGGTGCACGTAGAGAGGGAACCATAAGGCGACCAGAGCTGGTAGACCGGAGTGGACTAGCTGGGGAGTAGGGAGTATGAAGGAGTGGTCAGATATAACAGAGAGCTTGGTTGTTGTGCAGCTCCTTGTGAAGATGAGGTCAAGAAGGTCGCCTGCTTTGTGGGTGGGAGGGAAAAGAGTGAGGGTAAGGTCAAAAGAAGAAAGGAGGGAGAGAAAGGTAGACTGGGTGGACTCTGAGTTGAGGTTGAAGTCACCCAGGAGGATCAGGGGGGTGTCATTGACTGGTGAGGAGCTAAGGAGGATGTCCATCTCATCCAAGAAGCTCCCCAGAGGACCCGAGGGGCGATAAACAACAAAATAAACGTTTGCACGGCAAAGTAACAGAAACCGCATGAAATTCAAAAGACGAGAAGGTGAAGGATGAGGAGAATGAGGATGAGATTAGGAGACCTGTGCCAGCTCCTCTGGGTTCTGGGTGTGTGGGAAAAAGAGAAGGCAGAGGAACGGGCAGCCAGGGTGGCTTTGTTCTCTGGTGAGAGCCACGTTTCGGTTAGAGCAAGAAAGTCAAGGTTGAGGTAGGAGGCATAGGCTGATATGAAGTCTGCTTTCTGGACGGCGGACTGGCAGTTCCAGAGGCCACCAGCCACACAGAGATCAATACCAGCGGATTTGGGAGGGAAGATGAGGTTTGAGATATTCTGCCCACGTTGGCGGAAAGCGAACCTCCTACCTGACTGGGACCTGGGGAGAGGAGAGAGGACAGGGATGGGAAGGAAACACATGGAGGGGACTAGGGAGGACAAGAGGAATACTATGTAATGAAATGAGGGCAGGCAGCAAAAACAAAATCAAACATCAGGCTCTCAGACAGCCTCCATGGACACCCGTAGATAGACACCCTCGACTTTGTACGTATGCTGAGGCAAGTAGCCGAGGCTGCCGCACCCAGCTGCCGCTGGTGCGCTACACAACTGCTTAAATAACACTGACGCTGAATACAGAAAATGCTACCAACCCACTGCAGAACACTAATGCACACTGAAGTGAGTTCAGGTGTGCCAGTAATTATACCCTAAGCAGGGTGCAAACTATTGGCTCCTCCTACAACAAAAGCTGGCGCTTTTGCACGGACCACGGTTCTGGGGCTTTTTCCATGCCATAGACTAAAAGATCCAAATTAGGCCAGTCCAAATAGGGGAATCGTGACAAAAAAGCCTAAAGAATGCTCACTCTTATCTTCATCAGATTTGCTGAGGTATGACCCAGCTGTCTGCCCCACATCACCAAATAGTCAGAAAGTAACTTATCTAAAAGAATACTGAAATATAGTCCGGTAAACATAGCTTCAGTTCAGGCGGAAATTGTACTTTTGTGGTGATAGGAAAAGAGGACTGCCTTCTGCTACAGCCAAATATTTAAAATACTGCTTCAGCTGCCATTTTTCTGCACCCCAGTTCCTGTGTTTTCATGCATAGTTGAGTCGCTTGGCCTTGTTTCCATGTTGGAGGTATGGCTTTTTGGCCGTAATTCTTCCAAGAAGGCCACTTCTGACCAGACTTCTCTATACAGTAGATGGGTGTACCTGGGTCCCAGTGGTTTCTGCCAATTCAGAGCTGATGGCACTGCTGGACATCTGCCAATTGTGAAGGGAAGGAAGCATGATGTGTCTTTCATCTGCTGCACTAAGTTTCCTTGGCCGACCACTGTGTCTACGGTCCTCAACGTTGCCCGTTTCTTTGTGCTTCTTCAACAGAGCTTGGACAGCACATCTGGAAACCCCTGTCTGCCTTGATATTTCTGCCTGGGAGAGACCTTACTGATGCAGTATAACTACCTTGTGTCTTGTTGCTGTGCTCAGTCTTGCCATGGTGTATGACTTCTGACATTAAACTGTCTTCAGCAACCTGACCTTGAAAGCAGAGTTTGGCTGTTCCTCGCCCAGTTTTAACACAGCTACACAGCTGTTTCTGTTTCAATTAATTGTAATTGTTGATTGTGTTTCAACCTACATATTAAATTAATGATCATTAGCTCCTGTTTGGTATAATTGATAAATCACACACCTGACTACATGCCTACAAAATCCCTGACTTTGTGTAAGTGTACCTAAAAGAATTGATGCTAGTTTGAAGGCAAAGGGAGGTCACTCTCTTTGCATTTTGTTAATTGATCAAAATAAACTATGAACATTTCTATTTTTGAAAGCATTCTTACTTTACAGCATTTTTTTCACACCTGTCTAAAAGTTTTGCACAGTGCTGTATGATTTTTATATAAAACATAATTATTTTATCTTTCTGATTTAGAAAATGCAACATAAAAAATACTAATTTAGCCTTAAACTCAGGCTATACAGTCATTCTATTTAATGCTCTTGAATAATGATACAAATATATAAAAATAACTGCATTTCTACTAATTATTAAGGTACAAACTGGGACATATTAAACCCACGACCAGTTTGTTTGGTATGTGACTTCCACGTCTTTACAGCACCAATTGAATCCAATATGAATAGAAGCAAAATAAGTAAAATATAAGAAGATGAGTCAGAGGGGGCAGATATTTGTGTCTGAGAGTGAGAGTCTGTGCTCATTGTATCTGAGAGTGAGAGTCTGTGCTCATTGTGTCTGACAGTGAGAGTCTGTGCTCATTGTGTCTGAGAGTGAGAGTCTGTGCTCATTGTGTCTGACAGTGAGAGTCTGTGCTCATTGTGTCTGACAGTGAGAGTCTGTGCTCATTGTGTCAGAGTGAGAGTCTGTGCTCATTGTGTCTGACAGTGAGAGTCTGTGCTCATTGTGTCTGACAGTGAGAGTCTGTGCTCATTGTGTCTGAGAGTGAGAGTCTGTGCTCATTGTGTCTGAGAGTGAGAGTCTGTGCTCATTGTGTCTGAGAGTGAGAGTCTGTGCTCATTGTGTCTGACAGTGAGAGTCTGTGCTCATTGTGTCTGAGAGTGAGAGTCTGTGCTCATTGTGTCTGACAGCGAGAGTCTGTGCTCATTGTGACTGAGGGAAGAGAATCCCTGAGAAGAGTGAAACTGGTGCTGAACGAGGTACATCTTGCCAACTTGTAACGAGACAAGTGGCATGGTCTACCTGCTAGCCCAGTGAAAAAATTGAACATAGAGAAGAACTGACCTGGCCTTCATGAGGTTCTTTCTTCACTGTGTCCTTCACGTTGGAGGCCATTGTCTGAGAAAGAAAGGAATGTATACATGTAAGGATGGACCCAGGAGAAATAAAACTTGATGTGAACTTGTGTGTGGTTTGGGCTTTTCGCACCGGCAAGGCTCCGTGCCGGTTCCGGTTCCCGAACCTAATTTGAACCGGCCGGCACGTTCAGACCCAAAATAAATTGGTTCGGAACCTGAAAAGTTGGTTCTCAGCTGGAACCAACAAATCTCTACCCACTTTACAAATGATTACAGTGCAGAGAAGAAGAAACAAGATCATATTTACATAAGTTACATAAGGGACCATCGGTAAAGTTGTTTTTCGATCTGATGAAGTCATGAATATTTGTCTGGACATGCTTTAAAAATGATCAGGAAAGAAATTATGAATTTCATTATCAGACGATTCAAAAGGAAAAAAAGAATTCAGTGATTTCTAACTTCCAGTGAAACCTTCTGCAAATAAAAACGCTAGCACATTACAACATTTTCTTATAAGACTGATAATAGCAAGGTAATTAAAGGTGTGGCTTTGGCAACACTGAAGAAACTTTCCAGAACTGCATCCCATTATCTTTCACTCCACCCTCCTTTACTCCACTCCCCCACTACCACTCCTCCACTCCCCCCTCCTTTACTCTACTCCTCCACTCCCTCCTCCTTTACTCCACTCCCCCACTCCCCCCTCCTTTACTCCACTCCTCCACGACCACTCCTCCACCCTTTACTCCACTCCTCCACTCCACCCTCCTTTACTCCACTCCTCCACTCCACTCCTCCACTCCACCCTCCTTTAATCACACTCCCCCACTCCACCCTCCTTTACTCCTGTCAGGTTCTCTGTTTTTCACTGTCTAGGTTTTGTCTAAGTTGTTAGCATTTTAGCATTTCCATGTTTTTGTTATCTCTGTGCACACCGCAGCCACCTAGTCAAATCGTTCACCTCATTCATTCTTTTGTTTCACCTGTGTTTCATTTCCTGATTGTTTCCCACACCTGACTGCTTGTTTTGTTACTCGTCTCATTTAAACCCCTCAGGTCCAAATATGACATACACCTTGAAGAATCCCATGCCAGGTATAAAAAAATTGATTGCATGACTTATTACTGTAGGAATTTGAAATTATGGAATTGCAAAATCCTCCAAAATGGTAGACGTATTCAATACAAGGGACTAATTAAAAGTCAATAAAACATTTCAATCAAAATGTTTTAAGTTACTAAGTACACACTGAAAGGAATAATGTCAGGTATACATGTTATTGATATTGTGACTTTTTACTAGTGGCATGTAGTTAATTAAGTTGCTATTTTGGAGGAATTTGTAATCCCATAATTCCAAATTCTTACAGTAAAATTTCACTAAATCAATAGGATGTATAGCTGGATGAGTGCGCTTCAGGAATATAATGGTATTTCCTGAAAACAGTTTGATATACATTTTTTTATTGATTTTTGAAAACTGGCATGTATTGAATTGTGCATATTTCGCTATTCCATAATTCTATAATCCCACTGTAAAAACACCATTTTGGAGTATTCAGTGTTATTATTTTAATTATTAAATGTTTAAAATAACCAAACGGTAGCATTTGGCGTATGGAACGAGCGAGTATTGAGTTTTCAGTTGAATTAAGTCGTCAGAACACGATTTACCGTAAACCGCAATGAATATGCCATACGGCCAAGAATCTTGGGGTGACTCTTCATAACAGCCTCACCCTGGCTCCACATGTATCCTCCACTGCCAGAACCTGCAGGTTCTTCCTCTACAATATACGCCGTATGCGTCATCTCCTGACGGAGAAAGCCACCCAGCTCATAGTCCATGCGCTCGTCATTTCCTGCCTGAATTACTGCAACTCCCACTTCATGCGTACTTTACTAGTTATGGATGTAATGCTTTAACTTGTGCAAGAACCTATGTACTTGTAAATCGCTTTGAATTAAAAGCGTCTGCCAAATAACTAAAATGTAAAATGTAAAATATGCGAACCAGAAATTTAAGTACGGATAGTTTGACCGACGTTTTTCGAAGTGAGGATGGCGTAACCGCAGTGCCACAGGTTATGTGAATTACGCCATTCTTGTGTGTTCACTCACTAGAAGTTACGTTATCAGACGCTTCCACTGAAAAAAATAATTGAAAGCGATTTCTAACATCCAGTGAAACTTTCTGCAAATAAAAACGCCAGCACATTTCAACATTTTTTTTAAGACTGATAATAACAAGGTAAAGTACAAGCACTCACCTGGTGTTTGTCAATAATAACCAGCAAGCAGAATATTTGTCAGGATGCAGCTGTCTCTTCTCTACTTGTACTCTAGTTTTGTACCGTTTTAATACTACATAATGTGAAATACGGTCGTCAGATCTGATCGAGAAGCAAAAGAGGAAATGCTGTTGGTCATTGTGGTATCATTATGGGCGGCCTTAGAATATATCTGTTTGCAGGATGGCGTAATGCGTCACACATTAAGGGTGTGGCTTTCGCAAAACACTGAAGAAACTTTTCATTGCGTCCCATTATTTTCACTCCACCCTCCTTTACTCCACTCCCCCACTCCACTCCTCCACTCCAGCGAAAGAATGTGGAGCAAAGGAGTATCGTTCAGGAGTGGAGCAAAGGAATGAACAAAATTCGGGGGGGACTTTACAAAATTCGGACAAGCGTCATTAAAGTCGACGTCCTGTGTTGAGGGTTTGCCTTTCTCTGAGAAGCACGCAAGCTCGAGTGGTTACTCGAGGTATTGCAGTTTTGTAAGACTGGTGCCAAACAGCAAATGATGATTTCAACTGGGGGCCCCGCAACAGGCAGTGTTTGGAGGTGGCGACGGTTTCTCCTGTACAGGGCTCCCTGCTCCGTCTCAATGAGGTATGATCTCTCAGTCCTGCTCTCTCCAGTCACTGTTGCGGGTGTTGCCCAAGTCTTTTGATGGCTCTGGGGTCGCACGCATCCTCGTCCCACTGTGTGGCCCAGGTAGTCGGCCTCCTCGAGGCCCAGGCGACACTTAGCAGGGTTCGCGGTTAGCCTAGCCTCCCGTAGCGCCCCCAGCACAGCCTCCAGCCTCCTCAGGTGGCTCTCCCAGTTGGCACTGTGAATCACGATGTCATCTAGGTAGGCGGCGGCATACCCCCTGTGTGGCCTCAGTATCTTGTCCATCAGCCGTTGGAAGGTGGCGGGGGCTCCATGGACTCCGAAGGGCAGGACCCGGTACTGGAACAGGCCGTCCGGAATGGCGAAGGCCGTCTTCTCCCTCGCCTGGGGGGTGAGGGGGACCTGCCAGTACCCCCGGGTGAGGTCCAGGGTGCTGATGTAGCGGGCCGGCCCCAGCCACTCAATCAGCTCGTTTACTCGGGGCATTGGGTAGGCGTCATATTTCGAGATTTCGTTTAGATGGTGGAAGTCATTACAGAAGCGCCAACTGCTGTCTGGTTTTGGCACTAGTACGACCGGGCTAACCAGGCGCTCTGGGACTCCTCGATCACCCCCAGTTCCAGCATCCTCGCCACCTCCTCCTGGATGGCCTGCCTCCTAGCCTCCGGGATCTGGTAGGGCCGCAGCCAAACTTTCTGCCTGGGCTCCGTGACGATGTCATGCTGGACCGACGTGGTCCGGCCCGGGAGGTGGGAGAACACGTCACAGTGTCGGCTTACCAGTTCCCGGAGGTCTTGGCGCTGTCGGTCAGTCAACAGATCCCCGGTGGTCACTTCTGGGGTTCCGGTGGCACCACCTAGACAGAGGGGAGCAGAGTCGTGCACAGGTTCGTGCCATTTCTTTAAGAGGTTAATATGATACCTTTGGAGGGTATGTCTCCTCCCCACCTGTCTTACGGTGTAGTTTACTGGGCCGGCTTTGGCCACCACCTCATAGGGGCCATGCCATTTGGCCAGGAATTTGCATTCACTCGTGGGGATCAGGACCATTACCTTGTCCCCGGGTTGGAACTCACAAACCTGGGCATTCCGGTTATACAGCCGGGCCTGCTCTGCCTGGGCCTGACTCATGTGCTCCCGGACCATTGGCCAGATTTTTGCCATTCGTTGGTCCATGGCCTCCACATGCTCCACCAGGGAGCGCTGTCGGGATGGCTGCTGCTCCCAGGCTTCCTTCGCGAGGTCCAGGAGTCCTCGTGGCCGCCTCCCGTAGAGCAGCTCAAAGGGGGCGTATCCCGTGGATGCCAGGGGGACCTCACGAATGGAGAACATTAGGTATGGTAGTAAGTGGTCCCAGTCCTTACCATCCGTGGTGATCATCTTCCTCATCATAGCCTTCAGGGTCTTATTAAAACGTTCGACCAGCCCGTCTGTCTGGGGGTGGTAGACCGACGTCCTCAGCTGCTTGACCTGGAGTAGGCGGCACATCTCCTTCATCACCCCAGACGTAAAGCAGGAACCCTGGTCGGTCAGGACCTCTTCGGCAATACCTACCCGGCTGAACAGTTGGAAAAGCGCCTTCGCTACGCTTTTCCCGGTCGCGGCCCGTAGTGGCACAGCCTCAGGGTAGCTGGTGGCGTAGTCCACTATCACCAGGATGTAACGGTGGCCCCGGCTAGACTTGGGTAGGGGTCCAACTATGTCCATGGCTATCCGGCGAAATGGCACGTCTATAATGGGGGGGGTATAAGGGGGTTACGATACGTCACCCTTGGGCTGTGGAGTTGGCACACAGCGCACTGTCAGCAGTAGTCCTCCATGGCTCTCTTGATTCCTGGCCAGTAAAATCGGGTCAGGATCCGTTCCAGCGTCTTCTCACGCCCCAGGTGCGCCCCCAACAGGTGGGTGTGGGCGAGATATAGCACCTTGGAGGTGTGAGTCCAGGGTACAAGGAGCTGGTCCACTAGTTCGTCATTAATTTTACAGACCCTATAGAGGAAGCCATTGTGCACTTTAAAATAAGGTAAAGCCGGCCTACTCACCCCACCTTGTGGGACGCCCTCAATGCGGGCCACGGTTTTCCAGGCCTGGGCGAGGAGGGGGTCTTGCAGCTGGGCGGAGCCAAACTCGGTTGGGGCCCTTTCTGACCCTGGCTGGAACTCTGAAAAGTCCCCGGTGTTACCACTCTCGGCCACCAGGGGTTGCGGTGGGCTTGGCCCCTCTGGGGCTGTATCCGTGGTCCCCGTGGACGGTCACACCATCTGTCTTCCCCCTGCTTGGGGTGGGGTCTCCTCTCCATCACTCTCCCCGGAAGGGGCTGCCCAAACCGGGTGCGGTTCCCGGTGGCCCTGACGGCGGGGTCGGGGGGTGGCAGTTGACCTCTCCGGGGTCGGCCCCTCACTCCAGTACTTGAGGAACAGGGGACAGTCCCGTCCCAACAGCACAGCCACGGGTAAATCTTCCACCACGCCCACCTTCCCGGTGAATTGCCCCCTAGGGGTGGTGGGGTAGTGTCGCACATCACCATGGATGCATGTGACGGCGATTGTTGCACCCCGTCTCTCTCCAGCTAGGGCAACCCTCACCAGGGTAATGGCGCTCCCGGAGTCCAGTAGGGCCTCAGGGTCTTGGCCCCCGATCCGGATGGGCAGTCTTGGGGCGGCCGTGCCATTGTGGGCCCAGCACGTGGTGAGGTAGTGGCAGGGTTGGCTGGTTCGAGCCGGTCGGATCATCTCCTGCGCCACCTGGTGGTTTTCTAGAAGAGTGATCAGGGAATCAATGGTCCGGGGCCCCTGTTGGGCCACATACTTTTTAATTCCCGTGGGTAGGGTCCGGACGCAGTGGTCTAACACTACCCGGTCGGGTAGGGGTGGCCCGTCACCCTCCACCAACCAGCTCTTGGTCAGCTGTCCCAGAGCCCTCACCTGGGCATGTGCAGGGAGCGCGGGATCGTAGGTCCACTGCTGGAACCGCTGGGCCCGGGCTGGCAGGCTATAGCCATACTGGGCTAGGATCGTGGTCTTCAGGGTGGGGTAGTCATGAGCTTCAGCGGGGGGTAGGCCTCTGTAGGCTTTCTGGGCCTCACCGCTAAGGAATGGCGCCAGGATGGAGCCCCAGGCATCTTGGGGCCATTTCTACAGATGCGCCGTCCGCTCAAACGTCTCGAGATACGCCTCAACCTCGTCATCCGCCGTCTGTTTGAGGAGCACATCCTTCAGAGCTCTGTGGGGTGCCGTTTTCTGGCACAGTTCGGCCATGGCCTTCTGCAGGGCGCCTTGGGAGCGCAGCAGGGCGGTTAGGGCCTCCTCCATGGTTGAGGTTGGGTTACTGGATTCACTCACGTCGGGCTCTCTCTGCAGTGCCTGCATTCTCCACCATATGTGGTGACCCGCTGGTTGAGAGAGAGAGAGAGCAAAAGGTGTGAACAAAAATTATTTTATTGTTCTTAGTGTCTTTCAGACACATTTCAATTGTCCAGAACAAAAATTTAGGTTCCTTTCAAAAAATAAAAATCAACGGCCAAAAAATTTGGAACACCAAAAAGGAAAAAACCCAAAAAAGAACCGGCATCCACGTGACCGCGTTCGTCCGTCTTTGTCCGTGGCTGGGCCGCTCCTGGCCTCCGTGTCTCCCCGGCCTCGGTAGTCCGCTTGTCCGCCCTCCTTAGGGGATTCTGTCTGAATTTAGAGCAGGATAGGTTAGCTGGTTTTACAGCAGGCGAGATACGCTCACGTGAGGCTCCGAGTTAAGTTTCGGTCGCGGGGTTTCTCCCGGAATTCCACCCCGTTTTCCAAGTGGTGGCTCGTTCGGCTTTAGGCTGCACTATTTAGTCAAGCACGGGCTGCACAGCTCTCCGCCTCCGTCGTCAGCCCGCTCTGTTCTCCAGCCCGGCTTTTTGTAGCGTGCTGCTCTCCTCTCTCATTCGGCTCAGCTGTGCCTGTTCACTCAAAATTAGTTAGAGGTTAGCATTCCGCACGCGCCTCGCCCCGGTGGTGCTGGCCGTGGTGCTGACTCTTCCTCCCGGCTCTCTCCAAGGTGCGGCTCAATTTAAAACGGACATAGGGACATATTCGCTGTCAATGACTTTACCCAGCTCCTGACGTCGGCGTCCTCGCCGTTCCACTCCAGTGGGGTATCGATTCCTGATCGGGCCACCACAATATATATTTGCTGTCTTATTGTATTTTGTTAGCTATATACATATACGTGAACTGATTCGCCGTCTTTCGCATATATAGAGTAAACTACGCAAGTAGTCTCTTCTCACAGCTAACACTAACACTTACAACGCCTGCTTTTACCTTTCCTTTGTTCAAGGGACACGTGCGCTTGTGTTCATAATATGCATTGCTTCTTATGATACCCCCCATAGTGCATTTTTAAATGTTCCTTGAATATTTCTTTGGTTGTTCAAACAGTATTTTGGACACAGTTTGCCTGCAACTCCTCTTCGCACACCACTCCTAGCCGCTAGGTGACAGTAGTCACACCGGATATCATCCACACGCGCTGTACCTTGGCCAGAGCAAGTCATGTCAGTGTGAATGAAAGCAGAAAGCAGAAGCGTATCATAGCTGCTTATCGTGAGTACAGTTTAGCTAACAATATTTTCATGTGTTGTTGAAGGTGAGAAAGTAATATAACATCACGATAAGTACTGTTTAGAACTTATGGTTTATATTATCTCATGCTGAATATCCGGTGTTTATGTTTAGGAGAGGAATGAAAGTGACGACGATAGCTTGTTAGTATAGCCACGTGGCTCGGCACGGAGAATAACGTTAGACTAGTTGGTAATGTCACAGCATAAAAGTTAAACCGTGAATGTCATAAAATATGGTGCTAATAGTAGTAATAGAATGAAAGCAGCAGCGTATCATAGCTGCTTATCGTGACTACAGTTTAGCTAACAATATTTTCATGTGTTGCAGAATATAATAAAATATGAGCACCTGGATATCACAAAGTGTCATTATTCAAGTGTGCAACACGCGCACGCACACACATATCCTAACGTACCCTACTAACTTCCCTTAGTTAAACCCCATGTTCTGTTCTGTGTTTGTTTAATAAATATATTTTATTAAACCCGGTGTCTGTTTTGGCGTCACATAGACATGAGAGCCGAGTTAAAGCAGTCGTTCGAAGAACTTCCATGTTATCGGTATGATTAAATCATTGCTATTGGTTTTTTAAATTAATAAAATACTGAATTTGTGGTTAGATATTTCTGATAACAGTAATTTTATGAGACTGATTACTTTTTGCAGTTATACTGCACATAAGGTTAATTGGCGCCCCGGTTTCGTAGAGCGTAAAATCCCTGTTATTTGGCGGCCCGTGCGAGGACCCTACAATACAATTATGCATCCACTGCAGAGATGGCCATTTCAATTCTGTAGACAGATTAACACCTTGCAGCATACCTTATTCGATCTGAAACTCCTTTTAAATTAAACAAAAACTAAATCCATGATCTTCCTTCCTGGGCAAGCTAAGGCTCCAATCTCCTCTATTAGTACTCTTGATGGTGTCTCCATTCCGTTTATAGACCTAACCCAGATGGGTATTTGGTTAGACAATAACCTACATTTTAAATGTCATATTGACTACCCTTTAAATAAGTAAAAATTTACACTGGGTTTCTTATGCAGGCTAAAATTCTGTTTCTCTATAGTATCAAGAAAATGGTTAGTTGCCTATTTCTGCTTCAGCTTGACTTTGGTGATACTATAGGTCCGCCTCCTCCTCTACCTTATCCAAGCTCGACCACCTGTATCACTCAGCATTGAGATGTATCACAAACTCTAGTTTTAGGACTCATCATTGCTCTTTATACAGCATGACTTTAGACAAATTCCGTATGTACTTAAGTCGGAAGTTTTTATCTTTGCAAAGCAGTCATAACCTGAGATCGCACAAATGGCTTCAGTTCAAGGTCCCCTCTTTTGTACAGAGGATGGAAGAGAATGCTTGTCTTATAGTGGTCCTTGGTCCTGGAACGAGCTGTAGTCTAAGATCAAACTTCTCCTAACCCCCATAAACTCTTCACCACCTTCTCCTAACCCCCATAAACTCTTCATCACCTTCTCCTAACCCCCATAAACTCTTTATCACCTTCTCTTCCCTTCTCATCCCTCCCCCATCTCACTCTCTCCTCTCTGCAGATGACTTCCTGACCCACTTTGAGGGGAATGGCTGTATCCGGAACTCCTTCACTCATCCAGTGATGCTACTTACTCCCCAAAGCACACCCACTGCTGCACCGACATCCTTCACGGTGCTGGACGTACTTCACCTAGTCACAAATTATCGTGCAACCACCTCTCCACTTGACCATGTCCCATCAGCTGTTTTCCATCCATATCTGGTGACCTCCTTCCTTATCTGTCCTCTATTATCAATGGCGTAGTGGTTAAGGTACATGACTGGGTCACGCAAGGTCATCTAGCCTAAACATCTAGCAGATTACGTTGTTGACTTTCCTTCTCATCGCCGCATTGATAGTGATCACAGGCAAGTACAGGTAGTGTAGTCCTACCTAGAATTAACCATTCAAGTCCAGGCAGCCCCCTGGCTAGTCGTAGTATGGATAATGTAGCTAAACTAAGCGGAGACAAGTTTAAACCTGTGAGTAGGTCAAAGTCGATGGGCTCCATAGCCAGTAGTAACGTTGAGGAGGAGTTTAAGTACAGTAGGGATAAACTGACATTGACTAGACCAAATAGCCCTGACTTAGAGCACTCGGCGCAGCCTAGGAAGGCTGACGTCCTGCTAGAGATAATCAGACAACAGACTGAAGTCGCCTTGGAAAGAGAATGCATGCAGGCCGAAATACAGATGGATAGAGAGCGCCTCCAGGCTGAAAGAGAACGCACACAGACTCAGGCTATATTAGAGATAGCTAGAGAAGCAGCCCGTTCAGAGAGCTAATGGCCAGCATGCTCCAGAGTCAAAGCCCACGGTCTTCAGCCCGATCTTCAAGGAGGTCATCACGCGGATCATCGCGACAACACTCCCCAACCCACTCTAGCAGGTCAGGAAACAATGGAGGAGAGAGAATACTAGATGACGTGAAAGAGGAGCCAACGGAGTTCACAGCTCGACTACATAGTCGACTACTAGAGCTAGGAGCTGAACAACAGCGTCAGGTGAAGTCTTCGCCTCCCAGTCTCGCCCTCAATGGCCTTCCTCCCACCCGTCCACAATCTCCACCTCCTCACGAGAGCATGCGGTGCCTCCCACCATGATAGCCTACAGCACAACAGCACCATGCATAGAAGGACCAACATTCCCAGACTTTACCAAGGAGGACAGAGCTCAGTATGTAGAGCTATGCATATGCCTAGAGACTCTCCTCCACCAGTCACAGTCTGAGACATACAAGTATGCCATACTACTTAAACACGTTAAGGCCCCTCGAGCACACAGGATGATCTTAGCCCGTGCTCAGTCAGGCACGCCCTACACCGCCTCCCTATAAGCGCTAGACGACCGCTATAGGCGCCCGTGGGAATTCATTACCTACGAGATCAAGGCTATAGAGCAGTTGCCACAAGCCAAAGAAGATAGAGCACTGGATGACCTCTCCGTTAGAGTGCAGTCACTGGTGGGAATGTTACAGGCCCTAAAGGAGGATGGCCTCCACAAACTCCACTGTAACTCAAATGTAGAACGCATCCTCAGTAAGATTCCCAAACATCGGCAGGAGAGGTTCCGGCGCCTACAGAGTTGTCGCCATCCTAACCAGCATGGATTGTCACTGGTTGACCTCTCAGCCTTCCTTAGAGAAGAGGTCAAGGGCATGAGCATAGACCCCACTCCCCAGGAATCTGCTCCTCGCGAGAAAGACAAGAGAGACAAGTGGGTCAGGAACCAAGGGAGGAGTGCCACCGTGATGCATGGAACAGATGACTCTAAGCAACCCACACCCAAAGCCACCGCTAAGGGGGGGACTGGCTCAATCAGTGCGAGAGCTTCAGTAAAATGAGTAGGAAGGAGGCAGTAGAGTGGATTAAGGCTAACCGGAGATGTTGGAGGTGCGCCCGCACCCACAAAGCAGCTGAATGCACTTTGAAGAAGAAGTGCCGCCATTGCCAATCCACTCATCTAGACATCCTGCATGATGTTAACCGCAGAGAAAAGGACGAGGCTGCCGACACAGCGGATGACCAGTCGGCAACGGGGATCAATTACATAGATCCTGCAAAGAGTGGGAGCAACCAAGGTGATGCTGAAGATAGTCAGAGTCCATCTACACCACCGAGGGCAAGTACTTGACACCTATGCCGTACTCGATGATGGCTCAGAAAGAACATTACTCCTATCATCAGCCACATGCCAGCTTGGAATACAGGGACATACAGGGCCAGAGAAGGAGTGGCCGTCCCAGCCAATAACTGTGGAAGCGCAGGATGAGACAGAGTTTAAGAAATCGCTCTTCTGTAGGCTCAGCCAGAGCCCCGTCTCAGAGGATGCTCCTATGGAGGACTGTCCCACCCTGGAGGATTTACAGAAGAAAACCTTTCTAGCACACCACATGGAGTCCCCCTCCACCAGAGAACTTAGTGCAGGGAACTATGTTGAAGCGGCGCTACTCCTGCTAAAGAGAGCACAAAGAGATTCCTTCCCGGAGGAAGTAGTATGCCTTCAGAATGGCAAACCCGTGCCTGCGGACAGCAGGCTACTGATGCTGGCCCCTGAGCTTGATACCCAAGGCCTCATAAGAGTAGGCGGTAGGCTGCGCCGTGCTTCTGACCTAGCAGAGGACGTCAAGCACCCTATCGTGCTCGGAGCCAAGCACCGTGTCTCAGAGTTGATAATTCAGAAATATGATAAAGCAGTTTGTCATGCCGGAGCGGAGATATTGGATCCTCCACGGGCGAGAGGCTGTGTGTCGGTTCCAGAGAAGCTGTACTGACTGTCAAAGGTGGAGAGCCCAGTCCCCCATCCCAAGAATGGCAGACCTCCCACCTTGCCGTCTCAAAGTAGGAGAGAGAGCGTTCCATTGTACAGGAGTAGACTGTTTCGGACCGTTCTTAGTCAAGAGAGGAAGAGTGACTGAGAAACGATGGGGAATAGTATGTAAATGTATGACGACCAGAGCAGTGCATATCGAGGGGTTGCACTACATGAACACAGACTCTTTCCTGATGTCCTTTAGGAGGTTTCAGTCCAGGAGAGGGAAGCCCAACACCCTCCTATCTGACCGAGGAACGAACTTCAGAGGAGGAGCGTCAGAGCTAAAGGAGAGCTTCAAGTCTATGGCTGAAGAGCTGAAAATGCACCTTGCTCCTAGTCAAGTGGACTTCCAGTTTAACCCGCCGAATGCTCCACATTTCGGAGGGACCTGGGAACGAGAAGTAAAGTCGATCAAAACAGCGCTGTACAAAACCCTGGGAGCTCAAACAGTGAGTGATGAGGTCTTGGCTACAGTCCTCACAGAGATAGAGGGTGTGCTTAATTCTAAGCCCCTTGGCTATGTATCCACCGATGTAGCAGATATAGACCCGGTGACCCCGAATTACCTTCTCATGGGGCGGCCAGACCCTGCACTCCCTCAGAGTGTCTACAGCCAATCAGAGATCCGAGGTAGACGGATGTGGAGACACAGTCAATTTTTAGCAGACCAGTTCATCCTCTACTATCTCCCCTCTCTTCAAGTGGGTCAAAGACAGATTGGTACCGTGGTGATGATTGTGGATCAGTCACTGCCAAGAGCCATGTGGCCCGTGGGTCGCGTAAGGAAGACGATCACTGGAGTGGATGGCAGAGTAAGATCAGCAGAAGTTCTCGTCAGTGGGAAGCTTTACACTAGACCAGTGGCCCAACTGATAGAGTTACCTGCTTTCCCAGACTCTACTCCAGACTATGATTTGACTGACTGAGCCTTTAAAGTGAGAAAGCTGATTAACATAGTGAATCAGGGGGCGGCTGCAGAGAATGTTGCATAGTTCTATAGGGATTTGAGTTCAGTTCGGATAGATTTAATGGGAGTAGCCCCCCTCCTTTGCCCAGAATACCTGTTTGTTATTTTTCATATGTCCTATGTGATTGGATATAGTATATTGTTATATTGGTGTTCTATTGGTTGACGTGTGGTCATATGTGCAGTGCTTAGGAGGGTCAGTAGGTGACGCTCACGGCTTAGTAGTATTCACAAATGAGCATTGCTCGCCGTGCCATTGCGATCACCGATGGTTACCAACGTTACAATGGGTACAATGGGTACACGGCTGCGGATATTCAACAGAGCAAGAAAAGTTAATAGCAGCAGGGAGCCTAGTACATTGTGTGTGGTAGAGCTGGCCACGTTCCAATGCAGAAGTAAAGTATGCCGGTTAGTGGATGCTAGTCCTCCGAAACAAGAAACTGTGTTCGTTAAGCTAAGAAGAGACAAGACTGAGCGGTGAGGAGCTCCGAGGTTCCATTTATTCACCACGAGAGACTGGCTATATTTGTTAGCATTCAGTAGGAATCGAGTGATGAAGGAAATCGCGGACATAGAAGAGATGTTTTAAGTTTACCACAGCAGCAACAGGACTGTCGGATTTCTTAGTTCCGGAGAGACTTGTGAGTTTGCCTTACCATCTGCAGTAAGCGCACAGTGACTCGGATTGACCAGTTGGACGCTATCATCCACTCAAAGAGCTCCAACAGGCCTCAACGCAACCAGGGCATTATTTAATCTAATCATTTAGGGCCCGTCTGGCATTGGTGACAGCGCCTATATCATTTAGTTATAGTTAAGTTTATCAATTTAGTAGTTATACAGTCATTAATAATTGTAGCCCTGCCTACACTGACACTAAAATGGTTGTTAGTATGGCAAGAATTTGATAAAATGCGGGCTGTGATGGCACAACAGACTAAGACGCAGCAGACTTGTGGTTGCAGTTCACCGGGGACCGGGGTTCGATTCCCGGTTCCGCCAAAAGCCAAGTTTGGCCGCTCACGTGAAGCAGCATAATTGGCTCGCTGCTCCAGAGGGAGGGACTTGGCAGGGTTAGTAGATTGCTACACAACAAAAAGCACCTCAGGTGCCTTGGAATCACGGAAGATAAGCATGAGATGAGACTGCTTGAAGAAGGTGTGCTTGAGATCAGCACTTTGGTTTCTGGTTTGATCTTGGGCATATTGACAGAAGCAATGTGGAGCATGAACATGATGGCTTAAAGTGTCAGATTTCTGCTTAGCTGACTAATCAAGCCCCTTGTTGGTTTCTTCCTTATTCGCTGTGGCCTAGAAATTGGAGTTGGCCAAGACTTTTGTCCGGCCAAAACTGGCCTGTTGATCATTATCAAGCTGTAACATTTAGTAACAATTTTGAAATTTTGCTAGCTTCTAATAAACTTTAGACACTTATGATTCATTTGTGTTGTTTCCTAACTTTATTAGCTAATTAAGAGTTGGGTAATTAGCAATTGTCACTTTTGTCCACTCATGCGACAAAACCTTTGGCTGGGACTGTATTGCTGGGTCCATGTCTTCAGTGTTTCAGCAAGCCTATTGCTGGGTCCATGTCTTTACAGTGTTTCACAATAAAAACCTGCATAATTTATTTACACTAGATTTCTATGCTGACGTTCAAAGTAATTGAAGAGACATCACTTTTCAGTTACAGAAGAAAATACATAAGAACCACAATGAACATTAAGATGGCAACATTTATTATGAGTAACCTTAGCTACTACCCTTCAGAAGTGATTCGATTATATTTCATTACAAGAATCAACAGAAACCATCACAAACAACCTTAGAGAAGCAGATGCTTTTATGGACAGAAAAGAATGGAGGGAGAAGAGGAATTGAAAGCATCATATGGGTCTGCTGGCAGCTAATTTCATGATTTTACCTTACATTAAATGCTCTGGTCAGGGCATAAAGGTCTATAATAACAACTGCAGAATTTGGGGTCCACAACTAATTCCCAAAGATTTGCTTTACTGCACTTAAATAAGGCCATTGATGCACTTAATTGTTTTGTCACGTGTGGTCAGACTGCATCTTGTACCTTGCAGGAACTTGGTTTTAAAGCACTAACCTTAGATTAAGGTTAACATAAGGGTTTTCAAACAGCTCTCCTCACCAGGCCTAAAGGACAAGGGGATGGGGAGTGCAGAGCGGAGAGAAACCCTGAGTAAATGGCAGGTCCCGAGTGCAGTGCAATATTGGGTTAGGTTTCGGTGGGGGACTGTGGGAGAAATTTGATGGCTGAGGAGGGGGTGGGGGATACAGAATTATTAGGCGATTCAGGATTTATTGATGGACATGCTCTCCACTCCGTGCTGGACGGTACGTTCTCCATCCTTCTTCTTCTTCCCTCCTTCCTGCTGTTTCTTCTGCTTTTTGGACAGTTCCTGGTCAATGGGTGCAGGCTTCACGAAGCGGATGAGTTCCTTCAGCCCTGCGAGGCAAGGGGAGGGGGTGATTTAGTGTATATAAATTCACTGAGCACTTTATTAGGAAGACCTGTACACCTACTTATTCACGCAATTATCTAATCATCCAATCACGTGCAAGCAGTGCAATGCATAAAATCATGCAGGGTTTCAGTTAATGTTCACATTAACCATCAGAATGGGGAAAAATGGTATCTCAGTGATTTCAATTTTTACATGATTGTTGGTGCCATTACATCAAAGTGGGGCAATTACACTTCCCACAGAGTGGGGCATTTACGCTGCCCACAGAATGGTGCCGTTACGCAGCCCACAGAGTGGGGCAATTACACTGGCCACAGAGTGGTGCCGTTACGCTGCCCACTGAGGCTTGCCATTACACTGCCCATTGCACGTGCCCCAGGACTCACCTGGGGGCAGAAACATTGCGCTTGCCCCAGGACTCACCTGGGGGCAGAAACATTGTACGTACCCCAGGACTCACCTGGGGGCAGAAACATTGCGCGTGCCCCAAGACTCACCTGGGGGCAGAAACATTGCGCGTGCCCCAGGACTCACCTGGGGACAGAAACATTGCGCGTGCCCCAGGACTCACCTGGGGGCAGAAACATTGCGCGTACCCCAGGACTTACCTGGGGGCATAAATGGCCGCAGTTTCTCAGGGATGACCACACCCTCTTCCGTCTGGTAGTTTTCCAAGATGGCGCAGATGACACGAGTGGAGGCACACATGGTGGCGTTGAGCATGTGCACAAACTCGGCCTGCAGAGGAACAGGAAGGAGACGCAGAGGCACATAAGCAGCTCTTACCAAACAGGAAATAAGCAGCATTCACTCATTCACTGCAAGTGTTTTGACAGGACAGCCTGACAAAGCAAATCTGTCTATGGTTTATGGCCACTAGATGTTATCAGGGGGCTCCAGCAGGGAGGGTCCATTGGGGGAAGGTGAGAGAAACTAATTGGATGAACAGATAAAAAAGAAACCAGAACTGCAAAAACTGATAGCGGATCATAATGACTACAGTCTGCGAGCTCTGCGTACCTTATCCATCATCTTCTTGGTCTGGCCGTAGCGAATGCGCAGACGCCGTGCCTGGTAGTCCGTGCAGTTGGAACAGGACACCAGCTCCCGGAATGCCGAGGATCCCGGAAACCAGGCCTCCAGGTCCAGCTTCTTACTGGCTGCATGGTTCAGAGCACCTGGGAGGAAGTGGAGATACTTAATACAGGAACATAGGAACAGGAAGTGCATGCACAGGAACAGGTAACACACCTGAAATGGATGAAAATGCGAGAAGCAACAAATAAACCATCCCCCAAAGATATCAGACCATTTATATTATATGGGTTTTTCCATTAAATGTTGCGGTTAGTATGGCTTGACATTTGAAAAATTGATCACTGCTGACAGAAACACCCGAAGTCATGGTGTGTGACATCACAGGAAGCCCAAATAGTTTTAGGTTGAAAATATGAATATCAATGAATATCAATGACTCCGATGACACCGATTGTGATCAGTCTATTGAAGTAATTGCTAATCCTGACACAGCAATCCAGTTCAGGTTTGAGCCAAAGTCAGAGGAATTCTTCCTGATACCAACATTGAGAGCTCAATTTAAATGACTAATCTGACTCTTGGGAAATTTGCTTTTTAGGTATGTTGCATACTTTACAGACCCTGTTACATATTTAGGTATGTTACATAGCGATAAAGCCATACAAGAACGAGAGACATATTTCCAGGACACCAACCAACCAACCATGGGTGAGGGGCTGAAGAGGTTTAATTAGTTTTTTTTGCCCTCAATAGCACCCTTGGCTTGATGTTACAACTGAAGTGAACTCCACTCTATCCTCTAAACTGAGAGTTGCTCCAATGGACCTATTTCCCAAACTCCCTGGACTGAGTTGAAAAAAAGTATTTGTTATTGCATTTTTTTTTTTTTTTCATGTTCCTTCACCTGTTCCTTCACCTGTTCCTTTTTTCCCCGAAGCAAAGAGGGAAGAGCAGTTTAATCAAAAAACAATGAACAACGTAAGGGCAAGGTTTTTTCATTTTTATGTTATATAGTGTATGCCAGAGGGATATTTTCATTGCAAAAAAATTTTTTAATGGGAGGTGTGGTGAAAAGAGTAAACAAATACATTTTATTTCTTGCCTTTATGTCAATAAAATGGTGTTTTTAAACATTTAGAATCATAAAATAGGACAACTTCTTCCATTTAGCTGGGGTATTATATATTATAAAATAACTGGTGCTTCCCCTTCAATGTCCGATTGTAGCACATACAGTGGGCTCCAAAATTATTGGCAGCCTTGAAAGATATGTACTCAAGTAGTGCACTTTATTAATGACTCTATGGTCTTAAATTTGTTTTCATATAAAAAAAATATTTCCCCCAAAAACCAGGTTTCACAATTATTGGCACATCCGGTTATAGTCTTTTCCTATAATTTGTGATAAGGTCAGAGAACACATTTGGACAGATTGTTGACCATTCCTCCATGCAGAACCTTTCACAGTCATTGATATCCTTGGGATACCCCCCTCTTCAGTTCAGAGCACAGGGTTTTCATGGGATTTAAGTCTGGAGACTGAGAAGGCTACTGCATGGCTGTTGTTTTTACTTAATCATTTCTGTGTGGATTTTGATGTATGCATGGAGTCATTGTCCTGCTGGACAATCTACCCACAACCAAGACTCCTAGCTTCCTAGCAGAGGCAACCAGATTTTTTGCCGAAATTTCCTGTTACATTGTTGAATTCAATAAAGACAAAGTGCTCAAAAAGTGAAGAGGTCGGAATACTTTCTGAAGCCACTGGTAAGACACTGGTATCACCGGTAAGACACCAGACGCCAGACACAAAAAACCGAACTGTTCTCAACCTTTTCTCTTCTCAACCTTGGCAAGACTGAGCTATGACTTTGTCATATCCTCCTCCCATACAGCCAGGAATCTTGGGGAGACTCTTGATAACCACCTCACCCTCGCTCCACATATATCCTCTTCTGCCAGAACCTGTAGGTTCTTTCTGTATAATATCCGCCATATCCGTCATCTCCTGATGGAGAAAACCACCCAGGTCCTAGTCCAGGCGCTCGTCATTTCCCAACTGGTTTACTGCAACTCCCTCCTAGCCAGTCTCCCAGCTTGTACCATCAAGCCCCTCCAGCTGGTCCAGAATGCTGCAGCCTGCCGGATCACTGGTCAGCCCAGGTCGGCTCATGTCACCCCGCTCCTCACTGGCCTCCACTGGCTTCCTATTGCCGCACACATCCGCTTCAAGACGCTAATATTGGCATTCCAGGCTGCTAAGGGGACTGCCCTAAATTACATCCAATCTTTAATTGCTCCCTACAACCCAGCTAGACCACTCCGGTCTGCCAGCTCTGGTCACCTAATGGTTCCCTCACTATGAGCACCAGGTGGTCGAGCTGCACGTTCACACCCGTTTTCCATTCTGGTTCCTCAGTGGTGGAATGACTTGCCAACCACTGTCAGGACAGCAGAATCCCTTCCCATATTTCCATGCAGACTAAAAACACACCTTTTCAAACTGTACCTTAGTCCTCCCTCCTAATTTCCTTCTCCTCCTCCCCCCTTCCCCCCCATTTCCCTCCTACCAGGATGATGCATGAGTGTTCCAGACTACTAAAAGAGACTCTCTGTCTAATGGAAGTGGTGAGTGGTACACAGGTCAGAGTGAGTCAGCAGGTGAGTGGTACACAGGGTGAGAGTGAGTCAGCAGGTGAGTGGTACACAGGTGAGAGTGAGTCAGCAGGTGAGGGGTACACAGGTGAGAGTGAGTCAGCAGGTGAGTGGTACACAGGGTGAGAGTGAGTCAGCAGGTGAGTGGTCCACAGGTCAGAGTGAGTCAGCAGGTGAGTGGTACACAGGGTGAGAGTGAGTCAGCAGGTGAGTGGTACACAGGGTGAGAGTGAGTCAGCAGGTGAGGGGTACACAGGGTGAGAGTGAGTCAGCAGGTGAGTGGTACACAGGGTGAGAGTGAATCAGCAGGTGAGTGGTACACAGGTGAGAGTGAGTCAGCAGGTGAGGGGTACACAGGGTGAGAGTGAGTCAGGTGAGTGGTACACAGGTGAGAGTGAGTCAGCAGGTGAGTGGTACACAGGGTGAGAGTGAGTCAGCAGGTGAGTGGTACACAGGTGAGAGTGAGTCAGCAGGTGAGTGGTACACAGGTGAGAGTGAGTCAGCAGGTGAGGGGTACACAGGGTGAGAGTGAGTCAGGTGAGTGGTACACAGGTGAGAGTGAATCAGCAGGTGAGTGGTACACAGGGTGAGAGTGAGTCAGCAGGTGAGTGGTACACAGGGTGAGAGTGAGTCAGCAGGTGAGTGGTACACAGGTGAGAGTGAGTCAGCAGGTGAGAAAGAGTCAGGTGAGTGGTACACAAAGTGAGAGTGAGTCAGCAGGTGAGAGTGAGTCAGCTGAGTGGTACACAGGGTGAGAGTGAGTCAGTGGGCCTCGAACCTGAAACAATGTTGACAATGCGATAGGGAATCCCGAGAGACTGGTAAAACTCTTCTGCAGTTTCAATCATCTCGTCGAACATCTCCCAAGACTTGTTGTCATGAGGAGAGGAGAACACAAATTGCTCAATCTGCAAGTTGAGGAGAAACAAAATCTTTACTCTCTAGGACTGGATGCAGAAACATGTACATACACACGCACGGACACACACAGATTTATAGGGACAAGAGCCATTCACTTTTATTATGACCAGCTTATTTTACCTGGTTAGTGAGAGGTAAGGTCCCTAGTCTTCTACAATGTAATAAGTCAACTAAATCAATTAAGTCATTAGCTTTTGGTTAACTCAAATGCTGCATTTGGTGTCATAGTCCTTTTTAGTTCCATTAGGTGTCACAATATCCAAACAACACCATCACTTTAGCTCAGCATAATCATCCATCCAACATGGCAGCTCACAGACTGAGAGAGAGGTGGAAAGAGAGAGATGGAGAGACAGCGAGACCTTCTCAAACTGGTGCACACGGAAGATCCCGCGGGTGTCCCGGCCATGTGAGCCCACTTCCTGTCGGAAGCAGGTGGAGATTCCAGCAAAGCGTATGGGGAGGTCCTCCGGCTTCAGCCACTCCTCTCGCAGGAAGGCAGCGATTGGCTGCTCTGAGGTGGCAATCAGGTACTTTTCATCCAGCGAAGCATCATCTGAGCGCTCACTGCCCTTCCCAATAACCTGGATCACATTAACACACACAGGGGATGAGTCCCAGTAACCTGGACTAACACACACAGGGGATGAGTCCCAGTAACCTGGACTAACACACACAGGGGATGAGTCCCAATAACCTGGACTAACACACAGGGGATAAGTGTCTCAATAGCCCGGATTAAAACAGCGAGGATGAGTCCCAATAACCTGGATTGGATTAACACACACAGGGGATGAATCCCAATAACCCAGACTAACACACAGAGGGGATGAGTCCCAATAACCTGGACTAACACACAGAGGGGATGAGTCCCAATAACCTGGACTAACACACACAGGGGATGAATCCCCATAACCTGGATTAACACACAGTGGTTAACAGTGAGTTTCAATAACCAGGACCAGTACTTCAAACATCAAATCGCTTCTCACACTTTCACTCGTCAATATTCCACCCTGGGTGAAATATTGTTTTGAATTTGGACTCTGCACTTAAGACTCTTTTAAAAATTAGACTGCACTTGGGACTGTTGCAACCCATGGTGATCATCATCATCATCATCATCATCATCATCATCCACTGTATGTGTGAAAAAGGTGAAGTAGGATGGCCGGGTTTGGGTGCTGGAGAGGAAGGGCTTCCTGAGGGCGAGTCCCGCACCTTGTAGAGTTCTTCGTCAAACTGGCTGAGCTGAGCAACCTCTTGCATGACCTCCTTCCTCATGAAGAAGGGTGTGTACAGGGGGGTGTAGTTCTTCCCGTAGAGTGTCTGCAGGGCGTACTGGATCAGTGCCTGCTCCAGGAAAACCAGTGGCCCCTGCCCACAAGGTCAAAGTTCAGAGGTCATTTATAATCAAAACCCACTGGCTTTAATAACAGCTCACACTTCACATGTTATTGGCTATAACTGATATATGTTGATGTCTGTTCACTAATGCCCTTAAGCAGTCAAACTAAAACTGTAGACTGTGCACTGATGCCAATGTGTGACCTTAGAATACAACAAGGCTGAACACTAAATTGGCAATACAAAAGTGCTGACATTTAGTTGCTGACCAAATCACTGAGCAATGTGCCAATGTTTCAATGACCATCACAACAAATGACAAAATGGCAACAGGAACAAATAAACTATGCAGACTCCCTGTTGAGAGACCACACCTTTGTGGAGTGAGGGAAACCAGTTCACTAAAAATGTTTCAAATGCATTGCATGTTTACATCTGTAACATTCTACCTTCGGTTCTGCCCACACCCCACCCAATAAAAGGGGGAACCACAGTTCAGAATGGCAAATCAAATCAGGGTGTATTTGCCCAGGGAGCAGTGTGACCCTGCCTTCACTCCATGAACCCAATTGGAGTGATAAAACACTTTAATCTCCATCGAATGGGTCTTATTTCTGAAAGTGGGAAACTTGTGACTCAAATATTTGGAATTGTTTGAAATATGTTTGAAAACCACAACTACATTTCTCAAAATTTTGGCCGTTCCGTCATCAGCACAACATGGAGCACCAATAGAACGCTGCAATGTAGTTCTAATACTTGAAACGCCTGTTTCTCTGCTAAAAAACTACTACTTCAAGCCACACTTCATTCGAAGATGAATGTTCAGGACGTAAAAGTTAAGTGCACTTACAGTTTTCTATTTCCATGCAATGGACCAAATTGAGGATGATGTGAATCTGATGTAAATACAGAAATTCTAGTTGATATTTTTATATTTATAAATTTTTATAAATTCAATGGCATGTTCCATTAATATGGTACTCTGATGTGGTTACTCCTATTCTTGAAAAGTAAGATGACATACCCGAGCAGGACACTTTCGGTTTTGGAGATATACTCAAGTGAATATTATTTTTAGTAAGTGAAAATAATGTCTCAGATAATAGGGCTTACCAAATGATTCATACCATATCTAGGGCTAAGCTTGACATTTCATGATTTGGAACGGGGGTTATCGATTACATAAACCTGGTCAACTTTTTAAAATGGTCGTAAAAAAAACTGTTCAAATAACATTTGGGCTGCAGTTAGGGTAGCAATGAATTGGGGTAAATTTACTTGAATCTTGAATCTTCCGTACCTTAAGGAAGTACCCCCGGCTCCCTGCCACTATGGCTCCCTTCTCCCCCTCGTAACCATCCACCATCACCACCAGGTCCACGTGGGAGTACTTCTTCTGCACTGCGCAGTCGCCCCACGTACGTTCCACCAAGTTACCCTCGTCCTGCCAGGCCACAACACAAACAGTGTTCACTTATATTCAAAGAGACACTTTACAGAAGATACTGAAAACAAGCACCACAGAACCAGAAAATACAATCCTTTATTCACCCCTAGAGGGGCAGCCGAAAGCCTTGTGGCCAAGGTGCTCAACTGGGACCCAGAAGGTTGGCGCTTCAAGTGGCCATTGGGCCCATGAGCAAGGCCCTAACCCTGCATTGCTCCAGCTGGGATTGGCTTCAGCAAGCTTTGGATAAAAAGGGTCAGCTAAATAACTGTAATGTAATGTACATCGACAAGAAATCCGCCTCCCATCTGTACAGAAGCAGAAGTATGAAAATGTATGAAGCCATTTAAATTACTCTCAGGCTTTAACATGCACCCAAGCAAATATTATTTAATATAATTACACAATGTGAAGCTAAATAGTATGGCATGGAGGTTTTACAAGCAAAAATGGATATAGGTTATTTTTAATGCATTTTCCCCAATGAAGATGGTCCAATCATATTCCTCAGCAGTGCATGATGTCAGCTGCAGCCGTAATCTACTTGTATGATGAAAATAATGCTTTTGTGCAGCTCAACATTGCATTGCAAGTGTCAGATTCCGCGGCCTACTGAGAGCCTCCCATCCTGAGGTGGCACTAGAGCAAACTGCATGTTGCCCTGTCAGCATAAGCATGGGCTTTATTCCATATGGGCACCCATGAATGTGTCTGTAATATAGATGCACTACAGCAGCCCACCTCGTCGTTGCTGATCGGTACACTGGGGTGCAGCAGGTTGCCGATCTCGCGCAGGTACTCAAACCTCTGTTCCTCCAGTTTCAGCCTCTGACTGTCCCCTTTCTGCACGGCCTCGTCCACCATCAGCCGAACCTGCTTAATCTGAGTCACTGTGAGAGCCTGCAGACAAAACACCAGCATATCAACATTTTAATCTGAGTCACTGTGAGAGCCTGCAGACAAAACACCAGCATATCAACATTTTAATCTGAGTCACTGTGAGCCTGCAGACAAAACACCAGCATATCAACATTTTAATCTGAGTCACTGAGGGCCTGCAGACAAAACACCAGCATATCAACATAATCTGACTTTAAAACACACTGCACAGCGGAGTAAATTAATCTTTTCATAGAACCTGAAAGACGTCGGAATCAAAGCTCATGAATCTTTTAATATAACCTTTAAAATATTTACACACAAGGCAGATTGGAAAGCAATCACACTCATCTTTATTAAAGGAGCACTGTCACACCTTTTTGACTTGAGTTTATTTGGATTAAATGGTTAAATTATGGGTGCAGACATTTTTTAAATCACCGTCAGTGTAGCTGTTTCCTAGAGACGGGGGAAAACTTATCAAATTTATCATCCACTGAACCAGTCTCTGAGTTTGAGTGCCCGTTACCTTTGGGGTAACATTGTTCTGCCCCATATCTAGGAAACGGCTACACTGATGGTGATTTTAAAAAAAGCACACATAATTTAAGCAATTACTCCAAATAAGCCTGTCAAAAAGTCAAAAAAGCGTGACAGTGCTCCTTTAACTTATGTACCAAAATAACTTTACCCCAGCTCACATGGAGCAGATGTGTGATGAACTTTACCCCAGCTCACATGGAGCAGATGTGTGATTAACTTTACCCCAGCTCACATGGAGCAGATGTGTGATTAACTTTACCCCAGCTCACATGGAGCAGATGTGTGATGAACTTTACCCCAGCTCACATGGAGCAGATGTGTGATTAACTTTACCCCAGCTCACATGGAGCAGATGCGAGTTAGAGTGAGTTGATGGAGGACAAGGCCTCCTCATACACACACAGCGGCCGTACCGAGAGAGTCTCTGCCGTCAGCTCCTCCAGGTTCTGTGCGTCTTCTGGGACCGAGTCATCATCCCCCACCGGCTCCTTCTTCTGCAGCCCGGAAAAGCAGATGAAAAAACATAAAATAAATAAAACAGAAACAAGATAAGACATGTTGAACAAAACAGTAACAATTTTAATACTTACCCAAAGGTTACAAACAATGTAATTTACGCTGAGAACATTAAAATTGTTCTCTGGCCCAGAACAAACAATACATAGTTTTTGTTTTCACGTTACAAAACCAACAAGCAATGAAATTTCACAAAAAAAAACACCCATTTTGAATCATAGTTATTGTTTAGTAATAGTTATTGTTTAGTACTCCTCATTGCAGCAGTGCTGCTGATACCTGTGATGAAAACACTCCCTGGTTTTGTTGCTGTACAGTGTTATGTATCTATGCACTTATATTTCCTTTCACTGAACGGATCAACTTTACAAGCACCGGTTCTACCAACAGCAAGTGACAACTTTCTCATTGCTAGCCCACCCACTTACCTTCATCTTTTCTCCAATGGTCTTGCTGCACAGGTTCTTAGCTTTATTCAAGTTGTCAGCTACAAAACGACCTGCAACCCGTCGACCAAAAAGAACAAATCAAACAGTGTCACTCAACTAATTCACAAGGCTCATGCAATTCAACAGTAATGTCAAACTGAGCATGAAGAAAACTTTCTTACTTCCCGATTAAATTCCTAAACAGTCGATTGTGACCATTCAGAAATCTGATCAAATGTAGACTAACAACAGGAATATGCTAAAAAATGGATTTATTAGTCCCATTACCAATGCTATTTGGCAGCCATCTTGAAAACATTCTAAACTATTTTTCAATGTCAAAACTCACATTCAGAATCATTTCAGATGACAACTAATGTGTTTTGATGAAATTTGATTTGGATGTAGATTGTGCATTTCAGATAACACAATGGCGTCACATCCCTAATTCTGGTATCTCCCTGTGTCACTCCCTGTGTCACTCCCCTTCTAGTCTCCCTGTGTCTCTCCCTGTGTCACTCCCCTTCTAGTCTCCCTGTGTCACTCCCTGTGTCACTCCCATTCTAGTCTCCCTGTGTCACTCCCATTCTAGTCTCACTGTGTCACTCCCATTCTAGTCTCCCTGTGTCACTCCGCTTCTAGTCTCCCTGTGTCACTCCCTGTGTCACTCCCATTCTAGTCTCCCTGTGTCACTCCCCTTCTAGTCTCCCTGTGTCACTCCCATTCTAGTCTCCCTGTGTCGCTCCCCTTCTAGTCTCCCTGTGTCACTCCCATTCTAGTCTCCCTGTGTCGCTCCCCTTCTAGTCTCCCTGTGTCATTCCCCTTCTAGTCTCCCGGTGTCACTCCCCTTCTAGTCTCCCTGTGTCACTCCCCTTCTAGTCTCCCTGTGTCACTCCCTGTGTCACTCCCTGTGTCATTCCCTGTGTCATTCCCATTCTAGTCTCCCTGTGTCACTTGATGTGTCACTCCCCTTCTAGTCTCCCTGTGTCACTCCCTGTGTCACTCCCCTTCTAATCTCCCTGTGTCACTCCCTGTGTCACTCCCCTTCTAGTCTCCCTGTGTCACTCCCTGTGTCACTCCCCTTCTAGTCTCCCTGTGTCTCTCCCTGTGTCACTCCCATTCTAGTCTCCCTGTGTCACTCCCTGTGTCACTCCCCTTCTAGTCTCCCTGTGTCACTCCCTGTGTCACTCCCTGTGTCACTCCCTGTGTCACTCCTATTCTAATTACAGGGGGACTTGCTCATCCTGCCAGCCGCATGAATGCCTCTGACTTACCGACAGCTGAGTTTCTCTGACCCAGGCCCCGCCTCCTCATCCCCATAAGAACTGTGTCACCGCCCATGTTCCGCCGCAGTCTGAAGACTCATGTCTTCACACTCTACCTTGACTCCTCTGCAGGAGTACCCTGTTCTATTGCCACCTCTCTCAATCTTTAAGCCGCGGCCTGTAGCGTAGTGGTTAAGGTAAATGACTGGGACCCGCAAGGTCGGCGGTTCGATTCCCGGTGTAGCTACAATGAGATCCGCACAGCCGTTGGGTCCTTAAGCAAGGCCCTTAACCCTGCATTGCTCCAGGGGAGGATTGTCTCCTGCTTAGTCTAATCAACTGTACGTGGCTCTGGATAAGAGCGTCTGCCAAAATGCCATTAATGTAATGTAATGTACTGTAGTTATGGACCTAATTCCTTGCTGACTTGGCCTATTTGCCATGTGTCCTAGACTTAATTTTCATGTCAATGTTCTGTACAACTGATTCTTTGTAAATTGCACCTTATCCGACCTGTTCCGAAGTTTATTCCAATGACCCTGATATTTACTTTTTTATACGTTGCTTTGGATAAACATAAGTGGATCTAATATGGATTTAATCGAGAAAGAGCATATTGGTACAAATGTAATGTGTATCTGGTACATATGCAATAATAAACTGACTCGGTAACTAATAAGAAATAATATTAATAAATTAAGGTTTGTACATGGGGTCTATGAGCCGAGGAATTCAGTAGCACCCTGCATGTACTGCGGTGTTCGCTCGCCTGCAGGTGCGTTCGCCAGCTCGCTTCTTATTACGTCATAGCTCGCTCCTTTGCTACAGGATTGCATCAGGCGGCCGCGTGTGCTCCAGTACTTCCTGCTAAATAACGGCTAACATCAGCTAATCGTTAACTAATGTCATAACATGTCTACTTTTTAAATTTAAAAGGTATGACAAATACTAGTAACTATTATTATCATTCTCTTTTTTTCCAGAAAGGAACACGACAGCCACGTACCACACATGAGCCGTGGTCAACTAGCTAGTTTACTTCCCTCCGTTCGCCATATGGTTATTCATCGATATTTAATCTCGCAAAGACAACACCACCAAACCATTCCAACGTGCAGCCGGTGTCACTTCATACAAGAGTGAGGAACAAATATCAATCCGTTTAATCACAGCCTCAGTACTGACGACAGTGAAGTTTATATACAATTCATGCATATATTACAAGAGTAACCAACAAGCCGAGAATACACTCACATTTTCTCCATTCTGCATCTGCGTGTACCAGTTTGTCCACAAGCGACACATCTTTAAATCGCTTCGCTTGTATCTCCTTCACTTTTTCAGGATCACCACCTTTATCCGTGCGAAACAGATCCAAATCGAGAACCATTTTCTTCTAATCCTGACACGCAGCAGAACTGGTAAATTAATTAAACGTCCTGCAGAGGAAAACGTTCAACACTCCCTACTTTCTGGCCGAAAGGGGCAAACTGGAGAGATTTGAACAAGCTTGACAGCGGTGAGAAGCAAGCAGCGAACAAGGCTCAATGGCCGACAATGACTTCTGGTAATCACTAAGATGAGAAATTTCAAAATAAAAGCTAGGAAAGACATATTTATTTAAAGCCTTTCGTGAATATATCGAATCATTTTGTCGACCAAAAGTGTTAACACCATATTTGCCTATCTTGGATGGAATGAATTCCTCAAACTGACTTTGACTTAAATTAAATTCAGATAACATATTCACCTTTGGAATTGTTGCTGGACATTGATTAATGACATAATTTGCTGATATAGCTGATACATTTTGTTCTCCTCTGAAAGCAAAGCATTCTAATAAGTGAGGCGGAATAGAATGGATCCAGAGGATGATTATTATAGGGCTGAATCATGGAGGGGCAATATCAGGCTCTGCCATCATGGAGGGGCATTATCAGGCTCTGCCCTCATGGAGGGGCATTATCAGGCTCTGCCCTCATGGAGGGGCAATGTCAGGCTCTGCCATCATGGAGGGGCATTATCAGGCTCTGCCCTCATGGAGGGGCATTATCAGGCTCTGCCCTCATGGAGGGGCATTATCAGGCTCTGCCCTCATGAAGGGGCATTATCAGGCTCTGCCATCATGGAGGGGCATTATCAGGCTCTGCAGGAGTAGAGCTCTGCCATCATGGAGGGGCATTATCAGGCTCTGCAGGAGTAGAGCTGTATGCCATCATGGAGGGACATTATCATGCTCTGCAGGAGTAGAGCTGTATGCCATCTTGGAGTGACATGATTACACTCTGCAGTCAAGCTCTGTCATGATGGAGTTTTATTATTACACTCTGACACAGCTGTCTGACCTCTGCAATTGTTCAACCGGAGGTAGCGGCTGTGATCGTTATTACCAGTGGCTGTGATCATACCATTATTACCAGCGGCTGTGATCATACCATTAGTACCAGCGGAGGTAGCGGCTGTGATCATTATTACCAGCGGAGGTAGAGACATCCATCCCCCAACATCCAGGCCAAGGTCGGCTCAGACGAACAGCAATGTCACACATGCAAGGCTGTGTTGGTTCCTGAGAGTAAGCACGTGTGTTTCATACAGGAGATGAAACCTGAGAATCCGAGCCAGCGCTATGTGTTTTATGATTTTGAGTGTCGGCAGGACAATGGTGAACACATCGCTAACTACATGTGCTGTATTGATTTTAATGGGAAGCGTTGGGTTGCAGATGGTGAAAAATGAGTCTTTTTTTCAAATGGTATTGGACTTCAAAGTACAAGGGTTACACATTCATTGCATATAATTCAAAGGGTTACAACAGCTACCTACTGATGCAATATTTAATTAAACAAAGCAACAGCACACATAATTACCCAGTGGCAGCAAGCTCATGTGTATTACCGATGATGCTTCTGAACAGCGGTATATTGATTCCCTCTGTTTTCTGACCATGAAGCTGAGTGCCATGCCGGCAGCTCTAGGATTTGCCGAATCTAAAAAAGGCTACTTTCCCCATTTCCGGAATAAAATGGAGAACCAGAATGACATTGGCCCGTACCCGCCGCCCTTGTGCTATGGTGCTGACACAATGATGGAAAAGGAGAGGGAGGAATTTATGCATTGGTATGCCACTGTGTCTGGAGGGGTCTTCAACTTTAGAAGAGAAATGGCTGAATACTGTCAGAACAATGTTGTAATTTTGCGAGAAGCCTGTTTAAGGTTCTGAGGTTCTAGGGAGCACGGGTCTAGACCCTTTCCAGTGCATAACTATAACCTTGGTATGTATGAAGCAGTTCTGCACAAGTTTCTGTAACATCCCCAACAACTATATCCAGCAACAAAAGTCATTCTCCACACCAGGTATTCACCAGTGGTTAGAATATCTGAGCCACCGTGACAATGTTTTCATACAGCATGCTCTGAACCGGGGGGAGGTTAAGATGGGCTCGGACTATCTAGATGGATATTCAGAGTCCAATGGGGTCTGTACGGCATATGAAATGGCTGGTTGTTTTTACCACGGTTGTCCAGAAGGCTTTGATTCAAACACCGTTAACCCTTTGATAAGTGTTTTTTGGCGATATGTATCGCACATTCCTAGAGAAAGTCGATACTCTGCGTAAAACCTACAGTCTGCGTGTTGTGGTGATGTGGGAGCACGAATGAGTAAAACTCAAACAGGAGAGCCCTGAGGTACAGACATTCCTGCGAGACTGGGATTATCCCAAACGTCTAGAACCGTGTGATGCTCTTTTTGGAGGGCGAACTGATGCGCTACACCTGCATTACAAAAGTGAAGAAGGTGAGCAAATGCATTATTTTGATTTCACAAGTTTATACCCACTGGTAACAAGACCAAAGTTTCCCCTACTGGTCACCCCATCATCATCTTCCGTGACGTTGACCTGATCAAAAACTATTTAGGTTTGGTCAAAGCCCGGGTGCATCCTCCTAGACAGCTTTACTCACCAGTGTTACCGTAAAGGGTGTCAGGGAAATTAATGTTCCCGCTTTGCAGAACATGTGCGGAATCAGAGCATCAAGGTGTGTGAACACTGACGAGTTGCATTCGCTCACAGGGGTTTGGTGTAGCCCCAAATTGATTCAGGCCCTTGATAAAGGCTACAAAATTGTCAATTTTCGAAGTTTGCCATTTTCCAGAATGATCCGATACTCTCTTTAGTGACTATTAAAATGCATTTAAAGGGGAAACAAGAAGCATCAGGCTACACCTCTTGGGTTTCTAGTGATACCGACAAGGATGCGTACATACAGAGTTACTGGGAAAAGGAGAGTGTCCGTCTGGATCCAAACAATATTTTGGTCAACAAAGCCAAAAGACATATCAAAGCTGTGTCTAAATTCGTTGTGGGGCAAATTTGTGCAACGAGCCTTCCAAACACAACTTTGATCTGTGATCCGGCAGAGTTTCTGCTATTTCCGGTGACTGGGTCCCTCCTCTTGGAGACTTTTTGGGTGAGCTGACCAGTGAGCTTGATCCGGGGGACCACATTGTTGAGTTTGTCTCGGCAGGGCCCAAAACGTATGGTTATGAAACACTGCTAGGTAAAACTTGAATGAAGGCTACAGGTACAACCCTGCACCATACGAACACGCAAGTTGTCAATGTTTCATCCCTCACAGATTTGGTGCATGTCAAGGCTCGCAGACAAGGACCCAGATGCAGACCGGATGTAGTAGGCCAAGAGAATAATTTATTCCACCAGGATCAGACAAGGCAGTCACTCAGAATACAAATGAAGATCAAAAATCCAAACTCAAAAAGTCACTCCAGAATTCAAAAATCAAAAATCAAAAATCCAAACTCAGAAAAATGACAGGAGCAGATCCAAAAATATTTATCAAAACACTAACTAAGAAGGCAACCATAAACAGAAAATCAAAGATCTATCAAACTCACATGGGAACAGAACAAAAACGGGTAGAATCTCTCACCAAACATTTCAGGCACGATCTGGCAAGGGCTGAACAAAAGGGAAGAACTTAAATAACAGAGGGAAGCTACTAATGGGCAGGAGACAATGAGGAACAGGGAGGAATCAATCAGAACAATGAGAATGCAAATGAACCAAAGGGGGCGTGGCTAACAGAGGCAGGTGAGGACACAGAAAACACAAGCACATGGTAAAGCAGACAAACACAGGAATACTATGACAGTCAAGACAAACTTGAATATGAAAAATAATAAATTACAAAAATAAAGGATAATAAACAATGAAATTAATTCACAAAACACAGATCATGACAGTGCAGCATTATGTACAGAGCCGAAATGGTATGGCCCGGGAAATTACAGCAACGACACAGCAAATTACTATAAATAAGAGAGGTTTCTATCTGCGCAATCAGACAGTTTCTAAAAATTTCAGGGGTGAGTTTCCCGAAGCCTTCTTAACGCTACGTCGTTCGTGAGTTGTACCTTAAGCTCTACCTTAACGTTTCAGTGTGTTTCTCAAAACATTCTTAGCTAAATATACCTTCTGTACGTCGTACTTCCGTAAGGTTGGTCTGGACCACTCTTAGATATACCTTAGCGATGTTGTCAGCTCACTCCGCTAGTGGCCACCACTGTTATGACCGCAAGCCTGTGAAATCAGCTGTTGCTCTTAGTTACATCTCAATATGTTAAGCAATATGTACACTAATAATTCTACAGTTGTAGTTGGCTATTACTAAAATATCACATTAATGGCACTGTTTTCATGCAAATAATAAAAAGTTAGCATTTTGCACTTTATTGAACATGTTGACTAATTGCCTTTTAAATCATATTCATAAACTGACTATTTCCCACTCTCTCTGTGTGTTGGAGCGATCTTCAACCATAGTTTTTTCTTGGTCTTGTTGAACACCGTAGTCCTAAAACTGGAAAATAATGTTTCTTTATTCAGCACCACGTCTAACAATATCTCCATTTTGTTTGCTGTGAAGCCGCTTATTTCTTCTTCTTTTTTTCACCATATGTATGGCACCTATTGGTGCGTTTCGCTTGTTGGTGTGCTTTTATTGAAAACGTCAGCTAATTAGAGAAAATAGTGAATTACACCGGTAATGTGATGGTGCTTCTGCTAAATCAACCCTGATTGCAAAGTCATTTAAGACACTACACAAAGATATTAAAATAATGTAAATAAAACATGACATGCCAAAGAATGCGTATTGCTAGATGGCGTAGCCATAAGCCGTATCACTAACTGTATATATCATTTGGCGAAAATTACATATACGGTTGGATAATTTCGTTTGTTCTATTAATACGTTCCCACCAGTCGTGATAAATGCAATATTTGTAAGTATTCCTGCAGTGTTTTATTCATAAATAACACTACTTTCTCTCATAACGTAGTCAAACAGTCGCTGCATGGAGTGCATAATCGATCTTAGAGCGAGTCGATGGGCCTAGTAACGTTAAGCAACGTTAAGCAACCACCTAAGTGATAGTTCGGGGAACACACGTAGAAAAGTAAACTACTTTAGTAAGGTATACCTTAGAGTGTCTTTGTAAAGCGCTAAGAGACACCTTTATCAGGAAACGCACCCCAGAGTGGTGTGCAACACAAGGGTCCTGCTCCCTGATTTCAAGACCTTGCCATATGGGTTCTAAATTGGTGTTTGGGGATGAAGGCTTTGACATGCGGCTCCAACATCGTGATGGGCCCATCAAACTGTGGAAAAAGTGTTTTTGTGAAAATGCTGTTGGAAAATGCATCTCATGTTTTGTCAACTGTAACTGAGCATGATTTATTTTATTTTTTTCAGGGCAAGAAGAGCCGTACAATAAATCTTAATGCTAACTATATTATTTTGTTCAAAAATCCTTGAGATAAAATGCAAGTTAACATGTTAGCTCGGCAAATGTACCCCAGGCATTCAACATCTTTTGAAGACGCTACCCGGAACCCTTACGCCTATCTTTTGGTGGACTTAAGAGCTGAAACACCAGAAGACTTTCGCCTCAGAAGCGGTTTGTACCCTCAAGAGTGGCCAGTGATTTATGTTCTAAAGAAAAAATAATGTCACATATTCAACGACAGTGGTCTCTTTTAAAAGGGTTATTTGAAGGCAATGCACAACAATGACAAACCATTTTACAGGCAGCTTCTCTGGAACTCATAAACACAATTTGTGAAATGGCTCTCAATGTTTTACATTGCAAGATACCTCTTAACAGATATTCAGTGGAATAATTAAGGAAACAGTGGACTGGGCTTAAACTACTTGCGAACAAAATAAATTCTATTAAAAAAAAGAAGAAAGTCATTAATCAAAAGGGCGGATTCCTTTTACCTCTACTGATTGTAGCTATACCCTTTCTAACAAGTTTGATAACATCAAGTAGTGGTTAAAACATGGAGAATGCTCAAAAGTTGTTTCTAGTACCTCGAAATCAGCTGGATAAATGAAAGAATCTCACCCCAGAACCAATCCGCTAAACAGTTAAAAATGAATTGGATCAGACCATGTGCAACATCTTAGCACTGATCTGGGTTCTCATGAGAAGGCAAAGCTGTACACGATTGCTGTACAAAGATTCGTAGCTGTTGTCAAGGTGAAAAAGAAACTAATCATTACCCATTGAGGGTGGTTCAGAAATCAATGGTCAAACAACGTCTAAATCCTTTTGTGCTGTTAATCACTTCTACTAGTTGCATACCTGTAGAGTGATTGAACGTTTGTCTTAAATAGCTTAAATAGCTGTGGAATTTATCAGTAGATTAGCTTTGATTTGATATTGCTTGTGAGCAATTGTAGGCGATGTCAGAGCGTCGCTCCGTCCCAGTTTGTGATGTTATGTTTCACCCCATCCCGTCTGCTCTCTCCCTCGAAGACCCCCCCTGCGACGTGGGCCTCCACGGCGTCGGAACCCCTCGAACCTCAGCTACCCCCCGCTGACCCCCTGTGAGGACTTTGCTGTCACAGGGGGACTATGGAACTGCCAGTCTGCCACTCGGAAGGCTGACTTCATCCCCGCATGTGCCTCCCTCCAGTCCCTACAATTCCTTGCCCTCACGGAGACCTGGATCACACCTGACAACACCGCCACTCCCGCTGCTCTCTCATCCTCCTTCTCCTTCTCGCACACTCCCCGGCCTTCCGGCCGTGGCGGTGGTACTGGTCTTTTAATTTCCCGCTCATGGAAATTCTCTGTTCTCCCCCTCTCTGACCTGTCCATATCCACTTTTGAATTCCATTCTGTTGCAGTATCCTACCCTACTAACCTTTTCATTGCAGTTATCTACCATCCTCCAGGGCCCCTGGGAAACTTCCTTGATGAGCTAGACACCCTTCTCAGCTCCTTCCCTAAGGATGGCACCCCACTGATTCTCCTTGGAGGCTTCAACATCCACCTTGAAGCCTCCCAGGCTGCTGGATTCCTACCGCTAATCCACTCCTTCGGCCTCTCCCTGCAACACTCTCCTCCAACCCAATGTCCTAGACCTTGTCTTTGCGAGGAACTGCTCATGCTCCGATTTCACGGTTACCCCTCTGCATACATCTGATCACCACTTTATCTCATTCTCCCTCCCTCTTCCTCCCCATCCTCCTCCCCCTCCTCGCACTCACACCTCCTCAGCCCGCCGTAACCTCCACTCCCTCTCACCCTCTTCCTTTGCCAGCACTGTCACCGCCTCACTCCCCCCTCTCGAATCCTTCTCCAAACTCCCCACTGACTCTGCATCTGCCACCCTCCTTTCATCTCTCTCCTCCACCTTTGACTCTCTCTGTCCCCCTGTCTCAAAGCCACCTCGCACATCCCCTCCCAGTCCTTGGATATCTGACACCCTCCGTACCTCCAGGACCAGCCTCCCGCGCAGCAGAGAGGAAATGGGGAAAATCCAGAGACCCTTCAGACCTCACAATTTACCAGTCTCTCCTGGCGACATTCTCTTCTGCTGTCACTGCTGGGCATATGTGGCACAGCCCTGGACTGGATTGAGTCCTACCTCTTTGGTCACTCCTTCCAGGTTGCCTGGGCTGGTATGGTATCGACACCTCAGCCCCTTGCCACAGGAGTTCCCCAGGGCTCAGTCCTAGGCCCGCTTCTTTTTTCTCTTTACACTCGTTCCCTTGGCCCTGTGATCACTGCACATGGGCTATCCTACCACTGCTATGCGGATAATTCCCAACTCTTCATCTCGTTCCCACCATCTGATACACAGGTTTCTGCCCGTATCTCTGCTTGCCTGAGTGACATCCAGAGCTGGATGGACAACTATATCCAAAGCTCAACCCAGGCAAGACTGAAATGATATTCATCCCTCCTAATACCTCTCCCCATCTGGATCTCTCCATTTCCCTCAGGGATACCACACTCACGCCATCACCCAGTGCAAGGAACCTTGGCGTGATGATGGACAGCAGACTTTCCGAGAACATTGCGACGGTGACCCGGTCATGCAGGTTCTTCCTATACAACATACGGAGAATCCGCCCCTTTCTCACCCCCTACTCGACCCAGTTCCTGGTCCAAGCGATGGTTCTGTCCCACCTGGACTACTGCAATTCCCTCTTGGCTGGCCTCCCAGCGTCCGCCATCAGACCCCTCCAACTTATCCAGAATGCAGCAGCTCGCCTGGTCTTCAACCTTCCCAAATACTCAGACGTCACCCCCCTGCTTACTTCCCTCCACTGGCTGCCTGTCATGGCTCGCATCAAATTCAAAACAATTAAGCAATTAAGGGGTCTTCCCCAGCTTACCTACAAAAAATCATCATACCCTACACCCCTGCCAGACCTCTTCCTTCAGCCTCCACAGGCCGCTTGGCACCTCCCCCTCTCCGAACCTCCACCTCACGCTCACGACTACTGTCTGTTCTGGCTCCACGGTGGTGGAACGAACTCCCCGTTGAGGTCAGAACTGTAGAATCTCTCCCCACCTTCAAGCGCAAACTGAAGACGCACCTCTTTAGCCTCCACAGGCCGCTTGGCACCTCCCCCTCTCCGAACATCCACCTCACGCTCACGACTACTGTCTGTTCTGGCTCCACGGTGGTGGAACGAACTTCTGGAAAGGTCTAGGACAGGGGTCGGCAAACCTGGTCCTGGAGAGCCGCATGGTGTGCTGGCTTTCATCTCCACCTTAAAATAAGCAACCAATTCAGACCCAAGAAACCAGGTGAGGTGAGTTAACTGTGTAATCAACGGCTTTCACTGATCAATTAATGCCAAGTAACAACGAAAGCCAGCACACCCTGCGGCTCTCCAGGACCAGGGTTGCCGACCCCTGTCTAGGACATTTCCTGCCTTGTGGGTTGGAGGAGAGTGTTGCAGGGAGAGGCCAAAGGAGTGGAGTAGCAGTAGGAAGGCAGCAGCCTGGGAGGCTTCAAGGTGGATGTTGAAGTCTCCAAGGAGAATCAGTGGGGTGCCATCCTCAGGGAAGGAGCTGAGAAGGGTGTCTAGCTCATCAAGGAAGCTTCCCAGGGGCCCTGGAGGACGATAGATAACTTCAATAAAAACGTTAGTAGGGTAGGATACTGCAATAGAATGGAATTCAAAAGTGGATATGGACAGGTCAGAAAGGGGGAGAACAGAGAATTTCCATGAGGGGGAAATTAAAAGACCAGTACCACCCCCACGGCTGGAAGGCCGGGGAGTGTGCGAGAAGGAGAAGGAGGATGAGAGGGCAGTGGGAGTGGCGGTGTTGTCAGGTGTGATCCAGGTCTCAGTTAGGGCAACGAGGGACTGGAGGGAGGCATATGCGGGGATGAAGTCAGCCTTCCGAGTAGCAGACTGGCACGTCGCGGGGGGGTCTTCGAGGGAGAGAGCAGACTGGGATGGGGTGAAACATAACATCACAAAATGACAGTATAAGTGATTAACACAGCAATAGAAACAAGCTAGCTCAAGCCCTAACCTCTGCTGTTCAAAATAGCAGTTACAAATTCAACTTTACCGCGTCTAGTGGACGGTCCGCAGCGATACCAGCACACCTGGTTAAAATGATGCACTTAATGACTAGGACAACTTTCGCGAGTCTAATATACGATACCCTTCAAATGTCTACCGGTAGCTAGAACCATGCTGTAGTACTCTCGAACAGCACTGTTGTCAAAATTATTTGCCTGGGAGGCAAAATTAATAATGCTGGATTCTTGTTGTAAACACCCGTAAAAGAATCGTTATCAACCAAACCTATCACGACTGTTTTGGGTAGTCCCAAAAACATATTCTCCTGATTACAACCTGGAATACCTGCCGCTAAGGTGAACATCTTCATGCTCACTCGGTCTGTAGGGTATTTAACATTAGATGTCAGCAGAGCCTGCGCATGTCCAAGTTTCACCGCAGGAGATACGGTAACCTTTTTTGCAAATAGTGATGCCGACACCAGTTTAATCTTGTATTGCCATGTGTCCGCTGTCATTAGACAGAATTCAACCTTCCCCTGAACCTTTTTAATTTTCATATCGACGCCATTTATCATCAACCTCTCCGGAAAAATATATCAGCGTGCATGTGTCCAAGCATTTCAAATGTGTTGCTGTCTGCTGTATATAGGGTTCTGTCTATCAAACCTGTGTTGTTTCCTGCTTGTTTCATCCATATGTCTGCTGGTATCTTTGTAAAAGAGAACGGCTGTGAACTGGTTAGACAAGGTCTCATCCCCATAATTCAACAGACATTCTATAACGGCTCGGTAGGGGTAAGTATTGCTAGACTGGCTCACCAGTCTTTCCCCCAGTGAAACATCTACTTGGGAAAAAATGGTGGCAATAATCCCCACATTGTCAGCTTGAGCAGTGTCACTCCCATCTGTGCAGGTGATCTTATCGCGTAGATATAAAAGTATTGTTCAAGTCAACGTAATCTTCACCATTACCCACTATAAAGAACTCTACAGTGCCTGTATCTGTAATGGCGGCTAGGGGTGGCACCTCCACATAGATGCTCTTCTCAATGCTTGTTTGTGTATATGGAACAGCAAAAAGATCCAGTTCCGACTTCATGCATTCCTCTAACATGTTATGTATGTAGGCCATTTTTTTAAAAATGTATCGGTTTTTCTTTGCAGCCTTCTTTGTATGCTTTTTCACCCTCCTTGTGTTTTTAACAACTGCACGTCTAGTGCTTGACACACTCCAACATTTTTTAGACTTCGTCCCGTTAGAGACACGCCCGCCTGGAGGTCTTTTCTGGCTATGTTGTGTCATGACCATGAGCCCTGAGCCACCCTGCCCGTCTGGGCTCAAATGACTTATCACATTGGTGACCACATCCTTCGCTATGTTCTTAGCTGCTGTGGCCAAATGTGGTCTGGTTACGTTGAAACCTTTGTAAGGCTGGAAATCAGGCATTATCACTCAGGGCTGGTCAGCTTGCTGGCTTCCTCTGGTATTGTGGCAAAATGTGGCTGTAAAGTAATTTAAGCCAGGAGCATGCACCATTAACCCCCACTATCTCCACACCCATACGGGCAGGAGCCTGTGGGGGAAGACTCAGGCTTCCAGCCGTAAAACTCGTTACGACGGGGCAACATCCTTTACGGCACGGGAAGGTTTCAGAGGGCACGGCCTGTTGGGCCCATTATTCCCTTCGAACCCCCCTTTATTGCTCTCTCCCTCTTTACTGAGTCACTAAATGATGTGTACAGCATTGGATGTTTCATGACAAAGTCAGTTTAGATAATATTCATGTTTGGTATTATTCTGATTGTTTCAGTGCGACTGGTGCAATGGTTTTATTTCTGCAACAGCAAACCCTGGATATCATAATCAACCAGGTGAAACTGTGTGGAGCTCTGCCCCAGTGAAAGCCATGTGCCTCAACCCCCCTGCGTTTCCTGGGGAGGTGTGGCTCCAAATTGCAGATGGGTGACCCATTTTTAGGGTTAACATCAAAGGCCAGATTTTGGATTTAAGGACAGTAAACTAAGCAATCTGGGAGAATGCAATCAGCCTCCCGTGCACTCCGTGCATGTAATTTCTACGTACAGGGTGTCTGTAGCCAGACTCCCGTATGTAGCTTTTATTACCAGGTATGACTTTTAAGACTCCGTAATTTGGTTTCCATTGTAATGCTTTTTGATTTGGAACTAGTATGCAATTACGTGTATGTAACCTGCCTGGTAAAATAAATTGTTAAAACTTGATCTGTTTGGTTTCGCTTACTGACACTCAAAGTTATACAGGGAATGCGTGGTTTACCCCCTTGAACTGGTCTAGGGAGGATGATTATTTCCACTTAATGTATCACGGCGTATAGCACCCGTAGACCTATGTTGGTAAATCCCTCGCCTCCGCATGGTCGTTCATTCATGTCGAGCACAGCCGTAGCTAGGTTGGTCTGCTTGGGTCCCTAGGCTGTAAACAGATATACCCAAGAGTAACTATTCCTGCGACCTCTGATGACTACAGATAGCTAGTCAGTTTGTGAGACGTGCACATTACGCGCGATGTGACATGCGGTGGTACCAGCAGAGGACTGTTTGGAGAGTAAATCTCAGTACAGGATTCCTATAGCGATCAAGTCAAAATTATAAATACGACATCCACTAATGTGGATAACTAATCTAAATTATTATTCTAAAATGGAGTCAGATAAACGAAGGTGAATCTATTGGCCCTATTGTCGAGATTCTGGGTCAGCCCGGACCAGTAAAGAGCGGAAGGCAGAGTGGTACTACTGCCTTTGTATCGTGGTTTGTTTATTGGCTGATCTAGACTGTCTGCATAGGGGCCACTAATTTTTAACCCTATTAGTATTCTTTCAGCAACGCCAGAAGGACGAGCACGCTGATACCTTCAGCCCTCGCTAAATTCCGTCGTTGGGTTAGCGTGGGGTTTTACACCTTTCTTTAGTAGCGGTAAAGCCATTCTGAATAAACCTCGAAAAATGGCAAAAAAAACATTACACTAAAGCCTGGCAACCCATTACCCGCGCGTGTTGAATAATATTCTACGTATCTGTGTGGGTCTGCGTATAGACCAGGCTTAGTCATCTTTTACTTGTGATAATGGTGCTTCACAGGTCTGAAGTGCAGCTTTGTAATAACTTTCCCGTAACGGAATTTTATATTTTGGTTCTGATCCGTTTTCACCTCAATTGTAATGTTGTCAATGTGCTTCTTGGTCACCGGTATGTAGTGTAGCTTCTCATAAGTGATTTTGATGATGTTGTTGTTTTTCCTGGATATATGTACACAGCATAGCAAGGGTACAAAACTATCTCTAACTCTCTGGTAGTTGATAATGTCAGTGTAGACGAACATTGTGTGGAAACCAGCATGGATATCCACAGGGTGTGGTGTCATCGGTTTTGTGGATGTTAAGTCCCTGAAGTCCCATTGAAAAGTTGTTGAATATAAACTCTAAGAAAATCTCATTTTTATATTTATTTTTTGTTGCATGAAGAATGCTTTTGTGGAATATACAATCTATCCCATAAAGTCTTTTTTTTGCTGTCCCAACGACCCAAAGGATTAACGTTACAATAGGTTGGACTTCTTTATTCTGTATAACTTTCGCTTAAAGTTTACACCAATTGACTTTGTTGACCTTCTACAGTGCAGCTAATGCTCAGTGTGATGTCATCTAAATACTTGTTCCGCAGTATCTCTTAAGTTTTTTTTTTTGTTTCAAAGCATTTCATTGTCTATAGTTTCCCTAAACGCCAGGGGGTTCAGAAATATTTCAAAACGTAAAACTTTATTTTCATTTACAAAACAGCTTAACACAGATTTCTTTAAAAAAATTTTGTCAGGAATCTCATTCAATTTCAAATGATGTGAATTTTTAGAGAAACCAGTGGGGTAACAATTTAGGGTTTTCTCACTGCACAGAACGATCAGCTGGTGTTTTAACTATGAAGCACAGGTTTCATTTACATACAGACACAGATCCTAAGGGGCACTTTATCTGTCAAGTTGTCAATCATAACAAGATTGTTTTGATTATGGTTACTGTATAGAGAATAGACTTAAGCATTGGTTAACTAAGTTTCCAAATTCCCAAATCATAGTTTGAAGGGATTTTTAATGTAACTTTGAACCCTCTGGTTGATAGATGGCCACCTGCATTTGATAATGGCAGAAATACAGACTTTATAATACATTTATAAAATTTATATGATGTTGTTATTGTGGATTATTTTGTGATATTCTGTCTCTCAATGTTAAAATGTACCTATGATTAAAATTCTACACAGTTCCATTATTTGTAAGAGAGCAAACCTACAACATCAGCAAGGGATCAAATAATTATTGCTCCCACTGTAAAACAAAAATCTTGCAGTTAATAACACACTACTTTCACAAAGCAGAATTGGTAGATTCCTTTAGTCTAAATTGGGAATTATTTAAATGTGAATCTGCAAAATATCTAAGGAAGTTTGGAAGTAATCTAGCTAAAATTTGAAAATTGGAGGAACAAAACATTATTGCATTTGGTACATATGGTATTTCTTTGTTCTCTCAAATGTCACCAGATACCTTAACAGAAGAGAACAAAATAGAATTGTTTAATTTGCAAGAGAGATTAGATAAGATGTATAAAAGGACGGCAGAAGGAGCTTTCATTAGGTCCCGAAAAATATCATGCAGAAAGTAATACTGTTAATGAGTTAAAAATTAATGACACTATTTCTGATGACCCAAATTTTTGCACCAGCTTTTATAATAAATTATATGCTTCTGAATACTCTGAAAATGATACTCTAATATTCCTAGACTCTTTACAGAACACCCCTCAACTCTATGACTCAGAAAGGGTTCTCTGTGATCTTATCCTTATTAGAGGTCAGTGAGTGTGTGTAGGGCTTCTGAAACATAACAAGTCTCCTGGAACAGACGGTCTGTGATCTGAGTTTCATAAATTATTTCCCCAGCAGATGGCGCCCTTTCTATTTCAAGTATTTAATGAGAGCACATCAGCCAATGCCTTAACTTGGAGTATGACTCAAGACTCAATTACTCTAATACTGTGTTATAAATGAATATAGTAAAGGAGGCCTTAATTTCTTGGATTTCACCACACTAAATCATACCTTCAAAATTAACTGGGTCAGGCACCACTTCAAGTGTCCGACCTCCTTATGGAATTTTATTCCCCACTATGTCTTCTCTTTGGTTGCTGGTCTTAGGTTTTTCTTGTTGTGTACAAAATTCCCCTCAAATTTTCTTCATTCTATAGACAAATGCTATGGTCTGGAATTTAGTGGACAAGCATAACTTCACTCCTCATAGGTTTTTTTATCTGGAACAATAGATACATTTTGTATAAACATAAGTCTATTTTTTTCCAACAGTGGTTTAATAATAATATTTTATTTTTAAGTCAGTTATTCAACCAACAGGGTCAACTCTATACTATGGAATCCCTGTAAGGATTTCTCGATGTTGTCCCCTCGGGTATTATTTCGCCTTTTATAGGTTTTAAGGGACATGCCAATCACCCCATACTGTTAGATATCACTGAAACTACTGATGGGAAAACTTGTTTTTCCAGGAAATACTAAGGAAAAAAATTAAGTAATCCGTTGACTTTTTCAATAATACATCATAAGTACACCTTCTGCCCTATCATATTGGTCAGCATTTGTTGGAGATATTTGCTGGAAAAAAGTTTGGCTATTGCCTCATAAGTTTTTTGTCACTAACAAAGTCAAAGAAATATCCTCTAAAATGCTTCATAGGTTTTATACAACTAATTATTATTTGCAGAGACTTAAGAAAGATATTGATGTTAGTTGCACCTTTTGTGGAGAGCTCAGTGAAACGCTGGTACATCTATTTTGGACAATTGTGGAGTAAATTGTCACGGCTTATTTCTGATCATATTTATCCTCACTCCTCTTTACTTTGGAAATATGTGTTGTTTGAAATCACTGAATAATCCCTGCATGCAATGTTATTTGATTCATTTGCTTGACCAAATTTAATATTCATAGATCTAAATTCTTACATAAAAATCCAGACTTTCCAGAGCTGCATATATCAAACAATACTCTTTGTCAATATCTGAATGTACGAACAAAAAAGCTGTTAAAACATGATTACTTCAAGCTTTACAAAATATTCATCTAATTGTTTTCATTTTTGTCATTATTGTTAACATTTATTCCCCTGGCGTGTTTGTGAATCCAATTTATGATTGTGGAATTGTGTTCCAAGTTGTATACATATTGTGAACTTTTTCTTGAAGTATGTATACTTGCTGCAATAAAGTAAAAAAACTCTCCCATTGTCTCTCTACACTGTTCTATCCAATAACGCTGAAAAAGCCCCCAAAAGAATCTTTAAAAAAGAAAAGTGTTACAATATAAGGGATGTTATCATACTGATATATTACAGGGAATTAAATTCCTCCTTTATGTGCTATCATTTTAGGGAGAAAGTAGCAAAGTTATTTATTATCTCGACTTGGCCCGGGAGCGGTTGTTGTGTTTTCTCTTTTATTTTAGTTTCCATTGATTTGGGAATATTATTTTGTGGAAAAATGTCCAAATGCCGGAAATCCAGCACCATGCCAGATAATTTTACACCTATAGTTTCCAGATCAGTTAATGAAAACAGCCATATATTTAAACAATCATTATTGGTGTTTATTATATGCAGCCCTTTTCCTTCTTTCACAGGCCCCCATTCTGCCCGTGTGGCCCGGCCTCCTCTGAGCTTGGGCCAGTGACTCTGTGATGCAGTAAACACAATTCTAAAATATTTTTCATATTTATTTTTCAGTTCATGAAAACATCACATCTTTTGTCTTCAACAAAAAAAAGTCAAAAGAACCAAGATTGAGTAAGGACGCAACGCACACTATATTCAGGTGAGGTTGTATGCTCTCAACATACTCTCTCAAACAACCTGAACTGAATAACCAGCCGAATGGCTCTTCATCAGCCTTGGTTTTTAAAAAGAATAAAATCCACAAATATGTGCAAAGATTTTATTGGAAAACAAACATATGTTTATTTGTACTACAAATGTAATTACAGGAAAAAATACAAAATTGGTGAAAAGGCTGGTCAAAATTGAAGTTGGTCAGTTGGGCAAGTACGTTCTTATAATTTTGATGTCCTCTTCTGGTCGGTCTTGAGTGTTGGTCTCCACCATGCCGATGCGATTGAGCACTGCTATTCCCTGGCAAACCCTGCCAAAAATTGTGTGTTTCCCGTCAAGCCACTGTGTGGGTCCAAGTGTCAAGAAGAACTGGCTCCCATTGGTGTTCGGGCCTGCATTTGCCATGGCAAGGATCCCTGCTCCTAAAACAGTGAACATCATTCATCATTCACCATAGCTGCCCTGACATGAGAAGACTGCTATGAGGTCACTTAGGGTTGGGAACCAGGAGCCCATGAGAAATGAGAGTTTTGCTTCTGCTTATCGGGTCCTAAGGCAAGTTTTGAATAAATGGCCTTGATTAATTATTATTCTAATGTTCTTTTCAACGTTTAAACATGGCAAGTAATGTACATATTCTAATACGATTTGAAGTTAGAATATAACAGCTGTTTTTCAAACACACATCTGCGCAGAACATCTGCCTCTAACAGAGTAATAATGTGTCAAACCATGTCGATTGGTTTAGCTACGAGCACAACAACAGCATCATAAGCCACATTTCCATAGGGTCCATTTTGTAAGGGAATATGGCAACCAGGCAAAATGCAGAGCAGGAGAAAAGACAACAGTGAGAAAGAGGAGGAGAAAAGACAACAGTGAGAAAGAGGAGGAGAAAAGACAACAGTGAGAAAGAGGAGGAGAAAAGACAACAGTGAGAAAGAAGAGGAGAAAAGACAACAGTGAGAAAGAAGAGGAGAAAAGACAACAGTGAGAAAGAGGAGGAGAATGTCAATATGAAATTAACTGAAATGATATTTGATTAATTAAGGTCTTAATGATTATCTATGGATTTCGGGGATTTAAAAAAAAACATTTCATTAATAAGTCTGTTTATTTATAGTTTATTGTTATTTTATGCATTCACTTAAAATGTAAATTCCTTTAACATTAGCCTAAAAGATCTTGATTTTAGTTATTTTAATGAAACAATACCCTTTGCTTGTAGGGTAAAAGCTTAAAAGCTGAGGACCAGAACTGATAAGTAGAACCACAACTGGAACCAAAACTGATAAAATCCAATTGATACCCAAACCCTACTAAAGAATAATAGCAATATTTACAAAATATTCCAAACAATATTCACAAAAACAACTCACCTGTTAATTTCAATTCAGGATGAATCTCATCTTCAAACTGTTTTCCATAAATGGAAGCACCACCACGACCTAAAAACAGCATCAAACTAAATAGACATCCACCTTATAGGCTTGTACATGAACACTATTGGCTAGAATTAGTGTGTCAAGTGGTGTAGAGCGCAGGTGTAGAGAGCAGGTGAGGTGGTGAGGAATGCAGGTGAGGTGGTGTAGAGCGCAGGTGAGGTGGTGTAGAGTGCAGGTGTAGAACGCAGGTGAGGTGGTGTAGAGTGCAGGTGTAGAGTGCAGGTGAGGTGGTGTAGAGCACAGGTGAGGTGGTTTAGAGCGCAGGTGTAGAGCGCAGGTGTAGAGTGCAGGTGAGGTGGTGTAGAGTGCAGGTGAGGTGGTGTAGAGCGCAGGTGTAGAGCGCAGGTGTAGAGAGCAGGTGAGGTGGTGAGGAATGCAGGTGAGGTGGTGTAGAGCGCAGGTGAGGTGGTGTAGAGTGCAGGTGTAGAGCGCAGGTGAGGTGGTGTAGAGTGCAGGTGTAGAGTGCAGGTGAGGTGGTGTAGAGCACAGGTGAGGTGGTTTAGAGCGCAGGTGTAGAGCGCAGGTGTAGAGTGCAGGTGAGGTGGTGTAGAGTGCAGGTGAGGTGGTGTAGAGTGCAGGTGAGGTGGTGTAGAGCGCAGGTGAGGTGGTGTAGAGTGCAGGTGTAGAGTGCAGGTGAGGTGGTGTAGAGCGCAGGTGAGGTGGTGTAGAGTGCAGGTGAGGTGGTTTAGAGCGCAGGTGTAGAGCGCAGGTGAGGTGGTTTAGAGCGCAGGTGTAGAGCGCAGGTGAGGTGGTGTAGAGTGCACTAATGCTGGTTATCACTTGCTCATGGTCACCTGTTCCAGTGGGGTCTCCTCCCTGGACCATGAATTCCTTGATGATACGGTGGAACTTGGTGTTGTTGTAATAACCCCTTCTCCCCAGCTCAGCAAAGTTCTTACAGGTTTTGGGAGCATGCTTCCAATACAACTCCACAACAACCCTCCCCATTCTGCAAGTGCAAACAACTATTAATGCAATAACATTACCTGCAGCATAAAGTCAATTTTCTGCCTTCAACATTAGCTAATCCTCACTCATATCTCCATAAATACTTCAAAGGTGCTATACTGTAGGTAACTTTGTCATTTGACACATAATAAGTTCTGTAGCCTAGCGTTATCTATGGTTTTATTCGGAATATAGAACCCTGAAAGGCGTACATCTGAACATTTGCAATATTTTGCTAAGGCAGATGAGATAACTAGGTAGCTAGCTAGCATAGTAGTGGATAAGGTTAGAACTAGGGATGTGATGAATGATCGGTTTTAGTAACCAGTTCCCATCCCATTTTTTAAACGGTTAACTGGTTAACCGATACTGCTTATGACCACTAGGGGTCGTATCTTTTTTCTTTTCTTTTTTTACTGGATTACTGAGAAATTTAATTGCATTTTCAAACTTTATTTTTGGCCATCTCAATAGTTAAATGTCAACATTGTAAGTTAGATAATAGTTTGGCCTAATTGCCAAATTAAATATTTACATGGACATTGTGCGGTGTAACCTTACAGTTGCAGAAATCTAGTTAAATCCCTGTAGTTTACATCCAAGCAATACTGGTGGATCATGTGTCATTTTTTAAAATGCATTGGTTAAAATGATAATTCTTCATGTTTTCATCCCTCTTCTGTGGCTTCTGTCTGATAGACTTGATTGGCATGAAATCTGTGAATATGCTGCTGTTAACAACTTTGTTACAGACGGGGTTGTGCACTCAAAATTCCGTGGTCACACAATATTTGTATATATTATATATTATATATATTATAACACAAGGTCTGTTTTACCATAGGCGGCTGGTCTAATGATTTTACTTTCATGCCAATGCAGGTCGCTGTACAATTTGATATATTCTTATGTAACGGTAAACTTGCATTTTATATGTCAATGCATTTTATATGGCGTGGGACAATCGTGGTGGTGAGATTAACGTGTCCATTTTCCGCTGAAAGCAGGGAATTTTCGCTTTCAATATCCGATGGACAAATAGCCTAATGATAATGTTTTGCTTTATTTTTATATTACATTATTACATTATATTATGGCATTTGGCAGACACTCTTATCCAGAGCGACACCCGGGATCGAACCGCTGACAAGTTCGGTTTGCCAGTAGTGTCAATTTGCGTGTTAATGAATAAACACGGATGAAGAAACGCCATGAAATAAGCCATAAGTGCACTAACAGCTGCAGATTTAAAACATACTGAAATTATTTGACAACTATATTACTGTAGCATTTAATTTCATGTGGTGTTGGCATTCTTAACCCTCTGAAATGGCCGCAGATTGCTTGCTTGTACAACTGTACCTTGTGGATTGAATGTAAGCAGCGTATTGTAATATTTTGTGCAACATTTGTGCAATCATGTATTGCTTTGTTTATTTTTATGTAGATGCAGCATAGTGGACAGCTACATTCAGTTTGCTGGTAGTTTGAATTTGTATGTCAACAAATAAACACAGAACCTTAAGAAATGACACATTACAATAAGCCATAAGTCAAACAACAGCTACAGAAATTATTTGATAAATCTAATACTGTAGCATTCAATTCCTTATGGTGTTTGCATTTTAAACCCCTTGATTGCTTGCTCGAACTACTGAAGCTAGTCGATTGCTAGTTTAGAACCGCAATAAGTTTGGTGAAGAACGTGCATTTATTTTAAACTGAGCTTACAATTTCACCTTAATAAAAAAAGTATTGGTTATCGGTTATCAATTTTTTGTAACCGGTTATAAATCAGTGTCGGTTAACCGTTCACACCCCTAGTTAGAATGGTGAAACACTTAAACCGTTTACCAAAACAGAGTTGTGAATGTTTACAAAAATGAACAATCCTTTTATGATTCTGAAGCTGAAATGGTAAGCTCAGTGTATAACAACTTATATAATATCTTTCACCACTTTGACAAAACACACAACACCCAATATCCCATTTGTATCAAAGTAGCTAGCTGACTTGCTGCTGGAATAGCCTAAGATCACATTTTACTGGTTCCATGTTAAGCTACCCAACTCATTCCCTTTCACATGCTTTACACAGTTGGACAATTGAAAGAAAGATTACGTGTGGCTGTGCATTACTTCCTGTCAGGTTGGTTACGTTCTAGACAAGCAATTGACAAGCTCATTATAGCAACCTTTGGCTATTTCAGTGTTAAGAAAGCAAACACTGGGAATTGAATGCTGCAGTAGCCTATTATAGTTATCAAAGAATGTCTGCGTTTTAAATCTGTAGCTGTGCTTCACTTATGACTTTGTTGTATGACATTTCTTAAGGTTCACAGAGTCAGGAATAGGACAATTCGTGTTGCATATAGAATTCCCATTTCCCCAATTTTATCATCCCACATAAGGCGTGCATGAGGGCCTTTCTGGTGGGGAAACTTGTATAGACCATAAGACCCGGCTAGATTAATTATAACGACCTTTCTCCAGGTCAGAGCAGAAACTGCTGCCTTGCAGGCTTCACTGTGGAAAGGAAAGTGTCAAATGTTATATAGTGCGTGTGACTTTAGAAAGAGTTTACAACAGCTATGCTATACTTCCAGGCTTTAGTCTTCCCCAGCTCTGACAATTAACTGCTTACATGACTAAATAAAATACACCGCTTCCACCAATGACGGGCAGTTTGCGAACGAACAGGTGTGCGTTTCCCTATAACGGTGTCTCTTAGCGCTTTACGAAGACTCTCTAAGGCAGGGGTTGCCCAATACGTCGATCGCAAAGGTAGTGTGGGTAGATCGCATGGCATTAAAAAAATTTGATAGCCTATCATCCATCCTCACTATGGCACGTGCCCCTTGAGTGGCGTACAGGGCAGCCAGTCTGAGATTTAATTGTGCGCACGAGCGGTCAACCGCACGAGCTACTGCAAAAACGCTCGTGTAATAACCTAGTTAGCTCCAATTTATCTCAACGAAAGAAAGGGTATTAAAATGAGTGGGGGAGCAGGACCAAGTAAGAAACCAGAAACTTACCACTTCCATCCGGAATGGGAGGAGGACTTTTTTTTCCACAATGTCATATTCAAAGTGTGTTTGTCTGATCTGCCAATCTACCATCGCTATTCCAAAGAAGGGAAATGTGGAGCGGCACTTTCGGGCTGTTCATAAAAACTACGACACTGACTTCCCTCCGAAAAGCGAGCTGAGAAAGAGAAAGGTGAAGGAACTAAAATCACAGTTGTCCGGACAGCAGTCATTTTTCTCACAGCTGAGCTCAAAAGCTAAGGCAGCCACCGAAGCATCGTTCCGGGCGAGTCACTCCATCATTAAGCACAAGAAGTCTTTCCAAGATGAGAGATGATAAAAGAGGCATTCGTTGAAGCGGCTGACTTGTTGTTTCGGAACTTTAAAAACAAACCGGAAATATTATCTTCAATCAAAGCTCTCCAGCTATCAAGAAGTACAGTGACACAGCGCTGTGAAGTCATGGCCGAGGACTTGACACAGTTTCTCACTGCAATTGGACGAGTCTACAGACAGAAGTGATACAGCCCAATTGTTACTGTTTTACTGATATGACTGCAAAAGAAGAGCTGTTAACAATACTGCCCATGAAAGAACACAACACACGGGGAGAGGACATTTTTCAGTCTTTCAAAAACTTTGAGAAAACCCAGCTCCCAGTGTACAAATTGGTGTCAATGGCCGCTCGAATGGATTTATTGCCAAGTGCAGGGAGGACGATGCTTTCCCCGACTTCCTCAATTACCACTGCATAATGCACCAACAAGTATTATGCGCAAAAATGCTAACCATGAAAGAGATAATGGATGTGGCGATGAAGATTGCCTGTTCTATTCGAGCTAGATCTCTTCAAAGGCTGTTCCGTGCGCATCTGGAGAAGGCTGACTGCGAGCACCACACTGAGTTGTTGCTACACACCGACGTGAGAGAGCTTAGTAGGGGGAAATTCCTGCAGAGATTCCGAGAGCTCTGTCCGGACATAAAGGAGTTTCTCCTTGTCGCTAAACACGCAGAATACAACTAACTAAATGACGATCAGTGGCTGCTAGACTTGGCATTTTTAACCGATCTGACCAACATGTTGAATGAGCTTAATTCAGAGCTGCAAGGAAAAGACAAAACCGTCGTCAATATGATCAGCTCAGTTAATGCTTTCGAACGAAAAATGCAACATCTATCCTCAAAGCTGCAGCGCCATGATTTGGGGAACTTCCAAAACTTCGCGTCAGAGCTGGAGACGCAACAGAAGGCGTGTGCGCAACTTGCGCGCTACACAGAGCAGATTGACAATTGTCTGTCAGAGTTTGACAAACGCTTTCAAGACTTTGCTTTACTCGAGCCAGTCGCTACATTTATGTGCTACCCATTTCGAGAAGATGTTGAGGTTGGAGGATGAGATTTTGACACTACAAGCTGACATTCAGCTGAAGTCTAGGGCTCATGGACAGTTCTGGAACTTACTCACAGAGGAAAAGTACCCAAACATGAGGAAATGTGCTACCTCCTTGACTGCATTATTTGGCTCCACTTATTTATGTGAGTCAGCCTTTTCCCACATGAAGATTATTAAGTCCAAATACCGTACCAGCATGACTGAAGATCATTTGGAAGTCTGCTTGAGGATGGCTACCAGCAGCTACTGTCTGGACTACGCAACCCTGGCTGATTCCATGCAGTGCAAGTCATCAGAGTAAAGTCCATCCATCCATTATCTTAACCCGCTTATCCTGATCAGGGTCGCTGGGGGGCTGGAGCCTATCCCAGCATACATTGGGCGAAAGGCAGGAATACACCCTGGACAGGTTGCCAGTCTATCTCAGGGCACACACACCATTCACTCACACACTCATACCTACGGGCAATTTAGACTCTCCAATCAGCCTAACGTGCATGTCTTTGGACTGTGGGAGGAAACCGGAGTACCCGGAGGAAACCCACGCAGACACGGGGAGAACATGCAAACTCCGCACAGAGAGGCCCCGGCCGACGGGGATTCGAACCCAGGACCTCCTTGCTGTGAGGCGGCAGTGCTACCCACTGCACCATCTGTGCCGCCTATCAGAGTAAAGTTATGACCAAAAATGTTAAAGTAATGACCACAGTTGTATTGTGCCATACGTGTTCATGCAGTTATGTGTGTATGTATGTATATATATACAGTGCATCCAGAAAGTATTCACAGCACTTCACTTTTCCCACATTTTGTTATGTTACAGCCTTTTTCCAAAATGGAATAAATTCATTTTTTTCCTCAAAATTCTACACACAACACCCCATAATGACAACATGAGAGGTTTTTTTTTTTTAATTTTTGCAAATTTATAAAAAATAAAAAACTAAGAAATCACATGTACATAAGTATTCACAGCCTTTGCCATGAAGCTCAAAATTGAGCTCAGGTGCATCCTGTTTCCACTGATCAACCTTGAGATGTTTCTACAGCTTAAATTGGAGTCCACATGTGGTAAATTCAGTTGATTGGACATGATTTGGAAAGGCACACACCTGTCTATATAAGGTCCCACAATTGACAGTGCATGTCGGAGCACAAACCAAGCATGAAGTCAAAGGAATTGTCTGTAGACCTCCGAGACAGGATTGTCTCGAGGCACAAATCTGGGGAAGGGTACAGAAAAATGTCTGCTGCCTTGAAGGCCCCAATGAGCACAGTGGCCTCCATCATCTGTAAATGGAAGAAGTTCGGAACCACCAGGGCTCTTCCTAGAGCTGGCCGCCCGTCTAAACTGAGCAATCGGGGGAGAAGGGCCTTAGTCAGGGAGGTGGCCAAGAACCCGATGGTCACTCTGTCAGAGCTCCAGCATTCCTCTGTGGAGAGAGGAGAACCTTCCAGAAGGACAACCATCTCTGCAGCAATCCACCATTCAGGCCTGTATGGTAGAGTGGCCAGATGGAAGCCACTCCTTAGTAAATGGCACATGGCAGCCTGCCTGGAGTTTGCCAAAAGGCACCTGAAGGACTCTCAGGCGTGAATGCCAGGCGTCATGTTTGGAGGAAACCAGGCACCGCTCATCACCTGGCCAATACCATCCCTACAGTGAAGCATGGTGGTGGCAGCATCATGCTGTGGGGATGTTTTTCAGCGGCAGGAACTGGGAGACTAGTCAGGATTGAGGGAAAGATGAATGCAGCAATGAACAGAGACATCCTGGATGAAAACCTGCTCCAGAGCACTCTTGACCTCAGACTGGGACAACGGTTCATCTTTCAGCAGGACAACGACCCTAAGCACACAGCCAAGATATCAAAGGAGTGGCTTCAGGACAACTCTGTGAATGTCCTTGAGTGGCCCAGCCAGAGCCCAGACTTGAATCCGATTGAACATCTCTGGAGAGATCTGAAAATGGCTGTGCACCGACGCTCCCTATCCAACCTGATGGAGCTTGAGAGGTGCTGCAAAGAGGAATGGGCGAAACTGCCCAAAGATAGGTGTGCCAAGCTTGTGGCATCATATTCAAAAAGACTTGAGGCTGTAATTGCTGCCAAAGGTGCATCAACAAAGTATTGAGCAAAGGCTGTGAATACTTATGTACATGTGATTTCTTAGTTTTTTATTTTTTAATAAATTTCAAAAAATTTCAAAAAAAACTTCTTTCATGTTGTCATTATGGGGTGTTGTGTGTAGAATTTTGAGGAAAAAATGAATTTATTCAATTTTGGAATAAGGCTGTAACATAACAAAATGTGGGAAAAGTGAAGCGCTGTGAATACTTTCCGGACTATACACACTGTATATATATATATATATATATATATATATATATATATATATATATATAGTATATATAGTATATATGAAGTGTACTCAGCATATATATATAAATAAATATATGGAACATTTTTAATGTAGGTAGATCATTTTGACTTGGTCATTTTAAAAGTAGCTCGCAAGCCGAAAAAGTGTGGGCACCCCTGCTCTAAGGTATACCTTACTAAAGTAGTTTACTTTTCTACGTGTGTTCCCCGAACTATCACTTAGGCAGTTGCTTACGTGCGACGTTACTAGGCCCATCGACTCGCTCTAAGATCGATTATGCACTCCATACAGCGACTGTTTGTCAGCGTTATGAGAGAAAGTAGTGTTATTTATTAATTAATATCACGACTGGTGGGAACGTATTAATAGAATAAAAAACTTACAAACTAAATTATCCAACCGTATATATAATTTTCGCCAAATTATATATACGGTTAGTGATAGTAAGGTTTGTGGCTACGCCATCTAGCAATACGCCTTCTTTGGCATGACATGTTTCATTTATTTTAATATATTTGTCATAGTGCCTTAAATGACTTTGCAATCAGTTGATCTGGCAGAAGCACCATCACATTACTGGTGTTATTCACTATTTTCTCTGATTACCTGACGTTTTCAATAAAAGCGCACCAATAAGCAAAACGCACAAACACGAATTTTTCTTTTTACATAAGATATGGCGGGGGAAAAAAACAGAGAAATAAGCGGTCCCACGGGCCTTACAGCAAACGAAATGTTAGACGTGGCTCTGAATAAAGAAACATTATTTTCCAGTTTTAGGACTACGGTGTCCAACAAAACCAAGAAAGAACTATGGTTAAACATCACATTCTAGCACAAAGAGAGAGTGGGAAATCGTCACTTTATGAATATCATTTAAAAGGCAATTAGGCAACATGTTCAATAAAGTGCAAAATGCAACCTTCGTAATTTACAATTTTATTATTTGCATGAAAACAGTGCCATTAATGTGGTATTTTAGTCATATTATTAGCCAACTAAAACTGTAGAATTATTAGTGTACATAGTGCTTAACAGATTGAGATGTAACTAAGAACATCTGATTTCACAGGCTTGCGGTCGTAACAGTGGTGGCCACTGGCATACAGTGGTGGCAACATCGCTAAGACATTAGCTAAGAGTGGTCCAGACCAACCTCACGACAGTACGCCGTACAGAAGGTATACTTAGCTAAGAGATAGCCCAGATCTTTTCGAACGAATCTTTCAAATGAACGAACTGATCTGAGTGAAAGATTTGTTCGTTTGGCTCTCTCCCAAGCGCTGAGATTGAACGAGTGAGCCAAATGAGCCATTGAACGAACGAGCCAAATGAGCCATTGAACGAACGAGCCATGAGCTGGTGTTCAACTGAAAGTACAGCGCAGTTGAGCCGTAAGAGTCGTAAGATTAATGCCGTCAGCAGGTATTCCGCGGACCAGCTGAATAGTTAGGATATCACAGATAATATTTAGCTAAATCATGTTGTGTTTTAATTTTCTGTAATAAACCGTCTGACTTTGGGCCAAATCAGACCCGAAGTCGCTTACTGTTTGTGTGCAATCCAAAAAATAGTTCGTTTTATATTCCTCGGATTAAAGGCTACAACCGGGCATCAAGTGGCGTCAACGAATGCCGTCTAAAATAGGGTTAAAAATTATGGTTATTTAACCAATTACACTTTGGTTGCGGTTTACACGTTACACTAACTTCATATTTAAAGGGGAATGTTAAATTAATTCCGCAACTAGACTAAGTGATATTCCGTTGAGGTCAGGGGCCTCATTTATAAACGTTGCCTAGGCACAAAAGAATGCGTACACCACTTTCGAAGCAAACTTTGGCATTTATAAAAAACGAACTTGACGGGAAAATGTGCGGTCCTCCACGGAAACTCTGACCCATGCGTACGCACATTAACTGGAGAAATGAGAAACTGTGCCTTTAATGCTCGTGACGTAAGACCAGGAAAACGGGAAGTGAAACAGGATGTAAAAAGGTATAAAGATTTGCCGGGAGTTGTGGCTGGGTATGGCTGCTGTAAGGACGTGCTTCGTCCCTGTTATACTTATTAAAGTGTTCTGTTGTTGAATCTCGCTATATGGGTTCTCTCCCTTCCTAAGTGCAACACAACATTTGGCGACGAGAGAAGTCGAAAATGATATACAACAGATGCCACTGTGTAAAATAAATCGAAATTCATTGTTGTTGATTGTACTCTTAAAGGGTTCTGATTTTCTGCATGTTTACACTAGGACTCGGAACTATACTGTCCTCTCAGGTCCTCTTCGCACTTGTTCTTGTGTTTAATTTGCACTCTGTTGTATGTCGCTCTGGATAACAGCGTCTGCTAAATGCCATGCAATGTAATGTAATGTAATGTAATGTAATGTAATGTAATGAAATATTACCTCTCACGTATCATATACGAAGAGTTAATTTGCAAAAACGGATAAAAGCCTCTCTTACAACGAATAAACAGCTGCACTGATGCCGTTTACAATGCGTCAGTCGGGCAGATATGAGCATAGTTTCATATATTGTTATCATATTCATATATTATGTTTTATAATGTGTTTATTGTTATAATTTTTTGTTCGTTTTATCTCTTAATTTTGTAACTGTGTTTTCAATGGTGCTAGACAAATAACGTGTATTATTATTATCATCGTCATCATCACATTCGTTGTGCAGAACTGTTCGTCATTTACAATCAATCAGGATAATTCCCACACCTGTAGCTTTTCAGAGGCAATCAAATGGCTGAAATCCCTTTTCTTGGCCTTCTTTTCAGCGTTTGCCATTGTCGTCTTCGTGAAATGCATATTCATTAGGGGTGTTTCACTGCCTATTTATAGGCAACTGTGGGCGGGACATGAAGCTGGCAAAGTTTCGCCACATTTAGAGTTGATTGTGATTTATAAAGGAAAACTGGCGTGGGGCGTGCGTATGCACTGTTTTATAAATCAGAATATTTTTTTGCGTACGCACGTCCTAGGTTTCATGCTTACGCAACCTTTTGACATGAATCCTAAGCACAGTTTTATAAATGAGGCCCCAGAACTGTAGAATCTCTCCCCACCTTCAAGCGCAAACTGAAGACGCACATCTTCAAGCAGCACCTCTCCCCGTCCCTCCCTACCTCCATGTGAACCTTAATTGTTGTCTTTCTGTGATTTACTTTGTGTATCGGTATTTTTAGTTGGCTAGGTAAGCAGTGTTTGGATAGTTAAGTTTGGTCTCTTTTGCTTTGTTGTTTGTTTGTTTATTTGTTTGTTTAAAAAAATAAAAAAATTCAAATAGGCCCTGGTCCTTATCTTTGTTGTACAGCAGTTGAAATTGTACTTCCCTCTAGGGTCTTTCAGCGCACTTATCCCTGGTTATGGGTATGCACTTTGTTGTACGTCGCTCTGGATAAGAGCGTCTGCCAAATGCCATTAATGTAATGTAAAGAGGAGGAGACACGACCAGACCGGTGAATCCGGGTACTTTGAAGTATACGACCCTTCTCGGGGGTAAGAAGTTCCATACGAAGTTGACATTTTCACTATGAGTAGCTTTTGAGAACGAGAGCTTTGTTTGATACTCGCGCCAGTCTCCATCTCAAAAGTCCAATATGGCCGCCTCGATGTCTATGACATATCACAGCATTCTGTCGCCCAAGTACGTCCTTGCATTGTTGGAATTTGGTACAGGACGTGGGCCGTGAAATTAGTTCACAAGACCGCAAGTACTGACAAGTGCAGACATTGAGAAACACCCCGAGTCATCAGCTAGCAACAGCAGCGAGAGAATATATCCAACGCAAGCAATATTAGCTTGCAAAGTTGCAACTGCATGCAAGATAGAACCTTAGCTAGCTAGTTATTTTACCTTGTTCATTATCCAAGTCACCTTGTATAAGATCGACTGTAATGTTCGCTTTGGCTTTGACACAAAACGCATGGATACGTTGTGTACGTTTAGCGACATTGCATGGTCAACGACCACTTGGTCGTGGTAATGTTTTAAGCAATCTTTAACTATAAAAGTCGGGTTATTGTTCACTTACGTTGTCTCTAGTGATACGGTGGATGGCTGCCATGAATCCGGCGGAATTCCAGACGTATTCATATTATTAGTTATCTATTTATCTGGCTGCAGCACCGGTTAGATTCTCAGCTAACGTTGTTTAACAGGCGAAAATAAAACTCAAGTGCGCCTCCAAAGATTTTACCACGAGCGGGCGGAATTCCCACGCCACACAGGTCCGTGTAGATTCATGGTTATTGGTTTCAATAGTTCCTGACTTTCTCCAATATAGTTAAAACAATGTGAACATAAAAGATTGAATTATATACTACGTATATAAACAAACATCCGAAATGAACAACATTTTCTTATTAGATACGAGCCTAAAAAGTGGATTCAGACGTTTTAAAGAAAGAGAGTTATGTTGGAGACTTTCGGTGTGAGCTTTCCAAAAGAAGAGCTTCCGAAATCACTAAACACTATTTATGTATACTGTAACGGTCCGGTTTAAACGGAGGCAGAGACGTGAGCTTGTGGTTATCTTTAAGAACTTTATTGTCGAGAAGCCACACAAATATGCGCACTCTAAAGATAACCCAGAACAACAACTGGTTACGCCGACCCGGAAACACATCCCCTCACCCACGCACGCGCTCTCTCTCCTCCAGCCCACACGACCTACGTCACTCCCCTTGGCTGGCAGCGCTTATGCTGCAATAACAAGTCCCAAACAGGGACGCTACAATACTATCATTAATACATAAGTCGGGTAAACGAGTAAAAAGTAAGATGGATTGTCGCACATACTACTTCGTCATAAAACGACGCCACTTTATGCAGCTTCTTGATGTGACTTTGTGTAAGGAAAACAGAAAAAAATATTGAAAATGTTAATATATCCGCATAACTCCAATAAGCATAGGTAATACATTTACATTGTTAAACTCCTTCACTGCTTTGGTTTGATTTGGTTTCATTTTTTCCGCAATATAATTCAAAAAGTGAAACTTTCATATATTCTAGATTCATTACACATAAAGTGAATTACTTATGTAATATTCTAATATTTTGAGATACTGAATGTTCGATTTTCATGAGCTGTAAGCCGTAATCATCAAGATTAAAACAAACAAAAAAAGGCTTGAAATATTTCACTTCATGTGTAATGAATCTAGAATATATGAATTTTTCACTTTTTGAATTATATTGCGGAAAAAAATGAAATTCTAATTTTTTGAGATGCACCTGTTGTGAGACATTTTATACAGCTATGGTTTTGGACATACTAATACTATTTTGACATCCTAAATAGTAAGATAGTATTCGATTTCGGATGCAGCCCACATTACTGAGGTGAATTATGATGCCTATTTTTATTTTTGATAATATATGTGAAATTAAGAATCAGTGGACATATGTAAATGTCAATATTACACCAAGTCTGTATGTAAACCAAAACATGTAAAACATAATTGAATTCATGAAAACCTATGGGATTTAAACAGCCTTTTCCACTGAACTTATGTACTTTCACAGGTTAAATTTAAACACCTGAACAACCCAGAACACAAGTTACGGATGAATTCTGGATGCCCGCCAGGGGCATGATTTCTCCCACTTTTTCAGGTGAGGAAGGCAGCAGTGTTGATGCAAATTAAGCTGGCCTCATAAGGCTTAGAAATGAAAATCAATCAGGAACATTGCAAAAACCCTGGGCATGCCCAAGTCAACAGCTTGGTTCATTATTAACAAGAAAAAAACCCAACTAGTCAACTTAATTATGTGAAAAGACCCAGTAGACCGAGGAAGATGATGGATGACCGGAGAACACTCTTATGGTGAAGAAAACCCCCTTGACAACAGCCCAACCAATCAAAAACACTCTCCTGGATTCAGGTGTGGATGTGTCAAAGTCTACCATACATAGTGTTATGGTTCTTGGCGGGAACCATAATGTTTTTCCAGACACTATTCACTACCATTGTCACATTTCTGCCTGTTTTGGTAATTAATCTCACTTTGGCATTGGATGCAGAGTAAGTAATCAATGCCCTTGTGCGAACAGCTGATTCCCAATTGTCTGCCACCTGTGGTGTGATTGCTCCTGAAGGATAGCTGTTGCTTCTCTATTTAATCCGTTTCTCTTTGAATCGGGGCTTGTTTGTTGCATTCCCCATAGCACGTTATTTTATTTTTCATTTGTGCATTATGTGAGGTGTGACTGATGATTCTTAATTACCTGCTGTGGCGGAGTCAATGGGAGCTAAACATGGAGCAATTCTCTGTGAACTTAGGGTAGTGAGGACAGTCTGTGACACCTTCACCGTCTGTGCACCTTTCCGCGGGACAACAGGATTCCTCTGGGAGCTTCCTGCTGTCTAGGCCAAGTGTGAGAGTTTTGAGTTTATTGCATCTCTTGTCTTCATGCTTGCTCTCATTGCATGTTTGTCCACATAGTTTATTTCCGCCTTGTTTAAAAGCTACCTTTAGGAAGGAAGGAGCTTAGTGAATGTGGACCCAGGAGTACTGAGACCCTCTGGTTAAGACTGGTTTAGACTCCCTACAGTTTTGATTAAGCATAAGGGGAAGTCCCTCTATCCATAGGTGGAAATTCTTGCCGTCATTGTGTGGCTTTTTCCTGTAGTGTGCGGTTTCCCAGTTTGGCAGCCACTTGACGTTTACTTTAGTATAGCGAGGTGTTTCATTTTGTCACTTTCTGAACACATTTGTTTTCGTGATTGTCATTGTCTTTGTCTATCATTGGATATACAGCACTGATATACAGTCATTGGATGTCATTGGATATACAGCACTGATATACAGTCATTGGATGTCATTGGACAAACAGCACTGATATACAGTCATTGGATATCATTGGACATACAGCACTGATATACAGTCATTGTCTGTCATTGGATATACAGCACTGATATACAGTCATTGGATGTCATTGGACATACAGCACTGATATAGTCATTGGACATACAACACTGATATACAGCACTGATATACAGCACGTAATTCACCACTGTCTGTACTAGAGTCCCCTGTGCACGCCCTGTGGGTTGGTGGATTATGTAGTTGGGTTACTTTAGCCTAGTTTGCATTGGCCAAGGTACTTATGCTTTTCGTTCTCTTCTTAGTGCCTGTTTGTTTATACGTATTACACTAAGGATATATACGCAAGTGTGGAGTTACTGTTCCTGCCCGTAAGAGATTACAGTTTGCTAAAAAGAACCCCAAATGTTCTGGAACAAAGTCTTGTGGTCAGATGAGACAAAGATCAACATGTACCAGAGTGATGGATAGAGGAAAGTGTGGAGAAAAAAGGAAATGATCCAAAGCACACCACATCATCTGTGAAACATGGTTGAGGGGGTGTTATGGCTTGGGCCTGTATGGCTGCCAGTGGAACAAACTCACTTGTGTATATTTAGTGTCCCCCATTATAGAGTTTATGTGTTTTCAAACTGTTGCTGATGATGCTTGGACCCTGGGAATCGTTGATTGCACCTATATTTCTTTATTGAGTCATGAAACACCCATATTACCCATGTGAAAATGTAGTTGCCCCCTTAAACTTAACTGTTTGCAGTTAACTGCAAACAAACAGTTTCTATATCAGTGTCAGTATCAGACTTCCACATCACTATTGAGGAATGTTAGCTAAATCTTCTTTGCAAAACTGCTTAAATTCAGACAAATTGGCAGGTTTTCCAGTAGGTCCTGCCACCGCATCTCTATTGGGTTCCGGGACTTTGACTAGGCCACTCCAAAACTTTTATTTATTTATTTATTTACTTTTCAGCTATACAGATTCCCAGGATCTTTCATATTGTAGAATTATTAACACTGACCTTAGCTGAGACGAGAGACACATGCAGATCTTAGAATTTTCTTCTGGGATCTTTTCTGACTTCCTGAATGAATTGTCATTGTGCCCTTAGAGAAACTTTGGCATGCTGGAGTCACATCCTGTACATCCGTTACATTTCCCTGTCTGTTTTGTGTTTCTACATTTGCACTGAAGCTGTTCCCTAGTCACGCCCCTTGCACCTGTTACGCGTTTCCTAATGTGTAATCACACTCACCTTAATCCCATTGTGTCTTGTTACCTGTGTATATAGTCCGTCTATTTTTGTGTACTCTTTCTGTACATACCACTTAGCACTGTAAGGGCAATAATAAAAAGGCGTAAAACATATGGAATGGTCACAAACTTGGCAGGAAGAGGATGTGCATATTAAACCTACAGTATGTAAAATGGGGAGGGAGGCCATAAGTAACCAAAGGATCACAGTTAAAGAATTACAGAGATAGTCTTGGGGTCACCAACTCTAAACATAAAAAAAAAAAAAATTGTACCTCCACACGAGCAAACTTTATGGAAGGGTGGCAACAAAGACAGCCCTTACTGAGCACCATAAACAAAACCAAGCATCTTCAGTTTGTCAAACATCATTGGAATTATGACTGGATGGTCAGATATGGTCAGATAAGTCACCATCAACGTGTTTGGCAGAAAAATGGAATGCATAAAAGGAGAAGCAACTCATACCTATGGCAGTGGGTCATTGATATTTTGGGGATGTTTTGCTGCCAGTGGTCTAGGGGAACTATTTCAGATCAATGGCAGAATGAATTCAATAAAGTACCAGAAAATCTGGTTGCCTCTGCTAGGAAGCTGAGGACAATGCGAGCAGGACAATGACTCCAAGTATACATCAAAATACACACAGAAATGATTAAGTAAAAACAACAACCATGTTCTGCAATGGCTATCTCAGTCTTAAACTTAAATCCCATGAAAAACTGAAGAGGGGAGTATCCCAAGGATATGAATGATTCTGAAAAGTTCTGCATGGAGGAATGGTTAAAAGTCCCTCCAGACCTTATCACAAATTATAGGCTGTCATCTTTGCTAGGGGTGTTTTCACAAAGTATTGAACCAGGGGTGCCAATAATTGTGGAACCTGCATTTTGGGGAATTTGTTTTATTTATTTGAAAACTGTATGACTTTGATTGATTCCATCTTTAATAAAGCAAACTACTTTACACATGTTGGAAAATAAAGCTTATTTCAATAACTGTAATATGTTTTAGTTGATAGCACTTTTTTGTGCATATTTATCAAGGGTGCCAATAATTCCAGGGCCCGCTGTATGTTCATATGTGGCAACAATAGAAGGCAGTCAATTGCTGCATTTTATGTCCATTCACAGAGTCTTCACAGCATTCACAGTGTTTGTGCATTCCTTTGGGTTTTTTTGGGTGGTGTCTGTAGGTTGGGTGGACAGGCTGACCCAAATGAAGTGAGGGAAGACACCCAAGCTGGCAGTGATTGACACCAGGGTCCACAGATGGGTGTGCTCTCATTTTTTAAACCCATTGGAAATGGCTTGTTGGAGTAGAAGGTGTACTGCAGTGGGCTGCCATTGTAGAGGGGCAATTGGGGGTCCGGTGGGGGCGTAGGGTGCACATCTCTGTGAAAGTCTCGAATGTTGGGGGACAGAGAGTCCCCTTTTCCGTCCTGGAGATGGACAGGTCAGGGGCTGGGGTGCAGAGCACTTGAACTTTCTGTGGAGTTTGAGAGGTGAGAGGAGACCAACACTGTAAGGCTCACAGTGACTGTTTTCTTTGTTCATAATGTACTGCGTTAGAGCTCATTGGACTTCAAAGCCTTTCATGTTTTTTTGTTGTCCTTGACTGACATTATATATGTTTCTTGAAGTTACTTTCCCAATAAAACGAACAGCTGTATTGAATGATATGTTGCTCAATGACATATCAGATGCTTTTGCAGAAAACCTTTTCCAGAATTTGTGCTTTCCGATATTTACTACTGCACAGTGCTCATATTGGGGAATAATTAAATAATACTGTTATTATGTATACATACATTGTTATTTTGTATACATACATTGTTATTTAGCTGACATTTTATTCAACACAACTTACTGCTGATTAGACAAAGTAGGGGACAATCCCCCCTTGAACAATTTGGGGTTAAGGGCCCAACTGCTGTGTAGATTTTGTGGTGGCTACACCAGGCCTTGGACCACCAACCTCCCAGGTCCCAGTCATGCCCCACAGGCTGCCCCACATGTATTGTATCATGACCGCTGTGTTGGCATATGTTTATTTTACCTGCATTGGGATATGTATTGTATCACAACCCCTGTATTGGGATATACATTCAATGAGCACTTTATTAGTTATTTATTAGACTTGTTTTTTTACTTCTACTGCTATAGCCTATCCACTTAGAGTTATGATGCATTGTGTGTTCAGAGATGCTCTTCTGCATGGCACTGTTGTAATGTGTGGTTATTTGTGTTACTGTCACCTTCCTGTCAGCTTTGACCAGTCTGGACAGTCTCCTGTGATGTCTCTCATTAACAAGGCGTTTCTGTCTGCAGAACTGCTGCTTTTTTTGGGTTTTTTCTTTACAAACTCTAGAGACTAGTCTGTGTGTAAATCCCTGGAGATCAGCAGTTTCTGAGATACTCAAATCTCTCTGTCTGCCACCAACAATCATTCCTCAAAGTCACTTGGATCACATTTTTTCCCCATTCTGATGGTTGATGTGATCATTAACTGAAGATCCTGACCCATATCTACATGATTGTATGCATTGCACTGCTGCCACACAATTGTCTGATCAGATAATTGCATGAATAAGTAGGTGTAATAAAGTAAAAATGTTCCTATTAAAGTGCTCGGTGAGTGTATATTGTATGCAACTCCTGTATTGGGACATGTACTGTATTATGAGGCACCTGATGATGCTCAGTTTTGGAGTGTAGTCAGGCGTCAGACATACCTGCCATAATGTTCCAGGGGTGACGCTGATGGAATAGCCCATCCAGAGAGGGACCATGAGGGTGGAGGAGAGAGTCAGGGACCCACCAATCACGTAAGCCCACCAGGGATACTCATATGTGCTGTTAAACATGAGGGGGGTGTACTTCACCATAGAGGCAATGAAGGTACCCTGTGGAAGAGAGTTTGGGTTAGGGTTAGGGCAGACGAGGAGGAATTAAAGAGACTGTACAGAGAACATTTTATGTGTACATTGCTTTCTAATATTTATGTTGGTCAGTTATATGAAACAAGTTTCCATTTCTGTTTTGTTTTATCAGATTTTTGCCCCTTTTTCTCCAAATTTGGTAGCCAATTGGACCCCGTCTGATTCAATTAGAGCTAGTATTAGATACACCACCCACACCCCGTCCCTCGGCGGCCGGCAGGAGAGCGACACGCCTTCTTCAAGCCGTCTCGTCTCACAAGTCGTGACCGTGATTCTGAGGCTCTCGAGGTGCTTGTTTGTGCGGGGATCTACTAACCCTGCCAAGTCCCTCCCTCTGGAGCAGCGAGCCAATTACTGTTTTTAATGACAGCATAGTATTTCTGATGTTGTACCTTCAGGATCATGTTGTTTGGGTAAAAATGCACAGATGGCGTGTACACTATGTTACAGTCAGGGCCATAAATATTGGGACATCGACACAATTCTAATCTTTTTGGCTCTATACACCACCACAATGGATTTGAAATGAAACAAACAAGATGTGCTTTAACTGCAGACTTTCAGCTTTAATTTGAGGGTATTTACATTCCAATCAGGTGAACGGTGTAGGAATTACAACAGTTTCTATTTGTGCCTCCCACTTTTTAAGGGACCAAAAGTAATGGGACAACTGGCTGCTCAGCTGTTCCATGGCCAGGTGTGTGTTATTCCCTCATTATCTCATTTACAAGGAGCAGATAAAAGGTCTAGAGTTCATTTCAAGTGTGCTATTTGCATTTGGAATCTGTTGCTGTCAACTGTCAATATGAGATCCAAAGAGCTGTCACTATCAGTGAAGCAAGCCATCATTAGGCTGAAAAATCAAAACAAACCCATCAGAGAGATAGCAAAAACATTAGCTGTGGCCAAATCAACTGTTTGAAACATGCTTAAAAAGAAAGAACGCTCAGCAACACCAAAAGACCCGGAAGACCATGGAAAACAACTTGGTGGATGACAGAAGAATTCTTTCCCTGGTGAAGAAAAACCCCTTCACAGCAGTTGGCCAGATCAAGAACACTCTCCAGGAGGTAGGTGTATGTGTGTCAAAGTCAACAATCAAGAGAAGACTTCACCAGAGTGAATACAGAGGGTTCACCACAAGATGTGAACTATTGGTGAGCCTCAAAAACAGGAAGACCAGATTAGAGTATGCCAAACAACATCTAAAAAAGCCTTTACAGTTCTGGAACAACATCCTATGGACAGATGAGACAAAGATCAACTTGTACCAGAATGATGGGAAGAGAATGAGTATGGAGAAGAGACTGTTCATGATCCAAAACATACCACCTCATCAGTGAAGCATGATGGTGGTAGTGTCATGGCGTGGGCATGCATGGCTGCCAATGGAACTGGTTCCCTTGTATTTATTGATGATGTGACTGCTTTTGTCAGCAGGATGAATTCTGAAGTGTTTCGGGCAATATTATCTGCTCATATTCAGCCAAATGCTTCAGAACTCATTGGACGGCGCTTCACAGTGCAGATGGACAATGACCCGAAGCATACTGCAAAAGCAACCAAAGAGTTTTTTAAGGCAAAGAAGTGGAATGTTATGCAATGGCCAAGTCAATCACCTGACCTGAATCCGATTGAACATGCATTTCACTTGCTAAAGACAAAACTGAAGGGAAAATGCCCCAAGAACAAGCAGGAACTGAAGACTTTTGCCATAGAGGCCTGGCAGAGCATCACCATTTTACATTTACATTTTAGTCATTTGGCAGACGCTTTTAATCCAAAGCGATTTACAAGTGCAAGTGCAGTTTCATCACCAGGGATGAAACCCAGCGTCTGGTGATGTCTATGCGTTCCAGACTTCAGGCTGTAATTGACTGCAAAGGATTTGCAACCAAGTATTAAAAAGTGGAAGTTTGATTTATGATTGTTAGTTTGTCCCATTACTTTTGGTCCCTTAAAAAGTGGGAGGCACATATAGAAACTGTTGTAATTCCTACACCGTTCACCTGATTTGGATGTAAATACCCTCAAATTAAAGCACATCTTGTTTGTTTCATTTCAAATCCATTGTGGTGGTGTATAGAGCCAAAAAGATGAGAATTGTGTCGATGTCCCAATATTTATGGACCTGACTGTATATGGGGATGTTAAATGTATGTCTGTTCTGCTTTCTGTACATGGTGTGACATGAAAACTGTGAAATTAGGGATAAACTAAGGTATCATTAAATTGAAATTAATTCATCAGAGGAATCTTTTTTGACAAGTGTTTATGAAGTGATCTTAAAAAAAAGTATATTGACATATTGGCTTGAATTAAAATCAGTCGTGTATGATGACTGCCGTTTATGTTTTTACATTTTTACTCACACTGTATCTCTAAAAAGACTTCTATCTGGCTAGATACACCACACAGAAATGGTGACTTCCCGCATTAAGACACAAATATAATCATCCCCAAACTGTGGTTCTGAAAGCAAGAACTGGAGTTACAATGGGTCTTGAAAACACGAAACATGGACAGGAAGCTCACATGGACAGGAAGCTCACATGGACAGGAGGCTCACATGGACAGGTGGTGTGCTGATGTATCATGAGTGACATCATTATTAGTTACAGGGTTAAAGTCCTTTGTAGTTCCTCTGCTGGAAACCAATATTACAGCTTTTAACTGAATGTATGAGAATGTGTATGATGGGTGCTGATGTAATCAACTTGGCTCTGCTTCATCTGTGTACTGAGCCATGTATGTTTTCTATTATTATCTATGGCTTAATGCAAGTCAATTATTATTTAATTGCCGATGAAAAATTGTCTGCTGGCCAGATTGGACACAATGTAATGCATGCTCATGAATTGTACAGCATCATACATACAAACACCTTGCTAACAATATAATGCTTAAAATATTAAGCATCAGGTTTAGATTGCACTTCAAACCAGAAACAACATTTTGGAAAATTATGATGAAAAGACCTGTCTGACTAGCTTTGACTCTGACAGCTGCCAGTCTGCAACTTAATTTCAGCCGGCTGATGCATAATATGGCAAGGTCAAATTGTCCAGCTAATTTTACAATATCTAGAAGTTGCATATTTTATTTGGTAAAATGTAACTACGATGGACGTATTGCATACTATGGCCTATAGAGCCAAGCTGCAGGTTACTGATTTTTAAATGCAGAGATGCTGTTTAATGTATAATGGTGAACATGGGTTAATGGCTTCTACAAATACTTACGATGTAGACAGTGGGTGTGACATAGGTCCAACAGTACTGTATCGGGGGCCAGGGCCGATAGCCTATCATGTCCTCAATGTTGTCGTACAGCCGGCGAGCACCTGCAAGACAGACCTGATTAAGCTTAATTATTCTTTTTCATCAGCATTTTCATCGTTTTACATTTCATTGTAAAAGTCTATTTTATTCTACCATAATTTTTAACAAAATCTACCCCAATTTGGAATCAAAAATAGTTCTTCCAAAACAACTGTGCCCTGTGACTACGTAGCATTACACCACCGCTTCACTATGACTGTGATTAGCATGACTGTGATTAGCATGACTGATTAGCATATGCCATGCATTTATATTCATAGTGGTGGGCATATGCCATGCATTTATATTCATAGTTATAGACATATTCCATTTATCATCATGCACTTATCATGCATTTATTACGAAAATCACGAGAATTGGGATGTTTTAGAACACAAAACAGGCTACTTAACGTTATCACTAACGTTCGCTAAATGTAATGTTTCTGTAGCAAGATAGAGACAGTCATTGATAGCAACATACTGTGGCTTTTCTCACAGTGCTGCAAGCATCACAGAGGGAGGTCTCGCCATTGAATCTCTATTTTATGCCATTGTTTGACTACGGAGACTAGTAGGGAAAGCTAGCTAACAACCGTGCTTGTTGCCATGCCATTGTAAACAATCAAAGTAGGAAGCTACGTGATCAGCTAGGTGAACAACACTCCTGAACATAAACATTGAAACATGCAGTAATATCAGTCAACATTAAAACAACCAGAAACATGACAGTGAATATAACTTCTTGAATTGAATTCTTGAACAGTGATTAACATGAATGTACTGCACTGTAATTTCTAATTTTTTTCTTCAAACGAAAAACTTGAGAATTTCCTAATGTTATCCATGCTTGCGATCGTCAGCGACTGATGTAAAAGCGTGGAAACGTAAGGGGGGGATTCATATGCCAAGGCAGCCGCAAATTGACGTGTGTGTGTTTACTGGAGGCAAATAATGTAGCGTTCAGTACATCAATGCTGTGCAACAGTCCACTTTTGACATTAATGTAAAAATTATACAGGACCAGACTGCACATGCACAAATCTGTCAAACGGCTTGCTTTCGAGCCTTCTCCCCACTGTATTAACATTAGCATATGTAGGCTTGCAGCCAAATCAGAGTGAATTCATTAATTTAATCATGACAATAATTAATGTGAATATTTAAAATTGAGTAACATTATTGCTCTTACAAAAATAAAATATTAAAAATATATATTATTACTATTATTATTATTGTTAAAATGAAACACTTAAATTATACATATATATATATTTTATATATATATATATATATATATATATATATATATATATATATATATATATTCTTTTGTTCATCTCAGGCTAGGCACCGCCTACCCTGCCTAACCAGGCTGCACGTGCATACTGTGTGCCCCTCTAGCCCTGAGAGCCATTAGCATGCCTGTGTGCCCCTCTAGCCCTGAGAGCCATTAGCATGCCTGTGTGCCCCCCTAGCCCTGAGAGCCATTAGCATGCCTGTGTGCCCCCCTAGCCCTGAGTGCCATTAGCATACCTGTGTGCCCCCCTAGCCCTGAGAGTCATTAGCATGCCTGTGTGCCCCTCTAGCCCTGAGAGCCATTAGCATGCCTGTGTGCCCCCCTAGCCCTGAGAGCCATTAGCATGCCTGTGTGCCCCCCTAGCCCTGAGTGCCATTAGCATACCTGTGTGCCCCCCTAGCCCTGAGAGTCATTAGCATGCCTGTGTGCCCCCCTAGCCCTGAAACCCATTAGCATGCCTGTGTGCCCCCCTAGCCCTGAGAGCCATTAGCATACCTGTGTGCCCCCCTAGCCCTGAGAGCCATTAGCATGCCTGTGTGCCCCCTAGCCCTGAGAGCCATTAGCATACCTGTGTGCCCCCCTAGCCCTGAGAGCCATTAGCATGCCTGTGTGCCCCCCTAGCACTGAGACCTGTTAGCATGCATGTGTGCTCCCTTAGCACTGAAATCCATTAGCATGACTGTGTGCTCCCTTAGCACTGAAATCCATTAGCATGACTGTGTGCTCCCTTAGCACTGAAATCCATTAGCATGACTCTGTGCCCCCTAGCACTGAAACCATTAGCATGACTATGTGTTCCCGCCCCAGCACTGAGACCTGTGAGCATGACTGTGTGTTCCCCGCAGAGCCACTGACTATTTTTCACACACAGTACTACATGTGCATGAAAAAATTGTGTAATTAAAATGAGCTATTGCAGCTGCAACCAAGGGAGCCCTGACTGTCTGAACCCCCCTGATGTCCCAAAGCCAGTTCAATGCTGCTGCCTCGATGGCAGTTGACTTGAGTGCTCTCTCACCATAAATCCAGCCAATGCAGACCGACTCAAAGATGGCAAAGACCAGGAGTGCCATTCCACTGCAGGCATAGTAATCAAACAACAGGAAAATGTACAGACCACCCTTTGGAGAAAAGAGAGGGGGGGGGCTTTTGTTTACAAATTTAAATAATTCTGCACTTTCTTCCATGCAACACTCCATCCATCCATCCATTTTCGCCCGCTTATCTGGAGTCGGGTCGCGGTGGCAGTAGGCTAAGCTGGGTATTCCAGACGTCCCTCTCCCCAGCAACGCATTCCAGCTCCTCCTGGGAGATCCCGAGGTGTTCCCAGGCCAGGAGAGATATATAATCTCTCCAGCGGGTTCTGGGTCTACCTCGGGGTTTCCGCCCAGTTGGACGTGCCCGGAAAACCTCCAAAGGGAGGCGCCCGGGAGGCATCCTGAGCAGATACCCGAACCACCTCAATTGGCTCCTTTTGACGTGAAGGAGCAGCAGCTCTACTCCCAGCTCCTCACCCTATCTCTAAGTCTGAGCCCAGCCACCCTACGGAGGAAGCTCATTTCAGCCACTTGTATGCGTGATCTTGTTCTTTCGGTCACTACCCAAAGCTCATGACCATAGGTGACGGTTGGGATGTAGATCGACGGTCACCACGACGGTCTGGTGCAATGCCTACATTACTGCTGACGCTGCACCGATCCGCCTGTCGATCTCACGCTCCCTTCTACCCTCACTCGTGAACAAGACCCCAAGACACTTGAACTCCTTCACTTGGGGCAATAGCTCGTTCCTAACTCGGAGGGAGCAATCCACCGTTTTCCGGCAGAGAACCACAGCCTTGGATTTGGAGGTGCTGACTCCTGACATCCTGGCCGCTTCACACTCGGCTGTAAACCGCTCCAGTGCGTGCTGAAGGTCACAGTCCGATTAAGCCAGCAGAACCACGTCGTCCGCAAAAAGCAGGGACGCAATATTGAGGTCACCAAGCCGGACACTCTCCTCACCTCGGCTGCGCCTTGAGATCCTGTCCATGAATATCACAAACAAGACCGGTGACAAGGGGCAACCTTGGCGGAGTTTCCACCCACTGGAAACTTGCTTGACTTTGTGCCGAGGATGCGGACACAGCTGTCACCTTGGTTGTACAGGGACCGGATGGCTCGTAACAATGGCCCCAGTACCGCATACTCCCGCAGTACCCCCCACAGGGTTCCCCGGGGGACACGGTCGAAAGCCTTCTCCAAGTCCACAAAGCACATGTGGACTGGATTCGCAAACTCCCTTGACCCCGCCAGCAACCCCGCCAAGGTAAAGAGCTGGTCCACTGTTCCACGACCAGGATGGAAGCTACATTGCTCCTCCTGAATCTGAGGTTCGACCATCGGTCGGAGCCTCCTTTCCAGCACGCTAGAGTAAACTTTCCTGGGGAGGAAAAGTTGTGTGATGCCCCGATAATTGGATAATTGTTTTTGGGTGAACTGCCCCTTTAAGAAGCTTACCACATTAATTAACAACACTCACCTCTGTGACCATCACCAGGCCAATCAAGAAGCTGATCACACTGATTAATAGGAGCAGGAGTTTACGCCAGTGTCCAACTTGAAAGATGGAGGGGTACATGTCTGAAATGGAAGTGACCAGCGATTCCTGACTCACAAACTGAGAAGGAAAATGGAATTCTGTTACTTACATAATTATATAAAGTCTCTATTGAGTGATCACCCCTGAATCCAGACTGGTGAAGGGTGGAAAGGGTTATTTTGAATGGAATATTTAGACACCTTGTTCAACAGGTTTGGAAAGAAAGGGAAGAAGAGAGATGGCATGGTAGTATTTGATGACGGCTGGGTCAAGAGTGGGTTTCTTGAGGGCGGGGTGACACAAGCTTTTTTGAAGACACAGGGACACATTCAGTGGACAGGACAATGCGTAGGACAATGCTGGGAGAGATAGACTGCAGGTGGGGTGTATGGATGGGATGGGAGAGAAAGCATAGAGAGGGTAAGGGGATTTAATGGTGAGGGTTATCTAAGAAGAAAATGTACTAATGAGTTTGACATCTCCATTTAAGGGGAGGGGACAGGTTGAGGAGTGAGGAGAAGGTTTACATGGGTTACAGGAGATTTTGCTTAAAGTTCACCTGAGCAACTGTGGGGGAGTGAGGAGTGAGTAGTAACTGCAGGTCTGCAGGCTCTCTGGATTTATGCTATCTATGCTATCTTCTCCTCTCTCTATCTTCTCCTCTCTCTATCTTCTCCTCTCTCCTGCCTATAATGTGGTCAGTTATCATAGTTGTGGGTTATCACAGATTAGAGGCATTATTGAGGGGGTACCATGGTTTAGGAGCATCACTGTGAGGGGGTATCATAGTTCATGGGTATCACAGTATGGGCATACCATCGTTTGGGGCTATCACATTGTGGGGTAAAGTCCTGCCCTAAACACACTTTTTTGTTTTCCATCACACCATTCCACCATTCCAACACAGGGAAGGTTACTGAGGCACATTTCCTCATTCTCCTTCAGACGTACCTGACTGTCGAGTCCCAGCAGGATGATCATAATGAAGAAGAAAACGGCCCACAGCTGGGGCACAGGCATCATGGCCACCGCCCGCGGGTACGCGATGAAGGCCAAGCCGGGCCCTGAGACAAATGTATTATTGTATTATCAAATGTATTATTCATATAAAACATTTGTCACAAATCAATTTGATTCAACAGAACTTTATTTATCTGACATTTAAGGGGCAGATAAATTGCTAAAACATGGTTGGTTGAGATATTGAGTACATTTAACACATAGTCCTCCATCAAATGTTTACACTGCTCTGCTACATAAGTCACATACATGATGAAATTCAATGTAACACACAGCAGTAACAGTTGAATGAATAGTTATGTCATAACACTACATGTCATGTCATTTAACTGATGCTTTTACCCAAAGCGACTTACAGTTGATTAGACTAAGCAGGAGACAATCACCCCTGGAGCAATGAGAACAATGCCAATTTCTGAGACCAAGAAATTCTGGCAAGACCTTTGCAGATTTGTCATTGATAATATCTTTAAAGAATTAAATTTATTTTGTGAAAATGTTGTGTTTGGTTTTTTCAATAATCCAAGAAAAGAAGACACTTTTTAAAATAATACATTTGATATTGATGTAAAATGTTTTATTCATAAATGTAAATAACACTGTTCTGTTTGTATACTATTGCCGGTATACTGAATTCTTACTGTATTCCTTTGTTAATGAATAAAAAATAAATTTAAAAAGGGCATGTTCGGATCAGTGGCGGCACGGATGGTGCAGTGGGTAGCACTGCTGCCTCACAGCAAGGAGGTCCTGGGTTCGAATCCCCGTCGGCCCGGGGCCTCTCTGTGCGGAGTTTGCATGTTCTCCCCGTGTCTGCGTGGGTTTCCTCCGGGTACTCCGGTTTCCTCCCACAGTCCAAAGACATGCAGGTTAGGCTGATTGGAGAGTCTAAATTGCCCGTAGGTATGAGTGTGTGAGTGAATGGTGTGTGTGCCCTGCGACGGACTGGCGACCTGTCTAGGGTGTATTCCTGCCTTTCGCCCAATGTATGCTGGGATAAGCTCCAGACCCTGCGACCCTGATTAGGATAAGCGGGTTCAGATAATGGATGGATGGATGGATGTTCGGATCAATCTTGGGAAGTGCCAGTAGGGGAAGTCCATCCCCCACTGGCTGGCTCAGGGCATGGGTTCATAGTTACCAATATGGACCAGTTTTTCAAATCATTCCAAATCAGTTTAGAATGATGTGATTGAAAGTGGTAAGTGAAACCAAGGACCGTGTCTTTATCTTTACCAGTGTCTACATATTATCTTTGCCTCAACAGTTCCTACCTGATTCAGCCACCATAGAGATGTCCACTCCTTGTTCATGGGCCATGAAACCCAGAACTGAGAAGATGGCAAAGCCAGCCACAAAGCTGGTCCCACTGTTCAGCAAGCAAAGATACACACAGTCTCTGCAACACAGGAAACCCAATTCTGTCATAAACTCATAATTCAGCACACTGTGGTTTCTCCTCCATGGCCAATCCTGTGCTTCAGTCAAGGGCTGGTGTTAATGAAGCAGGGGTGGGTAATCAGGCCCACACCTATTTAAATCTGTTGTTTAAGATTTTTTCGAGATATTTTTGGAGCTTTTAATGAGTTTAAACATGACACTCACAAAGGATATCACTATAAACCTATGCAATAATTAATATAAGATTAGAAAGTGCACATAGTTTAGTCATCCAGCTAACTTACTATCAATGCATATTAGCACAAATATATTATGTGTGGGTGCACATGGTTCCACTGTCACACATCTAAAATCTTAGGGACCAAGAACCTTTGTGAGTGAAATGTAATCTTATGAGAAAAGGAACAGTACTTTAAAGGATGGACATGCCGGACCTACTGTATATTGAGTCAATGAATACTTTTTACTTTTGGTATACTAGGGTTACTTTTATGTATGCATATTTATATTTATATTCTGTTACCCTGATAAAGGTAATAATTACACGTACTGCTCCTGATTTAGTTCTTCATTGTTTAAATAGATCCTGCTTTAGTTAATTAAGTGGATCTTGGTTTAAATGGATCCTGGTTTAACTGCTAATTGATCAACTTAGGGGTTGTTGGTATTGATGCCAGTGCATCTTTTTTTTTTTCTCTGAAGTTGAAATTATTACATTGTTTAATTTGCTGTTTGCTTGGCAAGCGAAATATTTGTACCCCCATTGGCAAATGAAATTAATAAAATTGTTTCACCTTATTGGTCATATCTTTAGCAAAAAACTAAAAGATATAGTCTACATATAATACCAACGTACTTGTTGAGACTGACATATTTTGTTGTAAGAGTGTAGGAGGTGTACTGTAACTTACTTGTAGCAGTTGTTGTTATATTTATTGTAACTTCCTAAGGCTGTAAGGCATCCATTGCAGAGTCCATATGAGTAGATTATCTGGCTTCCTGCATCCAACCACACCTATGAAATAAAAGTTAGGAAAGTCTGTGTTTGTGTTCTATAAAATACTTTTTTTTTTGTTTATCTTGGTTTCTTCTGATGAGTGGATTCTTTTCTGACAAGTTCAGGAGTGACATGAAATGAGAGGATATCCTCTGTCACTCCAGGAACATGTTGTGGTTGTGAACATTATTCATAAGTGGGGACACTGGATTATCTGGGGTTATTTTTAGTATGGAGAATCTCCACCCACCATATTCCACATGCACAGCGGAAGGAAGCCCCTGGGTACCCTGGATAAGCATTAAAGGGGTTATAGACACTAAATTACTTTGAGTTGTATAGCTGAGTGTCTTGCACACACCCTGATTAGTGCTCTATAAAGCACCCAAGTTGGCGTGGTATTACTCCAGCCTGCTTTCCAGAATGTGTGATAAAGTTTCTACAAAACAAAACTTTTGCAGCAACAGCTTACTGTCCACTTACCGATCTTTAAGGTAAGGGTAATCTGTCCAGAGCTGTGTTCCAAAAACAGGAAAACCTATGGAGCTGAAAAGGTTTGATTTAATTTGCCTTTAATATTTTTATCTGGATCCTGTGAGGGTGAAGGAAGAAGACTTATCGGTCTTATAAGTCACGGTCTCCCATGACTTATTCATAAGTTGTGTGCTCTCTCTTTCGCTCCCTGTGGGCAGACAAATACATCTCCCTGTGTCCCACTCGCCTGTCCTCTCAGGGGTGTGTCAAGGCATGTGACATTTTGGTGCCGAAACTTGAGACAGACGAGTCTCTGGTTTGGAGAGAAGCGAGGGTGAAGCTGGCAGAAGGGGCCGACAAGCAAGGTGTGTTCATCTTCCTCAGCCAGGGGTGAGGTGGTCCGTAATGACAGCGATCCAGGGGGTCATCTGGTGGATGCTTCCTGGTTCTGGGTGACTCAGAAATGTCTGACATGGATTCGGGGGCAGACATTATGAGCCCTCCCCTGCTCTCTTGCGCTGACAAGAGCAGTTTTTCTATTTTATGCCTATCCTATGCCTCAGGTGGATGAGCTGCTGGATCATTTGTGCACTGCTCATTTTAACACTGGATTTAACCAAGGGAAACTGGAAGATTCCTTTGTCTCCAGGGTCCAAGGAAAAATAATTTTCAAAAAATAATCTCCATGTCACTCTCCCATTCAGTTTGCATGAGGCTCCGGATACCGTCCTGTGTGTGATGAACAGTCTTAAGACCGCATGCTGCATCTGCAGCTACCTCTGTGGATGACATTATTATCCACTGTGACAACTGGAAGAGGTGTATGCAGAGTTTGCGAGCCATCCTGAAGACTCTGCGAAGGGCGGGGCTCACTGCAAACCCAGGGAAGTGTGCAGTTGGATGGAGGGAAGTATCTGGGGTTCCTCTTGGGGCAGGGGCAAGAGGTTTTATCTGGTCGATAAAACTGTGGCAATTTTGTTGTGCCCCAACCCAAGAATAAAAAAAAGTGAGGTCATTCCTGGGGCTACAAATCACCGGTATATCCCAGATTTTCTAGTCTTGCTGGTCCCTTGACTGACCTCACTCAAAAGGGAGCCGCACACCAGGTCCAGTGGACGGAGCAGTGCTAACGGAGCAGTGCTAGGTGGCGCTTTTGAGGATTGAAGCATGATTGTGTGGCGGCCCTCTCTTTCTCCTGTAGACCAATGCCTCGGATAGAGGACTGGGGTTGGTGTTGTCCCAGGAGGCAGGGGGGGAGGAGCGACCACAAGCTCAGCCCCAGGGAGAGTCGGTACAGTACCATCAAGAAGGAATGTCTTGCCATAAAATTATCTGTGCTGACTCCATTACTACCTCCTAGGAAAACTCTTTGTCCTCTATTTGGATCAAGCCCTACTCCTGTGGCTCCATCGGATGAAGGACACCAATGTCAGGATTACCTGGTGGTATCTGGCCCTATAGCCATTCCACTTTGGGGAAATCCATTGGGTGGGGTCTGCAAACACTTGTGCTGATTTCCTCTCCCAGGAAGGGGGGGGTCAGTCAAGCTGAACGCACCCTGGCGACATTCTATGGTGGAGCTCTCTCTCTCTCACTCCCCGTGGCCGGACAAATAAAACAGCGGTGTGGAATTTCCGTATCTCCCTGTGTCCAGCTCCCGTTGGGAGGGTGCAAAAATAAAAATAACCACATTTAACTACCGAGCATGTATTGCTCATGGTTGTGTAGCTACCGCACGGAGGGGTCACCACTCCTTCTGGGGCTCCAAGACTAGTCAGAGAACTGCGTTTATTGGCACTACTGCCACCTTTGGGCGACATTAGCTCAGCTGGTAAAAGCAGCCATCTGGCAGTCAGAGGGTTGCTGGTTTGTTCCCACCCTGAGCAAGACACTTAACCCCCAAATGCTCCTGATGAGCTGGTTGGTACCTTGCATGGAAGCCAATCGGTGCTGATGTGTGAGTGTGTGTTTGAATGGGTGAATGAGAAGCATCAATTATACAGCGCTTTGGTTAAAGGCGCTATAAAAATGTATTTACCATTTACCTATGGTTGGGAGCGGTATAGTGCACATGCACTACCAGATGCATGGATGCACCTGGCTGATTGTCATACGACCCTGCTCTTGGAACACATTCAAGATTGGTCCTTTCTCCAAGCTTTGAGAAGAGCAAGTCTAGGGTAAATGGGGAAGGTTGAGTCACCAGAGGGGCTGTAAGCCATGTTGGGTCTAGGGTAAATGGGGAAGGTTGAGTCACCTGAGGGGTTGTAAGCGATGTTGGGTCTAGGGTAAATGGGGAAGGTAAATTACCTGAGGGTCAGTGAGCCGGGTTGGGTCTGGATACAGGTAAAAGATGATGCCATCTATGGCTCCAGGCAGAGTGAGCCCCCGGACCAGCAGCACCACCAACATCAGGTAGGGGAAAGTAGCAGTGAAGTACACCACCTGATAGGACAATATTGCTGAGTTCAGCACTAACCCACATAGCATAAATTAGCCTTCATTATTAGTCAGTATGAAGCCTTAAGCTGGGAGACTTCACCTTTCCTGTGGACTTCACGCCTTTCCACACACAGAAGAAGCAGATGATCCAGGACAGCAGGAGGCACAGGGCGAGCTCCCATCTTACAGTTCCCAACTCCTCTATCCCTGCAGACAAGCCCAGCACCCTTCTCCTGCACCGATGATACAAGTGTAGCCAAATCAGTTATATGGAACAAATGTTATTTAGAACAAATAATGTACAATAACAATTTGCCTTCACATCTGGGCATTTAGTAGATGCAGGCTCCCAACTATAGCCTACCTGGAACTGGGAACGGCAAAGTGATAACGAAAGACACACAAGACATCCCGTCTCTAATTCCACTGACAAAGCAGGAATACTGACCCTAACACTAGAATACACGGTCTCCCATGACCATGCATTTCACCTCAGTGAACTCCACACACTTATAGCAAAGATCATGACACAAAACAGTACGCTTCTCAGCTCCACAGACTGTGCAGAAGACTGAAGAAGAAGCAAGATAAATACACAAATAGCCACAAAGATCTCATATATAGAGCTTCAGGCTATCGGAGGTTTGCACAGTTCTTACTGGGAGCAGCGGGAAACTTGTGTATATAACCTTAGTGTAATACATAGAAACAAACATGCATTAGAAGGCGACGAGGAGCATAAGTACCCTGGGAAAAGGGTTATGCAGAAGGACCCTAAATACACAATCCGCCTTGGGACTATCATGGGTGCGTAAGGCTCTCTCTAATAAGGATGTTACCTCCGAGTGGGGAATTGAGACTTAAATAACAGACATACACAATGACAATAACAAAAAAAAAAGTTTTGAAATTGACAAAAATAAACACCTCGTAAGGCAGCTGTTAAACTTGAAAACAACACATGCTATGGGAATTGAAACAATAACACACAAGCCCCGATTCAAAGAAAAAACATGGCTGACCTTGAAATACTGGTGCTGTTTATTTGCCAAGTGTATAACCAGGTGAACTGTCCGCATTCTGCACTGACCCAACAGCAGAAATATACCACTTCTTAATTGTGTTCCCATCTAGCTACATTGGTAGCCAATCTGAAAAGGCCAGTAAGGTATATTTCTGTAATCTGTACCTATTCTAGCTGATGACTCATTATCAGCTTTTAGTGGATGTATTTGGACTGCCTTAACGGTTTTTCTTTGATATGTATTGCTCTCCAACAATTGAAATTGAATTGTATTTTTATTATAGCCTAATTTATTACTGCACTCAGAAAGAAGGTAAATTCTTTTCTGTAGCCTATCTCCGCTTGCCGAAAACGAAAGTATTTGTGCACGTCAATCTTATCATATAAATTAAAGGGTTTTTTAGATGCTCTTCTGCATACCACTGTTGTAATGCGTGGTTATTTGCGTTTCTGTCACCTTCCTGTCAGCTTTGTCCAGTCTGGCCATTCTTCTCTGACGTCTCTCATTAACAAGTCGTTTCTGTCTGCAGAACTGCTGCTCACTGGATGTTTTTTGTTTTTTGCTCCATTCTCTGCACACTCAAGAGACTGTCGTGTTTGATTATCCCAGGAGATCGGCAGTTTCTGAGATACTCAAACCACCCTGTGTCGTGAGCTACGGACCCCTTGCCGAGCTCAGACCTCACGTTCCCACGAGCAGTACCTCACCAGGAGGTGTCTCGGGGACGAACTCTCTTTTCCTTTAAGTACTTCGAACGTCCTGGAGCCCTGGTAAGTTCTACTGAACTTCCAGCCCAGTCTCGAAGTGAAGGGGTGTGATGCAAATCTGGTATATGATTTCCTGTATTCACTGGATTCCTCTAAAAGACCCTTTCTCACATATGATTATAGTCAGATATACTTTATTATAATCAAAAGAATAGAGTTATACAGCTGACAGGTTAAATATCATCTTTCAGTTTGCTAATCACATACTTGATTCACATAAGGTTCATATAACCCCTTTTGCTCTTTCTAATTCACCTTTCCACCAGATGTTAAATTCAAGGTACACCCCTCAAATATCCACCATCCTCTTTGGCCTTTACCTTAACCTATGGCTCCCCCTTCACAGAGATAAAAGCTACTGAACTTCCATTAATACAATGGGTATGAACACCCCTAAAGTCTACTACTTATTTATATCGTATATAGTATCTTACTGAAAAATAAAAGACATAAAAATGAAAGGAAACTTATAACGTTGAACTTCAATGTATTACTTTTCCTACTTTTACAAGTAATATAGGTTATAATTACCACCCATGCCCTAAATATAGCCATCTCGTTTTCCGGGGGATTTGATCCCTCCTCCTTGCTGTTGATGAGCTCTTTGAACAGCTGCATTGGTTTGGGAATCTGGGACAGGATCAGGACCCAGACTTTTGAAAGACGTGACTTTGCTCCAGTCACTGGCTCCAATGCCGCAGATGTCCTTGGTGACAGCCTTCACCTGCACTTCGTACCGCAAGTGCCTGTTGTATGGGATGTACACTGGTATTTCTTCAAAAACGTCGGGGGGGTTGCAGTGCAGCCGCAGCATGTGCCTCTCCTCACTGACACTGTGGTTAGGGGGGGGAGGCTTCAGGTTCTTGCGTGGGTCCAGCAAGAAGGTGTTCTGTAGCGTGGAGGGACCCCGCATCCCGTCTGTTGCCCGCCAGGTGCAGTTCATGGCTCCAAGCATGTCGTAAACTCTTTCACCAGCTTGAGGGATGCGCATGAACACCTCTTCGCTCCGCACCGCGTACATCACTCCGTTCTCCATATCCAGATCCTGGAGTGGCGCGCAGAGGGAGCGCGCAACTCCAGCTTGATTATAGCTGTCCTGCGTTGCTGTCTCCTCAACAGCCCTTAGATATCTTCAACAGCGAAATCCTAAAAGGGTTTTTTCTTCTCTCTTCTTTCTTCTTCTTTTTTCTGCTTTCTAACATCTAAAAGCTCACTCCTTATATATCCTGAAACTTGTACAGAAGTACGAATGGGAAAACACTAGCTCTTATGCAACTTTTTTAATGAGCCTATTCATCACTGTTATTTATCTCCCAGTCATTATTTTTTCATTGTCATTTTTATTTATCTCTCCTTGGACTCTCTCCAAACTTTGACGTCATATACCCCTCCAATGGGAAGTTTCCACCATCTCAATACAATCTTCAGGTGCACTTTCTTGTGGCGCCTTAAGAAATCTACAAAGGACATCCAATTAATAGCCGAGTGTAATTCATCACCCAACTCCTCTATAGTCAGTCCTTTGAATCTATCCAATAAATTATCAGATTATCATTTCCCCATCATCTATATTGTTTTCCTCATCTTTTTGCTTTAACCAGGCATTATGCTCCTCCCCTGTAGGAGCAAGCCCACACTTCTCAACCAAGAATGTTATTATACATTCATGTTACGCATGGCCTCAGTCAGACCTTTAGCCTTGCTCTCTAGAACCTCCTCCAAATTCAGACTCCTCTGCTGACAATTAGGGCTGCTCATTAGCTCTGAACCGCATATTTTTCCTCTTACGGGCATTCTTGCTACCACCTCAATGGCGTGTGCGAGGGGTTAACTATGCATTCCTGCCTAACCTGTCCTCCTGTCAATCTCTCATCAGGCGGGCCTAGGGTCGGGTCCTCGACACCTGTCTGCCACCAACAATTATTTAATGGTGAACGTCACTTAAATAAAAAAAATTCACCATTCTGCTGGTTGTTGTGAACATTAACTGAAGCTCATGACCCATATCTGCATGATTATATGTATTGCACTGCTGCCACACATTTGGCTGATTAGATAACCGCATGAACAAGTAGGTGTATAGGTGTTCCTAATAAAGTGCTCACTGAGTGTATATAGAGATAATGAGTGGAAACAAGAATCAGGTGAGTACCACAATCAGGAAGTGGAAGACAAGTGAAACAAATGACAGGGAATGAATGGGGAGACAGACAGACTAGAGAGAGCACAGAGGGTAATACAAGATGAAAACACTGGAGACTTAGACATAAAACAGATAACAGAAAACACAGATCAAGACAGATCAGACTTTTCACTTACTCCCAAAATTCAATCACAGGGGATGTAGCTTCCTCAGCAAAGTAGTCAATGGTGCTGTTCTGGCCAAACTCAGTGCAGGTGTCTGTAAGATTTAGAGCAGAGAGACAGGGTGGATGGATCACTTGTTGAATGGATATTCCTCACACTTTTGGTTTTGGAATGTGAGTAGGGGAGAGTGGGGTAAATTGTGGGCATGGCCATTTTGTGTGATTTAATATCCTGAGGTCAACTTCCTGTTTACATGAGGTCAAAGTCACACTAATCTGAAGTTAGGACAGTTTTCTTATTTTTCGCCTTCAAAAGTAAAAAAAAATTGGCACTTCACATTTTATGTAATAAAGCTTTTTTAGGAGCAAATGTTATATGTCAATTTATATGTAATATTTTGTATATTTTTGTATATTTTCTGAGTAGTTGAGAGAATAAAGTGTCCTTTGATATGATAGCTTCAGTCCTATGTTAAGCTGACCTGGCGTTCCACTGTCGTTTGTCGTAGAGATTATTGACAGGGGATGGGGGGTAAAGGGGGATTATCTGCAGTTGTTCCTCAAGGGGATTATTGATGGTCACAGAAGTTCACCACAGAAGTGACAATAACGGGGGTACAAGCAAGCCATTGGGGGCCAAAGCATCTCCAAGATCCGGTCCTGCTGGTACTTCGTTAAAGTTATATTTGGTTTTGAATTTTAATGAAATGAAAAAAAATCTAATGTGACTCACTTACTAATGGGCCAAAGCTGTCACAAGTGCACACTTTCTATTTAACTATCTGTAACTATGTACTTAAATAAGATATGAAAATGCAATGAAAACGAAATATGTATGAAATATTTGTACTAGAAAAATTGACTTATGCCATTAGAATCCAACAAGAAAAATTCCTAAGTAATTGGTCAAAATGTAACACCCATCAGACAAGATTTTGTATAAATCATAACCAATCACTGACAACACAGAAAACTAACAGGAGAGCGCACCCCTCCTGTATTACCCGCTAGGCTACACGACACCTGTACAAAGGTATTACCCCCTAGGCTACACGACACCTGTACAAAGGTATTACCCCCTAGGCTACACGACACCTGTACAAAGGTATTACCCCCTAGGCTACATGACACCTGTACAAAGTTCTAGACGTTACATACAGAAATAAGTAAATAAAGACAAAAAAGTTGAGAGGGAGATTTTTAAAAAGCGAAGAATTTTTGCTGTGTTGTGTGTTCCCATTTTTTCTTTAATTTACATTTGATTTCCACCCTACCCTTTTTTTTCTTTTTTTTTGACTGCCCAGGGTAGTTTTTGAAATGTATAGCAACATTTGTACATGGGCCTATGAAAAGATTAATATTTTTTATTTTATTTTATACTTATTTGTACATATGTACATGTATAGATAGGAATGCATGGATATATATGTATGTATGCATGCATGTATATAAATTTGATTATTTTTCTATTTTTTCCCCCTTGGTGTGTGATCCTATTGAAATGTCAATCTTTTCTCAAATAAAGACAGAATAGGGCCGCGGTGGCGCAACAGGCAAGATGCAGCAGACTTGTGGTTGCAGTTTGCTGCAGTTGCACACCGGGGACCGGGGTTCGATTCCCGAGTTTGCCCGGCTCACGTGGAGCAGCATAATTGGCTCGCTGCGCCATGGGGAGGGACTTGGCAGGGTTAGTAGATCGCTGCACAATAAGCACCTCGGCTTGAAGAAGGCGTGTCATTCTCCTTCGAGCCACTGAGGGATGGGGTGTGGGTGGTGTTTCTAATACTGGCTCTAATTGAATCAGACGGGGTACAATTGGCTACCAAATTGGGAGAAAACAGGGAAAAATCCGGAAAATAAATAATAATAACAATAATAATAAAGACAGAATAAAAATAAATAAATAAATAAAACAAAATATGTGTCTGATGATGTCATTCTGTCATTCGTTATGACATTTAACCCACTGAGATGTATTGAGCACAAGAAATGTAAGAAAGAGTGAAAAGTGTGACAATATGCTCTACTTGACTGAGCTTCTGGAGACGCTGGACACTGCACCCCAACATAAAGAGCAGGTCAAACCTCCAGCTGCTGTCATACCTCTACTGTGAAACAGCCTGCATGTTCCGACCAAAGAGATGCCAGCAGAAATTAAGTTTAGTCTAATATAAAAACATTAGCATTAGCTTTAAGTTTATTTTGCTTGCTTTTCTTTATTTCATCTAAACTTTCCAACATACATAATTGGTTTAATTATATTTTCCATAAGAGGAGTAAATAAACAAGAATTACAAATGGAAAAAAAAATTTAAAAAAGAGAGGAGGAGCATGAATGTTAAATTCTGTGTATTTACTACATCAACAATGAGAGCAGGTTGGGACATTAGACACAACAGTGCAACTACAATCCAAGAATGAACAAAACTCACAGTGGCTTCTTTGGAAAGATACTTTACAGCATCTTGTCATTGACATTGACCAATTTCATTTCAAGCCCATTCTGTGGTTCCAAGAATTAGAATGGGAAGTGGCTCAGTAATAGTGATGTATGTTTGCCTTAGGAAAGGGTACAATGTAGGTTGTACAGTAATGTACTGTAATGTACAGTAATGTACTGTAATGTAATGTTATACTAGGTCCCTTGATTAAATGTATTACAACATTTACTATCTTTATGTAATTTGCAAAAATGAAGTAGCTATTTTCTTTACTGATTACATTATTAGCAATATCAATGGTCCCAAATGGTTCTGGAATTCTCACTCTGTGCACCAGGTAAAATGCCGTATATTATATTGTCCAAGCTCCTGGTTCAACAATTTAAGAGCTGTTGAAACTTCAAGAGAGAAATTGCATTGGTTTGCTTCCAGAGATTGACCATCTCTGTGTGATGTCAGACTAGGTGCATGTTCTCGTACCTGTATTCCAGGTGTTACCACAGCTGGCCCAGGGGAGTTGTGAGCTGAGCGAGGAGAACAGGTAAAAGAAGGCCCAGGCCAGAATGATGATGTAATAAATTCCTCCATACAAAACAAGCACCTGACTCCCATAGCCCAGTCCTGAGAGAGAGAGAAAAGAAAAGAGAGAGAACAAAAGAGAGATGATGCCAAATTAATTTGTGAGAGAAATATGTAAAAATAAATTAAAAAAGATCTTAGAAAGCACCATTTTTTATTCATCTGGCTGGAAGTATGATAGATATTTCATGCAGATCTTAATATGTAGGCACTCCAATGATGATTGGACATTAATATTAGGTTTGTTGTATATTTACCAGACATGAAGCCAATAATGTAAATCTAAACACAATTATAATAATAAACAAAAATGAAGGTCTAGTAGTGTGTCTGTAATCCTGTAATAGAGAGATGTGATGTTGGGTGTGCTACCTCCAAAGATGGGGCAGATCTTCCTCCAGCAGGTGATGCTCCCCTGACTCGTGTACTGTCCCAGCGAGGTTTCAAGGAGGAAGAGGGGAATCCCGCAGGTGAAAAGGAAGAAGACATAGGGAACAAGGAACACTCCTATTGGGAAAAATAACCCAAAGGATTAATTAAAATAACATTCTGCACATTTTCAGGAATGGATATGTCCTGCAAAATTACGATCACACATCCTTGTTGTTGGCTGAACATTTTTACTTAATTACACCTACTTATTAATGAGATTATCTAATCAGCCAATTGTGTGGCAGCAGCGCAATGCATACAATCATGCAGATACGGGTCAGGAGCTTCAGTTAATGTTCACATCAACCATCAGAATGGGGAAAAAATGTGATCATTGACTTTGTGTGTTTTTCTATTATCTGTTTTTTTGTCTAAGTTTTGACGTTTTCGTTCCTTGTTACCCTCTGTGCTCACCGTAGTCTGTCTGTCAGTTCTCTCACTTCATTCATTCATTAATTTCAGCTGTGCCTCATTTAGTGTCTCCGCCTCCCACACCATATATGGACTTCCTTCCTGTTCTCTCCCAGCTGTTTCTCATTATCTGTTCCCCAGCACTTACACCTGTTTATCATTTAATTAATTTGTTAAGAGTAAAACTGTCCTTCTTAGTTTCTTGTTGCTAGTTCATCTGTTCCCTTCCCCAGTTCTAGCTTCCCTGTACCTGTGCCCTGCTATTATCTGTTTAGTTCTGCTCTGCTCTGCTTTTAGATTTTCTGGTTCTGATCTCTGCCTGGTTTTTGTACTTGTACTTCTGCTTGTTTGGACTTCCTGGTTTTTGAACTCTGCCTGCCCTGCATGTACCTGTCTGCTTGGATTACGTTTTTGGATCTGCTCTCATTAAAGCCAGCCTTAATACGTAACTGAGTCTGCGATTGGTGCCTGTGTCCTGACCCCTGACACTTGTTGGTGCAGACAGGGTGGTTTGAGTATCTCTGAAACTGCTGATCTCCTGGGATTTTCACACACACTAGTCCGCCATTCTGCAGACAGACATACCTTGTTAATGAGAGACACCAGAGGAGAATGGCCAGACTCTTCAAAGGTGACAGTAATGCAAATAACCACACATTACAACAGTGGTATGCAGAAGAGCATATCTGAACACACAACGCATCATAACTATAAGTGGATAGGCTACAGCAGTAGAAAAACGAAACAAAAAAATAAGTCTAGTAAATACCTAAAAAGTGCTCACTGTGTGTATATTTGTTAAAGAAGAGAAGTCTGCACACACAAGCACACTTCACATTTAGGTCCACCATTACAAGTAATAATTTACCATTTAAATTATTGCTTAGTTGGTTGCAGTTGGCCCATTTTGTTTTATGTTGAATGACATATTTTAGTAGTTTGAATAATTTAGTTTTTCTAACAAAAATCGTGCAATCCCTTCAATGAAAATAGAGGTGGTAACCCATCAGAAACCTTATGCTGGGAGTCATGATACTCAATGCCACCGTATTAGGCTTCTGACTGGAGGATTGCTGGATAAAAGCTGTGCAAGAGACAGACAGTGTCAGTCTTCTGTAGACCAATGGACATTTTCAACAGGGACAATGGTCGAGAAATGCATCTAACTAACAAACTCAAGTGACTGACTCAAAGTGACTGATTTTGCAAATAAAGTTGATTTTCATTGTGAGATCCCATGCATTTTCAACAACTGTCTTTTCCACTTTGATTTAGGGGTGCAAATTTATGAAAAGTGTTCTGTGTGCTAGAACAGAAGTTCAATTCAAAACAAATTCAAAAGGAGCACTGTGTACCATTCTGGAGATTAGCTGCTAGCACTACCACAACCTTTAACAAAAAAACAATTGTTATAAATATAAAAAAACACATTAAACAATGGACAAATAAAAAGACAAAAGCAAAAAAATGTAGGTACAATTTGTTCCTATTTGATTTCTATGAGAATGACCCTGCCTAATAGTTTTAAGAGCATCTCACACAATGTCATAAGTAATTGATACATCTAGAAAAGCATGCCAAACAAGCTCCCCCACCCCCACTTTTCACAAAGATACTTGTCAGTACACACTCTCTCTGCCAACAGTCCTTATTTCTGCTGCTTTTCACTCACCTCCTCCATTTTTGTAGCACAGGTACGGGAACCTCCACACATTTCCCAAGCCAATAATGTTTCCAGCCATGGCAAAGAAGAATTCTACTTTACTTCCCCACTGCCCCCTGTCCTGGATTTCAGTGGCAGGGCCCGCCATCACACCGGACTGATGGACCACCTTCAAATGCACCTCTGGTTCATGGAACCTGTTAAGGCAAATCCCTCCTCCCTATTGGCTCTGATGTCACCACACAAATCCTGTCAATGGAACATCAACCGAAGTAAAGAGAGCTGTTCTGTGGACATCTACCGTCATGTGGGTTTTTACTGCAACCTCAACAATGTGCACCTCATTTAACAACTAGAGATCTTATTGATGTGCTAATTAGTAGAATCAGGTGTGCCCAGTTAGTTAACACTGTTCTGCTATAAATATTATGTTCTGCTATATTTATGTTGAGAAAGCAGATTTTCTCCATGCATTGAAAAGGAAGGAAACATTGAATAAAATTTTCAGCAGAGTTTGTATACAACCACTTAAGTGTACAGCTAAATACAGTGTACTGGGCTGCCTGACCCTGGTCTTGGAGCTCTACCTTCCTGTAGGTTTTTATTTCAACCCGGGCCAGGAAGACTTAAAGCTCTTCTTGTGTACAGGACCCCAGCAAATCAGGTTTCTGAACCTTTAGTTGTCTAACTTTACTTAACCATGATATTTGTATCTACTTATAATCACCACCAAATATACCACACTTACTCTTGGGAGACAAATGCACACATTGCTGGGGCACATAAAAGAAAGACTAGGGCACAGTGAATGTGGTATGTGATATCACCCCTGGTTTCCACCCTTATTTAGCAAAACGGATTCTACTAATGAGCAGCTCAATGAGATCTACCTGGTGAACAAGGTGCACTTTATTAGGGCTGGAGAGAAAACATACAAGCCATGCAGGGTTGGGCAGCCATGCTATATATCATCATCATGTATAGTTTCCCTGCTTTTTAATTTGTTAAAGGGGAATATTTTAATACAGTATATACAGTAGTGTGCAAAAGTCTCGGACACGTAGAAAAAATCACTGTGAAGACGCTTTCAAAAAGAACACAGTGAACAGTTTTTAAATATTGATGTACTATAAAGAGCAGTGAACAGTTAAAAACTAATATCAATATCAATATTTGTTGTGACAACCCCTTAAAATGGAATCAATTCCCTTATGTACACTGCCCATATTGAAGAACTTGATTGCTTCTGGCTCTCCAGGTATTCCCAGACAGCCAAGTCAAGTTTTTTGTCTGAAAAGTGTTACTTACTTAATACATTACTTTATTTAGAAAATACAAAAATATTCTGTGTAACATTACATTTTTAGAAAAAAACTAAAAACATCCAAGATCTAATTTATATATATACAAAAAAATTATAATTATATATAGGCTGCTGAAGACATTTGCACTGTACTCTAGACTGAAAGGTGCTATTGATCAATTTTGCTTTCCTTATTTCATGATGTGGTCTGGTGTTCTGTTACGAGGTAAGTGCTTAATCTTCATAGATAAATATTACTGCTACTATGGCAACATACTTTATATCTAAGAAGCAGAAGCATAGCTGGTACAGGATTTCTCCTTCTGTTTACCTTAATGACGGATCTTTCAGGTGAGAACTGTTCCCCTTCCTTCCCTTGCGTGATACCTGTTAACAGAGAGAAACCTGAGAGAGCCTTTTGTCAGGGAGCCTCAGAATTGGTTGTTTGGTCAGAAAGCCCCGACTCAGACTGCAGTCAGGCCTGTTCGGCTGGTCTCTTTACATTACAATAGAAGTCTTCTCCACTTCCTCGTCCGAGGTTTCAGCAAGTGCACCTGCTTCTTAATGTTTTCTTTTTGTCTATTTTTAAAAGTCTATGTATAGCAGAGCTTTGTAGTGTAACTGAAATCACACGTTACTCCCTAAATTAATGTATAAATCTGAATCTGAAGGATGACACAACATTACATTACATTACATTATTGGCATTTGGCAGACGCTCTTATCCAGAGCGACGTACAACAAAGTGCATACCCATAACCAGGGATAAGTTCGCTGAAAGACCCTAGAGGGAAGTACAATTGCAGATCTGTGTTAAAGGCATACTATGCAGGATTTTCACCTTGATAAAATTGTAAAACAAACATGCTCAGCCATTGCTATGATGACACTAGCAGCCTGTGCCTGTGTTCACTTCTGTCCCAATACCTTGAATGTCTACTTTGTATTTGTTATTCTGAAAACTGCTTGGGCTATTTCTGGGCATGGGCATTTCTATTTCTGTGTTGTATCTGAAATGGATTTGCAAGAGATTAGCCATGGTGGCTAACCATTAATCAAGTGGCTGGCCAGCTTTCAGTAACATTAATTAGCTGTCATGTTATAAGCTCAATTCAGTCTTTTGTATGTCAGCCGTGATATTGCTCCGACTGCACAGTACTAATGTTAATGCTTATTGTTTCAGGAGATTCTACCAGCGTATTTCCTCTCCTAAATCCAAAAGACTCCCAGACTTTCAGAAGACTTGGGATGTCTGATCAAAATAAAAGCAACAATGAATTGATGCGTTTGTGAAGATGCGTGCTTATGCTACAGAATTGTGCAGGCATCTGATGAGCTGAAACTCAAAACTTTATTCAACATTATCTGCAGACATATATAATCTTTTTTTCTCTGTATCCACACTCGGAGAATAGACTGGAAAAGATCTGCAATGAGTAAACAAACTTAAAGTTCAGGTTTTGTTATTTCTGGTTATTCTGAAAGTATACACAGTATATAACAGAGTGGTGTATCTGTTTTGATAAGTGTAGACTACTTCGTGATTAAAACAGATTTTTGACCGAAAAACTTTATTTAGATTTTTGATGTGATCACCGTAACTAACATGATGTGAAGAAGAAATGTGTTACTAGCGAATTGATTAGTCCTATCTTTGGCATGCTTAATAATTCAGACAGATTAAAGAAAACAGGTTGAGATAAATTAAATAAATACGTTTTGTGCCCCACCAATTTTCAGCTCACCAGATGCCACTGCTAAGGACTTTTGCTATGAGGAACTGGGACCTAATTGGCTTGAATGGAACCACATGACCATGTTTCCTTTCCAGTTATTATACAGTTCAATGGTACTTACCACTTTTTGTACTTGAGTTTGGGAAACACTTGATTACATGACTATTTACTTCCACGCTTGATTTCCATACTAGCTAGTTCACAAGTCTGCAGTTTGAGACACAGTCAGCATCCATCATGGTACAAAATTTAATCTGTGTCTTTTTTGTGACCAAGGACACATTCTGCCCTGTGTGGCAGAATTTTCCCCCATTGGTTCCTATTGGCATCACTGTCTCTATAGATTATATAGGCCTACTCTAAGGCTGTGGTAAACAATTTGTCCTCTATCTTTGTTTACAATGGAACCTAAACAAAATTAAACCCCACTTTCATGTGATTGGACAGCAGAGGAAAAAATGACAGTGACAGCGGTGTTTTTTTGTTGTTGGTGCACATCAAAAAAGGATAATTTGGGGCGGCATTGGCTCTGGAGATAAAAGCAGTCATCTGCCAGTCAGAGGATTTGCCAGTTTGATCTCGCCCGGGTTGTGTGGAAGTGTCCCTTAGCAAGACACCTAACCCCCAGTTGCTCCTGATGAGCTGGTTGGTGCCTTACATGGCAGCCAATCGCCATTGTGTGTGAGTGTGTGTGTGAATGAGAAGCATCAATTGTACAGTGCTTTGGATAAAGGTGATATGTAAATGCAAGCAATTTACCATTTGCAGCTGGATGTGCTCTGGAAAACAGTGAGGCACCTGGTGTGCAAAAAAAAGCAGGCACCTGGTGTGCAAAATGAAATAAAGCAGTCCAGCATGGCAGGGTCGCAATGGCAACTTGACCGGATCATGTTAAAAGTGTGGCTGTAAGCACTGATTTATGTGAATTGACCAAAGATTGGGTGGAACTGAAATATGAGCTCACGTCCTGTTTCGGTTGTTTGGCTGTAATGGATGAATGTTTTTGAAAATCAAAAATGCAACAGAGAAGTTCTTTGAGGGTTGGTCTGAAGATGATCTGTACAGTCTGTTGAAGATCGGACAAAATATGTTGGTGATTAAATGTTTTTAAACCTTTTAATAAAGTCCAACATGGCATTATTACATTTTACATTAATGGCATTTGGTAGACGCTTGATGAGACTACGCAGGAGACAATCCTCCCATGGAGTAATGCAGGGTTAAGGGCCTTGCTCAAGGGCCCAATGGCTGTGCGGATCTTATCGTGGCTACACTGGGATTTGAACCACCAACCTTGCCTGTCCCAGTCATTTACCTTAACCACTACTTTACAAGCAGGCCAAAACTTTATCATAGATCAGACAGGCAGGGGTCGAGAACCAGCAAAGAGGAATGATACAGAAAAAGTAGTTTGTAATCAATAGTCCAGGTAAAGGTTTGGTATGCAGGCAAACGGTAACAACAGGTAATGTAGAGAATTGTTGTGGTCACAGGCAGAAGATAAAAAACAAACAGGCAGTCAAAATCGGCGAAGAAACAAAATCGCAAACTAAAAGCACTAAGTGAGTGGTTCTTAAATTATGGGTCGCGACCCCACTTGGGGTGGGCAAAAAAAATCTAAAATTAAAATAAATTGAATATATATTTTTTAACCATAAGCATTTCTTGACAAACAAAATGCCTGTTTTTTTGCATGCATATGTTTAGCATTACAGCACTACCCCATCACATGTGTAGCGCGCCAATACAGCAGTCACGAAAATGGACAAGTTTGTTGTCAGGAGTGGTGCTGGAGGTGAGTCAAATTCTGGCAAAAGACCAGGAGAAAATGACAAAAATACAAATAAAACAAAAAGGAATAAAATAAGTTATGACCTGAAATTTCTCGCCTATGGCTTTACATGGACCAGACATGAAGAGGACCCAAGACCACAATGCGTCGTGTGTGGGGAAGTTCTAGCTAACGAGAGCTATAAGCCATGTAAAATGCAACACCACTTGCAAACTAAACACAGCGCATTTCAAGCAAAGCCGCTAGATTTCTTTCAGAGGAAACTTTTCTTTCAAGTTTTACAAGGACAGAAAACCGTGGTTAAAACTGCAACAACAGCAAACAAACGAGGGCTACAGGCTTCTTTTGTCATCGCACATTGGATCGCGAAGACCGGTAAAGCCCACACAATTGGAGAACAGTTTTTCCTTCCTTGTGCCTAGGAAGTGGTTTCTGTTGTATTGGGATCAGATGAGTACAATACCGCTCTCAACCGACACAATTTTGAGGCAAATTGATAGCATGACTGAGGATGTTATGTGCCAGGTAATTGCATGACACTTCAGGAGGACTTTCTGTTTTGTCGAACTTTAACGGATCGTGCAACTGGGCAGTAGCTGTTTGCTACGCTGGATTCATTTATTAGTGACAATGGCCTGGATTGGCAACGCTGCGTGGGGCTCTGCAGTGATGGAGCCCTTATGATGATGGGTAAAAACAGTGGACTCGTCACAAGAGTTCAGGCTGTTGCCCCAAACGCAGTTTTGACCCATTGCATCATTCACAGACAAGCCCTTGTGGCAAAAAAATGCCACCCAGTTTTGACAGGTGCGTGACAATGCAGTTAGTGCTGTCAGTGCAGTGAAGACTAGCGCCATTAGTTCACGTATATTCAGAGTATTGTGCGATGAAATGGGTTCTGATCACAATCAGCTGTATATCACGCAGAAGTTAGGTGGCTATCCCGGGACAGGGTGTTATGTCGCCTGTTCGAACTCCGAGAGGAAGTACAGATTTTCTTTGCGGACAAAAAGAACCCATTAGCCAATTTGCTGATCCTAAGTGGCTGGCCCACCTAGCATATTTAGCCAATATTTTTGATCGCCTGAATGTGTTAAATGCCGGACTGCAAGGTCGGGACACCAACCTTTTTGGTCTCACAGACAAAATTGAGAGCTGGATTAAGAAACTGTGTTTGTGTCACACCAGGGTAAACAGTGGAGATTTCAAGGCATTTTTGCTGACTATTTGGATGAGAAGAACATGTCAAAAGACGATATGAAACCCATCATCTGCAGTCACATATGGGCTCATAGGACAGTTTCAGAACTACTTGTGGGGATTAGAGGTGGCTGCATTAATAATGTAATAATATTTTAATTAATTTTACAGTGAAAGAAGGAAGATTTAGCTAGAGAGACAGAGCAATAGAAAGATGATAGGAGGGCATGGAAGGAAGCCATATCACAGGACCTTTTCCATTTTCTCTCCGCTGCCTGCAGTTGGGTTCGGACAGCTCGTAGAGCATCAGTAAGTCAAGGATTGGGGGGGGGGGGGAGGCCCAAGCTAATTTGGTGGTGAGGGGACACAGAGAGTCAAAGGAAGATGACCTGAGGTTGGTTGTTGTGCAGCTCCTTGTGAAGATGAGGTCAAGAAGGTGGCCTGCTTTGTGGGTGGGTGGGGGGGTGGGTGGGGTAGTGTGAGGGTAAGGTCAAAAGAAAAAAGGAGGGAGAGAAAGGTAGACTGGGTGGAAATGATCAGGAACAGCAATTCAAGCTTTCCCACATACAGGACTATAGTTTGTTATAATGTACTTATCCTATAGTTTTTTTTTACTTCAGGAACATAGTTTTTCAAACTTTGCAAATCTTGATTGGAGAATACTTTAATTGCTTCCAAGTGAGAAAATGTATGTCGATGGAAGGTTCATTGCCACACATATGCACAGTAAGCCCTAAACACCTTTTAAGAGCTTGATAAATTACTAGCATTGCTGCTGACAGGATCATAGTTTGTTATAATGTATATATCCTGAAAGAGAGAATAAACTAGTTACTTCCAAATTACATATGTGTAATGGTGGAAGGTTTCCTGTCATATACCTATAAATTAACCATTTAGACCTTTTGGGGCATGAGATATAACCAGACTGATCACTGAAAGCTTTTTAAAACTTTGCAAATCTTGATCGGAGAATACTTAAATTGCTTCCAAGTGAGAAACTGTATGATGTGTGAAGATTCACTCTCATAAATACACACATTAAACTCTTATACAAGCTTGTGAAATGACCAGAATCAGCAATTCAAGCATTGCCACTGACAGGATCATAGTTTGTCATAATGTACATATCCTGAAGAGAGAATCTTGATGGAAGCAATTCAAGTTTTCTCCTGAGTGAGAAAATGTATGATGTGAGAAGATTCACTCTCATAAATACAAACATTAAGCCCTAAACTTTAAGAGCTCGAGAAATTACAGAATGAGAAATTCAAGCATTGCTGCTGACAGGATCATAGTTTGTCATAATGTACATATCCTGAAAAGAGAATACATTAGTTACTTCAAAATCACTTCCAAGGCACACAGTATAATTAGTACAGGTCTCTTGGTTAGTTTAATCCTAACTAATGTTACTTTGATATTTCCAGGTGATCAGCATGTGGAGGTGTGTATATTTTCTCCCAGTAAGGCTACAGATGTGCCTCTGAAGAGCTCTGTGAAGTCCTTGGCAAAATACAATACCAGTATGTAACACCAGTCTCGAGAAGCTTCAGGAGACCCAGCAGTTGTGGCAGCATCTGACTGTCAGGGTCATTGGTTAAAAACATTTTTTGATAACGCGCGCATCTGTCAAAAATCTATGCGCATGCGCAGCCGTGGAGTGGTGCGTCGTTTTTATGTGGAGAAGACAGCTGAAAATAAAGTTTAGCTAGCAAAACGAGAAAATGGAGGAAACTCCTAAGAAAAAAAGACTCTGCTCGTACAACAGAGACTGGGAGAGGAGATATACGTGGCTGAGATCTGCTTCAGACGATCCCCAAAAGGGCGAGTGCAGGATTTGCCGCCGGAGTTTCACCATCACCTATGGAGGAGAGGGGGACGTTAAGAGGCATGGCGATGGTGAGGCTCACAAAAAAAATGCACAGCAAAGGAATACTAACACTAGTATGACAATCTTTTTCTCAAAACCTAAAGACAGCAACACAGATAAAGTCACAGTGGCTGAGGTGACCAGTGTCTACCATAACGTGCAGCATGGCTTATCATATAGATCTGGCGATTGTGGATCTAAACTTTCCCCTGTCATGTTCCCCGATTCAGAGATAGCTAAGAAACTAGCGTGCGGACGCACCAAGAGCGCAGCTATCGTTACCGATGTACTTGCACCTGCATCCGTGGAGACATGTTTGAAACACTTAAATACACCAATGGTTGCAGACAAACCAGATTCTCTTCCATTTTTCTCAATTGCGTCTGATGCGTCAAACCACGGCACTACCAAGCTATTCCCACTAGCAGTGCGATTTTACACCCCAGAGCTTGGCGTGCAGAACAAATTGTTGGACTTTTACGATGACCACAAGGAAGACTCCGACGCGATATTTAACCAGGTCGTGCCGTTTATTATTATTATTTGCCTCTCCCATGTGTCCCGCATTGTCCCGCAAAAGCAGTTCTGCTGTCCTGCGACTGAACAATTTTGACCTGGTCACCCTAAAGAACTGTAATATGCAAATGCTCTCCGTAATGCTTGGGACAAAAACATTAACAAGCAGTACACCACAATTTTATATTGATAAACAAACTATTCAAAATATAAGTTCTCAACTTTTATGAAAGGGAATTTTTATACTGGTTTCACTACGTAGACATGACAGCAGTTTTTATACATAATCCCCCCTTATAAAACAAGGTGAAATATAACAAAAGAAACCAGACAAATGTGGAGTGTGCATCAGTAGTGAGTGGGTGTGTGAAAAGTATACTGAAGCTATGTTGTCTGATGCAAACCCAAAAAGAACCAACAGGTATGTGGGGAGAGAGAACTCTCCTTCAGACAAGAGACAGGCACACAGGTGCTCCCAATTGTGCAAATGACCTGGTACTAGGCACCTGTGAAGTAACACCAGGATGAGTAGCACAGACAGTAACACATCCCTAATTTCTCCCTAACTGTTAAGTAAACAATAAAATAAAAAAAACATTGACAGAGTTACAATAACAGCCATTAAAAACAATTTACATAAAACAAATTGAAAGTGATTGGCATATGCCATATTGTTAAGAGTAACTTAACAAACCTACAAGGAAATTGTTTCCATTATTTATGTCATTGTTTGCCAAAGGGTGGATTCAAGCCGTGGTGACCATTGTAGAGCTTAGAGTGAAACGCTTAATGCGAGATGATAAATCTAACTAAAAGGCTCAAAACCAACACTACTAATACACTAAAATACTTTGCAATAGTTTGAAATGACTATCACACATTTGCTTCACTTAAAAACTAACAAAAACATGTATATCTTATTTCCTTGTTCATTCATGTATTTAGAGTCTGGTTGATGCAGCTGCTAAACAATTATACTAATAATTTAAAAAAAGATTCTAACTCTAAAAGCACAAGCACTTTCACAAAAATCACCTTTTATTTCAAAAACAAAGATATTCACTTGTGCCTCAGAGACCTTTACTCTGAAAAATGAACATTGAGACGGGTGCATGGGGGGGTTGGACCCAAAATGCACGACTCAGAAACGGGTGTAATAAGGTCCCGTCAGGGCTTTATTCAGGGAATATCCAGAGAGCGTAGTCAAAAAAACAGGCAGGCAATGGCCAACAGAAATCAATAATCTTTGGTCAATAAACGGGCTTGGGGTAGACAAATGGCTTGCCAAAACCGCTAAAGCAGTGCACTGACGAACAGGGAAGCAACAATTTCACAACGACATGACATGAAACTGAGCTTTATATGCAGCTGTAGACAATTTGCTTGAGAGCAGCATGAGAATGGAAATCAGGTGTGGAGGATTGACAAGTTAACGAGGTAATTAGTAATCGTTAGTAATAAACCTATCCTGCCCTAGTGTTAGTAAATGACATGCACAAGAAACGTAAGGTAACATGAACACATGGTTAGAATGTTAGTATTACCCAATCCTGATCTAGCGTTAGTAGATTAGTAAGTAGACAAGGGAAATTGAAACAATTAGGGAAGCGTGAGTGACAGAAAGGGAGAGAGAGAGAAAGCATGAATGCAAGGTTTGCAGAAAGGCACAAAAAAGTGTATGCTAAACAAGGAACGGAACAACAGCATGGAACAACATAAATCGTGACAAAACAAGTTTGCAAAATTATGACAATAAACTATATAACATGACATGGCAAGACTAACATAATACGTGACATGACAATAACATAACCAAGACAATAACTAAACATAAAACATGACATGACAAGCATGAAACGTGACAGGACCCCCCCCCCCCTTAACGACCGACTCCTGGCGGTCATATGAGCTTGTCAGGGTGGTCACGATGGAAGTCAGTAATCAATGACTTGTACAGAATGAGACTGGGAGCTACCCAGGAACGCTCCTCAGCGCCATAACCCTCCCAGTCAACCAGGTATTGCACACCACAGCCCCTCTTGCGAATATTCAACTATTTCTTAACAGTAAAAACAGGGTGGTTATCAATGATGCGGGGGGGAGGTGGTGGGGGATCGGGGGGACATAGGGGGTGAGAGGATACAGGCTTAATACATGAAACATGGAATGTGGAGTGAATCTTAAGTGAAGCGGGGAGTGATAACTTGACAGAGGATGGGTTGATAATGCTGTGGATCTTAAAGGGGCCAATTAAACGTGGTTGCAGTTTGTGAGAGGTGGCTTGGAGGGGAATGTCCTTATTGGACAGCCAAACGGAGTCACCTGGGGCCTCATTTATAAACGTTGCGTATGGACAAAAGAATGCGTACACCACTTTCGAAGCAAACTTTGGCATTTATAAAAAACGAACTTGACGGGAAAATGTGCGGTCCTCCACGGAAACTCTGACCCATGCGTACGCACATTAACTGGAGAAATGAGAAACTGCGACTCCGATGGCAATGGGATGAAACGCGAGAAATGGTGTGAAATTGATACTGTTGTGTCCTGTGCCTTTAATGCTCGTGACTTAAGACCAGGAAAACGGGAAGTGAAACAGGATGTAAAAAGGTATAAAGATTTGCCGGGAGTTGTGGCTGGGTATGGCTGCTGTAAGGACGTGCTTCGTCCCTGTTATACTTATTAAAGTGTTGTATTGTTGAATCTCGCTATATGGGTTCTCTCCCTTCCTAAGTGCAACACAACATTTGGTGACGAGAGAAGTTGAAAATGATACACAACAGATACCACTGTGTAAAATAAATCGAAATATTATCTCTCACGTATCATATATGAAGAGTTAATTTGCAAAAACGGATAAAAGCCTCTCTTACAACGAATAAACAAACAGCTGTTTGATTGATGCTCCCTGGAGTGCCCAAAAAATATGATTTAGGATGATAAATATAAACGGAGATGTTGTTGTAAAATAATCCCTCAAATATGTAGACTAATTGTTAAACAATACTTCATGTTATTCAATGTATTCTCATAAATAATATGGTGAGCAGTCGGACAAATTACGCTGCACTGATGCCGTTTACAATGCATCAGTCGGGCAGATACGAGTGCATAGTTTCATATATTGTTATCCTATTCATATATTATGTTTTATAATGTGTTTATTGTTATGGATTTTTGTTCGTTTTATCTCTTAATTTTGTAACTGTGTTTTCAATGATGCTAGACAAATAACGTGTATTATTATCATTATTATTATCATTATTATTATTATCATCTTCTTTTCAGCATTTGCCATTGTCGTCTTCGTGAAATGCATATTCATTAGGGGTGTTTCACTGCCTATTTATAGGCAACTGTGGGCGGGACATGAAGCTGGCAAAGGTGCGCCACATTTAGAGTTGATTGTGATTTATAAAGGAAAACTGGCGTGGGACATGCGTATGCACTGTTTTATAAATCAGAATATTTTTGTGCGTACGCACGTCCTGGGTTTCATCCTTACGCAACCGTTTGACGTGAATCCTACGCACAGTTTTATAAATGAGGCCCCTGGTTTGTAGGCTGGGGCTGGTGTGCGATGGCGATCAGTGAAGCGCCGATTACGGTCTGCTGTGTGTAAAAGCGCGGCCTTGGCATCCCTCCAAATCTTGGCACATAGTTTCATGTGGATGGCGAGGGAGGGAACAGCGATCTCGGCTTCCTGGTCAGGAAACAGTGAAGGTTGGAAGCCCAGGGATATCTCGAAGGGAGACTTTCCAGTGGCGGCGCAGGGCAGGGTGTTGTGCGCATACTCAACCCAGATGAGCATCTTGCTCCATGAAGCCGGATTCTTGGCAGAAACACAACGTAAAGCGGCTCCCAAATCATGGTTGGCCCTCTCGGTTTGCCCATTTGACTGGGGGTGGTAGCCAGATGAGAGGCTAGCCGTGGCACCGAATTGTGGGCCACGGTCGGATACAATGTCTGAGGGGATTCCATGGATGCGGAACACTTTCTTGACTAGTACGTCCCACGGTCTCTTGGGCAGTGGGCTATCCAGGTAGAGGGATGAAGTGGGCCGCCTTACTGAACCGGTCCACCAAGGTGAGGATGGTGGTGTTCGGAGGGGGAAGTCCGGTAATGAAGTCCACCCCAATGTGGCTCCAGGGTTAGCTGGGCACAGGCTGAGGTTGGAGCAGACCAGCAGGGGCTTGGTGGGAGGCCTTGCTTCTGGCGCAGGTGGTGCACGCCTTGATGAAGTGCCTGGTGTCAGGGATCATGGTGCTCCACCAGAACTTCTGCTTAAGCACCGCCAATGTGCGGGTAAAGCCGGGATGGAAGGACAGGGGAGATGAATGAGCCCATTGAAGCACCTGTGTCCGAGCAGCTGAGGGGACGTCGAGGCGTGTTCCGGGATTGGACCTGGGATCGGACTCCTCCCGTAGAGCCCTCTGGATCACCGCCTCAATCTTCCAAGTCACTGAAGCGATGGTGCAGAAACACGGAAGGATGTTCTCAGGCGCCTCGGGACAGGTGTTAAATTGTTGGGACAGGGCATCTGGCTTAACGTTCTTGGAACCTGGGCGATAGGTGAGGGCAAAGTTGAATCTTCCAAAGAATAGTGCCCATCTAGCTTGGCGTGAGTTCAGTCTTTTAGCTGTTTGGAGGTATGCCAAGTTCTTGTGGTCTGTCCAGACTACAAAAGGTTTCTCTGACCTCTCCAGCCAATGCCTCAGTTCTCGGTTCCCCACATCATAGTTTCTCGGTTTCCCACGTCATAGTTTCATGCTTTTTGGAGCTTTGTAGGGACTCCCTCCAGTCCCTACAATTCCTTTCCCTCACTGAGACCTGGATCACACCTGACAACACCGCCACTCCCGCTGCCGTCTCATCCTCCTTCTCCTTCTCGCACACTCCCCGGCCTTCCGGCCGTGGCGGTGGTACTGGCCTTTTAATTTCCCCCTCATGGAAATTCTCTCTTCTCCCCCTCTCTGACCTGTCCATATCCACTTTTGAATCCCATTCTGTTGCAGTATCCTACCCTACTAGCCTTTTCATTACGAGCCTTTTTCCGTCCTCCAGGGCCCCTGGGAAACTTCCTTGATGAGCTAGACACCCTTCTCAGCTCCTTCCCTGAGGATGGCACCCCACTGATTCTCCTTGGAGACTTCAACATCCACCTTGAAGCCTCCCAGGCTGCTGCCTTCCTACTGCTAATCCACTCCTTCGGCCTCTCCCTGCAACACTCTCCTCCAACCCACAAGGCGGGCAATGTCCTAGACCTTGTCTTTGTGAGGAACTGCTCATGCTCCGATTTCACGGTTACCCCTCTGCATACATCTGATCACCACTTCATCTCATTCTCCCTCTCTCTTCCTCCCTATCCTCCTCCCCCTCCTCCCACCCACACTTCCTCGGCCCGCCGTAACCTCCACTCCCTCTCACCCTCTTCCTTGGCCAGCACTGTCACCGCCTCACTCCCCCCCCTCGAATCCTTCTTCAAACTCCCCACTGACTCTGCATCTGCCACCCTCCTTTCATCTCTCTCCTCCGCCTTTGACTCTCTCAGACACAAATTCAGAACTCCGCTTCTAACCCCCGGAAACTGTTCTCCATTTTCTCCTCTCTCCTCAATGCACCGCCTCCTCCACCTCAGTCTTCCTTCACTGCTGATGACTTTGCTGACTTCTTCGATGAGAAGGTCACAGTCATCCGCAGATCCTTTACAACCACCGCCCCCCTTACTGTGCCCTTCCCCCCCTCTAGGCCCATCCCTTCCTTTTCCACTTTCTCCCCCCTTACAGACTCTGATGTTTCTCAACTCCTGCTCTCCCACCGCCCTACAACCTGTGCCCTTGACCCTATCCCCTCTTCTCTTCTCCAGACTATCACACCAGACATTCTCCCATTTGTCACCTCCCTTGTCAACTCCTCCCTTCCGTCTTCCGGCTGTTTTCCAGCATCCTTCAAGAGGGCCCACATCACTGCATTGCTAAAAAAGCCTACCCTGGATCCCTCCATCATCCTGAACTACCGCCTGGTATCTCTTCTTCCTTTTCTTTCTAAAACCATAGAACGAGCTGCTTCTACTCAACTTTCTTTTTTCTTTTCTAACAACAACCTGCTAGACCCCCATCAGTCTGGCTTCAGATCGAGCCACTCGACAGAGACCGCACTCCTCTCCGTCAGTGAGTCGCTCCATGCCGCAGGAGCAGCCTCCCTCTCCTCTGTCCTCATTCTTCTAGATCTCTCTGCTGCCTTCGACACTGTGGATCACTCCGTCCTCCTGGCCGCCCTGTCAGCAACGGGCATCTGTGGCACAGCCCTGGACTGGATTGAGTCCTACCTCTTTGGTCGCTCCTTCCAGGTTGCCTGGGCTGGTACGGTATCGACACCTCGGCCCCTCGCCACAGGAGTTCCCCAGGGCTCAGTCCTAGGCCCGCTTCTTTTTTCTCTTTACACTTGTTCCCTTGGCTCTGTGATCACTGCACATACCACTGCTATGCGGACGATACCCAACTCTTCATCTCGTTCCCACCATCTGATACACAGGTTTCTGCCCGTATCTCTGCTTGCCTGAGTGACATCCAGAGCTGGATGGATAACCACTATCTAAAGCTCAACCCAGGCAAGACTGAAATGATATTCATCCCCGCTAATACCTCTCCCCACCTGGATCTCTCCATTTCCCTCGGGGATACCACACTCACGCCATCACCCAGTGCAAGGAACCTCGGCATAGTGATGGACAGCAGACTGTCCCTTTCCGAGAACATTGCGGAGGTGACCTGGTCATGCAGGTTCTTCCAATACAACATACGGAGAATCCGCCCCTTTCTCACCCCCTACTCGACCCAGCTCCTGGTCCAAGCGATGGTTCTGTCCCGCCTGAACTACTGCAATTCCCTCTTGGCTGGCCTCCCAGCGTCCACCATCAGACCCTTCCAACTTATCCAGAATGCAGCAGCTCGTCTGGTCTTCAACCTTCCCAAATACTCACACGTCACCCCCCTGCTTACTTCCCTCCACTGGCTGCCTGTCATGGCTCGCATCAAATTCAAAACATTGGTGCTAGCCTTCCAAGCAGTTAAGGGGTCTTCCCCAGCTTAACTACAAAAAATCCTCAGACCCTACACCCCTGCCAGACCTCTTCGTTCAGCCTCCACAGGTCGCTTGGCACCTCCCCCTCTCTGAACCTCCACCTCACGTTCACGACTACTGTCTGTTCTGGCTCCACGGTGGTGGAACGAACTCCCCGTTGAGGTCAGAACTGTAGAATCTCTCCCCACCTTCAAGCGCAAACTGAAGACGCACCTCTTCAAGCAGCACCTCTCCCTGTCCCTCCCTACCTCCCTGTGAACCTTAATTGTTGTCTTTGTGATTTACGTTGTGTTTCGGTATTTTTAGTTGGCTAGGTAAGCAGTATTTGGATAGTTAAGTTTGGTCACTTTTGCTTTGTTGTTTGTTTATTTGTTGATTAAAAAAAATAATATATATATATATATATATATATATATATATATATATATAGGCCCTGGTCCTTATCTTTGTTGTATAGGTAGCAATTGAAATTGTACTTCCCTCTAGGGTCTTTCAGCGCACTTAGCCCTGGTTATGGGTATGCACTTTGTTGTACGTCGCTCTGGATAAGAGCGTCTGCCAAATGCCATTCATGTAATAATGTAATGTAAAGCACATGGGTGTAACCAGTTGTCGGAGGCAGAGACTTGTGACAGCACGGCTCCCACCCCAGTGTCGGACGCATCCGTCTCCACAACAAACTGGCGGGTGGGGTCGGAGTGCACCAGGATAGGAGCGGAGGAGAATAGTCTCTTGATCTTGATAAATGCCCCCTCCGCTTCGGGACCCCAACACTGCATGGCAGTGAATGTAAGCTTGGTGAGGGGGGAGACAACCTGACTGTAGGACCTGATGAATCTTCTGTAAAAGTTGGCGAATCCCAAGAAGCGTTGGAGGTGTTTTCGAGAGACAGGCGTGGGCCAGTGACCTGTCCCTTTTCCAAAATGAAGCCAAGGAACTCGACAGTGTCAGTGTGGAAGACACACGTCTCCACCTTGACGAACAGTTTGTTCTCCAACAGTCTCTGGAGAACTTGCCTGACGTGAATCTCATGTTCCTTGGCATCGATGGAGTAAATAAGAATGTCATCCAGGTAAATGAATACGTGTCGGCCCAGTAAGTCCCGAAGAACATTGTTCACTAATGCCTGGAACATGGCGGGTGCATTAGTGAAGCCGAACGGCATGACCAGGTACTCAAAATGTCCAAGGGAGGTGTTGAAGCCCTTCCACTCGTCACCCTCTCGAATTCGAACCAGGTGGTAGGCATTGCATAGGTCTAACTTGGTGAAGATGGTGGCATCGTGTAGTGGATGAAAAGTGGACTTCATCAATGGCAGAGGGTATTTGTTCTGGACAGTAATGTTATTGAGTTCTCTGAAGTCAATGCAGGGACGCAATGAGCCATCCTTCTTCTGGACAAAGAAGAATCCGGCACCCACAGGTGAAGAGGACGGGCGAGTCAGTCCATTGGCTAGGCAGTCCCGGATGTATTTCTCCATGGCCTCCCTTTCCGGTCTGGAGACATTGTAGAGACAGCTTGAGGGGAGTGTGGAACTGGTAGCAGCTCAATGGCGCAGTCGTAGGGTCGGTGAGGGGGGAGCGTTTATGCCTGTGTCTTGGAAAAGACCGTGCCTAGGTTGTGGTAAGGGGTGGGCACCTTCTCCAGGGAGGGCTTGGGGACTTGTAGTGGGTTGGGTGCACCTTCTGCTGGTGCAGGAGCAGATCGCAGGCAGGATTGGTGACACTCACAACTCCAGGCTTGAATGTGGCTTGAACTCCAGTCGATAGTGAGGTTGTGTCTCTGGAGCCAGGGTAATCCCAAAATGAGCTGGTCATTAGGGGACCGGATGACGCAGAACTGAATCATTTCATGATGGTTTCCAGAAATTATCAGCTTGATGGGTTTGGTGATGTGGGTCACGTGGCAAAACGTCTTTCCATCCAATGGCTGAGCATTCTCGGGGTGGGGCAGTGGGAGGGTGGGAATGTCCAGTTCCATAACTATCACCTCGTCAATGAGGTTCGCGTCAGCTCCGGAATCCACCAACGTGTTAACTTGGATTGCTCTGTCAGGAAGCATCAATATGGCAGTAAGCGTGGGCCGATAGTCATTCCTGGCAGACCCTTCATATCTGTTGAGTACTCTCACCTCAACAGATGAGCCAGATTTCTTGGACTGGAGGTTGCACCGAACTTTGGTGTGTCCCAGCTTCCCACAATAGAAGCTGGAACCGGTCGCCCTCCGACGTGTCCGTTCCTCAGGTGATATTTTCATACTGGCACGGGAAAGGTCCATGGGTTCGACTCCTTCAGCTTGTTTCCCCTCCGTTCGGGGACTTGACCCTCGCCTGGGGTACGGCTGGCTGGGTGGGACCTGTCTCTCAGTCCGACGTTGTCTGGCAAACAGATGGCGGCACGGACGAGTGGGTCGAACTGAGGGATGGGTTCGAGCCGCGCCAACTCGTCCTGCAGTGCCTCACTCAGGCTAGCCAGGAACAGGTTCGCCAGAGCCGTATCATTCCACTTGGTGGCTGCCGCGAGAGTGTGGAAGTCGATGGAATGGTCTGCCGCACTTCTGCTGCCTTGGTGAAGAGTGATCAGGCGCTGGGACGGCTCTTGGTCACTGGATGCGTGCTGGAAGACTTTGCGGATCTCTTCCGCGAAGGTCGGGTACCGGGGAGGGAATGAACCCCCGGACCACACAGCTGTAGCCCAGTCCAAAGCTCTCCCCTTGAGTAGCCCCATCACGTAGCCGATCCGGTGGCCATCACTATTGTAGGTCTGTGGTTGCTGCCGAAACACAAAGTCACACTGGAGCAGGAACACCTTGCATCTCTCCGGTTCTCCGCCGAACATCTCTGGGGGGGGTTGGTGTGGCTCCCGGAATTGCCAGGTTCCCATGGGGTTGGTAGGTGGAGATGCAGGCGGGTTGAATAAAGCCCTGATGGGATTTTATCTAATCTCAAGACTGAAAAAAAGGGGGGACTGTATAAACCGAGGAGCCACAACCATCCCCAGCGCTCGTTCATGTAAACCAGCTACCGAATACCCAAGCCGGGAGATGGTCAATATAAACATGCACACTTCTAGCCAACGCATAGAGGCGTCGCACATAATGTGTTTGAGCAGCAGCTACGTCCGATTGGACGCTGAGCTCAGGACTGCATATGCAACCGACGGTGTCGATGCATCTAGCAGATAGAAACATACAAAGACGAATGCCGAACTCCATGATGCCACTGTACAAATGTCCTGAACACTGACCCCTTGAAAAAGTGCCTGAGAAGTTGCCATGCCTCGAGTAGAGTGGGTGCCGTAACAGGTTATCCTCTAGCAGCAGCGCTATAACAGACAAACAGCTGATCTGATTGTCGAATAGGCTGTGAACATTGTACATATATCGACAGAGCATGCACTGGGCAAAGTTTATGAAGCATAGCATCCTCCTCATCGTAATGAGGAGGGGGCTTAAAAGCCACCAGGTCCAATACCCGTGAGCGAAAGGACGTGGTGATAACCTTCGGGGTAAATGTAGGGTTCGGTCTCAGCACAACTCTGTCAGATCCTGAAAAGGAGAGAGGCCGAACAGGGGCCAGGCCATGAGGCGTAGCCTGCTTGGGTGGGGATTAAAAATGGTCCCCGCCCCCTGTGACAGGAGGTCCCGGCGCTGGGGAAGTTGCGGCGCTGGGGAAGTCGCCACAGGACGCCGGTCAGCAGCAGGGCTATATTGGCCAACCACTGTTTGTGCGGCCAATCCGGTGTCTTCTCCTCTCTCGCTTTGGCAAGTACCTGTGGTATCAGACCAAAGGGAGGGAAGGCATAGAGGAGGCCCTTGGGCCAGCGATGGGCGTTGTAGGGGTCCTCGCACGGGCCGCCAAATAACGCAGGGATTTTACTCTCTACGAAACCGGGGCGCCAGTTAAACGTTGTGTAGCAGTATAACTGCAAAAAGTAATCAGTCTCATGAAATTACTATTATCAGAAATATCTAACCACAAATTTTGTATTTGAATTAATAATTAAAATAATCAATATTAATGATTAAACATACCGATAACCTGAAGGTTGGAAGTTCTTCGAAAGACTGCTTTAACTCGGCTCTCATGTCTATGCGATTCCAAAATGGACACAGGGGTTTAATAAAATATATTTATTAAACAAACATACAAACACATAACAGATAAACTAACGGGAAGTTAGTAAGGAAATTTAGTTGGGTATGTGTGTGTGCGTGTGTGTGGCGCGCGCAAGCGCGCGTGTCGCTTGAACAAAGGAAAGGTAAAAGTGGGAGTAGCTAGCTTGAGTAAGCTAGAGTTCTGGGTGTGGTAATGAGTTAGAGTTAGCTGTGGGATGGGACTACTTGAGTAGTTTTACTCTATATATGCGCAAAAGACGGCGAATCAATTCACGTACATATATATGTAGCTAACCAAACACATTACAGTAGTAGGATGGTAAATATTGAAACACAGATCCACAAAAACACTTAAGACTAAACTAAACACTGGCTATGCCTGAATGTTTGTTCTCTCACTGAGTCCATACGCATTGGATCCAAAAGACGTGCTGTCCTTATAGGAGCCGCGATGGTGCTGTGAATGCGTGTCCTGGAGAGATGCGCAGGCTGGGGCGTCTTGGTGTAGCGTTCCGCGTACACCAGTTTCCACTCGCTATAGGCCACGAAGTTACTGCGAGGTAACTGGGTGTGTCCGTAGGCCTGGTAGTGCACTGTGCAGCATTCAGCCTCTGTCCGAGTCTCGGAGCAGATGAGCTGAAGCGAATGCCCAAAAAGGGTGCGTCCAAGAGAAGAAGCAGAAGAGGCAGAAGAAGCAGAAGAAACAGAAGAGAGATCCCAAGAACGTGTCTTGCTCTTATACGGGAACGTTTACGAGTTATAACAGGTGTCGGATTTAACTCTACAGTACCTACTTACGATCTGCGTTTGCTGCTGCTACATGCAAATCTAAGTGGCTGCTATAAACTACCAGTTTATTTTGCCACCCCCCTTTGGTAGGAAAGGTGTGCAAAAGAAAGTGGTCAAAGCTTCAGCTGGGAGTCTGCCTGTGAGGAGACCACGGCTATAGATCAGTCTTATTCAACGTCTTTTGATGAAGGTTGAACAAGACCAGATAGCTCTTTGGAGTGGTTACTCAAGGCATACACACTACTGAACAAAGGTTAGAGGCTTTAGTTGTCCTCAGAGGAACTGAAGAAGCTCTCTTCAGACAAGGTATCTTCCCTATCAGAGTCATGCTGGTGACTCTGAGGCTTGGGCCTACCGGGTCGGTCTTCTCTCCAATTCCGGCTGGAATCAGAGTGTGAGAAGCGACCACGGTGGCTCTTAACCGGGAACTTACTCACATGCCGTTGTTTTGAGCCATTAGATTTTAATGGGGCAACTTGGGAAGTGCCGGCGGGCTTGGTTGGAACAACGTGCTTAGCTGTTTCCAATACCTCGTTCCTGGGCACAATCCTTAAAGTGTCCCAGACCATTTGGGCTTCATTTCTTAATTCAAGGGCTGAGTAAAAGTCTTTTGGTCTTTCTGTACGGCTATGTTTAACCTCCACAGATTTGATCATGGCTGTGGCCTGATCAAACCGTGGCAGCTACCAACGCTTCACAAACCTTGGGATAGCTGGAACGAACCTGTGGTGGAAGTTGTTCCATAAATGTATGGATCTCTCTGGTTGAGGTTTTCCATACAAGTCGTACCTTTTCTCGATCGGTTGCCCTGGGCAGATCCGAGAGACAGTAGTCAACTTCCCTCAAGTAACTCTGAATGTTAAATTCGGAGTCCTTCGGGTCAAATGTGTGGACATACTTCGCCATGGCCTCTAGCTCCTCAAAGCGAAGACCATGTGAAGTTGCACTAGTCTGCCTGTTTGGAGAAGGAGAGCCTGAAATCACATTTGAATGTGAATGCGTTTCATGCGGAGCTCGACGTCCTCGGTTTGGTTTAGGGGGTGGAGCTACAAAACTGTCATTCTCACAATGGTTGGCAGAAGATGAATTGTCGCAACCATAATGGGCAATGCGCATTCTGTCGGGAGGCGAGTAAATCCACTCTTGCTTTTCCAAAGCGTGACCACACCTCCCTTACCACGAGTGGGTGAAGACAAGACAAGAGATCTGCCCAATTACAGTTCAGCTGCCCGGGACATATTGTCGAGGACCCGGCCCTAGGCCCTCCTGATGAGAGATTGACAGAAGATGGGTTAAGCAGGAATGCATTGTTAACCCCTCGCACACGCCAATGGGGTAGGAGTAAAAGCTCCCGTAAGAGGAAAAGTATATGGTATAAAATAAATGTACAACCGTATATGGATACTGAGGAGTCTGAAGTCAGAGGACTTAGATTCAGGGTTTTAGAGAGCAAGGCTAAAGGCCTGACTGAGGCCATGCGTAGAATGTGTTCTAGCATGACCATGGAAGGGGCTGAACACGCAGAACGGAAAATTGGGGACCCAGGGAGTTTTGCATTCAAGGAGACGATAGATGTGATAACATACTTGGTTGACACGTGTGGGCTGGCTCCTACAGGGGAGGAGCACGAGGCCTGGTTAAAAAAACAGGATGAGAAAGACAATGAAAATAATTGGGAAATCAAAGAGCAGGAGGAGATTGAAAAATGTAAAAGAGATAAGGAAAATGGCATGGACGTCAATACCGAAAGAAAATTAAGAGGCTTCACGGGCCTCTCTGAGGATAACACAAATAATTTATCGAATAGATTTAAAGGACTGACTATAGAGGAGTTAAATGATGAATTACACTCAGCTATTAGCTGGATGACCTTTGTAGATCCCTTAAGGCGCCACAAAAAGGGGCACCTGAAGAGGGTGTTGGGATGGTGGCAGGCTTTAACGTCTGGCTTGCATGAAATCAAAGTTTGGAGGAAGTCAAGGAGAGATTATGAAACTGACACAGACACCAGTGATGAATAGGTTCATTAAAAACAACATAAGGGCTAGTGTTTTTCCACTCATATATTAAGATGGGGGAAATTCCCAAACCAGAGGGGCCCATGACATAAAATATTGGGGACAGTTCTTTTGAGGTATGAGAAAATGACAATTGGAAAAACAGAAATAATTAATATGATCATTAAAAAACAGGTTATATAAAAGATAAATGTCTTCCCGCTTGACATAATGGGGGCATTTCTTATCAAAAAAGGTACACTTTTAGAGCAGGATCCCAGAATTTGGCTTCAGAAGATATCTACGAGCTGTTGAAGAGAGAGCAACGCAAGACAGTCAAGCTGGAGTGATATGGATATGGAGAGAGGAGTGACGTACGCGGTGCGGACTCAGGTGAAGAAAGAGCCACGCAGAACAATTATAACAAAGCTGGAGTGGTAATTATAATCTATATTATTTGTAGAAGTAGGAAAAGTAACATATTATAAGTTTACTTTTATATATCTTTTATTTCTTATTAGGGTACTATATAAAGTAGAAAAATGTAGAGAAATTATCATATTTAGATAAATATAATATTTTAGGAATAGTTCCTTTTTAAACGTCAAGAAGGGGGAGCTATAGGATAAGGCTAAGGCCAAAGAGGATGGATATAGGAAGGGTGTACCTTGATTTTTAAACATCGTGGTGGAAAGGTAATTTAGAAAGAGCTAAGAGGGGTATATGTAACTTGCATGTGATTAGCAAACTGCAAAAGATGATATGTACACTGTAATCTGTACAACTCTATTCTTTTGATTGATTATAATAAAGTATATCTTACTATAATCATATGTGATAAAGAGTCTTTAGAGGAATACATTGAATGCAGGACATCGATTACCAGATTTGCATCACACCCTTCACTTCGAGACTGGGCTGGAAGTTCAGTAGAACTTACCAGGGCTCCAGGACGTTCGGAGTACTTGAGTTCGTCCCCGAGACACCTCCTCGTGGGGTACTGCTCGTGGGAACGTGAGGTCTGAGCTCGGCAAGGGGTCCGTGGCTCACGACAATATGCCCAAGTCCAGATCCTCACCGCCAGCCAGTGTAGATGTGGACATTTGGTGCCGCTCTGTCGGTTTAGGTAAGCGACTGTCGCTTTGTTGTCACTTTTGATTAGAACGTGTCTGGGGTTTGAAACGTTGTAATGCAAGCCATACTGCTGTGATCTCCAGCACATTGATATGAGGCAGAGGAGGGTTCCACAACCCACTAGCCATAGGAAATCACCAAGCGCTGATGCCAGCTTTGTGGCAGAGGGTAAGGGGAATGTTCGTGTAACAGTGGGGGGAGTGTGCTTTGTGACTGTAAGGGCCAAACTTGCGTCTCCTCCTCAGTTGAGCGCTGGGATGACGACACAGGAGTGCACCGATTCTTAGACCATGAACGGCGATCCTGGCGTCTTGCTTCTGAGGCAAGAGGCAGGTGCTTCTGCAGAGTGGGTCTCTCCTCATCCATTCATTTAAACCCCGCTATCGCTTCGATCACCGCTGGACCGAAGAGACCATCGAGAGAGACTGGGGCATCAAGGAGGGGGACCTTCTCCGCTTCGGGGAGTGCCAAGTTGGCCAGTCATAAGTGCCTGAGAGATGCTACACTCCAGCCCATAATCCGTCCAAAATCCTGTGCCAACACCTAGGTGTTGGTTTACACCCGTGTTCAGCTCCGCAGAGACATCATCTGTGATGGAGGAAGTGAGGGACTCGATCAAGTTTGTCTGTGCTATCGCTAGGATAGCAAGATTGTTTGTTGCATCGGCGCCTTGGGAACCGCAGATAAACGAACGTTCAGACAAGACAGACAGCTGATATCTGCCCAGACCGAGTGGGAAGGTTAGGCTTTCTTGCGCTCCACCTTGCTGTGGGGGCGAGGAGATGAGTAGCCAAAGAGTCTTTGAGTCGGGGAACCCCTTCCATCTGCAGCTTTTGTCGGGCCGACACCACCGTGAAAGGCGAAAAAGACACTACCGGGGCTTTCGTAGAGAAAGGCTTATCCCAGGTAAGCTGCACGTAGTGCTGTACAGACGAGCAGACAGGGGTTAGTTGCACACCGTGCTTCGATGTGTTGCGCCTGTACACTGGAGCCACCAGCTGGTTTACAGGCTCTGCAGGAGGAGGGGGCCAGGGGAGCTCTAACTCACCCGTCTCTGTTGGGATAGCGGCAGAACCGGAAGGCTCCAAATTGTCTTCTGGAAGGATCTCCTGATCGCTAGAGTGGAGAAGGAGGTCGTCGTCCTCGTCCCCAGAGCTGTTCGCAAGGGTTAGGAGCGCCTCTTCCAGATGGGCCGTGTCAGACGGAACCCTGCCTTCGCGAAGGTTCGGTCTGTCCTCCTGGGAGTGCATGGCAAAAGGCTCCGGGTCAGCCGAACGGGAAAAAAACGTATTCACAGTGCCGCGTTTCTGCTCTCAGACGAAGAACTTTGGCGTGGTAGAAACGTCTCCAGCTAGGTTGATAACCTTGCACTGAAAATTTGAAAATTTGAGAAGAAAGAACGATGGCCTGCGATGTCGCTTATATAGCCAAATTTGGTCGCTAAAGCGCACCTTTGCCCTGATTGGCCATCAAGATGGCGTTGTGTAGATCGTTTTTCAGTCTCAAGATTGGATAAAATCCAATTCCCATAGAGCTTAAAGTGAAGCTAATAAGGAATTAGAACTTTCGCACACCGTGACATAACCCAGGATTCCGGATTGCACTGTCATTTTATTGGTCTGCCTATGAGAAGCAAGAGGGAGCAGGCAACTTATAAATAAACAAAAAGATTTCCCCCTTCACCCTCATGGGATCCAGGTAAAATTAATGAAGGCAAAATATTAAAGGCAAAATAAATTAAACTAGTCTTTCAGCTCCGTAGCTTTCCCTGTTGTTATGGACACAGCTCTGTACAGCACTTCCCTGGTCTCAGCCCCCTACTCTGGAAAGAAGCACACATTTCAAAGGCCTGGACTTATTTGCAATGTAGTCCAGATGTGTGCCTAATTAACCAGTAGGCATGGTTTTTGGATTGCCCTGCAAACTGTGCCCTCGCCACAGTTACTTTTATATTACTCAGCCAAAACTTTTATTAGATGCCAACTGCCTCTTACTTGTCCTGGGATATGCCCACTGTGACCATGACCAGGAATAAGCTTTTTAAGAAAATGGAAGGATGGATGTATGTTGAATTTGATTGCGCATATTATTATAATGTTATACACTCCGCTCGGAGTTGTTGAAGAACAGTTGCTCACACTCTGCAAGTTAAGCCTGTGGTTTTTCTGATAAATTTAAACTTCCTGTATGAAGCTGAAGCCAGTGGTTTCCTGTTGTAAGAACCAACAACTTCAACTTCAGTTTTGGAAGAGACACACTATTAATTGTACTTACTGATCCAGACCTAAAATGTTCCTGTTGTTCTTCACTCTGATCTTTGTCCTTACAGGTAATTATGGCTGTGATAATAATTATTTAATGTTTTTGCATTTTTATCGACAGCCTTTGTTAAACGGACTACAACATGACAAGCAATATGAATTGACAACTATTTGGTTTATTTGTTTGAAAAACATGACAATTATATGGGTATTAAATTAACATGAATAGTTTTGCTATCATATGTGATGTTTCAATGTTTTATGTAGAGTTTTATGTAAAGTTGAGATTAATATAAACAGCAGCAATATGTCATAAAAGTAACTTGAGATCATGTTATTTTGGGGATTTATACAGCAGTATAATACAGCAATTATACATTTTGGCTTACCATAAATTCTTAAGTAAACTAAAAACAGATTGTCTTGGAGATGCAGTGTACAATTTCAAACAATTGTTCAGAGCTATTTAAATGGAAAACAAACAAAATAGCAATAACAAGTCAATCTATTTTTTCGTATTTCAGATCTAAAAACAGGGAACTGCTCAATTTCCTTATCTTGAATTTCCTGTCTTTGCGCACTTGTGTCTTATTTCTTATGTTCCCCTCCATAACCCTTTCCCCTCATTCTTCTGCCTTTCTGTTTGGTTGAGCATCAAACATATTTTGAGGTAAATACGAAATCAGAAGGAAAATTAAACTGAAACAGTCCATCATCTCTGTAACAGATATATGGTGGCGTTTGAATGATGATTTGTTATTTGATGGGCGGATAAAACCAATAAATGATTCAAATTTTTAATTGCTTGACAAGTAGTTTATTTTGCAGTTGAAATTGTACTTCCCTCAAGGGTCTTTCAGCGCACTTATCCCTGGTTATGGGTATGCACTTTGTTGTACGTCGCTCTGGATAAGAGAGTCTGCCAAATGCCATGAATGTAATTTAATGTAATGTAATGTATTAGAAGCATTTTGTATATTAGAAATGTATAGAATATTTGATGTGGTATTGCTAAAAAACGTGGCTCCAGCTGGGGTAAGCCTCTTCTCTATAGAATGCCACAAGATCGTGTTATGCATCGTTTCAGTGCTAGTTATCAGACTCTAGTCTAGTAAACCCCTAGTAAACTAGTTTAGTAACTTTGTACTCAGCCCTTTTAATGACCCTTCTATTAGATGCTGATGATAATACAACAATAGTCCATTTTGATACACAACAGTCTCTAGATTTTGCAGAGAATAGTGCGAAAAACTAAATACATCCAGTGAGCAGCAGTTCTGCAGGCAACAATGCCTTGTTAATGAGAAGCCATCTCTGAACACACAATACATCAAATCTCTTAAGTGGATAAGCTACAGCAGCAGAAGACCAATAAGCCTAAAAACGAAAAAGAACCCACTGGTGTACTAAGCAACAGACATCGAACAGGTCAACCAAGGAAAACAACAGCAGTTGATGTCAGAAACATTGTGAGAGCTGAGGAGACAACCCCCAAAACATCAGTCAGTGACATCACAAACCATCTCCACAGGGCAGTCAGTGACATCACAAACCATCTCCACAGGGCAGTCAGTGACATCACAAACCATCTCCACAGGGCAGGTATCTCAATCAATAGTTCAAAGAAGCAATTTAGAGGCTATACCACAAGATGCAAACCACTCCTCAGTAGTAAGAATTAGAAGGTGAAATTACAATTTGCAAAGAAGTACAGAGATGAGCCGCAAAAGTTCTGGAACAAAGTTTTATGGACTGATGAGGCCAAGATTAACCTCTACCAAAGTGATGGAAAGGCCGAAGTTAAAAGGGAGAAAAAAGGGATCTGCTCATGATCCAAAACATACAAGCTCATCTGTGAAGCAAGGTGGAGGAATGTCATGGCTTGGGCTTGCATGGCTGCTTCCACAACGGGCTCACTAATCTTTATTGATGATGTAACTCATGATGGTAGCAGCAGGATAAATTCTACAAAAATACAAAAATATTCTATCTGCCAATTTACAGAGAAATGTGTCCAATCTAAGTGGGAGGAACTTCATGCAGCAAGACAATGATCCAAAAACACACTGCCAACACAACAAAGGACATTAGGGAGAAAAGGTGAAAGGTTTTATACTGGCCAAGTCAATCACCAGACTTTAACCCTATTGAGCATACATAAACAGGATAAACTAGCCAGCAATGCAATAAAGGCTATCTAATCTGCGCCGTTTATGTTACAAAAATTGTGTTTTGCGTTTTGTGTAGCTTTGCCATAAATATTCTGTGAGGGTGGAAAACAAAGTATAGCTACTGGACATTTATCCAGAATTTTGTATAATATTCATTTAAATGTACACACTTTTTGTGTAATAAAAAAGTTAATTTGGGTACAGTTCTTCAGAAACATGCACAACCTGAGCATCCGATATCCTGAGAAATAGAGAATTCAGGCTGCCCTGCCCAATACATGTCCATAAGACCATAAGAACATGAAAAGAAGCAGAACAGACTGTTCAGCCTCTCCCAGCTCTTGGTTTAGTGCAGCTCTTTGTCTTGTAGGCCAGGGTCAGACGCGGCACCACCAGACCCTGCACTGCACGCACCATTCCAGCCAGCGGAGCCTGCACAGGGTGTGGTGCAAGCAGAGCTCTGAGTTGTGCTGCAGCGGGTTTGCTTTCGCAAACGGACAGCAAACGCTGGAGAACGGGGACCTGCAGGTGCACCAGGAGCAGGACTCCTTCTCTGTCACTGCCTTGCGGCTGGACCAAGGAAACGGGGTCTACTGGTGCGGCCTACTGGACAATAACAGCACCATTATTAGACTGGCTGAGCAGTACTTCTCCCAAAGTAAGTTTCAATGACAAATGTGTCATGAAATTGTGAGCATGCCTATACAGAGCATTTAAAAACAATTTATATAAATTATATGTCATATTATTTCCTTTTGATCTATTTCATATAATAAGATTGTAAAACCAGAAAACCAGATATTACGCTGTCTGTGTATAGGATGGGGGATATTATGCTGCCTGTGTTTAGGATATGGGGATATTATGCTGTCTGTGTTCAGGATGGGGGATATTACGCTGTCTGTGTTCAGGAGAGGGGAACACTATCTCTTTATTTTACTGGATAGCACCAACAAATATGCCATTGCTTAGTCTTCTTTTGAATTGTCACTCTGCTTCCCTCAGCCACCTGTACTGTTTGGAGCATCATTCGATGGGTCCTGATGCCACTGCTACCCCTGATGGTCGCCTTCACTCACTTTTACACCAGCCGTGAGTTCCTCCTGTACTACTCTATACCAGCCATTACATTACATTACATTAATGGCATTTGGCAGACGCTCTTATCCAGAGCGACGTTAGCATATTGCATTTTTTTTCACAAATAAACAAACAACAAAGCAAAAAAAAAGGTAGGTAGGGAGGGACAGGTAGGGAGGGACAGGGAGAGGTGCTGCTTGAAGAGGTGCGTCTTCAGTTTGCGCTTGAAGGTGGGGAGAGATTCTACAGTTCTGACCTCAACGGGGAGTTCCTTCCACCATGGTGGAGCCAGAACAGACAGTAGTCGTGAGCGTGAGGTGGAGGTTTGGAGAGGGGGAGGTGCCAAGCGGAGGAGGAGGATGGGGAGGAAGAGGGAGGGAGAATGAGATGAAGTGGTGATCAGATGTATGCAGAGGGGTAGCCGTGAAATCGGAGCATGAGCAGTTCCTCGCAAAGACAAGGTCTAGGACATTGCCTGCCTTGTGGGTTGGAGGAGAGTGTTGCAGGGAGAGGCCGAAGGAGTGGAGTAGTGGTAGGAAGGCAGCAGCCTGGGAGGCTTCAAGGTGGATGTTGAAGTCTCCAAGGAGAATCAGTGGGGTACCATCCTCAGGGAAGGAGCTGAGAAGGGTGTCTAGCTCATCAAGGAAGCTTCCCAGGGGCCCTGGAGGACAATAGATAACTGCAATAAAAAGGTTAGTCGGGTAGGATACTGCAACAGAATGGAATTCAAAAGTGGATATGGACAGGTCAGAGAGGGGGAGAACAGAGAATTTCCATGAGGGGGAAATTAAAAGACCAGTACCACCGCCACGGCCGGAAGGCCGGGGAGTGTGCGAGAAGGAGAAGGAGGATGAGAGGGCAGCGGGAGTGGCGGTGTTGTCAGGTGTGATCCAGGTCTCAGTTAGGGCAAGGAATTGTAGGGACTGGAGGGAGGCATATGCGGGGATGAAGTCAGCCTTCCGAGTGGCAGACTAGCAGTTCCATAGTCCCCCTGTGACAGCAAAGTCCTCACAGGCGGTCAGCGGGGGGTAGCTGAGGTTCGAGGGGTTCCGACGCCGTGGAGGCCCACGTCGCAGGGGGTGTCTTCAAGGGAGAGAGCAGACTGGGATGGGGTGAAACATAACATAACAAACTGGGATGGTCGCTCTGACACACCTATTTAAATCGCCTACAATCGCTCACAAGCAATATCAAATCAAAGCTAATCTACTGACGAATTCCACAGATATTTAAAACAAACGTTCAATCACTTGACAGGTATGCAACCAGTATAAGTGATTAACACAGCAATAGAAACAAACTGGCTCAAGCCCTAACCTCTGCTGTTCAAAATAACAATTACAAATTCAACTTTAATATATTTCTAAAAGCTTACTGGACCCCTGCTTGTCACGATATCAATGCCTCTGCTGGTGTTTTTAGAATTATTAAGGGCACGGTACAAGATGAACTAGCCCTGAACAAAGAAACAGGTAGGCTTATATACAACACTAATGATGAGACAACGAGAAGCAGGTGAGACGATAACAGTTGCGGAGGGGCGGAGACTCATAACATGAAACGGAACATTGACACAGGGAGTACAGAGAAACAGAGAAACAGGGACGTGAAAAGTGGGACAGAGACACGGAACATGATAGGAATCCATGATTACATTTGTACGTATCTTTTTCATTGTTGTTTATTTTACTGGGACTATTTAATAAAAAAAATTGGTCCTATACCCCTCTGGAAACTTTTGGCAACTCTCACTAGAGTAAAAATCCAAGATGGCTGCAGTCTGCCAATTGATAAAATGCATGTGGTGTATCATTTGAACCAGATGGACTAGGGATGTGAATTAAGTGTATAAGAGCTATTTTGTTTCTAAAATGATCCAAATAAAATAATCAGCAATAAAACACAATAAATGTATATATTTAGCTGTGGTTTTAAGACTTGTTATTAACCTTTCATTGCTTTTTTCCAACCAACAGGAAATGCCCACAAACAGGTCAGTCCTTTGTAATCATGGATCACTGCTATAGTGTTGCTTGCCAGGTCAGTCCTTTGTAAAGAAATAAATGAGCATTGCGCAGGGAACGCGCAGAGCTGACCACTGTCTGCTTTAACAATCACATTCACACGTTCCATAATCAGCTAATTCACACAACTCATTCATCCAGTCACATGCATACATTGCATCAGAGCACCTTTCTTAAACCAACAGTCAGACGTTCCTTATGCTGCTCATTGCCGTGCTGCATGCTTGCTTGCTTTGCAGAATTGCACTCAAATAATAATTTCATGTTGAATTAATGGTCAGGGATTGTGCTTCGGTAGTTGCTGCTTAATGAGTTTCCACGTTGAGTTGTTTGGATGTTAAGCAAAGTACTTAAGTAGCATCTGGTATTTTACACAAACACCAGCTGCGCAACCAATAATAATTTAGTCTCCTTACTCTGTAGGTTAAAATTGTTGGTTGGTAATCTTTCCAACTTGCCGCTTACCAAATTGCCTCCCACTGTGAGTGCTTGATTTAAATTATTTTATTGTTAGCGCTTAATCTACATGATCTCTGGGCAAGCCTAAACTAACCAATGAACTTTCTACTTTAAAAATCTACCATTGCTGATGTGAGAAATGTTGTTGTGGTGTAAATGGTAAATGGTAAATGGTGAATGGTGAATGGAAGTAGGGGACATGTCTGTATGGTGAATGGAAGGTGGTTACTGAGGTACTGGTGAACATGCCTGCATGGTGAATGGTCAACCTTTGCTGGGAGCATTGATACATTTAAATGGTAAGTGGTTGGCATTTATATAGCACCTTTATCCAAAGTGCTGTACAACCGATGCTTCTCATTCACCCATTCATACACACACTGACACACTCAGCAATTGGCTGCCATGCAAGGCACCAACCAGCTCGTCAGGAGCATTTGGGGGTTAGGCGTCTTGCTCAGGGACACTTCGACACAGCCCAGGCGGGGGATCGAACCGGCAACCCTTCGACTGCCAGATGACTGCTCTTACTGCCTGAGCCATGTCGCCGGTGTAGTAATGGTTTAGCAATAGGGTTGCCACACGTTCTGGATTTCCCGGGATTGTTCTTTGTTTTTTGTACTTTTAAATGTCAGAGTTCCAAATAAAACCGGATTCTATATGCTATTCTGTTTTTTCCTTTTTACGTTTAGACATCCAATCCCGTGTCTGTAAACAGGTAAAAATTTGTAAAACACAGCGACGATTGGCCATATATCTATACTTCTTTTTAATTGGTAGCAAAAATACGAAAGTTTACCTTATCACCCAGCAACTGCTGCACGTGCAGTCAGTCTGGCGTGCGCATTCACTTCAATGACCCCACCGTGGGAATGTTCAGCTAGCCTAGAGGTAATCACCTAATAATTCAGATTTATTTTTTATTTATATTGTCGGTTTTATAAAATGAGGGGAGAGACGGACAAGGAGGATGAGAGAACAAAATCAGACAAGCCACCAGCAGCAAAAAAAAAATTACCAACGTATACCTTTTTGTTAATAAACGCACCCTTGAGTGCTTAAAACTGTAATGGTCTTGTGATTAATTGGTCCCTGATTCCCCCTCTGGTTGCCACAGAGTGCATCTACGTCAGGACAAAGAGAGGTAAGAGGCAATAGGGAGTTCTACAACTGTTAACATAGTATATTTGCAAATATGGTTTAACGCCCCGCGACGCACGTCAAATGTTTCGGTTTTTCACAAATCAAATGTGGCAACCCTATTTCGAAATCCATACCAGTTTCAATCCTGAATCTGTATGTCATCCTGGGTTTGGTGTGCACTATATTGAGTGGAAATACAGCTCATCAGAAGGCTGAACTTAATGGTGGCTTGCACACGAATCTGTGCAGCATGTTCAAATCATTAAAATTGTTGTTCTAATATGCTTTCTGGGCTTTGCTGCTTAATCAATGAAATGGCATTTTATTATTTTGATATAGTTCACAACTGGTAGATCCTTAAAGATTTCATGCAAACTTGGCTCTCACAGTTTGAGGGTACATACAAAAGTGAATGTGCACATTCTCATTAAATTTGGCTCTGTGAAATCCATTATTGCTGGTATTCAGACGTACATGCCCCAAAGCAAATCTCAAGATACAAACATCACATATACATCCATCCATCCATCCATCCATCCATCCATAATTTTCATCATAGGTATACCTCAACTATGAGAGACAAAATGAAAAAAAAAAAATCCAGAAAATCACATTGTCTGATTTTTAAAGAATTTATTTGCAAATTATGGTGGAAAATAAGTATTTGGTCAATAACAAAAGTTCATCTCAATACTTTGTTATATACCCTTTGTTGGCAATGACAGAGGTCAAACGTTTTCTGTAAGTCTTCACAAGGTTTTCACACACTGTTGCTGGTATTTTGGCCCATTCCTCCATGCAGATCTCCTCTAGAGCAGTGATGTTTTGGGGCTGTCGCTGGGCAACACGGACTTTCAACTCCCTCCAAAGATTTTCAATGGGGTTGAGATCTGGAGACTGGCTAGGCCACTCCAGGACCTTGAAATGTTTCTTACGAAGCCACTCCTTCGTTGCCCGGGCGGTGTGTTTGGGATCATTGTCATGCTGAAAGACCCAGCCACGTTTCATCTTCAATGCCCTTGCTGATGGTAGGAGGTTTTCACTCAAAATCTCAAGATACATGGCCCCATTCATTCTTTCCTTTAAACGGATCAGTCGCCCTGGTCCCTTTGCAGAAAAACAGCCCCAAGCATAATGTTTCCACCCCCATGCTTCACAGTAGGTATGGTGTTCTTTGGATGCAACTCAGCATTCTTTCTCCTCCAAACACGACAAGTTGAGTTTTTACCAAAAAGTTCTATTTTGGTTTCATCTGACCATATGACATTCTCCCAATCCTCTTCTGGATCATCCAAATGCTCTCTAGCAAACTTCAGACGGGCCTGGACACGTCTGGCACTGCAGGATTTGAGTCCCTGGCGGCGTAGTGTGTTACTGATGGTAGCCTTTGTTACTTTGGTCCCAGCTCTCTGCAGGTCATTCACTAGGTCCCCCCGTGTGGTTCTGGGATTTTTGCTCACCGTTCTTGTGATCATTTTGACCCCACGGGGTGAGATCTTGCATGGAGCCCCAGATTGAGGGAGATTATCAGTGGTCTTGCATGTCTTCCATTTTCTAATAATTGCTCCCACAGTTCATTTCTTCACACCAAGCTGCTTACCTATTGCAGATTCAGGCTTCCTATTGCAGATTCAGTCTGGTGCAGGTCTACAATTTTGTTTCTGGTGTCCTTTGACAGCTCTTTGGTCTTGGCCATAGTGGAGTTTGGAGTGTGACTGTTTGAGGTGGTGGACAGGTGTCTTTTATACTGATAACGAGTTCAAACAGGTGCCATTAATACAGGTAACGAGTGGAGGACAGAGGAGCCTCTTCAAGAAGAAGTTACAGGTCTGTGAGAGCCAGAAATCATGCTTGTTTGTAGGTGACCAAATACTTATTTTACCGAGGAATTTACCAATTAATGTATTAAAAATCCTACAATGTGATTTCCTGGATTATTTCCCCCCATTCTGTCTCTCATAGTTGAAGTGTACCTATGATGAAAATTACAGGCCTCTCTCATCTTTTTAAGTGGGAGAACTTAAACACAATTGGTGGCTGACTAAATACTTTTTTGCCCCACTGTATGAAAATACAAGATCTATGGTGTCAAACTACAGACAAACTACCACATGAATGATACAAGCACATATGGACAGAATGACCATTGAGATGACTGGACATACATACTTCAACATTTTCAAATACTACTAGTTTTTATTTGCAACCGTAATGTAAGCATCAACACTAACTCTACTTGCAACTCTAGCCCTAATCTTAACTATAACTCCAATATAAACTCCAACCATAATCTTTGCTGATTATCTTAGCTAAATAACTTGAATGAAAGAGCCACTATACACATCCTTAACAATATCCATATACACTTGAGGTGGATGTATTTCCTCTAGTGAGCTGATCATAATATTGTGAGCCAGTGTGCCAAAAGCATCTCAGGAATCCAAAAAGACCAGATACAGCCAACAGGATTCATGCTTAAAATCATCAAGCCCTTTTTTTAAGACAAAGAACATGCTCATTCGAGCCTTGCCTGTTAATATAGGCCTTATACACACACCCACATGGTGTACAAGTGCAGGACTTATTTGGTTATGAGTTTGAAAGTTTAAAGTAAAAGCACTAATGCATAGCAGACCTCCTGCTGTGGTTGCACTGAAACTGCTGATATAACTCAATGTTTTTCAGGAGGAAGGCCTGCATGATGACATCTCCACAGCAGTATCTCAAGGGCGCGGGAGACGTGATGAAGAGGGTGATAGATTAGGCCAATAAGTTGGATGAGAGAGAAAATAAAAAGTAATTTGAATTTCTAAAGCATATACTTTTTAAACAGCAATGAAATACAAAATAATAACTGTATTACATTTGTAAACACCTATGCATTTAACACATGACTGTTATTATTGTTGAAATGCTTTATCAAGAAATGCTCAAATCAGAATGGACAACTAATGTTTAAATAAAATCGAATTAAATATGTATCACGAAAATGTGAAATGATTATAATGAGTTGCTCATCATTGTGGTATGGTTTTTGTTTCAATAGAAACATTTGAAAACTTCAATTCAATTCAATCATATATTTGAGCATTTTTCAGGGCCATGGTATAAAGACATTTAATGGAAGTAGCCAACATGGTGGGATCAGTTGTCGTGAGCCACGGACCCCTTGCCGAGCTCAGACCTCACGTTCCCACGAGCAGTACCTCACAATGAGGTGTCTCGGGGACGAACTCAAGTACTCCGAACGTCCTGGAGCCCTGGTAAGTTCTACTGAACTTCCAGCCCAGTCTCGAAGTGAAGGGTGTGATGCAAATCTGGTAATCGATGTCCTGTATTCAATGTATTTCCTCTAAAGACTCTTTATCACATATGATTATAGTAAGATATACTTTATTATAATCAATCAAAAGAATAGAGTTATACAGATTACAGTGTACATATCATCTTTTGCAGTTTGCTAATCACATGCAAGTTACATATACCCCTCTTAGCTCTTTCTAAATTACCTTTCCACCACGATGTTTAAAAATCAAGGTACACCCTTCCTATATCCATCCTCTTTGGCCTTAGCCTTATCCTATAGCTCCCCCTTCTTGACGTTTAAAAAGAAACTATTCCTATAATATTATATTTATCTAAATATGATAACTTCTCTACATTTTTCTACTTTATATAGTACCCTAATGAGAAATAAAAGATATATAAAAGTAAACTTATAATATGTTACTTTTCCTACTTCTACAAGTAATATAGATTATAATTACCACTCCAGCTTGGTTATAGTTGTTCTGCGTGGCTCTTTCTTCAGCTGAGTCCGCACCGCGTACGTCACTCCTCTCTCCATATCCATATCCTGGAGTGGCGCGCAGAGGGAGCGCGCCACTCCAGCTTGACTGTCTTGCATTGCTCTCTCTTCAACAGCTCGTAGATATCTTCTGAAGCCAAATTCTTGGATCCTGCTCTAAGGTCTAAAAACTTATCCCTTATATATCTTTTTTGCATACAAAAGTGTACCTTTTTGATAAGAAATGCCCCCATTATGTCAAGCGGGAAGACATTTATCTTTTATATAACCTGTTTTTTAATGATCATATTAATTATTTCTGTTTTTCCAATTGTCATTTTCTCATACCTCAAAAGAACTGTCCCCAATATTTTATTTCATGGGCCCCTCTGGTTTGGGAATTTCCACCATCTTAATATACGAGTGGAAAAACACTAGCCCTTATGTTGTTTTTAATGAACCTATTCATCACTGGTGTCTGTGTCAGTTTCATAATCTCTCCTTGACTTCCTCCAAACTTTGATCTCATGCAAGCCAGACGTTAAAGCCTGCCACCATCTCAACACACTCTTCAGGTGCCCCTCTCCGCGACGCCTTAAGGGATCTACAAAGGACATCCAGCCAATAGCTGAGTGTAAATCATCCGCCATTAATCATTAATTTTCTTTCGGTATTGACATCCCTTCCGTTTTCCTTATTTTTGTTTTTCTTTAGCCAGGCATTGTGCCCCTCCCCTGTAGGGTTGGGGTATTCTCAGTCAGAACTTTAACCTTGCTCCTTAAAACCCTAAATCTAAGTCCCCCGACTTCAGACTCCTCTACTGACAAGTATGGCTGCTCATTCTCTGAACCACATATTTTTCTTCTTACGGGCGTTCTTACTACCACCTCGATGGCGTGTGCGAGGGGTTAACAATGCATTCCTTTCTAACCCATCCCCCGTCAATCTCTCATCAGGGGGCCTAGGGCCGGGTCCTCGACACAGTAACAGTGTATGTAGTACGGGGGACTGTTTAAACGACACCACTTTGGGTTACATTACAAATTTTAAAAAGCACATAAACAAGGTATTTATATGCATAAGCATTTTTCATCTAAGAAATATTGCCAAAATGTGGCCATTTTTAACCCAACATGATGCAGAAAAGTTAATTAATGCTTTTATTTCAAGTCGTTTAGATCATTGTAATGCTGTTTTTACCAGTCTGCCAACAAAATCAATTGAGAAATTACAGATGATTCAAAACTCTGCAACCAGACTTTTAACGAAAACACGGAAGAGAGAGCATATCACTCCTGTTCTAGCTTTGTAGTTTCCTCCTCCCATACGGCAAAGAATCTTGGGGTGACTCTTGATAACAGCCTCACCCTGGCTCCACAAGTATCCTCCACTGCCAGAACCTGCAGGTTCTTCCTCTACAATATACGCCATATCCGTCATCTCCTAATAGAGAAAGCTACCCAGCTCCTAGTCTAGGCGCTCGTCATTTCCCGCCTGGATTACTGCAACTCCCTCCTAGCCGGTCTCCCAGCGTGTGCCATCAAGCCCCTCCAGCTGGTCCAGAGTGCTGCAGCCCAGCTGATCACCAGTCAGCCCAGGTCGGCTCATGTCACCCCACTCCTCATTGGCCTCCACTGGCTTCATATTGCCGCACGCATCCGATTCAAGCCTGTTTTCCATTCTGGTTTTCAGTGGTGGAATGACTTGCCTGCCACTGTCAGGACAGCAGAATCCCTCCCCCTATTTCGACGCAGACTAAAAACACCTTTTCAAACTGTACCTTAGTCCTCCCTCCTGACCCCCCCCCCCCCCTTTCCGATATCCCTATCCCTCTTGTCTAACCCAAAAATAAAAAATTGCACTTATGATGACTGTATGTTTAGAACAGCACTTCATGTGTATTTTACTAGTCATGGATGTGATGCTTTAACTTGTGGAAGAGCCTTTGCACTCGTAAGTCGCTTTGGATTAAAATCGTCTGCCAAATGACTAAATGTAAATGTAGCTGCACTACATTGGCTCCCTGTCTCTTTTAGAATCGATTTCAAAGTTATTTTACTTTTGTATAAAGCCTTAATGATTTAATTAGGTCCACTGAAGCGAGTCTTTTAAATGTCCCTGAAGTGCCCCACAGAAAATGGCAGAATCAGCCTTCTATTATGCACCGAAAATGTGGAACACTCTACCTAAAGAAATCAGAGAGGTGTGCTCAGTGGAACTCTAAATTAGTGAATAAACTGACAAATGGGTGGCAGAGTAGCCTAGGTTGCTTGACTAGCAATGGTGGGGCACTGTATACTCTGGAAATGTTGATTGTTAAATCAGGTCGTACAGAGTACATGGTACCTGTGTATGGCTGCACAGTACTGCTGCAACAAAACAAGCCACTGCTTCCCTTGTCTTCAGGCCATTTAACATTTATTTCACTCATTTTGCTCCTTTTTGATCAGGATTTTGTCGCAACGTTCTCAAAATATCAAAAAGGAGAAGTGGTCGAGTTCTCATGTATGATGCAAATAGAAACGGGAAGTATGTGTACTTGGTATCTGGCTGTTTCTGGTAAAATATGGTCTCAGTTATTGTGTCAAAACCTTGGATTCACAGCACACTGTAAAAAACACTTGAGAAGGCAAGTTTCCTTCCAGAAATGAGTGAAACAGAGTGGAAAATGGTGCATTTATTTTTTGATAAAATTAAACATTTACACTGCAGCTGGTCTTATTTTCTGCTTAGTTGATGAGAAACTAAAATTTCAACTCACGTGACTATGTTCAGTGTAGGGATAGCACAGCATTATTTAAACTTGGGACTTGTGGGGCAGGGAGGATAAAGAGTGAAATGGGCAGCAGGGCACTGAAGGGAATGGTCAAGGTTACATATAATGGTGAGAGCATTAATAAAGTGTTTTAAAGCAAAATTTTAGTAATGGTGGCCTGTGAGGATGTGTTGAAGCAACAATCTGAGATGTCTTTGTTTAAATGTTTGAAATATAAAAATAAAAATAAAAATATTTTTGGAACTTGAGGCTGTTATTAAGAGTAGGGGTTATGACACTGTAGGGATTACAGACACGTGGTTGGGGATGAATATAATATAGAGGGTTATTAATATAGAGGGTTGTTAATATAGAGGGTTATATTTTTATATTATATACCTATTAGGATGGACTGATCCAGTAAGAAAGCTGTGTGGCTATTTATGCAAGAGAAAATGTTAATGTGTAAGAAATTCCAGAAATTGATCAACTCATGCATAGTAAGGATATTTGCATAAAGCTTAGTGGGGAACAGGACAAGGGTCTTAATACAGGAGCATGTTATCGACTGCCAGTCTCAGACAGTAGTGTGAACAGAGTGTTCTTTAACCCTCTGGGGTCTGAGGGCAAAATGAGGAAAACTGATGACTCTGCTGATGATTTGTGTCATTTTAGTCAACTTTATGTACAGTAATTTCAAATTGTCTTTGAGCACAAACTGAGCTACAATAATATGGCAGCAGTAGGTAGATAAGATACATGGTTGTAAATTCCTCTAGAATCACACAAATTGTAAACAGTAGTTTTGAACATGCTGTAAAAACAGTTTTTTGGATCACTGAAATTTGTTCATCTAGGTCTTGGGTATCAAAAATGACAAAATATTGTCGCAAATCCAATTAGAAATATAAAATTAATTACAAAAACTTAGTGTTGTCACTACTACATAAACAGTACTGTGCAAAAGCTTTAGGCAGGGGTGAAAAAAATGAATGAAAGAATGCTTTCAAAAATAGAAATGTTAATAGTTTATTTTTATCAATTAACAAAATGCAGTGAGTGAACTGAAGACAAATCAAAATCAAATCAATATTTGGTGTGACCACCCTTTGACTTCAAACCAGCTTCAATTCTTCTAGATACACAAAGTCGGGGATTTTGTAGGAATATAGTCAGGTGTGTGATGAACCAATTATACCAAACAGGAGCTAATGATCATCAATTTAATATGTAGGTGTCATGGTAGGAGGTAGTACCCGGTGGGTCCACCAGAGGGCCGAGGATCATTAGTTCCACCTGTTCCTCATTAACTCCTGGGGAATTGCCTTCCCCAAGAGTATTTAAAGCCAGTGCTGACTCCCTTCAGTGCTTTTGTGTTCAACGTTTGCACTTGCACAAAGCCGGTAACACACCAGGTAGACTCTGTTCTGGTAGAGTCAGGTACGGTGTTGGTTCATTCATTAGTACTCTCTGAGACTGCCAAAAAATAGGTAAGGAAGGCGTTCGGTTGTGGTGTTTGTTCACCGACGCATTCCTGAAGGGTTTTCATTTATTCCTTTTTGTTTGGGGCTTGTGTGAGCCGGTGGTAGAGGGACGTTGTCCCAGGTATTGTATTTTATTTTGTGTTTTTCTTCCTGAGCTGCGCCTCATGGGTTTTTGCTAGGTTGTACTTTTATTTGGGAAATTCACTATTATTACTCAGTGCTCACTTCCTAGCACTATTTTTGGTCTGTGTTTTTGGAGGGTTGTTTTTATTTTCTACAGCCGTTTTTTGGGCTTAATTTCTGTTTGTTCCAATTACCGCCTACGGGTTAGTTTCTGTTCCTCTCTGTGTCCCGAGAGAAGGTCTTATTGTTGTATACCACCTCCTGTATTGTGAGTTCGCCTTCAAGGGTCTAACCTCAGTCGCTACTGGCCCTCCACCCTGCCCCTACCCTACATTAGGCTGAAACACAATCATTAACTGAAACAGAAACAGCTGTGTAGGCAGGTTAAAACTGGGTGAGGAACAGCCAAACTCTGCTTCAAAGGTCAGGTTGCTGAAGACACTTTAATGTCAGAAGTTATACACCATGGCAAGACTGAGTGCAGCAACAAGACACAAGGTAATTATACTGCATCAGCAAGGTACTCTCCCAGGCAGAAATTTCAAGGCAGACAGCGGTTTCCAGATGTGCTGTCCAAGCTCTGTTGAAGAGGCACTAAGAAACGAGCAACGTTGAGGACCATAGATGCAGTGGTCGACCAAGGAAACTTGATGAGACACATCATGCTTACTTCCCTTCGCAATCAGAATGTCCAGCAGTGCTATCAGCTCAGAATTGGCAGAAACCAGTGGGACCCAGGTGCATCCATCTACTGCGTGGAGAAGTCTGGTCAGAAGTGGTCTTCATGGAAAAATTGCGGGCAAAAAGCCATACCTCCGATGTGGAAACAAGGCCAAGCGTCTCAACTATGCATGAAAACACAGGAAGGGTGCAGAAAAATGGCAGCAGGTTCTCTGGACTGATAAAGTCAAAATGTAAAATATTTGGCTGTAGCAGAAGGCAGTTTGTTTGCCGAAGGGCTGGAGAGTGGTACAAGAATGAATGAATCTGCATTTCTGAAAATGGAGTTGGGAATTTGGTCAGAATGAATGGTCTCCTCAATGCTGAGACGTACAGGCAGATACTTATCCATCATGCAATACCATCAGGGAGGCATATGATTGGCCCCAAATTTATTCTGCAGCAGGACAACGACCCCAAACATACAGCCAATGTCATTAAGAACTATCTTCAGCGTAAAGAAGAACAAGGAGTCCTGGAAGTGATGGTATGGCCCCCACAGAGCCCTGATCAACATCAAGTTCTGTGGAGGCTGCCTAAATCCACCGAAGAACTGTCTAGTTTGGAATAACCTACCTACCAAGTCCTTCAAAAACTGTGTGCAAGTATACCTAGAAGATGCTGTTTTGAAGGCACACCTTCATACATTTGTCACACCAAATATACATTTGATTTGGATTTTTCTCGTTCATTCACTTCTTCTGTTCATGCATTTTGTTAATTGATAAAAAATAAACTATTAGCATTTCTATTTTTGAAAGAATTTTTATTTTACAGCATTCTTTCACACCAGCCTAAAACTTTTGCACAGTACTGTATAATATTTTTATTTTTAACTAAACAGCATTATATTACACTTGCTTCAACACCTGAAGCAGACGCCTCTACCGAAGCCAGAATACACAAAACATCATGACATTAGTATTCACACAGCTACACAAATGCTTCAAGGCTCGACCGCCCATGCGGAAAAACTACAGGGAAGGGAGATAAATATGCACAAAAATCTACCGTATAGAACTCCAGGCTGTCGGAGATACGCAACACTACTACAGGGATGAGCAGCGCTCCATACCTGCATATTTAACCTTGCAGTTAAGGCAAAAAATAAACTAAGTGCACAAATGATACTGAAGTCTGAACATGCTGAAGAAGTAATTAAGTATAAGGTATCAACAAGCCCCGGTACACGGCACACAGTTGGCCTAGATCAGCAATCAGTTAATGGTAATGAAGAGTAGGCAGGGCAAAGGTTGAAGCTGGGTGATCAATCAGGGGGGAGAACAGGAGGGCTGAATGGCAGGAGATGGGTGAGGCAGGCAGGAGATGGGTAAGAGCAGGACTGGATGAACACAGGACTCAGAAATAGGAACTCAGAAAACGGGTAAGGAGCAGGCAGGAACACAGAAACAAACTATGGAACACGAGACGTGACAGAGGGGTGACAAAACAAGCATGAGGGGACCTCACCTTCTGTGCATTTTAGAACTTCACAGACGATACAAATCAGGTTACAATTGGTAATCCTTTCATGGCAATGGTCCAGAGAACCAAATCCATACGATATTTTAATTCCAAAAACATTCCAAATACAGAGAAATATTAATAAGAAAAACAAAAAGAATCACAGGAGTATGAAGCTAATTACATGGGAATCACAGGAGTATGAAGCTAATTACATGGGTATCACAGGAGTATGAAGCTAATTACATGGGAATCACAGGAGTATGAAGACGATTACATGAGAGTCACAGCAGTGTAATGCTCAAAAAAACATCAGCAGATCTAGTTTATTTTATAAATGTGTTAATAATTGCGTTAATTATTGTGAAATATTTCAATTTCAGTGTCATTTTTGTTAAGTGTGGTCCTTTGTTTAATTAATGTTTAGGGTTTTCAGAGATATGGTCATTTGACATCTTGAATCTAGCACAAAAAGGCTTCTATGCCAGATAAACAAGAACAATAAAACATAGGATGAGGACAATGAGCGGGATCTACAGTGACTACAGCGCAAGTGACTACAGTACAAACATATTAAAGTTAAATACTCAGCCTCTGAATGGTCTGTTAGGGAAATGCCCTTTTTAACACAGGTGAGCATCGTCTGATGAAACAGATCCCAGTGAAAACAACGATAGCTAAACTTGAGTTTAGTAAGAGTCTTCTACACACTTTTCCAGAAGGGGGGGCAAAACAAAAAGACATGAATACCCCTTGTTGACCTTGCTAAGACCGGAATGTGCTAGCTACCCCCTTCCAGGAGAAGCAGAGACATTAAGGTCAAATGTCTGTCTGCTGGGAGAGAGACAGAGAAAGACTCCTAATAAGCACTTAATTCAGAAAGTGGTCTAATAGTAATAAGGATCCAAAATAAAAGGTTATTTTTAACCACGTGATTGTCTACAAGTTAACACACATTGTCAATTAAGAATCAATTCAGAAAATTAAGTAACATTTCCTTATATGATATTAAGTACGGTCTGTCAAACAATGGCTAATTAGGACAATATTACATCATGATAATGTAATGTATATCCTATATCACTATTATTATATGTATTAAAGGCAGATACAAAATTAAATGGCTGTTTCAATGATAACACGACATAAAGTAATAATCAGGATTTAACAATTCCGCCAGTGTTATAACCAGGATATTCCAATTCCATCACAATGTAATTACCCGGATATAACAGTTTTGTCACAGTGAAATAGCCAGGGTAAAACACTTCTATGACCACATAATAACCAATCCAAGACTTCTGTTACTGTCTAATGAGCTTGATTACAGTTGATCTGCCATTTCACTGAAAGCCCAAACAGGTATTCAGTGTCCCTGTAGAAGAGGTAGAGAGAGAAAATTCTTCTACTTGTAACCCAGCCCAGACCGGCTGATGTGGCAGAATAGGGTCATAGAAAAGCACATGCCCAGGACCTGTCCATAAAACCACAGAGAGAGATTCAGTATTATAGACACCTGCACAGAAACTGCTCAAATCGAGCCTTACTGTATGTTATTTTTAATTACTTAATTATTTACACAGAGGTTACACATTGTGAGTTAATGTGTGTTTGGCAGAGAAATGCTTAATAAGACAGGGACAGTACCTCAATAATGCAAAGGCCAATCATCCCTGCTCCTGCAATCAGGAAGTGCTCCTCGAACCAGTACTTAAACTTCTCATAACAGCCCTGAGAGGGAGAAGAACAGAGCATCACTCTACAGAAGTCCTTGGAGATCAGGGATTGTATCATCAACATTCAGCAATCAACTCTGAAGCAATCAACAGCAATCAACTGTGTAATTAATCCATATAGAGCAGAATGCATATGTCCCCATGTAACATAACACAGTATAACACCATCAGGAGAACAGGGCATTCAGCCTAGCAATGCTCACCTTTTCCTACTCCTAAGTGTACCTTCTGCCTAGTTAGGTAAGCTAAATAGTATCTAGTCTGGTCCAAACCCCCAGTGTTTCTGACTCCACTACATGTCCTGGCAAGCTATTCCACACAGTGACCACTCTTTGATAATTTCCGTTCTGCTAACCAAGCTCACCGCGAGGAATCGCCTGTAGTTCACGTTATTAATCCATTTATTAAAAAACCTCAATCAAATCACCCCCAAGTTTTCTTTTACCAAGCTTGAAGAAATTAAGCATATTACCGTAAATCCTCAAATTGTGGCCGGGGTCTTTTATTTACTTAGGCTGCACAAAGCACAGGCCTTTATTTGGGGCAGATACACGGACACAATTTGAGGATTTACTGTTTTCTCATAACGTTTATCCATGGAATCTATCTGGTCACCCTCTTTGAACCTTTTCCAGCGCCTCTTTATATTTCTTGTAGTACGGCCCCTAGAACTGCACACAATACACATGGTGTGGTCCGACAAGGGTATTATAAGGTGAATATAATGTCCTAAGATTCATACTCAATACTCTTGGCTATGTATCCTGGCATCCTGTTGGCCTTTTTCTACTGCTATAGCACATTGACTCCAACCTAAAAGGCTTTGATCAGCTATTACCCCCAAGTCTGTGGTGGCCACTCAATAGGGGCACTAAGGGTGCCACCTCACTGATCTGTCTAATCTCTCCAGAAAATTGTGTTTATAAAAATATATTTTAAAAGATAATATTTAATGCTGAATTTGTACTTTGG